>NC_132841.1:291947-951947 GCF_048164855.1 Canis lupus baileyi | reverse complement strand
GGGGTTAGGGGTTAGGGTTAGGGTAGGTTTAGGGTTTAGGGTTTAGGGTTCGCGTTTGGGGTTATGGGTTAGGGGTTAGGGTTAGGGTTATTGTTAGGTTTTGGGTTTGGTTTAGGAGTTAAGGTTATATTTAGGGTTAGGGGTTAGGGGTTAGGGTTAGGGTTTAGCATTAAAGGATTAGGGTTAGAGGGTTAGGGTTAGGATTAGAGTTAGGGTTAGGGTTAGGGTTAAGGTTAGGGTTAGCGGATTAGGGTTAGGGTTAAGGTTAGGGGTTAGGGTTAGGGTTAGGGTTTAAGGTTAGGGTTATTGTTTGGGTTACGGTTAGGGTTTAGGTTTAAAGGGTTAGGGTTAGAGCGTTAGGTATGGTTAGGGGTTAGGGTTAGGGGTTAGGGATAGGGGTTAGTGTTAGGATTAGGGTTAGGGTTATGGTTAGCGGGTAGGGTTAGTGTTAGGAATAGGGTTAGGGTTTAGGATTAGGGTTAGGGTTTGGGTGGGGGTTAGGGTTATTGTAGGGTTACGGTTAGGATTTAGGTTTAAAGGGTTAGGGTTAGAGGGTTAAGATTAGCGTTAGGGTTAGGGTAGGGGTTAGGGGTTAGGGTTAGGGGTAGGGTTAGGTTTAGGGGTTAGGCGTTAGGTTTAGGGTTAGGAGTTAGTGTTAGGGTTAGGGTTGGGGTTAGGGTTAGGGTTAGGTGTATGGTTAAAGGGTTACGGTTAGAGGGTTCGGGTTTAGGGTTAGGGTTTAGGGTTAAAGGGTTAGGGTTAGAGGGTTTGGGTTAGGGGTTAGGGTTAGGGGTTAGGGTTAGGGTTAGGGTTTAGATTAAAAGGTTTAGGGTTAGAGGGTTAGGGTTATGGTTAGGGGTTAGGGTTAGGGTGAGGGGTTAGGGATAGGGGTTAGGGTTAGGGTGGGATTAGGGTCCGGGTCATGGTGTCAGGGCTCAAGATTTTAGGGTCTGGGTCAGGGTTAGGCGTTTAGGGGTTTAGGGTCAGGGGCTGTGGGTTCAGGATCAGGGTCTGTGGTTAGGGTCTGTGTCGGGGTCGGTGTTAGGGCTATTGGTTAGGGTTAGGGGTTAGGGTTAGAGGTTCGGGTTAGGGGTTAGTGTTATGGGTTATGGTCAGGTGTTAGGGTTAGGGTTAGGGATTGGGGTTGGGGTTTCAATTTAGGGTTTAGAGTCAGGGTTAGGATTAGGGTCATGGTTAGGGTTAGGGTTAGGTTTAGAGTGTTAGGGTTAGGGTGAGGGTTAGGGTTATGGTTGGGGTTATAGTTGGTTAGGGTTAGGGTTGGGATTGGGGTTAGGGTTTAAGTGTTTGGTGTAGGGTTAGGGGTTAGGGTTAGGGGTTGGTGTTAGGGTCAGGGCCAGGTTGTCAGAGTCAGGGGTCAAGAGTCTAGGGTTATGGACAGGATCAGGTTCAGGGGGTTATGGCGTCAGGGGTCAGGCTTAGAGGTTCAGGGGCAGGGTCAGTGTCAGGGTTTAGGGTCAGTTTGGGGTTTGGGGTTCGGGGTTAGGGTTAGGGCTTAGTGTTAGAGTTAGGGGTTAGGGTTAGGGTTAGGGGTTAGGGTTTAGGTTTAGGGTTAGGGTTAGGGGTTAGGATTAGGGATAGATTTAGGATTAGGGTTATCTTACGGGTTGGGGTTAGGTTTAGGATTAGGGTTTAGGGTTAAGGTTAGGGTTAGGTTTAGGGGTTAGGGGTTAGGTTTAGGGTTAGGGGTTAGTGTTAGGGTTAGGGTTAGGGTTAGGGGTTAGGGTTAGGGGTATGGTTAAAGGCTACGGTTAGAGGGTTCAGGTTTAGTGTTAGGGTTAGGGTTTAGGGTCAAAGGGTTAGTGTTAGAGGGTTCGGGTTAGGGGTTAGGGTTAGGGTTAGGGGTTAGGGGTTAGGGTTAGGGTTTAGGGTTAAAGGATTAGGGTTAGAGGGTTAGGGTGAGGATTAGATTTAGTGTTAGGGGTTAGGGTTAAGGTTAGGGTTAGCGGGTTATGGTTAGGGTTAAGGTCAGGGGTTAGGGTTATGGTTATGTTTTAGGGTTAGGGTTATTGTTAGGGTTACGTTTAGGTTTTAGGTTTAAAGGGTTAGGGTTAGAGGGTTAGTGTAGGGTTAGAGGTTAGGGTTAGTGTTAGGGGTTAGGGATTGGGGTTAGTGTTAGGGTTAGGGTTAGGGTTAGGGTTAGCGGGTTAGGGTTAGTGTTAGGAATAGGGTTAGGGTTTAAGATTAGTGTTAGGGTTTGGTTTATGGGTTAGGGTTATTGTAGGGTTACGGTTAGGGATTAGATTTAAAGGGTTAGGGTTAGAGGGTTAGAATTAGGGTTAAAGTTAGGCTTAGGTTTAGGGGTTAAGGGTTAGGGTTAGGGGTAGATTTAGGTTTAGGGGTTAGGGTAGGTTTAGGTTTAGGGTTAGGGTTAGTGTTTAGGTTAGGATTAGGGTTAGGGGTTAGGGTTAGGGTTAGGGGTTAGAGTTAGTGTTAGGGTTAGGGGTTAGGGTTAGGGTTAGGGGTTAGGGTTTAGGGTTAGGGTAGGTTTACGGTTTAGTGTTAGGGTTAGCTTTAGGGTTATGGGTTATGGGTTAGGGTTAGGATTATGGTTAGGTTTTGGGTTTGTGTTAGGGGTTAAGGTTATGTTTAGGGTTAGGGTTAGGGGTTAGGGATGGGGTTAGTGTTAGGATTATGGTTGGGTTATGGTTAGCAGGTTAGTGTTAGTGTTAGGAATAGGGTAGGGTTTAGGAATAGGGTTAGGGATAGAGTTAGGGTTTACGGTTAAAGGGTTAGGGTTAGAGGGTTAGGGTTAGGGTTAGGTTTAGGTTTAAAGGGTGAGGGGTTAGGATTAGGGTTAGGGTTTAGGGTTAAAGGGTTAGGTTTAAGGTTAGGGTTAGGGGTTAGGGTTAGGGTTAAGGTACAGGTTAGGTTATGGGTTAGGGTACATTTTATGTTACGGGTTAAGGTACCGGTTAGGCTTAGTGTATGGGTGAGGGTATGGGTTAGGATAAGGGTTAGGTTAGGGTACGGGTTAAGGTTAGGGTACGGGTTAGGGTACGGTTTAGGTTTAGGGTTAGGGTACAGTTTAGGGTTAGTGTATGAGTTAGGGTTAGGGTTAGTGTTAGGTTTGGGGTTAGGATTAGGGTTAGGGTCCGGGTTAGGGTACGAATTAGGGTACAGTTTAGGGTAGGGTTAGGCTTAGGGTTAGGGTTAGGGTACAGTTTAGGGTTAGTGTATGAGTTAGGGTTTGGGTTAGTGTTAGGTTTGGGGTTAGGTTTAGGGTTAGGGTACGGGTTAGGGTACGAGTTAGGGTACAGTTTAGGGTAGGGTTTGGTTTAGGGAGGGTTAGGGTATGGGTTAGGGTTATGGTACGGGTTAGGTTTAGGGTTAGGGTTAGTGTATGGGTTAGGGTTAGGGTACGGGTTAGGGTTAGGGTTAGGTTTAGGGGTAGTGTAGGGTTAGGGTTAGGGTTAAGTTTAGGGTATGGATTAGGCTTAGGTTTAGGGTACTGTTTAGCTTTAGGGTTAGGGTTAGGGTTAGGTGACAGGTTAGGGTTAGTGTACGGGTTAGTGATAGTGTTACGGTTCGGCTTAGGTTTAGGGTTCGGGTTCGGGTTAGGGTGAGGGTGAGGGTTAGGGTTAGGGTTAGGATTACAGTACGGTTTGTGTACAGGATAGCATTAGGGTTAGCGTTAGGAAACGGGTTACAGTTACCATAAGGGTTAGTGTATGGTAAAAGTACGGGTTAGGGTTAGGGTTAGGGTTAGAGTTAGTGTTAGGGTTTGGTTTAGGGGTTATGGTTATGGTTATGGTTATGGTTAAATTAGGGTTTGGGTTAGTTTTTGGTTTAGGGGTTATGGTTAGGGTTAGGGTACAGGTTAGGCTTATGTTTAGGGTTAGCAAACGTCTTAGGATTAGGTTAGGTTAGGTTAGGGTTAGGGTTAGGGTAATGTTTAGGGTTAGGGATAGGGTTAGGATTTAGTGTTAGGGTTAGGGTCGGGGTTAGGGTTAGGATACGGGATATGGTTAGGGTAATATTTAGGGTTAGGTTTAGGTTACGGGTTAGGGTTACGGTTAGGGTTAATGTTAAGGTTAGGGTACGGGTTAGAATTAGGGTTAGGGAAAGGGTTAGGTTATGGGTTAGGGTTAGGGTACACGTTAGAGTTACACTACAGGTTAGGGTACAGGTTAAGGTACGGGTTAGCTTATGTGTACGATTTAGGTTTAGGGTGAGGGTACGGTTTAGGGTACTCATCAGGGTTAGGTAAGGGTAGGGTTAGGGTTAGGGTTTAGGGTTAGGGTTAGGGTACGGGTTAGGGGTAGGGGTAGGGGTAGGTTTAGGTTACGGGTTAGGGTTAGGGTTAGGGTAAGGTTCAGGTTCAGGTTAGGGTTAGGGTATGGGTTAGGTTAAGGGTCAAGGGACGATTTAGGTTACGGGTTAAGGTACGGGTTAGGGTTATGATACAGGTTAGGTTTCGTGTTATCGTTAGGGTTAGGTTATGGGTACAGGTTAGGGTTTGGGTATGGGTTAGGGTACGGGTTAGGGTTAGGATACGGTTAATGGTTAGGGCACGGGTTTCGGTTAGGGTTAGAGTCAGGGTTGGTGTTAGGGTTAGTTTTAGGGTACGGGTTAGGGTACTGGTTAGGATAAGGGTAGGGTACAGTTTAGGGTTCGGGTTTGGGTTAGGGTTAGGTTTAGGGTTAAGTTTGGGGTTAGGGTCAGGTTTAGGGTTAGGGTTAGGGTTGGGTTAGGTTTAGCTTTAAGGTACAGGTTAGGGTTAGGGTATGAGATAGGGTACGGTTTAGGGTAGGGTTAGGTTTAGGGTTAGGGTTAGGGTACAGGTAACTGTTAGGGTACGGTTTAGGGTTAGGGTTAGGTTTAGTGTATGGATTTGGATTAGGGTACGGGTACGGGTTAGGGTACGGGTACGGGTACGGGTACGGGTTAGGGTATGGGTACGGGTTAGGGGTAGGGTTAGGGTTAGGGTTAAGTGACGGGTGAGGGAAGGGTAGGTGTGAGAGTACAGGTTAGGGTTAGGGTTCGGGTTTGGGTTAGGGTATGGCTTAGGGTTAGGGTACGGATTAAAGTATGGGTTAGGGTACGAGTTAGGGTACGTTTTAGGGTTAGGGTATGGGTTAGGGTTAGGTTTAGGGCAAGGGTTTGGGTTTGGGTTAGGGTTAGGGTATGGGTTAGGGTACGGGTTAGGGTCGGGTGAGGGTACGGGTTAGGGTTAGGGTACTGGTTAGGGTTAAGTTTAGGGTTAGGGTAAGGGTTAGGGTTAGGGAACGGCTTAGGATACGAGTAAGGGTTAGTTTGAGGGTTTGGGTTATGGTTCAGGTTACGGTTACGGTGAGGGTTAGGGTTAGGTTTAGGGTTAGGATACGTCTTAGGGTTAGGGTATGTTTTAGAGTATGGGTTAGGGTATGGGCTAGGATTAGGATAATGATTAGGGTATGGGTTACAGTTAGGTTTAGGGTACAGATAGGGTTAGTGTTGGAATTAGTGTTAAGGTTAGGGTTCGGGTTAGGGTTAGGGTTAGGGTAGGGTTCCGGTTAGGGTTAGGGTAAGGGTTAGGTTAGGGTTAGGGTTAGGGTTCGGGTTAGGGTTAGGGTTAAGTTTAGGGTAAGGTTAGGGTTAGGGTATAGGTTAGAGTAAGGGTTAGATTACAGGTTATGTTTAGGGTTAGAGTCGGTACGGTTAAGGGTTAGCATCAGGGTTAAGGGATGGGTTAGGGTCCAGGTTAGGGTAAGGTTAAGGGTTAGTTAGGGTTAGGGTTAGGGTACAGGTTAGGATTAGCGTTAGTGTTGGTGTTAGGTTTAGGGTTAGGGTACGGGTTAGGGTTAGGGTTAGGATAAGGGTTAAGGTTAGGGTTAGGTTTAGGGTTAGGTTTAGGTTTAGGGTTAGGGTAGGGTTAGGGTTTAGTTTTGGGTTTAGGTTTAGGGTTAGAGTTAGGGTACAGGTTAGAGTTTAGTTTTGGGTTTAGGTTTAGGGTTAGAGTTAAGGTACAGGTTAGGGTTAGGGTCAGGGTACTGTTTAGTGTTAATGTTAGGGTTAGGTTTAGTTTACGGGTTAGGGTTAGTTTTAGCATTAGGGTTAGGTTTCGGGTTAGGGTTAGGCTTAGGGTTCGTGTTAGGGTTAGGTTAGGGTTAGGTTAGATTAGGTTTAGAGTCAGAATTAGGGATAGGGTTAGGAGTTAGGGTTAGGTTTAGGGTAAGGTTTGTATTAGGGTACGGGTTAGAATAGGGGTTAGGTTATGGGTTAGGTTTAGGGTTAGGGTTAGGGTTAGGGAACGGGTAAGGGTTAGGGTTAGGGTTAGGGTTGGTTTTAGGATTAGGGTTAGGGTATGGGTTCGGGTTATGATTTGGGTTTGGGTACAGTTTAGGTTACGTTTTAGTGTATGGGTTAGGTTGCGGGTTAGGATACGAGTTAAAGTTAGGGTTCGGGTTAGGGTACGATTTATGTTTAGGGTTAGGGTATGGGTTAGGGTACAGTTAAGGATTAGTGTTAGAGTACGGGCACGGGTTAGGGTAAGGGTTACATTTAGGTTTAGGGTCAGGGTTATGGTACGGGTAAGGGTTATGATACCGGTAGGGTTACGGTTAGGGTTAGGGTTAGGGTTAGGATACAGCTTAGGGTTAGAATACAGCTTAGGGTTAGGGTACAGGTTAGAGTGTGGGTTTGGGTACGGGTTAGGTTTAGGGTAAGGACTAGGGTACGGGTTCCGGTTAGGGCTAGGGTATGGTTAGGGTTAGCATTGGGATTAGTGTTAGGGTTAAGGTATGGGTTAGTTTTAGGGTGAGGGTTAGGATACAGATTAGGTTACGGGTTAGGGTACGGTTTGGTTATGGGTTAATGTACCGGTTAGGGTTAGGGTACGGGTTAGGGTACAGTTTAGGGTTAGGATTAGGTTACGGTTTAGGGTTAGTGTAGGGGTTAGCTTTAGGGTTAGTTTTAGGGTTGGGGTTAGGGTTAGGGTTAGGGTACGGGTAAGGGTTAAGGTATGAGTTAGGATACGGTTTATGGTAGGGTTAGGTTTAGGGTTAGGGTTAGTGTATGGGTTAGGGTTATGGTATGGGTTAGGGTTAGGGTACGGGTTAGGTTTCGGGTTAGGATTAGGTTTCGGGTTAGGGTTAGGGTTAGGGTAGGGTTAGGGTTAGGGTTCTGTTTAGGGTTAGGGTTAGGATACAGATTAGGGTTAGGGTACGGGTAAGGGTTAAGGTACGAGTTAGGATACAGTTTATGGTAGGGTTAGGTTTAGGGTTAGGGTTAGTGTATGGGTTAGGGTTAGTGTATGGTTTAGGGTTAGGGTACGGGTTAGGGTTCGGGTTAGGGTTAGGTTTCGGGTTAGGGTTAGGGTTAGGGTAGGGTTAGGGTAGGGTTAGGGTTAGGGTTCTGTTTAGGGTTAGGGTTAGGGTTAGGGTTAGGGTTAGCTTACAGGTAATGTTTAGGCTTAGAGTTAGGATTGGGTTAGGGATAGGGTTAGGTTAGGATTAGGAATAGGCTTAGGGTTTAGGGTTATGGTTAGGGTAAGGTTAGTGTTAGGGTACGGGTTAGAGTATGGGTTAGGGTATGGGTTAGCATTAGGGTAAGGAATAGGGTACGGGTTAGGGTATGGGTTACGTTTAGGGTTAGGGTACGGTAGGTTACGGGTTAGGGTTAGGGTTAGTTTTAGGGTATGGGTTAGTGTTTGGGTACGGATTAGTGTATGGGTTAAGGTACGGGTTAGGGTACATAGAAGGGTTAGGGTTAAGGTAGGGTTATGGTTAGGGAGAGGGTTAGAATTAGGTTTGGGGTTTGAGTTGGGATTAGGGTACGGGTTCGTGTTAGGGTTAGGGTTAGGCTACGAGTTAAGTTACGGGTTAGGGTACAGTTTAGGTACGGGTAAGAGTACGTGTTAGGGTTAGGGTACGGGTTAGGGTTAGGATACGGGTTAGGGAATGGGTTAGGTTTAGGGTTAGGGTTAGGGTTAGGGGTTAGGATTATGGTTAGGGTTATGGTAGGGTTAGGCTAGGGTTAGGTTTAGAGTTAGGATAAGTGATAGGGTCAGGGGTCAGGGTTATGGTTAGGGTAAGTTTAAGGTTAGGGTACGGGTTAGATTATGGGTTAGGGTTAGGATTAGGTTACGGGTTAGGGTAAGGGTTAGGGTTCGAGTTAGGGTTAGCTTAGTTTAGAGTTAGTGTTAGGTTTAGGGGTTAGTGTTAGGGTTAGGGTTAGGGTTAGGATTAGGGCTGGGGTTAGGGTTAGTGTTAGGGTAAGGTTAGGGTTAGGGTACGGGTTAGGGTTAGGGTACGGGTTATGGTTAGGTTTAGGGTACAGCTTAGGGTTAGGTTTAGGGTTAGGTTTAGTTTAGGATTAAGGTACAGGTTAAGGTCAGGTCTAGGGTACTGTTTAGTGTTCGGGATAGGGTTAGGTTTAGGTCATGGGTTAGGGTTGGGTTCGAGTTAGGTTATGGTTTAGGGTTAGGTTTAAGGTTAACTTTAGTTAGTTTTAGGGTTAGGTTTGGGTTAGGGTTAGGATTAGGGATAGGTTTAGGGGTTAGGGTTAGGGTTAGGGTAAGGTTAGGTTTTGGATATGGGTTAGAGTATGGGTTAGGGTATGGGTTAGGGTTAGTGTAAGGATTTGGGTACAGTTTAGGGTTAGGGTTAGGGTACAGTTAAGGTTAAGTTTGGGATTAGTGTTAGGGTTTGGGGACGGTTTAGGTTCAGGGTTAGGGTTAGTGTACAGGTTAGGTACAGGTTAGGCTACGGTTTAGGTTACGGGTTAAGGTACCATTTAAGCTTAGGGTACTGGTTAGTGTACTGGTTAGGGTTAGGTTTAGGGTTAGGGTATGGCTTAGGGTTATGGTACGGGTTAGGGTACGGTTTAGGGTTAGTATGGGTTTGGGTCAAGGTTAGGTTTAGGGTTAGTGTTAGGGGTTATGATTAGGGTTAGGGTTAAGTTTAGGGTTAGGTTAGGGTTAGGGTTAGGGTTAAGATTAGTGATAGGCTTAGGGGTCAGGATTATGGTTAGGGTTAGAGTACGGGTTAGAGTACAGGTTAGCGTTAGGGTAAGGGATAAGGTACGGTTTAGGGTATGGGTTACGTTCGGGTAAGGTTACGGGTTAGGTTACAGGTTCGGGTTCGGGTTAGTTTTAGGGTACGGGTTAGGGTTAGGGTATGGGTTAGGGTACAGGTTATAGTACAGGTTAGGGTACGGGTAAGGGTTAGGGTTAGGGTACTGGTTAGGGTTAGGTTTAGGGTAAGATTTAGGTTACGGGTTAAGGTATGGGTTAGGTTACAGGTAAGAATACGGGTTAGGGTTAGAGTATGGGTTAGGGTACGGGTTAGGGTTAGGGTTAGGGATAGGGTTAGGGTTTAGGATTAGGGTTAGGGTTAGGTTTAAGGTTACGGTTATGCTGGTAGGTTTAAGGTTAGGATTAGTGAGAGGGTTAGGGGTCAGGGTTATGGTTAGGGTACGTTTAAGTTTAGGGTACGGTTTAGATTATGGGTTAGGGTATGGGTTAGGGTTAGGGTTAGGGTAGGTGTTAAGGTACGGTTAGGGTACGGGTAAGGGTTTAGGTTAGGGTTAGCGTATAGTTTAGGGTACGGGTTAGTGTTAGGGTTAGGGTTAGAGGTTATAGTTAGGTTTAGGGTTAGTTTTAGAGTTAGGGTTACTTTAGGGTAGGGTTAGGTTTGGATAAGGATAGGGTTAGGGGTTAGGGTTAGGGATAGGGTTACGGTTAGGGTTAGGGTAGGGTACGGGTTAGGTTACAGGTTAGGGGTAGAGTTAGGGTACGTGTTAGGGTTAGGGTACAGGTTAGCATTAGGGTAAGTGTTACGGTACAGGTTAGGCTTAGGGTTAGGGTTAGGGTACAGGTTAGGTTATGGCTTAGGGTAGGGTTAGGGTTAGGGTTAGTGTTAGAATGGTTTATTGTGTGGGTTAGGGTTAGGGTTAGGGTTAGGTTTAGGGTACGGGGTAGTGTTAGGGTTAGGGTTAGGGTTAGGGTTAGGGTTAAGGTTACATTAGGGTTAGGGTTAGGATTTGGCATAGGGTTAGGGGTTTGGGTTAGGGTACGGTTAGTGTTAGGGTTAGGGTACGGGTTAGGTTACGGGTTAGGGTTAGATTTAGGGTACGTGTTAGGGTTAGTGTACGGGTTTGCATTAGGTTAAGGGTTAGGGTACGGGTAAAGCTTCAGGTTAGGGTTAGGGTACGGGTTAGGTTACGGGTTGGGGTTAGTGTTAGGGTGTGGTTTAGGGTACGTGTTAGGGTTAGTGTTAGGGTACGGGTTAGGGTTAGGGTTAGGATTAGGGCTAGGATTAGGGTACGGTTTAGCATACGGGTTAGTGTACGAGTTCGGGTACGGTTTAGGATTAGGGTACGTGTAATGGTATGGATTAGGGTATGGATTAGGGTACTGGTTAGTGGTAGGGGTTATTGGTTAGGGTACGATTTAGGGTTAGGATACGGGTTAGGGTTAGGGTTAGGGTTGTGGTTATGGTTAGGGTTAGAGTACAGGTTCGGGTTAGGGTTAGGGTATGGGTTAGAGTACAGGTAACAGTTAGGGTTAGAGTTAGGGTTAGGGTTAGGGTTAGGGTACGGGTTAGGGTTATGGTTAGAGTTAGTGTACGGGTTAGGGTTAGGTTTAGGGTACGGAATAGGGTTAGGTTCAGTGTTAGGGTTAGGGTACGGGTTAGGGTTAGGATTAGGGTACTGATTAGGTTTAAGTTTTTGGTTAGGGTTAGGTTACGGGTTAGGGTTTGCGTTTGGTTAGGGTTAGGGTTAGGTTACTGGTTAAAGTCAGGGTTAGGTTTAGGGTTCGGGTTAGGATTAGGGTTAGGGTACCGGTTAGGGTTAGGGATAGGGTTAGGCTACGGGTTAGGTTATGGGTTAGGGTACAGGTTAGTGTTAGTTTTAGGGTTAGGGTATGGGTAGAGTTAGGGTATGGGTTAGTGTGCGGTTTAGTGTTAGGGTATGGGTTAGGTTACAGTTTAGGGTACGGGTTAAGTTACGGGTTATGGTATGGGTTAGGGTTAGGGTTAGGGTTTGGGTACAGGTTAAGGTTAGGTTACGGGTTAGGGTTAGGGTTAGTGTTAGGGTACGGGTTAGCGTTTGGTAAGGGATAGGGTACAGGTTAGGGTATGGGTTACGGTTAGGGTTGGGGTACGGGTTAGGTTACAGGTTAGGGTTAGGGTGTGGGTTAGGGTACGTGTTAAGGTACGGGTTAGGATACGGGTAAGTGTGAGGGTAAGGGTTAGAGTACGGGTTAGGGTTAGGGTGCAGGTTAGGGTTAGCTGTAGGATTAGGTTTGGGGTTAGGGTTGGGATTAGTGTACGGGTTCGTGTTAGGTTTAGGGTTAGGGTACAGGTTAGGTTACGGGTTAGGATACAGGTTAGGTTACGTTTAGGAGTACTGGTTAGGGTTAGGGTATGGGTTAGGGTACGGGTTAGGCTTAGGGTACGGGTTAGGGTACGGCTTAGGTTTAGGGTTAGGGTTAGGGTTAGGGGTTAGGATTAGGGTTAGGGTTAGTGTTAGGGTCAGGGTTAGGGTAGGGTTTGGTTTAGGGTTATGATTAGTGATAAGGTTAGGGGTCAGTGTTATGGTTAGGGTAAGTTTTAGTTTAGGGTACGGGTTAGATTATGGGTTAGTGTACGGGTTAGGGTTAGGTTTAGGGTTAGGTTACGGGTTAGGGTTAGTGTAAGGGTTAGGGTACGAGTTAGGGTTAGGTTTAGTGTTAGGGTTAGTGTTAGGGTTAGGGGTTAGGGTTAGGGTTAGTGTTAGGTTAGGGTTAGGTTTACGATTAGTGCTAGGGTTAGGGGTTAAGGTTACGTTTAGGGAACGGGTTAGGGTTAGGGTTAGCGTACTGGTTTGTGTATGGGTTTGGGTATGGGTTAGGGCTAGGGTACGGGTACGGGTACGGGTTAGGGTTAAGGGTAGGGTTAAGGATTAGGTTAGGGTTAGGGTTAGGGTTAGGGGTTAGGGGTTTGGGTTAAGGTTAGGGGTTAGGTTTTGGGTTAGGGTTACGGTTAGGGTTAGGGTTAACGGTTAGGGTTAAGGGTTAGGGTTAGTTTTAGGGGTTATGGGTTATGGGTTAGGGGTTAGGGTTAGGGTTAGGAATTAGGTTTAGGGTTTGGGTTAGGGTTAGGGTTAGGGTTAGGAATTAGGTTTAGGGTTTGGGTTAGGGTTAGGGTTAGGGTTAGCGTTCATGTTAAGGGTTAGGGTTAAGGGTTAGGGTTAGGGTTAGGGGTTAGGGTATGGGTTACGGTTAGAGTACGGGTTACAGTTATGGTTAGGGAACGGGTTAGGGTTAGGGTACAGGTACTGGTTAGGGTTAGGGTATGGAATAGGGTTAGTGTAAGGGTTAGGGTTAGGGATAGTGTACGGGATAGGTTAGGGTTAGGGTATGGGTTTGGGTGCGGGTTAGGGTACGGGTTAGGGTTAGGTTTAGGGTACAGGTTAGAGTTAGGGTTCGGTTTAGGTTACGGGTGAGTGTTAGCGTTAGGGTACGGTTTAGTGTATGGGTTAGGTTTCAGGTTAGGTTTAGGGTTAGGTTTAGAGTTAGGGGTTAGGGTTAGTGTTAGTGTTAGTGTTAGTTTTAGGGTTAGGGTTAGGGTTAGGGGTTAGGGTTAGGTTTAGGGGATAGTGTTAGTGTTAGTGTTAAGGTTAGCGTTAGGGTTAGGGTTAGGGTTAGGGTTAAGGGTTAGGGTTAAGGGTTAGGGTTAGGTTTAGGGTTAGTGGTTAGGGGTTCTGGTTAGGGTTAGGGTTAGGGGTAGGGATTAAGGTTAGGGTTAAGGGTTAGGGTTTGTTTTTGGTTTAGGTTTAGGGTTAGGGGTTAGGTTTTAGGGTTAGGGTTAGATGTTAGGGTTAGGGTTAGGGTTAGGGTTTAGGATTAGGGTTATGGTTAGGTACGTGTTAGTGTTAGGGTTAGGATACGGGTTAGGGTACAGGTTAGGGTACGGGTTAGTGTTAGAGTACTGGTTAGGGTTAGGGTTAGTGGACGGGTTAGTGTACAGGTTAGGGTGTGGGCTTAGGTTTAGGGTACGGGTTAGGGTATGGTTTAGGATATGGGTTAGGGTTGAGGTACAGGTTAGTGTTAGGGTACCTGTTAGGGTTAGAGTACGGTTAGGGTTAGGGTACGGGTTCAGGTTAGGGTTAGTGATCGGGTTAGGGTTAGGGATAGGGGTTAGGGTTAGGGTTAGGGTTATGGTTAGAGTTAGGGTTAGGGTTAAGGGTTAGGGTTAAGAGTTAGGGTTAGGATAGGTTTAGTGTTAGGGTTAGGGGTTAGGGTTAGGGATTTGATTCGATTCGATTCTTTTCGATTCGATTCGATTCAATTCTTTTCGATTCGAATTGATTCGATGCAATTCTTTCAATTCGATTTTTATCGATTCTATTCTTTTCGATTCGATAGATTCTTTTCTATTCGATTCAATTTGATTCGATTCGATTCGAGTCTTTTTGATTCGATTCGTTTCGATTCGATTCTTTTCAGTTCGATTTGATTGAAATCTTTTCGATGTAATTCAATTCGATTCTTTATGAATTTATTTGATTCTTTTCAATTCGACTCGATTTTTTTCGATTCGTTTCGATTATTTTCCATTCGATTTGATTCGATTCTTTTCGATACAATTCGATTCTATTCTTTTTGATTCGATTCTCTTCGATTCTATTCTTTTTGATTCGATTCGATTTTTTCAATTCGATTCGATTCCTTTAGATTCGATTCAATTCGATTCAAATCTTTCATTTCGATTCGATTCTTTTCAATTTGATTCTATCTTTTTCGATTAGATTCGATTCTTTTCGATTTGATTCAATTCGATTCGAATCTTTCGAATCGATTCTATTCTTTTCGATTTGATTCGATTCGATTCTTTTCGATTTGATTCGATTCTTTCGATTCGATTCAAATCTTTTTTTTTAAGTTTTTTTTAAATTTTTTTATTATTTACTTATGATAGTCACACAGAGAGAGAGAGAGAGGCAGAGACATAGGCAGAGGGAGAAGCAGGCTCCATGCACTGGGAGCCTGACGTGGGATTAGATCCCAGGTCTCTAGGATCGCGCCCTGGTCCAAAGGCAGGCGCTAAACCGCTGCGCCACCCAGGGATCCCACGATTCAATTCTTTTTGATTCAATTCGATTCGATTCGATTCGATACTTTTCGATTCGATTTTTTTCGATTCGATTCAATTCTTTTCGATTTGATCGATTCTTTTCAATTCGATTCGATTCGGTTCGATTCAATTTGATTCTTTTCGATTCGATTCGATTATTTTTGATTTGACTCAATTCAATGGTTTGATTCGATTATTTTCGATTCGATTTGATTCGATTCAATTCTTTTCGATTCAATTCGATTCTATTCGAATATTTTCGATTCGATTTGATTGCATTAGATTCGATTATTTTTTATTCAATTCAATACGATTATTTTGATTTGATTCGATTCATTGCGGTTCGATTCGAATATTTTCGATTCGAATCGATTCTTTTCGATTCGATTCTTTTTTATTCGATTCGATTATTTTCAATTCGATTCGATTTGATGCGAATCGATTATTTTCGATTCAATTCGATTCGATTCGATTATTTTCGAATCGATTTGATTCGATTCGATTCTTTTCAATTTGATTAGATTATTTTCGATTCGAATCAATTCGATTCTTTTCGATTGGAATCTTTTCGATTTGATTTGATTATTTTCGATTCGATTCGATTATTTTCGATTCAATTCGATTGGATTATTTTCGATTCAATTCGATGCTATCGATTATTTTCGATTCAATTTGATTCGATGCAATTATTTTCGATTCAATGCAAATCAATTTGATTATTTTTGATTCGATTTGATTAGATTTGATTCGATTATTTTCGATTCGATTCAATTCTTTTCGATTCGATTCGGTTATTTTCGATTTGATTTGATTATTTTCTATTCGATTCGATTCGATTATTTTCGATTCGATTCGATGTGAATCGATTATTTTCTAATCGATTCGTATTAATTCGATTCGATTCGATTCAATTCGATTTGATTATTTTCGATTCGATTCGATTATTTTTTATTCGATTCGATTCGATTATTTTCAATTCGATTCGATTATTTTCTATTCGATTTGATTCTTTTCGACTCGTTTCGATTATTTTCCATTAGAATCGATTCGATTATTTTCGATTCGATTATTTTCAATTCGATTCAATTATTTTCGATTCGATTTCATTATTTTCAATTCAATTCATTTCGATTATTTTCGATTCGATTCAATGCAAATCGATTATTTTCGATTAGATTCGATTCAATTTTTTTCGATATGATTTGATTCGATTATTTTCAATTAGATTCAATTTGATTATTTTCATTTCGATTCAGTTCGATTTGATTCTATTATTTTCGATTCGATTTGTTTCATATCGATTCGAATCGTTTTGATTCAATTTGATTATTTTTGATTTGAATCGATTCTTTTCTTTTCGATTCGATTCTTTTCGATTCGGTTTGATATTTTCGATTTGAATCAATTCGATTCTTTTTGATTCGAGTATATAAGATTCAATTCGATTCTTTTCGATTCAATTCGATTCGATTTGATTCGATTCTTTTCGATTCTATTCGATTCGATTCTTTTCAATTCAATTCGATATGATTCGATTCTTTTCGATTCGATTCGATTCTTTTCATTTTGATTCGATTCGTTTCGATGCTATTCAATTCGATTCTTTTCGATTCGATTCGATTCTTTTCGATTCGTTTAGATTCTTTTCGATGGATTCGATTCGATTCTTTTCAATTCGATTCGATACAATTCGATTCTTTTCGATTCGATTTGATTTGATTCTTTTGGATTCTGTTCGATTTGATTCTTTTCAATTCAATTCGATATGATTCAATTCTTTTCGATTCAATGATACCATTCAATTTTTTTCGATTCGATTTGATTCCTTTCTTTTCGTTTCGATTCGATTCTTTTCGATTCGATTCGTTTCAATTCGATTCGATTATGTTCGATTGGATTCTTTTCGATTCAATTCAATTCGATATGATTCTTTTCGATTTGATTTGATTCATTTTGATTCGATTCGATTCTTTTCAATTCAATTAAATACGATTCTATTCTTTTTGATTCAATTCGATTCTTTTCGATTCGATACGATTCGATTCGATTCTTTTCGATTTGATTCCATTCAATTTGATCTTTTCGATCTATTCTATTCGATTTTTTTCATTTAGATTCGATTCTTTTTGATTCGATTCGATTTGATTCGAATATTTTCATTTCGATTAGATTCTCTACAATTCGATTCTTTGGATTTGATTCTTTTTGATTCGATTCAATTTGATTCTTTTCAATTCGATTCAATTCGATTCTTTTCAATTCGAATCGATTCAATACGATTCGATTACTTTTGATTCGATGAAATTTAATTCGATTTTTTTGAATTGATTTGATTCGATTCGATTATTTTCGATTCGACTCGATTTGATTCGATTTGATTATCGATTCCATTCAATTTCAATTATTCTCGATTCAATTCGATTTGATTCGATTATTTTTTATTCAATTCGATTCAATTTTCTATTCGATGTGATTCAATTCGATTTGATTCTTTTCGATTCAATCAATTCGATTTGATTCTTTTCAATTTGAATCGAATCTTTTCGATTTGATTGCATTCGATTCAATTCTTTTCGATTCGATTCGATTCAATTCTTTTCGATTCGATTCGATTCTTTTCAATACAATTCTATTCTTTTCGATTCGATTCGATTTGATTCTTTTCGATTTGATACGATTCGATTCTTTTTGATTCAATTCAATTTAGTTTGATTCTTTTCAATTCGATCTTTTCCATTTGATTCGATTCTTTCCGTTTCGATTCGATTCTTTTCGATTCGTTGCTTTTCGATTTAATTCGATTCTTTTCAATTCAATTTGATTCGATTCAATTCTTTTCGATTCAATTAAATTCTATTCGATTCCATTCGATTTGATTCTTTTCGGTTCAATTCGATTCTTTTCGATTCGATTCAATTCGATTGAATTCTTTTCGATTCGATTCAATTCGATTGAATTCTTTTTGATTCGATTCAATTCGATTCTTTTCGATTCGATTCGATTCTTTTCAATGCTATTCAATTTGATTCTTTTCGATTCGATTCAATACGATTCGATTCTTTTCGATTCGATTCGATTCGATTCTTTTCGGTTCTATTCGATTTGATTCTTTTCAATTCAATTAGATATGATTCAATTCTTTTTGATTCAATTCGATACCATTCGATTCTTTTCGATTTGATTCAATTTGATTCTTTTCGATTTGATTCGATTTGATTGTTTACGATTTGATTCGATACAATTGGATTCTTTTCGTTTCGATTCGATTCTTTTCGATTCGATTCTTTTTGATTTGATTCGATTCTTTGCATTCGATTCTTTGCATTCGATTCTATACTGTTCGATTCGATTCAATTCTTTTGGATTCAGTTCAATTCATTTCAATTCTTTTCGATTCGATTCGAATCTTTTCACTTCGCTTCGATTTGATTCTACTCTATTCATTTCAAATCGATTCGATTCTTTTTTATTCGATCTATTTGATTATTTTTGATTCGGTTCGATTCGATTCAATTCTTTTCTATTTGATTTGATTCTTTTCCAATCGATCTGATTAGATTCATTAAAAATTTTTTCAATTCGATTCGATTCTTTTCGAATCAATTCGATTCAAATTCCTTTCTTTTCAAATCGATTTGATTCGATTCGATTCTTTTTGATTCCATTCAAATCTATTTTTTCAATTCAATTCTTTTAGATTCGATTCAATTCAATTTTTTTCGATTCGATTTGATTCTTTTCAATTCGATTCGATTATATTCGATTCGATTCAATTCGATTTGAAGCTATTTGATTAGATTCTTTTCAATTCGATTCTTTTCGATTTGATTCGATTCGGTTCTTTTCGATTCGAATCGATTCTTTTCGATTCGATTCTATTCTTTAAGGTTCAATTCGATTTTTTTGATTCAATTCGATTCTCTTCGATTCGATTTGAGTCGATTCTTTTAGATTCGAATCGACAGTTTTCTATTCTTTTCGATTCATTTCGATTCGATTCGATTCTTTTCGATTCGATTCGATTCTTTTAGATTCGATTCTTTTAGATTCGATTCGATTCCTTTCGATTCAATTCGATTCGATTTTTTTCCACTCAATTCTTTTCCATTTGATTCGATTCTTTTCCATTTGATTCGATATTTTTTATTCGATTTGATTCTTTTTATTAGATTTTTTGATTCTTTTCTATTCAATTCGATTCAATTCTATTCAATTTTATTATTTTCTATTTGATTTGATTCTTTTCTATTCAATATGATTCAATTTGATCCTTTTCGATTTGATTTGATTCTTTTTGATTCGACTTTTTTTATTTCGATTTGATAGTTTTTGATTCGTTTCTTTTTGATTCGATTCGATTCGAATCTTACGATTCGAGTCTTTTCGATTCGAATTCCTTTCTTTTCCAAACGATTTGATTCAATTCTTTTTTATTTGATTCAATTCTTTTCGATTCGATTCGATTTGATTTTTTTCGATGCGATTCAATTCGGTTCAATTTTTTTCGATTTGATTCGATAGTTTTCGATTCGTTTCTTTTCGATTTGATTCGATTTGACTCTTTCGATTCGATTCAATTCTTTTCGATTCGCTTCGATTCTTTTTGATTCGATTCGATTCTTTACACTTCCATTCGATTTGATTCTTTTATTCCGTGTGATTCGATTCGATTTTTTTCGAATCGCGTTGATTCGATTCTTTTCGATTAGAGTCTTTTCAATTTGAATTCCTTTCTTTTCTAATGGATTTGATTTGATTCGATTCGATTCTTATCTATTCAATTCGATTCGAATCTTTCTATTCGAGTCTTTTTTATTTGAATTCCTTTCTTTTCGAATCGATTCGATTCCATTCTTTTCGATTCCATTCCATTCTTTTTGATTCGACTCTTTGATTCGATTATTTTGGATTCGATTTTTTTCGATTAGATTCGATTCTTTTCGATTCGATTATGTTCGATTCTTTTTGATTCAATTCGATTCGATTCTTTTTGATTTGATTCGATTCTCTTCGATTCGATTCTTTCTATTCTTTTCAATTCGATTCAATTTGATTATTTTCGATTCGATTCGATTCATTTTGATTCGTTTTTTCTAAACGATTTGATTCTTTTCGATTCCACTCCTTTCGACTCGATTCATTTGGATTCGATTCTTTTCGATTCGATTAGATACGATTCTTTTCGTTCCATTCAATTCGATTCAAAACTCTTCGATTAAATTCTTTTCAATTCGATTCGATTCGATTGTTTTCGGTTCGATTCGATTTAATTCTTTTTTATTCGATTCGATTCTTTTCTATTCGATTTGATTTTTTTCTATTCGTTTTTTATTTGATTTGTTTCAATTATTTTCGATTCGATTCGATTCGATTCAATTCTTTTCCATTCGATTTGACTCTTTTTGATTCGTTTCGAATCAATTCGATCCCTTGCGATTCGATTCGATTTAATTTATTTCAATTCGATATGATTTTTTTCATTTCGATGATAGTTTTTGATTCGTTTCCTTTCAATTTGATTCGATTCGATTCGATTCGATTGTTTTCGGTTCGATTCAATTTAATTCTTTTCGATTTGATTCGATTCTTTTCATTCAATTCAATATTTTCAATACAATTTTTTATTAGATTTTTTCTTTTCGATTCGATTCGATTCTTTTCGATTTGATTTGATTCTTTTCTATTCGATACGATTCGATTCAATCCTTTTCGATTCGATTCGATTTTTTTCGTTTTGATTCGATAGTTTTTGATTCGTTTCTTTTTTATTTGATTCGATTCGAATCTTACAATTCGAGTTTTTTCGATTCGAATTCCTTTCTTTTCCAAAAGATTTGATTTGATTCGATTCTTTTCGATTCGATGCCATTGGATTTTTTTTTTGGATGCGATTCGATTCGATTTTTTTCAATTTGATTGGATTGTTTTCGATTCATTTCTTTCCAATTTGATTCGATTCGAATCAAATGTGTCGACTCGATTCTTTTTGATTCGATTTGATTCGATTCTTTTGATTCGATTCTTTTCAATTCGATTCGATTCTTTACACTTCCATTCGATTCGATTCTTTTGATTCCATGTGATTCGATTCGATTTTCGAATCGATTCGATTTGATTCTTTTCGATTCGAGTCTTTTCGATTCGAATTCCTTTCTTTTCGAAGGATGTTGGCCTAACGTCTACAGTCTGGCAGGATGCGGGAGGGTCCTGCCCTGAGCTCTGCTCCCCAAAGGAAGCATGCCTGCAAGCTAGCTTTCCACTAGCTGAGTTGTTATGGCCGTGAGAAAGAAGCAGCATTGTAAGTCAGGACGTTCCGTCAATACCGCTCTACCTCCCCTGGAGACACAAACATTGAAGACTGCACCTTGGCCCTTGCGTCCCACGAGCTTCCGACAAACAAGTCTAGTGAGGATATTCGTAACTCCATGTGCAGGCAGTGTGGAACTGGGAAGCACCGCGTGTCAGCTCACCCCGCAGGAGGAAGTTCCCCAGAGAGACAGCTTTCAACAAGGTACCCGGGTTTGGAAGTCAGTATGCAGCTCCCTTCTGGGGGAGGAATTGCTCAGAAGTCGCTGGATTGAGCTAAGAGTCACTTGCCGCTCACAAAGCTCGCGTCCCGTATCGAACGAAATCCTTTGGAAGCGAAGCATACAGGCGGTCAACGTGGGGGAGGTACAAACCATAAGCTCAATCCAAAGGAGCGTGCATGCCTTGGAGGCAGCCGTCTGCTAGGCGCGAAACTGACAAGGCAGACACTTGGTTCTCACTTCGCTACTGTCCCGCATACAACGAAATGCTGTGGAAGCGAAACGTACAGGCAGTCAGGATGGCCGAGGTAAAGGCCATGAGCTCAGCTCTCAAACTGTGTATGCTTTGCAGGCCGATGTCTGCTAGGCACTTATTCAGGGGAGCTAGACCCGAGCTACCCTCAAACTGAACCAGGACGTTGGCAATCGCTGTATTGAACTCAGATACACGAGAGTGCAGGCCTGTCACTTCCACAAGATTTTCACAAAACCCCTTCCGGCACCTAACGTAATTATGCTACGACCTACGTCTACAGGCAGTCAGGATGCGGGAGGGTTCTGCCCTGACCTCAGCTCTCACAAGGAAGCATGCCTAGAAGCCAGCTTTCAACCAGCTGCCTTCTTATGGCAGTGAGAACGCAGCAGTATTCTGAGTCAGGAGGTTCCACGATTACCACTCTCCTGCACCTGGACATACCCCCCAGGTCTGCATTGTTCCACTTGTGTCTCAGAAGCCTCTGACAAACGTCTATGGTGAAGATGTTGGAAACTCATTCTGCAGGCAGTGTGGAACTGTGAGGGACTGAGTGTGAGCTCAGCTCTCAGAAGTAAGTTGCCTTTGGACAGGGCGTTCAGCTAGCTTCTCACCTATGGAACTTAGTATGTAGCACCAGTCTCAGACAGAAATTACTAGGAAATCGCTGGATTGAGCTTGGAGGCACTTGTCTCGTGTGCCGGGACATTCCGCTTACCTCTCACAACACTTCAGGCACGCATCGAGCCTAGGCCTGTTTGCAGCGAAGTGTACCCGCAGGCAGGATGTGGGAAGTACAGGCCATAAGCTCAACACTCAAAAGTGTGTACGCCTGGGAGGCAGATGTCTGCTCTCCACTCGTACATGGGAGGTAGAAACTAGCTACACTCTGATAGAAGAAGGCCGTTGGAAATCGCTGTATTCAACTCGGATACGCGTGAGTTCAGGCCCAGCGCTTCCACATGCTTTCCTCACCACGTCTCCCAGCACCTAACATAAGGATGTTGGCCTCTACGTCTACAGTCCGGCAGGATGCGGGAGGGTCCTGCCCTGAGCTCTGCTCCCCAAAGGAAGCATGCCTGCAAGCTAGCTTTCCACTAGCTGAGTTGTTATGGCCGTGAGAAAGAAGCAGCATTGTAAGTCAGGACGTTCCGTCAATACCGCTCTACCACCCCTGGAGACACAAACATTGAAGACTGCACCTTGGCCCTTGCGTCCCACGAGCTTCCGACAAACAAGTCTAGTGAGGATATTCGTAACTCCATGTGCAGGCAGTGTGGAACTGGGAAGCACCGCGTGTCAGCTCACCCCGCAGGAGGAAGTTCCCCAGAGAGACAGCTTTCAACAAGGTACCCGGGTTTGGAAGTCAGTATGCAGCTCCCTTCTGGGGGAGGAATTGCTCAGAAGTCGCTGGATTGAGCTAAGAGTCACTTGCCGCTCACAAAGCTCGCGTCCCGTATCGAACGAAATCCTTTGGAAGCGAAGCATACAGGCGGTCAACGTGGGGGAGGTACCAACCATAAGCTCAATCCAAAGGAGCGTGCATGCCTTGGAGGCAGCCGTCTGCTAGGCGCGAAACTGACAAGGCAGACACTTGGTTCTCACTTCGCTACTGTCCCGCATACAACGAAATGCTGTGGAAGCGAAACGTACAGGCAGTCAGGATGGCCGAGGTAAAGGCCATGAGCTCAGCTCTCAAACTGTGTATGCTTTGCAGGCCGATGTCTGCTAGGCACTTATTCAGGGGAGCTAGACCCGAGCTACCCTCAAACTGAACCAGGACGTTGGCAATCGCTGTATTGAACTCAGATACACGAGAGTGCAGGCCTGTCACTTCCACAAGATTTTCACAAAACCCCTTCCGGCACCTAACGTAATTATGCTACGACCTACGTCTACAGGCAGTCAGGATGCGGGAGGGTTCTGCCCTGACCTCAGCTCTCACAAGGAAGCATGCCTAGAAGCCAGCTTTCAACCAGCTGCCTTCTTATGGCAGTGAGAACGCAGCAGTATTCTGAGTCAGGAGGTTCCACGATTACCACTCTCCTGCACCTGGACATACCCCCCAGGTCTGCATTGTTCCACTTGTGTCTCAGAAGCCTCTGACAAACGTCTATGGTGAAGATGTTGGAAACTCATTCTGCAGGCAGTGTGGAACTGTGAGGGACTGAGTGTGAGCTCAGCTCTCAGAAGTAAGTTGCCTTTGGACAGGGCGTTCAGCTAGCTTCTCACCTATGGAACTTAGTATGTAGCACCAGTCTCAGACAGAAATTACTAGGAAATCGCTGGATTGAGCTTGGAGGCACTTGTCTCGTGTGCCGGGACATTCCGCTTACCTCTCACAACACTTCAGGCACGCATCGAGCCTAGGCCTGTTTGCAGCGAAGTGTACCCGCAGGCAGGATGTGGGAAGTACAGGCCATAAGCTCAACACTCAAAAGTGTGTACGCCTGGGAGGCAGATGTCTGCTCTCCACTCGTACATGGGAGGTAGAAACTAGCTACACTCTGATAGAAGAAGGCCGTTGGAAATCGCTGTATTCAACTCGGATACGCGTGAGTTCAGGCCCAGCGCTTCCACATGCTTTCCTCACCACGTCTCCCAGCACCTAACATAAGGATGTTGGCCTCTACGTCTACAGTCTGGCAGGATGCGGGAGGGTCCTGCCCTGAGCTCTGCTCCCCAAAGGAAGCATGCCTGCAAGCTAGCTTTCCACTAGCTGAGTTGTTATGGCCGTGAGAAAGAAGCAGCATTGTAAGTCAGGACGTTCCGTCAATACCGCTCTACCACCCCTGGAGACACAAACATTGAAGACTGCACCTTGGCCCTTGCGTCCCACGAGCTTCCGACAAACAAGTCTAGTGAGGATATTCGTAACTCCATGTGCAGGCAGTGTGGAACTGGGAAGCACCGCGTGTCAGCTCACCCCGCAGGAGGAAGTTCCCCAGAGAGACAGCTTTCAACAAGGTACCCGGGTTTGGAAGGTAGTATGCAGCTCCCTTCTGGGGGAGGAATTGCTCAGAAGTCGCTGGATTGAGCTAAGAGTCACTTGCCGCTCACAAAGCTCGCGTCCCGTATCGAACGAAATCCTTTGGAAGCGAAGCATACAGGCGGTCAACGTGGGGGAGGTACCAACCATAAGCTCAATCCAAAGGAGCGTGCATGCCTTGGAGGCAGCCGTCTGCTAGGCGCGAAACTGACAAGGCAGACACTTGGTTCTCACTTCGCTACTGTCCCGCATACAACGAAATGCTGTGGAAGCGAAACGTACAGGCAGTCAGGATGGCCGAGGTAAAGGCCATGAGCTCAGCTCTCAAACTGTGTATGCTTTGCAGGCCGATGTCTGCTAGGCACTTATTCAGGGGAGCTAGACCCGAGCTACCCTCAAACTGAACCAGGACGTTGGCAATCGCTGTATTGAACTCAGATACACGAGAGTGCAGGCCTGTCACTTCCACAAGATTTTCACAAAACCCCTTCCGGCACCTAACGTAATTATGCTACGACCTACGTCTACAGGCAGTCAGGATGCGGGAGGGTTCTGCCCTGACCTCAGCTCTCACAAGGAAGCATGCCTAGAAGCCAGCTTTCAACCAGCTGCCTTCTTATGGCAGTGAGAACGCAGCAGTATTCTGAGTCAGGAGGTTCCACGATTACCACTCTCCTGCACCTGGACATACCCCCCAGGTCTGCATTGTTCCACTTGTGTCTCAGAAGCCTCTGACAAACGTCTATGGTGAAGATGTTGGAAACTCATTCTGCAGGCAGTGTGGAACTGTGAGGGACTGAGTGTGAGCTCAGCTCTCAGAAGTAAGTTGCCTTTGGACAGGGCGTTCAGCTAGCTTCTCACCTATGGAACTTAGTATGTAGCACCAGTCTCAGACAGAAATTACTAGGAAATCGCTGGATTGAGCTTGGAGGCACTTGTCTCGTGTGCCGGGACATTCCGCTTACCTCTCACAACACTTCAGGCACGCATCGAGCCTAGGCCTGTTTGCAGCGAAGTGTACCCGCAGGCAGGATGTGGGAAGTACAGGCCATAAGCTCAACACTCAAAAGTGTGTACGCCTGGGAGGCAGATGTCTGCTCTCCACTCGTACATGGGAGGTAGAAACTAGCTACACTCTGATAGAAGAAGGCCGTTGGAAATCGCTGTATTCAACTCGGATACGCGTGAGTTCAGGCCCAGCGCTTCCACATGCTTTCCTCACCACGTCTCCCAGCACCTAACATAAGGATGTTGGCCTCTACGTCTACAGTCTGGCAGGATGCGGGAGGGTCCTGCCCTGAGCTCTGCTCCCCAAAGGAAGCATGCCTGCAAGCTAGCTTTCCACTAGCTGAGTTGTTATGGCCGTGAGAAAGAAGCAGCATTGTAAGTCAGGACGTTCCGTCAATACCGCTCTACCACCCCTGGAGACACAAACATTGAAGACTGCACCTTGGCCCTTGCGTCCCACGAGCTTCCGACAAACAAGTCTAGTGAGGATATTCGTAACTCCATGTGCAGGCAGTGTGGAACTGGGAAGCACCGCGTGTCAGCTCACCCCGCAGGAGGAAGTTCCCCAGAGAGACAGCTTTCAACAAGGTACCCGGGTTTGGAAGTCAGTATGCAGCTCCCTTCTGGGGGAGGAATTGCTCAGAAGTCGCTGGATTGAGCTAAGAGTCACTTGCCGCTCACAAAGCTCGCGTCCCGTATCGAACGAAATCCTTTGGAAGCGAAGCATACAGGCGGTCAACGTGGGGGAGGTACAAACCATAAGCTCAATCCAAAGGAGCGTGCATGCCTTGGAGGCAGCCGTCTGCTAGGCGCGAAACTGACAAGGCAGACACTTGGTTCTCACTTCGCTACTGTCCCGCATACAACGAAATGCTGTGGAAGCGAAACGTACAGGCAGTCAGGATGGCCGAGGTAAAGGCCATGAGCTCAGCTCTCAAACTGTGTATGCTTTGCAGGCCGATGTCTGCTAGGCACTTATTCAGGGGAGCTAGACCCGAGCTACCCTCAAACTGAACCAGGACGTTGGCAATCGCTGTATTGAACTCAGATACACGAGAGTGCAGGCCTGTCACTTCCACAAGATTTTCACAAAACCCCTTCCGGCACCTAACGTAATTATGCTACGACCTACGTCTACAGGCAGTCAGGATGCGGGAGGGTTCTGCCCTGACCTCAGCTCTCACAAGGAAGCATGCCTAGAAGCCAGCTTTCAACCAGCTGCCTTCTTATGGCAGTGAGAACGCAGCAGTATTCTGAGTCAGGAGGTTCCACGATTACCACTCTCCTGCACCTGGACATACCCCCCAGGTCTGCATTGTTCCACTTGTGTCTCAGAAGCCTCTGACAAACGTCTATGGTGAAGATGTTGGAAACTCATTCTGCAGGCAGTGTGGAACTGTGAGGGACTGAGTGTGAGCTCAGCTCTCAGAAGTAAGTTGCCTTTGGACAGGGCGTTCAGCTAGCTTCTCACCTATGGAACTTAGTATGTAGCACCAGTCTCAGACAGAAATTACTAGGAAATCGCTGGATTGAGCTTGGAGGCACTTGTCTCGTGTGCCGGGACATTCCGCTTACCTCTCACAACACTTCAGGCACGCATCGAGCCTAGGCCTGTTTGCAGCGAAGTGTACCCGCAGGCAGGATGTGGGAAGTACAGGCCATAAGCTCAACACTCAAAAGTGTGTACGCCTGGGAGGCAGATGTCTGCTCTCCACTCGTACATGGGAGGTAGAAACTAGCTACACTCTGATAGAAGAAGGCCGTTGGAAATCGCTGTATTCAACTCGGATACGCGTGAGTTCAGGCCCAGCGCTTCCACATGCTTTCCTCACCACGTCTCCCAGCACCTAACATAAGGATGTTGGCCTCTACGTCTACAGTCTGGCAGGATGCGGGAGGGTCCTGCCCTGAGCTCTGCTCCCCAAAGGAAGCATGCCTGCAAGCTAGCTTTCCACTAGCTGAGTTGTTATGGCCGTGAGAAAGAAGCAGCATTGTAAGTCAGGACGTTCCGTCAATACCGCTCTACCACCCCTGGAGACACAAACATTGAAGACTGCACCTTGGCCCTTGCGTCCCACGAGCTTCCGACAAACAAGTCTAGTGAGGATATTCGTAACTCCATGTGCAGGCAGTGTGGAACTGGGAAGCACCGCGTGTCAGCTCACCCCGCAGGAGGAAGTTCCCCAGAGAGACAGCTTTCAACAAGGTACCCGGGTTTGGAAGTCAGTATGCAGCTCCCTTCTGGGGGAGGAATTGCTCAGAAGTCGCTGGATTGAGCTAAGAGTCACTTGCCGCTCACAAAGCTCGCGTCCCGTATCGAACGAAATCCTTTGGAAGCGAAGCATACAGGCGGTCAACGTGGGGGAGGTACAAACCATAAGCTCAATCCAAAGGAGCGTGCATGCCTTGGAGGCAGCCGTCTGCTAGGCGCGAAACTGACAAGGCAGACACTTGGTTCTCACTTCGCTACTGTCCCGCATACAACGAAATGCTGTGGAAGCGAAACGTACAGGCAGTCAGGATGGCCGAGGTAAAGGCCATGAGCTCAGCTCTCAAACTGTGTATGCTTTGCAGGCCGATGTCTGCTAGGCACTTATTCAGGGGAGCTAGACCCGAGCTACCCTCAAACTGAACCAGGACGTTGGCAATCGCTGTATTGAACTCAGATACACGAGAGTGCAGGCCTGTCACTTCCACAAGATTTTCACAAAACCCCTTCCGGCACCTAACGTAATTATGCTACGACCTACGTCTACAGGCAGTCAGGATGCGGGAGGGTTCTGCCCTGACCTCAGCTCTCACAAGGAAGCATGCCTAGAAGCCAGCTTTCAACCAGCTGCCTTCTTATGGCAGTGAGAACGCAGCAGTATTCTGAGTCAGGAGGTTCCACGATTACCACTCTCCTGCACCTGGACATACCCCCCAGGTCTGCATTGTTCCACTTGTGTCTCAGAAGCCTCTGACAAACGTCTATGGTGAAGATGTTGGAAACTCATTCTGCAGGCAGTGTGGAACTGTGAGGGACTGAGTGTGAGCTCAGCTCTCAGAAGTAAGTTGCCTTTGGACAGGGCGTTCAGCTAGCTTCTCACCTATGGAACTTAGTATGTAGCACCAGTCTCAGACAGAAATTACTAGGAAATCGCTGGATTGAGCTTGGAGGCACTTGTCTCGTGTGCCGGGACATTCCGCTTACCTCTCACAACACTTCAGGCACGCATCGAGCCTAGGCCTGTTTGCAGCGAAGTGTACCCGCAGGCAGGATGTGGGAAGTACAGGCCATAAGCTCAACACTCAAAAGTGTGTACGCCTGGGAGGCAGATGTCTGCTCTCCACTCGTACATGGGAGGTAGAAACTAGCTACACTCTGATAGAAGAAGGCCGTTGGAAATCGCTGTATTCAACTCGGATACGCGTGAGTTCAGGCCCAGCGCTTCCACATGCTTTCCTCACCACGTCTCCCAGCACCTAACATAAGGATGTTGGCCTCTACGTCTACAGTCCGGCAGGATGCGGGAGGGTCCTGCCCTGAGCTCTGCTCCCCAAAGGAAGCATGCCTGCAAGCTAGCTTTCCACTAGCTGAGTTGTTATGGCCGTGAGAAAGAAGCAGCATTGTAAGTCAGGACGTTCCGTCAATACCGCTCTACCACCCCTGGAGACACAAACATTGAAGACTGCACCTTGGCCCTTGCGTCCCACGAGCTTCCGACAAACAAGTCTAGTGAGGATATTCGTAACTCCATGTGCAGGCAGTGTGGAACTGGGAAGCACCGCGTGTCAGCTCACCCCGCAGGAGGAAGTTCCCCAGAGAGACAGCTTTCAACAAGGTACCCGGGTTTGGAAGTCAGTATGCAGCTCCCTTCTGGGGGAGGAATTGCTCAGAAGTCGCTGGATTGAGCTAAGAGTCACTTGCCGCTCACAAAGCTCGCGTCCCGTATCGAACGAAATCCTTTGGAAGCGAAGCATACAGGCGGTCAACGTGGGGGAGGTACAAACCATAAGCTCAATCCAAAGGAGCGTGCATGCCTTGGAGGCAGCCGTCTGCTAGGCGCGAAACTGACAAGGCAGACACTTGGTTCTCACTTCGCTACTCTCCCGCATACAACGAAATGCTGTGGAAGCGAAACGTACAGGCAGTCAGGATGGCCGAGGTAAAGGCCATGAGCTCAGCTCTCAAACTGTGTATGCTTTGCAGGCCGATGTCTGCTAGGCACTTATTCAGGGGAGCTAGACCCGAGCTACCCTCAAACTGAACCAGGACGTTGGCAATCGCTGTATTGAACTCAGATACACGAGAGTGCAGGCCTGTCACTTCCACAAGATTTTCACAAAACCCCTTCCGGCACCTAACGTAATTATGCTACGACCTACGTCTACAGGCAGTCAGGATGCGGGAGGGTTCTGCCCTGACCTCAGCTCTCACAAGGAAGCATGCCTAGAAGCCAGCTTTCAACCAGCTGCCTTCTTATGGCAGTGAGAACGCAGCAGTATTCTGAGTCAGGAGGTTCCACGATTACCACTCTCCTGCACCTGGACATACCCCCCAGGTCTGCATTGTTCCACTTGTGTCTCAGAAGCCTCTGACAAACGTCTATGGTGAAGATGTTGGAAACTCATTCTGCAGGCAGTGTGGAACTGTGAGGGACTGAGTGTGAGCTCAGCTCTCAGAAGTAAGTTGCCTTTGGACAGGGCGTTCAGCTAGCTTCTCACCTATGGAACTTAGTATGTAGCACCAGTCTCAGACAGAAATTACTAGGAAATCGCTGGATTGAGCTTGGAGGCACTTGTCTCGTGTGCCGGGACATTCCGCTTACCTCTCACAACACTTCAGGCACGCATCGAGCCTAGGCCTGTTTGCAGCGAAGTGTACCCGCAGGCAGGATGTGGGAAGTACAGGCCATAAGCTCAACACTCAAAAGTGTGTACGCCTGGGAGGCAGATGTCTGCTATCCACTCGTACATGGGAGGTAGAAACTAGCTACACTCTGATAGAAGAAGGCCGTTGGAAATCGCTGTATTCAACTCGGATACGCGTGAGTTCAGGCCCAGCGCTTCCACATGCTTTCCTCACCACGTCTCCCAGCACCTAACATAAGGATGTTGGCCTCTACGTCTACAGTCCGGCAGGATGCGGGAGGGTCCTGCCCTGAGCTCTGCTCCCCAAAGGAAGCATGCCTGCAAGCTAGCTTTCCACTAGCTGAGTTGTTATGGCCGTGAGAAAGAAGCAGCATTGTAAGTCAGGACGTTCCGTCAATACCGCTCTACCACCCCTGGAGACACAAACATTGAAGACTGCACCTTGGCCCTTGCGTCCCACGAGCTTCCGACAAACAAGTCTAGTGAGGATATTCGTAACTCCATGTGCAGGCAGTGTGGAACTGGGAAGCACCGCGTGTCAGCTCACCCCGCAGGAGGAAGTTCCCCAGAGAGACAGCTTTCAACAAGGTACCCGGGTTTGGAAGTCAGTATGCAGCTCCCTTCTGGGGGAGGAATTGCTCAGAAGTCGCTGGATTGAGCTAAGAGTCACTTGCCGCTCACAAAGCTCGCGTCCCGTATCGAACGAAATCCTTTGGAAGCGAAGCATACAGGCGGTCAACGTGGGGGAGGTACAAACCATAAGCTCAATCCAAAGGAGCGTGCATGCCTTGGAGGCAGCCGTCTGCTAGGCGCGAAACTGACAAGGCAGACACTTGGTTCTCACTTCGCTACTCTCCCGCATACAACGAAATGCTGTGGAAGCGAAACGTACAGGCAGTCAGGATGGCCGAGGTAAAGGCCATGAGCTCAGCTCTCAAACTGTGTATGCTTTGCAGGCCGATGTCTGCTAGGCACTTATTCAGGGGAGCTAGACCCGAGCTACCCTCAAACTGAACCAGGACGTTGGCAATCGCTGTATTGAACTCAGATACACGAGAGTGCAGGCCTGTCACTTCCACAAGATTTTCACAAAACCCCTTCCGGCACCTAACGTAATTATGCTACGACCTACGTCTACAGGCAGTCAGGATGCGGGAGGGTTCTGCCCTGACCTCAGCTCTCACAAGGAAGCATGCCTAGAAGCCAGCTTTCAACCAGCTGCCTTCTTATGGCAGTGAGAACGCAGCAGTATTCTGAGTCAGGAGGTTCCACGATTACCACTCTCCTGCACCTGGACATACCCCCCAGGTCTGCATTGTTCCACTTGTGTCTCAGAAGCCTCTGACAAACGTCTATGGTGAAGATGTTGGAAACTCATTCTGCAGGCAGTGTGGAACTGTGAGGGACTGAGTGTGAGCTCAGCTCTCAGAAGTAAGTTGCCTTTGGACAGGGCGTTCAGCTAGCTTCTCACCTATGGAACTTAGTATGTAGCACCAATCTCAGACAGAAATTACTAGGAAATCGCTGGATTGAGCTTGGAGGCACTTGTCTCGTGTGCCGGGACATTCCGCTTACCTCTCACAACACTTCAGTCACGCATCGAGCCTAGGCCTGTTTGCAGCGAAGTGTACCCGCAGGCAGGATGTGGGAAGTACAGGCCATAAGCTCAACACTCAAAAGTGTGTACGCCTGGGAGGCAGATGTCTGCTCTCCACTCGTACATGGGAGGTAGAAACTAGCTACACTCTGATAGAAGAAGGCCGTTGGAAATCGCTGTATTCAACTCGGATACGCGTGAGTTCAGGCCCAGCGCTTCCACATGCTTTCCTCACCACGTCTCCCAGCACCTAACATAAGGATGTTGGCCTCTACGTCTACAGTCCGGCAGGATGCGGGAGGGTCCTGCCCTGAGCTCTGCTCCCCAAAGGAAGCATGCCTGCAAGCTAGCTTTCCACTAGCTGAGTTGTTATGGCCGTGAGAAAGAAGCAGCATTGTAAGTCAGGACGTTCCGTCAATACCGCTCTACCACCCCTGGAGACACAAACATTGAAGACTGCACCTTGGCCCTTGCGTCCCACGAGCTTCCGACAAACAAGTCTAGTGAGGATATTCGTAACTCCATGTGCAGGCAGTGTGGAACTGGGAAGCACCGCGTGTCAGCTCACCCCGCAGGAGGAAGTTCCCCAGAGAGACAGCTTTCAACAAGGTACCCGGGTTTGGAAGTCAGTATGCAGCTCCCTTCTGGGGGAGGAATTGCTCAGAAGTCGCTGGATTGAGCTAAGAGTCACTTGCCGCTCACAAAGCTCGCGTCCCGTATCGAACGAAATCCTTTGGAAGCGAAGCATACAGGCGGTCAACGTGGGGGAGGTACAAACCATAAGCTCAATCCAAAGGAGCGTGCATGCCTTGGAGGCAGCCGTCTGCTAGGCGCGAAACTGACAAGGCAGACACTTGGTTCTCACTTCGCTACTGTCCCGCATACAACGAAATGCTGTGGAAGCGAAACGTACAGGCAGTCAGGATGGCCGAGGTAAAGGCCATGAGCTCAGCTCTCAAACTGTGTATGCTTTGCAGGCCGATGTCTGCTAGGCACTTATTCAGGGGAGCTAGACCCGAGCTACCCTCAAACTGAACCAGGACGTTGGCAATCGCTGTATTGAACTCAGATACACGAGAGTGCAGGCCTGTCACTTCCACAAGATTTTCACAAAACCCCTTCCGGCACCTAACGTAATTATGCTACGACCTACGTCTACAGGCAGTCAGGATGCGGGAGGGTTCTGCCCTGACCTCAGCTCTCACAAGGAAGCATGCCTAGAAGCCAGCTTTCAACCAGCTGCCTTCTTATGGCAGTGAGAACGCAGCAGTATTCTGAGTCAGGAGGTTCCACGATTACCACTCTCCTGCACCTGGACATACCCCCCAGGTCTGCATTGTTCCACTTGTGTCTCAGAAGCCTCTGACAAACGTCTATGGTGAAGATGTTGGAAACTCATTCTGCAGGCAGTGTGGAACTGTGAGGGACTGAGTGTGAGCTCAGCTCTCAGAAGTAAGTTGCCTTTGGACAGGGCGTTCAGCTAGCTTCTCACCTATGGAACTTAGTATGTAGCACCAGTCTCAGACAGAAATTACTAGGAAATCGCTGGATTGAGCTTGGAGGCACTTGTCTCGTGTGCCGGGACATTCCGCTTACCTCTCACAACACTTCAGGCACGCATCGAGCCTAGGCCTGTTTGCAGCGAAGTGTACCCGCAGGCAGGATGTGGGAAGTACAGGCCATAAGCTCAACACTCAAAAGTGTGTACGCCTGGGAGGCAGATGTCTGCTCTCCACTCGTACATGGGAGGTAGAAACTAGCTACACTCTGATAGAAGAAGGCCGTTGGAAATCGCTGTATTCAACTCGGATACGCGTGAGTTCAGGCCCAGCGCTTCCACATGCTTTCCTCACCACGTCTCCCAGCACCTAACATAAGGATGTTGGCCTCTACGTCTACAGTCTGGCAGGATGCGGGAGGGTCCTGCCCTGAGCTCTGCTCCCCAAAGGAAGCATGCCTGCAAGCTAGCTTTCCACTAGCTGAGTTGTTATGGCCGTGAGAAAGAAGCAGCATTGTAAGTCAGGACGTTCCGTCAATACCGCTCTACCACCCCTGGAGACACAAACATTGAAGACTGCACCTTGGCCCTTGCGTCCCACGAGCTTCCGACAAACAAGTCTAGTGAGGATATTCGTAACTCCATGTGCAGGCAGTGTGGAACTGGGAAGCACCGCGTGTCAGCTCACCCCGCAGGAGGAAGTTCCCCAGAGAGACAGCTTTCAACAAGGTACCCGGGTTTGGAAGTCAGTATGCAGCTCCCTTCTGGGGGAGGAATTGCTCAGAAGTCGCTGGATTGAGCTAAGAGTCACTTGCCGCTCACAAAGCTCGCGTCCCGTATCGAACGAAATCCTTTGGAAGCGAAGCATACAGGCGGTCAACGTGGGGGAGGTACAAACCATAAGCTCAATCCAAAGGAGCGTGCATGCCTTGGAGGCAGCCGTCTGCTAGGCGCGAAACTGACAAGGCAGACACTTGGTTCTCACTTCGCTACTCTCCCGCATACAACGAAATGCTGTGGAAGCGAAACGTACAGGCAGTCAGGATGGCCGAGGTAAAGGCCATGAGCTCAGCTCTCAAACTGTGTATGCTTTGCAGGCCGATGTCTGCTAGGCACTTATTCAGGGGAGCTAGACCCGAGCTACCCTCAAACTGAACCAGGACGTTGGCAATCGCTGTATTGAACTCAGATACACGAGAGTGCAGGCCTGTCACTTCCACAAGATTTTCACAAAACCCCTTCCGGCACCTAACGTAATTATGCTACGACCTACGTCTACAGGCAGTCAGGATGCGGGAGGGTTCTGCCCTGACCTCAGCTCTCACAAGGAAGCATGCCTAGAAGCCAGCTTTCAACCAGCTGCCTTCTTATGGCAGTGAGAACGCAGCAGTATTCTGAGTCAGGAGGTTCCACGATTACCACTCTCCTGCACCTGGACATACCCCCCAGGTCTGCATTGTTCCACTTGTGTCTCAGAAGCCTCTGACAAACGTCTATGGTGAAGATGTTGGAAACTCATTCTGCAGGCAGTGTGGAACTGTGAGGGACTGAGTGTGAGCTCAGCTCTCAGAAGTAAGTTGCCTTTGGACAGGGCGTTCAGCTAGCTTCTCACCTATGGAACTTAGTATGTAGCACCAGTCTCAGACAGAAATTACTAGGAAATCGCTGGATTGAGCTTGGAGGCACTTGTCTCGTGTGCCGGGACATTCCGCTTACCTCTCACAACACTTCAGTCACGCATCGAGCCTAGGCCTGTTTGCAGCGAAGTGTACCCGCAGGCAGGATGTGGGAAGTACAGGCCATAAGCTCAACACTCAAAAGTGTGTACGCCTGGGAGGCAGATGTCTGCTCTCCACTCGTACATGGGAGGTAGAAACTAGCTACACTCTGATAGAAGAAGGCCGTTGGAAATCGCTGTATTCAACTCGGATACGCGTGAGTTCAGGCCCAGCGCTTCCACATGCTTTCCTCACCACGTCTCCCAGCACCTAACATAAGGATGTTGGCCTCTACGTCTACAGTCCGGCAGGATGCGGGAGGGTCCTGCCCTGAGCTCTGCTCCCCAAAGGAAGCATGCCTGCAAGCTAGCTTTCCACTAGCTGAGTTGTTATGGCCGTGAGAAAGAAGCAGCATTGTAAGTCAGGACGTTCCGTCAATACCGCTCTACCACCCCTGGAGACACAAACATTGAAGACTGCACCTTGGCCCTTGCGTCCCACGAGCTTCCGACAAACAAGTCTAGTGAGGATATTCGTAACTCCATGTGCAGGCAGTGTGGAACTGGGAAGCACCGCGTGTCAGCTCACCCCGCAGGAGGAAGTTCCCCAGAGAGACAGCTTTCAACAAGGTACCCGGGTTTGGAAGTCAGTATGCAGCTCCCTTCTGGGGGAGGAATTGCTCAGAAGTCGCTGGATTGAGCTAAGAGTCACTTGCCGCTCACAAAGCTCGCGTCCCGTATCGAACGAAATCCTTTGGAAGCGAAGCATACAGGCGGTCAACGTGGGGGAGGTACAAACCATAAGCTCAATCCAAAGGAGCGTGCATGCCTTGGAGGCAGCCGTCTGCTAGGCGCGAAACTGACAAGGCAGACACTTGGTTCTCACTTCGCTACTCTCCCGCATACAACGAAATGCTGTGGAAGCGAAACGTACAGGCAGTCAGGATGGCCGAGGTAAAGGCCATGAGCTCAGCTCTCAAACTGTGTATGCTTTGCAGGCCGATGTCTGCTAGGCACTTATTCAGGGGAGCTAGACCCGAGCTACCCTCAAACTGAACCAGGACGTTGGCAATCGCTGTATTGAACTCAGATACACGAGAGTGCAGGCCTGTCACTTCCACAAGATTTTCACAAAACCCCTTCCGGCACCTAACGTAATTATGCTACGACCTACGTCTACAGGCAGTCAGGATGCGGGAGGGTTCTGCCCTGACCTCAGCTCTCACAAGGAAGCATGCCTAGAAGCCAGCTTTCAACCAGCTGCCTTCTTATGGCAGTGAGAACGCAGCAGTATTCTGAGTCAGGAGGTTCCACGATTACCACTCTCCTGCACCTGGACATACCCCCCAGGTCTGCATTGTTCCACTTGTGTCTCAGAAGCCTCTGACAAACGTCTATGGTGAAGATGTTGGAAACTCATTCTGCAGGCAGTGTGGAACTGTGAGGGACTGAGTGTGAGCTCAGCTCTCAGAAGTAAGTTGCCTTTGGACAGGGCGTTCAGCTAGCTTCTCACCTATGGAACTTAGTATGTAGCACCAGTCTCAGACAGAAATTACTAGGAAATCGCTGGATTGAGCTTGGAGGCACTTGTCTCGTGTGCCGGGACATTCCGCTTACCTCTCACAACACTTCAGGCACGCATCGAGCCTAGGCCTGTTTGCAGCGAAGTGTACCCGCAGGCAGGATGTGGGAAGTACAGGCCATAAGCTCAACACTCAAAAGTGTGTACGCCTGGGAGGCAGATGTCTGCTCTCCACTCGTACATGGGAGGTAGAAACTAGCTACACTCTGATAGAAGAAGGCCGTTGGAAATCGCTGTATTCAACTCGGATACGCGTGAGTTCAGGCCCAGCGCTTCCACATGCTTTCCTCACCACGTCTCCCAGCACCTAACATAAGGATGTTGGCCTCTACGTCTACAGTCTGGCAGGATGCGGGAGGGTCCTGCCCTGAGCTCTGCTCCCCAAAGGAAGCATGCCTGCAAGCTAGCTTTCCACTAGCTGAGTTGTTATGGCCGTGAGAAAGAAGCAGCATTGTAAGTCAGGACGTTCCGTCAATACCGCTCTACCACCCCTGGAGACACAAACATTGAAGACTGCACCTTGGCCCTTGCGTCCCACGAGCTTCCGACAAACAAGTCTAGTGAGGATATTCGTAACTCCATGTGCAGGCAGTGTGGAACTGGGAAGCACCGCGTGTCAGCTCACCCCGCAGGAGGAAGTTCCCCAGAGAGACAGCTTTCAACAAGGTACCCGGGTTTGGAAGTCAGTATGCAGCTCCCTTCTGGGGGAGGAATTGCTCAGAAGTCGCTGGATTGAGCTAAGAGTCACTTGCCGCTCACAAAGCTCGCGTCCCGTATCGAACGAAATCCTTTGGAAGCGAAGCATACAGGCGGTCAACGTGGGGGAGGTACAAACCATAAGCTCAATCCAAAGGAGCGTGCATGCCTTGGAGGCAGCCGTCTGCTAGGCGCGAAACTGACAAGGCAGACACTTGGTTCTCACTTCGCTACTGTCCCGCATACAACGAAATGCTGTGGAAGCGAAACGTACAGGCAGTCAGGATGGCCGAGGTAAAGGCCATGAGCTCAGCTCTCAAACTGTGTATGCTTTGCAGGCCGATGTCTGCTAGGCACTTATTCAGGGGAGCTAGACCCGAGCTACCCTCAAACTGAACCAGGACGTTGGCAATCGCTGTATTGAACTCAGATACACGAGAGTGCAGGCCTGTCACTTCCACAAGATTTTCACAAAACCCCTTCCGGCACCTAACGTAATTATGCTACGACCTACGTCTACAGGCAGTCAGGATGCGGGAGGGTTCTGCCCTGACCTCAGCTCTCACAAGGAAGCATGCCTAGAAGCCAGCTTTCAACCAGCTGCCTTCTTATGGCAGTGAGAACGCAGCAGTATTCTGAGTCAGGAGGTTCCACGATTACCACTCTCCTGCACCTGGACATACCCCCCAGGTCTGCATTGTTCCACTTGTGTCTCAGAAGCCTCTGACAAACGTCTATGGTGAAGATGTTGGAAACTCATTCTGCAGGCAGTGTGGAACTGTGAGGGACTGAGTGTGAGCTCAGCTCTCAGAAGTAAGTTGCCTTTGGACAGGGCGTTCAGCTAGCTTCTCACCTATGGAACTTAGTATGTAGCACCAGTCTCAGACAGAAATTACTAGGAAATCGCTGGATTGAGCTTGGAGGCACTTGTCTCGTGTGCCGGGACATTCCGCTTACCTCTCACAACACTTCAGGCACGCATCGAGCCTAGGCCTGTTTGCAGCGAAGTGTACCCGCAGGCAGGATGTGGGAAGTACAGGCCATAAGCTCAACACTCAAAAGTGTGTACGCCTGGGAGGCAGATGTCTGCTCTCCACTCGTACATGGGAGGTAGAAACTAGCTACACTCTGATAGAAGAAGGCCGTTGGAAATCGCTGTATTCAACTCGGATACGCGTGAGTTCAGGCCCAGCGCTTCCACATGCTTTCCTCACCACGTCTCCCAGCACCTAACATAAGGATGTTGGCCTCTACGTCTACAGTCTGGCAGGATGCGGGAGGGTCCTGCCCTGAGCTCTGCTCCCCAAAGGAAGCATGCCTGCAAGCTAGCTTTCCACTAGCTGAGTTGTTATGGCCGTGAGAAAGAAGCAGCATTGTAAGTCAGGACGTTCCGTCAATACCGCTCTACCACCCCTGGAGACACAAACATTGAAGACTGCACCTTGGCCCTTGCGTCCCACGAGCTTCCGACAAACAAGTCTAGTGAGGATATTCGTAACTCCATGTGCAGGCAGTGTGGAACTGGGAAGCACCGCGTGTCAGCTCACCCCGCAGGAGGAAGTTCCCCAGAGAGACAGCTTTCAACAAGGTACCCGGGTTTGGAAGGTAGTATGCAGCTCCCTTCTGGGGGAGGAATTGCTCAGAAGTCGCTGGATTGAGCTAAGAGTCACTTGCCGCTCACAAAGCTCGCGTCCCGTATCGAACGAAATCCTTTGGAAGCGAAGCATACAGGCGGTCAACGTGGGGGAGGTACAAACCATAAGCTCAATCCAAAGGAGCGTGCATGCCTTGGAGGCAGCCGTCTGCTAGGCGCGAAACTGACAAGGCAGACACTTGGTTCTCACTTCGCTACTGTCCCGCATACAACGAAATGCTGTGGAAGCGAAACGTACAGGCAGTCAGGATGGCCGAGGTAAAGGCCATGAGCTCAGCTCTCAAACTGTGTATGCTTTGCAGGCCGATGTCTGCTAGGCACTTATTCAGGGGAGCTAGACCCGAGCTACCCTCAAACTGAACCAGGACGTTGGCAATCGCTGTATTGAACTCAGATACACGAGAGTGCAGGCCTGTCACTTCCACAAGATTTTCACAAAACCCCTTCCGGCACCTAACGTAATTATGCTACGACCTACGTCTACAGGCAGTCAGGATGCGGGAGGGTTCTGCCCTGACCTCAGCTCTCACAAGGAAGCATGCCTAGAAGCCAGCTTTCAACCAGCTGCCTTCTTATGGCAGTGAGAACGCAGCAGTATTCTGAGTCAGGAGGTTCCACGATTACCACTCTCCTGCACCTGGACATACCCCCCAGGTCTGCATTGTTCCACTTGTGTCTCAGAAGCCTCTGACAAACGTCTATGGTGAAGATGTTGGAAACTCATTCTGCAGGCAGTGTGGAACTGTGAGGGACTGAGTGTGAGCTCAGCTCTCAGAAGTAAGTTGCCTTTGGACAGGGCGTTCAGCTAGCTTCTCACCTATGGAACTTAGTATGTAGCACCAGTCTCAGACAGAAATTACTAGGAAATCGCTGGATTGAGCTTGGAGGCACTTGTCTCGTGTGCCGGGACATTCCGCTTACCTCTCACAACACTTCAGGCACGCATCGAGCCTAGGCCTGTTTGCAGCGAAGTGTACCCGCAGGCAGGATGTGGGAAGTACAGGCCATAAGCTCAACACTCAAAAGTGTGTACGCCTGGGAGGCAGATGTCTGCTCTCCACTCGTACATGGGAGGTAGAAACTAGCTACACTCTGATAGAAGAAGGCCGTTGGAAATCGCTGTATTCAACTCGGATACGCGTGAGTTCAGGCCCAGCGCTTCCACATGCTTTCCTCACCACGTCTCCCAGCACCTAACATAAGGATGTTGGCCTCTACGTCTACAGTCCGGCAGGATGCGGGAGGGTCCTGCCCTGAGCTCTGCTCCCCAAAGGAAGCATGCCTGCAAGCTAGCTTTCCACTAGCTGAGTTGTTATGGCCGTGAGAAAGAAGCAGCATTGTAAGTCAGGACGTTCCGTCAATACCGCTCTACCACCCCTGGAGACACAAACATTGAAGACTGCACCTTGGCCCTTGCGTCCCACGAGCTTCCGACAAACAAGTCTAGTGAGGATATTCGTAACTCCATGTGCAGGCAGTGTGGAACTGGGAAGCACCGCGTGTCAGCTCACCCCGCAGGAGGAAGTTCCCCAGAGAGACAGCTTTCAACAAGGTACCCGGGTTTGGAAGTCAGTATGCAGCTCCCTTCTGGGGGAGGAATTGCTCAGAAGTCGCTGGATTGAGCTAAGAGTCACTTGCCGCTCACAAAGCTCGCGTCCCGTATCGAACGAAATCCTTTGGAAGCGAAGCATACAGGCGGTCAACGTGGGGGAGGTACAAACCATAAGCTCAATCCAAAGGAGCGTGCATGCCTTGGAGGCAGCCGTCTGCTAGGCGCGAAACTGACAAGGCAGACACTTGGTTCTCACTTCGCTACTGTCCCGCATACAACGAAATGCTGTGGAAGCGAAACGTACAGGCAGTCAGGATGGCCGAGGTAAAGGCCATGAGCTCAGCTCTCAAACTGTGTATGCTTTGCAGGCCGATGTCTGCTAGGCACTTATTCAGGGGAGCTAGACCCGAGCTACCCTCAAACTGAACCAGGACGTTGGCAATCGCTGTATTGAACTCAGATACACGAGAGTGCAGGCCTGTCACTTCCACAAGATTTTCACAAAACCCCTTCCGGCACCTAACGTAATTATGCTACGACCTACGTCTACAGGCAGTCAGGATGCGGGAGGGTTCTGCCCTGACCTCAGCTCTCACAAGGAAGCATGCCTAGAAGCCAGCTTTCAACCAGCTGCCTTCTTATGGCAGTGAGAACGCAGCAGTATTCTGAGTCAGGAGGTTCCACGATTACCACTCTCCTGCACCTGGACATACCCCCCAGGTCTGCATTGTTCCACTTGTGTCTCAGAAGCCTCTGACAAACGTCTATGGTGAAGATGTTGGAAACTCATTCTGCAGGCAGTGTGGAACTGTGAGGGACTGAGTGTGAGCTCAGCTCTCAGAAGTAAGTTGCCTTTGGACAGGGCGTTCAGCTAGCTTCTCACCTATGGAACTTAGTATGTAGCACCAGTCTCAGACAGAAATTACTAGGAAATCGCTGGATTGAGCTTGGAGGCACTTGTCTCGTGTGCCGGGACATTCCGCTTACCTCTCACAACACTTCAGGCACGCATCGAGCCTAGGCCTGTTTGCAGCGAAGTGTACCCGCAGGCAGGATGTGGGAAGTACAGGCCATAAGCTCAACACTCAAAAGTGTGTACGCCTGGGAGGCAGATGTCTGCTATCCACTCGTACATGGGAGGTAGAAACTAGCTACACTCTGATAGAAGAAGGCCGTTGGAAATCGCTGTATTCAACTCGGATACGCGTGAGTTCAGGCCCAGCGCTTCCACATGCTTTCCTCACCACGTCTCCCAGCACCTAACATAAGGATGTTGGCCTCTACGTCTACAGTCTGGCAGGATGCGGGAGGGTCCTGCCCTGAGCTCTGCTCCCCAAAGGAAGCATGCCTGCAAGCTAGCTTTCCACTAGCTGAGTTGTTATGGCCGTGAGAAAGAAGCAGCATTGTAAGTCAGGACGTTCCGTCAATACCGCTCTACCACCCCTGGAGACACAAACATTGAAGACTGCACCTTGGCCCTTGCGTCCCACGAGCTTCCGACAAACAAGTCTAGTGAGGATATTCGTAACTCCATGTGCAGGCAGTGTGGAACTGGGAAGCACCGCGTGTCAGCTCACCCCGCAGGAGGAAGTTCCCCAGAGAGACAGCTTTCAACAAGGTACCCGGGTTTGGAAGTCAGTATGCAGCTCCCTTCTGGGGGAGGAATTGCTCAGAAGTCGCTGGATTGAGCTAAGAGTCACTTGCCGCTCACAAAGCTCGCGTCCCGTATCGAACGAAATCCTTTGGAAGCGAAGCATACAGGCGGTCAACGTGGGGGAGGTACAAACCATAAGCTCAATCCAAAGGAGCGTGCATGCCTTGGAGGCAGCCGTCTGCTAGGCGCGAAACTGACAAGGCAGACACTTGGTTCTCACTTCGCTACTGTCCCGCATACAACGAAATGCTGTGGAAGCGAAACGTACAGGCAGTCAGGATGGCCGAGGTAAAGGCCATGAGCTCAGCTCTCAAACTGTGTATGCTTTGCAGGCCGATGTCTGCTAGGCACTTATTCAGGGGAGCTAGACCCGAGCTACCCTCAAACTGAACCAGGACGTTGGCAATCGCTGTATTGAACTCAGATACACGAGAGTGCAGGCCTGTCACTTCCACAAGATTTTCACAAAACCCCTTCCGGCACCTAACGTAATTATGCTACGACCTACGTCTACAGGCAGTCAGGATGCGGGAGGGTTCTGCCCTGACCTCAGCTCTCACAAGGAAGCATGCCTAGAAGCCAGCTTTCAACCAGCTGCCTTCTTATGGCAGTGAGAACGCAGCAGTATTCTGAGTCAGGAGGTTCCACGATTACCACTCTCCTGCACCTGGACATACCCCCCAGGTCTGCATTGTTCCACTTGTGTCTCAGAAGCCTCTGACAAACGTCTATGGTGAAGATGTTGGAAACTCATTCTGCAGGCAGTGTGGAACTGTGAGGGACTGAGTGTGAGCTCAGCTCTCAGAAGTAAGTTGCCTTTGGACAGGGCGTTCAGCTAGCTTCTCACCTATGGAACTTAGTATGTAGCACCAGTCTCAGACAGAAATTACTAGGAAATCGCTGGATTGAGCTTGGAGGCACTTGTCTCGTGTGCCGGGACATTCCGCTTACCTCTCACAACACTTCAGGCACGCATCGAGCCTAGGCCTGTTTGCAGCGAAGTGTACCCGCAGGCAGGATGTGGGAAGTACAGGCCATAAGCTCAACACTCAAAAGTGTGTACGCCTGGGAGGCAGATGTCTGCTCTCCACTCGTACATGGGAGGTAGAAACTAGCTACACTCTGATAGAAGAAGGCCGTTGGAAATCGCTGTATTCAACTCGGATACGCGTGAGTTCAGGCCCAGCGCTTCCACATGCTTTCCTCACCACGTCTCCCAGCACCTAACATAAGGATGTTGGCCTCTACGTCTACAGTCTGGCAGGATGCGGGAGGGTCCTGCCCTGAGCTCTGCTCCCCAAAGGAAGCATGCCTGCAAGCTAGCTTTCCACTAGCTGAGTTGTTATGGCCGTGAGAAAGAAGCAGCATTGTAAGTCAGGACGTTCCGTCAATACCGCTCTACCACCCCTGGAGACACAAACATTGAAGACTGCACCTTGGCCCTTGCGTCCCACGAGCTTCCGACAAACAAGTCTAGTGAGGATATTCGTAACTCCATGTGCAGGCAGTGTGGAACTGGGAAGCACCGCGTGTCAGCTCACCCCGCAGGAGGAAGTTCCCCAGAGAGACAGCTTTCAACAAGGTACCCGGGTTTGGAAGGTAGTATGCAGCTCCCTTCTGGGGGAGGAATTGCTCAGAAGTCGCTGGATTGAGCTAAGAGTCACTTGCCGCTCACAAAGCTCGCGTCCCGTATCGAACGAAATCCTTTGGAAGCGAAGCATACAGGCGGTCAACGTGGGGGAGGTACAAACCATAAGCTCAATCCAAAGGAGCGTGCATGCCTTGGAGGCAGCCGTCTGCTAGGCGCGAAACTGACAAGGCAGACACTTGGTTCTCACTTCGCTACTGTCCCGCATACAACGAAATGCTGTGGAAGCGAAACGTACAGGCAGTCAGGATGGCCGAGGTAAAGGCCATGAGCTCAGCTCTCAAACTGTGTATGCTTTGCAGGCCGATGTCTGCTAGGCACTTATTCAGGGGAGCTAGACCCGAGCTACCCTCAAACTGAACCAGGACGTTGGCAATCGCTGTATTGAACTCAGATACACGAGAGTGCAGGCCTGTCACTTCCACAAGATTTTCACAAAACCCCTTCCGGCACCTAACGTAATTATGCTACGACCTACGTCTACAGGCAGTCAGGATGCGGGAGGGTTCTGCCCTGACCTCAGCTCTCACAAGGAAGCATGCCTAGAAGCCAGCTTTCAACCAGCTGCCTTCTTATGGCAGTGAGAACGCAGCAGTATTCTGAGTCAGGAGGTTCCACGATTACCACTCTCCTGCACCTGGACATACCCCCCAGGTCTGCATTGTTCCACTTGTGTCTCAGAAGCCTCTGACAAACGTCTATGGTGAAGATGTTGGAAACTCATTCTGCAGGCAGTGTGGAACTGTGAGGGACTGAGTGTGAGCTCAGCTCTCAGAAGTAAGTTGCCTTTGGACAGGGCGTTCAGCTAGCTTCTCACCTATGGAACTTAGTATGTAGCACCAGTCTCAGACAGAAATTACTAGGAAATCGCTGGATTGAGCTTGGAGGCACTTGTCTCGTGTGCCGGGACATTCCGCTTACCTCTCACAACACTTCAGGCACGCATCGAGCCTAGGCCTGTTTGCAGCGAAGTGTACCCGCAGGCAGGATGTGGGAAGTACAGGCCATAAGCTCAACACTCAAAAGTGTGTACGCCTGGGAGGCAGATGTCTGCTCTCCACTCGTACATGGGAGGTAGAAACTAGCTACACTCTGATAGAAGAAGGCCGTTGGAAATCGCTGTATTCAACTCGGATACGCGTGAGTTCAGGCCCAGCGCTTCCACATGCTTTCCTCACCACGTCTCCCAGCACCTAACATAAGGATGTTGGCCTCTACGTCTACAGTCTGGCAGGATGCGGGAGGGTCCTGCCCTGAGCTCTGCTCCCCAAAGGAAGCATGCCTGCAAGCTAGCTTTCCACTAGCTGAGTTGTTATGGCCGTGAGAAAGAAGCAGCATTGTAAGTCAGGACGTTCCGTCAATACCGCTCTACCACCCCTGGAGACACAAACATTGAAGACTGCACCTTGGCCCTTGCGTCCCACGAGCTTCCGACAAACAAGTCTAGTGAGGATATTCGTAACTCCATGTGCAGGCAGTGTGGAACTGGGAAGCACCGCGTGTCAGCTCACCCCGCAGGAGGAAGTTCCCCAGAGAGACAGCTTTCAACAAGGTACCCGGGTTTGGAAGTCAGTATGCAGCTCCCTTCTGGGGGAGGAATTGCTCAGAAGTCGCTGGATTGAGCTAAGAGTCACTTGCCGCTCACAAAGCTCGCGTCCCGTATCGAACGAAATCCTTTGGAAGCGAAGCATACAGGCGGTCAACGTGGGGGAGGTACAAACCATAAGCTCAATCCAAAGGAGCGTGCATGCCTTGGAGGCAGCCGTCTGCTAGGCGCGAAACTGACAAGGCAGACACTTGGTTCTCACTTCGCTACTGTCCCGCATACAACGAAATGCTGTGGAAGCGAAACGTACAGGCAGTCAGGATGGCCGAGGTAAAGGCCATGAGCTCAGCTCTCAAACTGTGTATGCTTTGCAGGCCGATGTCTGCTAGGCACTTATTCAGGGGAGCTAGACCCGAGCTACCCTCAAACTGAACCAGGACGTTGGCAATCGCTGTATTGAACTCAGATACACGAGAGTGCAGGCCTGTCACTTCCACAAGATTTTCACAAAACCCCTTCCGGCACCTAACGTAATTATGCTACGACCTACGTCTACAGGCAGTCAGGATGCGGGAGGGTTCTGCCCTGACCTCAGCTCTCACAAGGAAGCATGCCTAGAAGCCAGCTTTCAACCAGCTGCCTTCTTATGGCAGTGAGAACGCAGCAGTATTCTGAGTCAGGAGGTTCCACGATTACCACTCTCCTGCACCTGGACATACCCCCCAGGTCTGCATTGTTCCACTTGTGTCTCAGAAGCCTCTGACAAACGTCTATGGTGAAGATGTTGGAAACTCATTCTGCAGGCAGTGTGGAACTGTGAGGGACTGAGTGTGAGCTCAGCTCTCAGAAGTAAGTTGCCTTTGGACAGGGCGTTCAGCTAGCTTCTCACCTATGGAACTTAGTATGTAGCACCAGTCTCAGACAGAAATTACTAGGAAATCGCTGGATTGAGCTTGGAGGCACTTGTCTCGTGTGCCGGGACATTCCGCTTACCTCTCACAACACTTCAGGCACGCATCGAGCCTAGGCCTGTTTGCAGCGAAGTGTACCCGCAGGCAGGATGTGGGAAGTACAGGCCATAAGCTCAACACTCAAAAGTGTGTACGCCTGGGAGGCAGATGTCTGCTATCCACTCGTACATGGGAGGTAGAAACTAGCTACACTCTGATAGAAGAAGGCCGTTGGAAATCGCTGTATTCAACTCGGATACGCGTGAGTTCAGGCCCAGCGCTTCCACATGCTTTCCTCACCACGTCTCCCAGCACCTAACATAAGGATGTTGGCCTCTACGTCTACAGTCCGGCAGGATGCGGGAGGGTCCTGCCCTGAGCTCTGCTCCCCAAAGGAAGCATGCCTGCAAGCTAGCTTTCCACTAGCTGAGTTGTTATGGCCGTGAGAAAGAAGCAGCATTGTAAGTCAGGACGTTCCGTCAATACCGCTCTACCACCCCTGGAGACACAAACATTGAAGACTGCACCTTGGCCCTTGCGTCCCACGAGCTTCCGACAAACAAGTCTAGTGAGGATATTCGTAACTCCATGTGCAGGCAGTGTGGAACTGGGAAGCACCGCGTGTCAGCTCACCCCGCAGGAGGAAGTTCCCCAGAGAGACAGCTTTCAACAAGGTACCCGGGTTTGGAAGTCAGTATGCAGCTCCCTTCTGGGGGAGGAATTGCTCAGAAGTCGCTGGATTGAGCTAAGAGTCACTTGCCGCTCACAAAGCTCGCGTCCCGTATCGAACGAAATCCTTTGGAAGCGAAGCATACAGGCGGTCAACGTGGGGGAGGTACAAACCATAAGCTCAATCCAAAGGAGCGTGCATGCCTTGGAGGCAGCCGTCTGCTAGGCGCGAAACTGACAAGGCAGACACTTGGTTCTCACTTCGCTACTGTCCCGCATACAACGAAATGCTGTGGAAGCGAAACGTACAGGCAGTCAGGATGGCCGAGGTAAAGGCCATGAGCTCAGCTCTCAAACTGTGTATGCTTTGCAGGCCGATGTCTGCTAGGCACTTATTCAGGGGAGCTAGACCCGAGCTACCCTCAAACTGAACCAGGACGTTGGCAATCGCTGTATTGAACTCAGATACACGAGAGTGCAGGCCTGTCACTTCCACAAGATTTTCACAAAACCCCTTCCGGCACCTAACGTAATTATGCTACGACCTACGTCTACAGGCAGTCAGGATGCGGGAGGGTTCTGCCCTGACCTCAGCTCTCACAAGGAAGCATGCCTAGAAGCCAGCTTTCAACCAGCTGCCTTCTTATGGCAGTGAGAACGCAGCAGTATTCTGAGTCAGGAGGTTCCACGATTACCACTCTCCTGCACCTGGACATACCCCCCAGGTCTGCATTGTTCCACTTGTGTCTCAGAAGCCTCTGACAAACGTCTATGGTGAAGATGTTGGAAACTCATTCTGCAGGCAGTGTGGAACTGTGAGGGACGGAGTGTGAGCTCAGCTCTCAGAAGTAAGTTGCCTTTGGACAGGGCGTTCAGCTAGCTTCTCACCTATGGAACTTAGTATGTAGCACCAGTCTCAGACAGAAATTACTAGGAAATCGCTGGATTGAGCTTGGAGGCACTTGTCTCGTGTGCCGGGACATTCCGCTTACCTCTCACAACACTTCAGTCACGCATCGAGCCTAGGCCTGTTTGCAGCGAAGTGTACCCACAGGCAGGATGTGGGAAGTACAGGCCATAAGCTCAACACTCAAAAGTGTGTACGCCTGGGAGGCAGATGTCTGCTATCCACTCGTACATGGGAGGTAGAAACTAGCTACACTCTGATAGAAGAAGGCCGTTGGAAATCGCTGTATTCAACTCGGATACGCGTGAGTTCAGGCCCAGCGCTTCCACATGCTTTCCTCACCACGTCTCCCAGCACCTAACATAAGGATGTTGGCCTCTACGTCTACAGTCTGGCAGGATGCGGGAGGGCCCTGCCCTGAGCTCTGCTCCCCAAAGGAAGCATGCCTGCAAGCTAGCTTTCCACTAGCTGAGTTGTTATGGCCGTGAGAAAGAAGCAGCATTGTAAGTCAGGACGTTCCGTCAATACCGCTCTACCACCCCTGGAGACACAAACATTGAAGACTGCACCTTGGCCCTTGCGTCCCACGAGCTTCCGACAAACAAGTCTAGTGAGGATATTCGTAACTCCATGTGCAGGCAGTGTGGAACTGGGAAGCACCGCGTGTCAGCTCACCCCGCAGGAGGAAGTTCCCCAGAGAGACAGCTTTCAACAAGGTACCCGGGTTTGGAAGTCAGTATGCAGCTCCCTTCTGGGGGAGGAATTGCTCAGAAGTCGCTGGATTGAGCTAAGAGTCACTTGCCGCTCACAAAGCTCGCGTCCCGTATCGAACGAAATCCTTTGGAAGCGAAGCATACAGGCGGTCAACGTGGGGGAGGTACAAACCATAAGCTCAATCCAAAGGAGCGTGCATGCCTTGGAGGCAGCCGTCTGCTAGGCGCGAAACTGACAAGGCAGACACTTGGTTCTCACTTCGCTACTGTCCCGCATACAACGAAATGCTGTGGAAGCGAAACGTACAGGCAGTCAGGATGGCCGAGGTAAAGGCCATGAGCTCAGCTCTCAAACTGTGTATGCTTTGCAGGCCGATGTCTGCTAGGCACTTATTCAGGGGAGCTAGACCCGAGCTACCCTCAAACTGAACCAGGACGTTGGCAATCGCTGTATTGAACTCAGATACACGAGAGTGCAGGCCTGTCACTTCCACAAGATTTTCACAAAACCCCTTCCGGCACCTAACGTAATTATGCTACGACCTACGTCTACAGGCAGTCAGGATGCGGGAGGGTTCTGCCCTGACCTCAGCTCTCACAAGGAAGCATGCCTAGAAGCCAGCTTTCAACCAGCTGCCTTCTTATGGCAGTGAGAACGCAGCAGTATTCTGAGTCAGGAGGTTCCACGATTACCACTCTCCTGCACCTGGACATACCCCCCAGGTCTGCATTGTTCCACTTGTGTCTCAGAAGCCTCTGACAAACGTCTATGGTGAAGATGTTGGAAACTCATTCTGCAGGCAGTGTGGAACTGTGAGGGACTGAGTGTGAGCTCAGCTCTCAGAAGTAAGTTGCCTTTGGACAGGGCGTTCAGCTAGCTTCTCACCTATGGAACTTAGTATGTAGCACCAGTCTCAGACAGAAATTACTAGGAAATCGCTGGATTGAGCTTGGAGGCACTTGTCTCGTGTGCCGGGACATTCCGCTTACCTCTCACAACACTTCAGGCACGCATCGAGCCTAGGCCTGTTTGCAGCGAAGTGTACCCGCAGGCAGGATGTGGGAAGTACAGGCCATAAGCTCAACACTCAAAAGTGTGTACGCCTGGGAGGCAGATGTCTGCTATCCACTCGTACATGGGAGGTAGAAACTAGCTACACTCTGATAGAAGAAGGCCGTTGGAAATCGCTGTATTCAACTCGGATACGCGTGAGTTCAGGCCCAGCGCTTCCACATGCTTTCCTCACCACGTCTCCCAGCACCTAACATAAGGATGTTGGCCTCTACGTCTACAGTCCGGCAGGATGCGGGAGGGTCCTGCCCTGAGCTCTGCTCCCCAAAGGAAGCATGCCTGCAAGCTAGCTTTCCACTAGCTGAGTTGTTATGGCCGTGAGAAAGAAGCAGCATTGTAAGTCAGGACGTTCCGTCAATACCGCTCTACCACCCCTGGAGACACAAACATTGAAGACTGCACCTTGGCCCTTGCGTCCCACGAGCTTCCGACAAACAAGTCTAGTGAGGATATTCGTAACTCCATGTGCAGGCAGTGTGGAACTGGGAAGCACCGCGTGTCAGCTCACCCCGCAGGAGGAAGTTCCCCAGAGAGACAGCTTTCAACAAGGTACCCGGGTTTGGAAGTCAGTATGCAGCTCCCTTCTGGGGGAGGAATTGCTCAGAAGTCGCTGGATTGAGCTAAGAGTCACTTGCCGCTCACAAAGCTCGCGTCCCGTATCGAACGAAATCCTTTGGAAGCGAAGCATACAGGCGGTCAACGTGGGGGAGGTACAAACCATAAGCTCAATCCAAAGGAGCGTGCATGCCTTGGAGGCAGCCGTCTGCTAGGCGCGAAACTGACAAGGCAGACACTTGGTTCTCACTTCGCTACTGTCCCGCATACAACGAAATGCTGTGGAAGCGAAACGTACAGGCAGTCAGGATGGCCGAGGTAAAGGCCATGAGCTCAGCTCTCAAACTGTGTATGCTTTGCAGGCCGATGTCTGCTAGGCACTTATTCAGGGGAGCTAGACCCGAGCTACCCTCAAACTGAACCAGGACGTTGGCAATCGCTGTATTGAACTCAGATACACGAGAGTGCAGGCCTGTCACTTCCACAAGATTTTCACAAAACCCCTTCCGGCACCTAACGTAATTATGCTACGACCTACGTCTACAGGCAGTCAGGATGCGGGAGGGTTCTGCCCTGACCTCAGCTCTCACAAGGAAGCATGCCTAGAAGCCAGCTTTCAACCAGCTGCCTTCTTATGGCAGTGAGAACGCAGCAGTATTCTGAGTCAGGAGGTTCCACGATTACCACTCTCCTGCACCTGGACATACCCCCCAGGTCTGCATTGTTCCACTTGTGTCTCAGAAGCCTCTGACAAACGTCTATGGTGAAGATGTTGGAAACTCATTCTGCAGGCAGTGTGGAACTGTGAGGGACTGAGTGTGAGCTCAGCTCTCAGAAGTAAGTTGCCTTTGGACAGGGCGTTCAGCTAGCTTCTCACCTATGGAACTTAGTATGTAGCACCAGTCTCAGACAGAAATTACTAGGAAATCGCTGGATTGAGCTTGGAGGCACTTGTCTCGTGTGCCGGGACATTCCGCTTACCTCTCACAACACTTCAGGCACGCATCGAGCCTAGGCCTGTTTGCAGCGAAGTGTACCCGCAGGCAGGATGTGGGAAGTACAGGCCATAAGCTCAACACTCAAAAGTGTGTACGCCTGGGAGGCAGATGTCTGCTCTCCACTCGTACATGGGAGGTAGAAACTAGCTACACTCTGATAGAAGAAGGCCGTTGGAAATCGCTGTATTCAACTCGGATACGCGTGAGTTCAGGCCCAGCGCTTCCACATGCTTTCCTCACCACGTCTCCCAGCACCTAACATAAGGATGTTGGCCTCTACGTCTACAGTCTGGCAGGATGCGGGAGGGTCCTGCCCTGAGCTCTGCTCCCCAAAGGAAGCATGCCTGCAAGCTAGCTTTCCACTAGCTGAGTTGTTATGGCCGTGAGAAAGAAGCAGCATTGTAAGTCAGGACGTTCCGTCAATACCGCTCTACCACCCCTGGAGACACAAACATTGAAGACTGCACCTTGGCCCTTGCGTCCCACGAGCTTCCGACAAACAAGTCTAGTGAGGATATTCGTAACTCCATGTGCAGGCAGTGTGGAACTGGGAAGCACCGCGTGTCAGCTCACCCCGCAGGAGGAAGTTCCCCAGAGAGACAGCTTTCAACAAGGTACCCGGGTTTGGAAGTCAGTATGCAGCTCCCTTCTGGGGGAGGAATTGCTCAGAAGTCGCTGGATTGAGCTAAGAGTCACTTGCCGCTCACAAAGCTCGCGTCCCGTATCGAACGAAATCCTTTGGAAGCGAAGCATACAGGCGGTCAACGTGGGGGAGGTACAAACCATAAGCTCAATCCAAAGGAGCGTGCATGCCTTGGAGGCAGCCGTCTGCTAGGCGCGAAACTGACAAGGCAGACACTTGGTTCTCACTTCGCTACTGTCCCGCATACAACGAAATGCTGTGGAAGCGAAACGTACAGGCAGTCAGGATGGCCGAGGTAAAGGCCATGAGCTCAGCTCTCAAACTGTGTATGCTTTGCAGGCCGATGTCTGCTAGGCACTTATTCAGGGGAGCTAGACCCGAGCTACCCTCAAACTGAACCAGGACGTTGGCAATCGCTGTATTGAACTCAGATACACGAGAGTGCAGGCCTGTCACTTCCACAAGATTTTCACAAAACCCCTTCCGGCACCTAACGTAATTATGCTACGACCTACGTCTACAGGCAGTCAGGATGCGGGAGGGTTCTGCCCTGACCTCAGCTCTCACAAGGAAGCATGCCTAGAAGCCAGCTTTCAACCAGCTGCCTTCTTATGGCAGTGAGAACGCAGCAGTATTCTGAGTCAGGAGGTTCCACGATTACCACTCTCCTGCACCTGGACATACCCCCCAGGTCTGCATTGTTCCACTTGTGTCTCAGAAGCCTCTGACAAACGTCTATGGTGAAGATGTTGGAAACTCATTCTGCAGGCAGTGTGGAACTGTGAGGGACTGAGTGTGAGCTCAGCTCTCAGAAGTAAGTTGCCTTTGGACAGGGCGTTCAGCTAGCTTCTCACCTATGGAACTTAGTATGTAGCACCAGTCTCAGACAGAAATTACTAGGAAATCGCTGGATTGAGCTTGGAGGCACTTGTCTCGTGTGCCGGGACATTCCGCTTACCTCTCACAACACTTCAGGCACGCATCGAGCCTAGGCCTGTTTGCAGCGAAGTGTACCCGCAGGCAGGATGTGGGAAGTACAGGCCATAAGCTCAACACTCAAAAGTGTGTACGCCTGGGAGGCAGATGTCTGCTATCCACTCGTACATGGGAGGTAGAAACTAGCTACACTCTGATAGAAGAAGGCCGTTGGAAATCGCTGTATTCAACTCGGATACGCGTGAGTTCAGGCCCAGCGCTTCCACATGCTTTCCTCACCACGTCTCCCAGCACCTAACATAAGGATGTTGGCCTCTACGTCTACAGTCTGGCAGGATGCGGGAGGGTCCTGCCCTGAGCTCTGCTCCCCAAAGGAAGCATGCCTGCAAGCTAGCTTTCCACTAGCTGAGTTGTTATGGCCGTGAGAAAGAAGCAGCATTGTAAGTCAGGACGTTCCGTCAATACCGCTCTACCACCCCTGGAGACACAAACATTGAAGACTGCACCTTGGCCCTTGCGTCCCACGAGCTTCCGACAAACAAGTCTAGTGAGGATATTCGTAACTCCATGTGCAGGCAGTGTGGAACTGGGAAGCACCGCGTGTCAGCTCACCCCGCAGGAGGAAGTTCCCCAGAGAGACAGCTTTCAACAAGGTACCCGGGTTTGGAAGTCAGTATGCAGCTCCCTTCTGGGGGAGGAATTGCTCAGAAGTCGCTGGATTGAGCTAAGAGTCACTTGCCGCTCACAAAGCTCGCGTCCCGTATCGAACGAAATCCTTTGGAAGCGAAGCATACAGGCGGTCAACGTGGGGGAGGTACAAACCATAAGCTCAATCCAAAGGAGCGTGCATGCCTTGGAGGCAGCCGTCTGCTAGGCGCGAAACTGACAAGGCAGACACTTGGTTCTCACTTCGCTACTCTCCCGCATACAACGAAATGCTGTGGAAGCGAAACGTACAGGCAGTCAGGATGGCCGAGGTAAAGGCCATGAGCTCAGCTCTCAAACTGTGTATGCTTTGCAGGCCGATGTCTGCTAGGCACTTATTCAGGGGAGCTAGACCCGAGCTACCCTCAAACTGAACCAGGACGTTGGCAATCGCTGTATTGAACTCAGATACACGAGAGTGCAGGCCTGTCACTTCCACAAGATTTTCACAAAACCCCTTCCGGCACCTAACGTAATTATGCTACGACCTACGTCTACAGGCAGTCAGGATGCGGGAGGGTTCTGCCCTGACCTCAGCTCTCACAAGGAAGCATGCCTAGAAGCCAGCTTTCAACCAGCTGCCTTCTTATGGCAGTGAGAACGCAGCAGTATTCTGAGTCAGGAGGTTCCACGATTACCACTCTCCTGCACCTGGACATACCCCCCAGGTCTGCATTGTTCCACTTGTGTCTCAGAAGCCTCTGACAAACGTCTATGGTGAAGATGTTGGAAACTCATTCTGCAGGCAGTGTGGAACTGTGAGGGACTGAGTGTGAGCTCAGCTCTCAGAAGTAAGTTGCCTTTGGACAGGGCGTTCAGCTAGCTTCTCACCTATGGAACTTAGTATGTAGCACCAGTCTCAGACAGAAATTACTAGGAAATCGCTGGATTGAGCTTGGAGGCACTTGTCTCGTGTGCCGGGACATTCCGCTTACCTCTCACAACACTTCAGGCACGCATCGAGCCTAGGCCTGTTTGCAGCGAAGTGTACCCGCAGGCAGGATGTGGGAAGTACAGGCCATAAGCTCAACACTCAAAAGTGTGTACGCCTGGGAGGCAGATGTCTGCTCTCCACTCGTACATGGGAGGTAGAAACTAGCTACACTCTGATAGAAGAAGGCCGTTGGAAATCGCTGTATTCAACTCGGATACGCGTGAGTTCAGGCCCAGCGCTTCCACATGCTTTCCTCACCACGTCTCCCAGCACCTAACATAAGGATGTTGGCCTCTACGTCTACAGTCTGGCAGGATGCGGGAGGGTCCTGCCCTGAGCTCTGCTCCCCAAAGGAAGCATGCCTGCAAGCTAGCTTTCCACTAGCTGAGTTGTTATGGCCGTGAGAAAGAAGCAGCATTGTAAGTCAGGACGTTCCGTCAATACCGCTCTACCACCCCTGGAGACACAAACATTGAAGACTGCACCTTGGCCCTTGCGTCCCACGAGCTTCCGACAAACAAGTCTAGTGAGGATATTCGTAACTCCATGTGCAGGCAGTGTGGAACTGGGAAGCACCGCGTGTCAGCTCACCCCGCAGGAGGAAGTTCCCCAGAGAGACAGCTTTCAACAAGGTACCCGGGTTTGGAAGTCAGTATGCAGCTCCCTTCTGGGGGAGGAATTGCTCAGAAGTCGCTGGATTGAGCTAAGAGTCACTTGCCGCTCACAAAGCTCGCGTCCCGTATCGAACGAAATCCTTTGGAAGCGAAGCATACAGGCGGTCAACGTGGGGGAGGTACAAACCATAAGCTCAATCCAAAGGAGCGTGCATGCCTTGGAGGCAGCCGTCTGCTAGGCGCGAAACTGACAAGGCAGACACTTGGTTCTCACTTCGCTACTCTCCCGCATACAACGAAATGCTGTGGAAGCGAAACGTACAGGCAGTCAGGATGGCCGAGGTAAAGGCCATGAGCTCAGCTCTCAAACTGTGTATGCTTTGCAGGCCGATGTCTGCTAGGCACTTATTCAGGGGAGCTAGACCCGAGCTACCCTCAAACTGAACCAGGACGTTGGCAATCGCTGTATTGAACTCAGATACACGAGAGTGCAGGCCTGTCACTTCCACAAGATTTTCACAAAACCCCTTCCGGCACCTAACGTAATTATGCTACGACCTACGTCTACAGGCAGTCAGGATGCGGGAGGGTTCTGCCCTGACCTCAGCTCTCACAAGGAAGCATGCCTAGAAGCCAGCTTTCAACCAGCTGCCTTCTTATGGCAGTGAGAACGCAGCAGTATTCTGAGTCAGGAGGTTCCACGATTACCACTCTCCTGCACCTGGACATACCCCCCAGGTCTGCATTGTTCCACTTGTGTCTCAGAAGCCTCTGACAAACGTCTATGGTGAAGATGTTGGAAACTCATTCTGCAGGCAGTGTGGAACTGTGAGGGACTGAGTGTGAGCTCAGCTCTCAGAAGTAAGTTGCCTTTGGACAGGGCGTTCAGCTAGCTTCTCACCTATGGAACTTAGTATGTAGCACCAGTCTCAGACAGAAATTACTAGGAAATCGCTGGATTGAGCTTGGAGGCACTTGTCTCGTGTGCCGGGACATTCCGCTTACCTCTCACAACACTTCAGTCACGCATCGAGCCTAGGCCTGTTTGCAGCGAAGTGTACCCGCATGCAGGATGTGGGAAGTACAGGCCATAAGCTCAACACTCAAAAGTGTGTACGCCTGGGAGGCAGATGTCTGCTATCCACTCGTACATGGGAGGTAGAAACTAGCTACACTCTGATAGAAGAAGGCCGTTGGAAATCGCTGTATTCAACTCGGATACGCGTGAGTTCAGGCCCAGCGCTTCCACATGCTTTCCTCACCACGTCTCCCAGCACCTAACATAAGGATGTTGGCCTCTACGTCTACAGTCCGGCAGGATGCGGGAGGGTCCTGCCCTGAGCTCTGCTCCCCAAAGGAAGCATGCCTGCAAGCTAGCTTTCCACTAGCTGAGTTGTTATGGCCGTGAGAAAGAAGCAGCATTGTAAGTCAGGACGTTCCGTCAATACCGCTCTACCACCCCTGGAGACACAAACATTGAAGACTGCACCTTGGCCCTTGCGTCCCACGAGCTTCCGACAAACAAGTCTAGTGAGGATATTCGTAACTCCATGTGCAGGCAGTGTGGAACTGGGAAGCACCGCGTGTCAGCTCACCCCGCAGGAGGAAGTTCCCCAGAGAGACAGCTTTCAACAAGGTACCCGGGTTTGGAAGTCAGTATGCAGCTCCCTTCTGGGGGAGGAATTGCTCAGAAGTCGCTGGATTGAGCTAAGAGTCACTTGCCGCTCACAAAGCTCGCGTCCCGTATCGAACGAAATCCTTTGGAAGCGAAGCATACAGGCGGTCAACGTGGGGGAGGTACAAACCATAAGCTCAATCCAAAGGAGCGTGCATGCCTTGGAGGCAGCCGTCTGCTAGGCGCGAAACTGACAAGGCAGACACTTGGTTCTCACTTCGCTACTGTCCCGCATACAACGAAATGCTGTGGAAGCGAAACGTACAGGCAGTCAGGATGGCCGAGGTAAAGGCCATGAGCTCAGCTCTCAAACTGTGTATGCTTTGCAGGCCGATGTCTGCTAGGCACTTATTCAGGGGAGCTAGACCCGAGCTACCCTCAAACTGAACCAGGACGTTGGCAATCGCTGTATTGAACTCAGATACACGAGAGTGCAGGCCTGTCACTTCCACAAGATTTTCACAAAACCCCTTCCGGCACCTAACGTAATTATGCTACGACCTACGTCTACAGGCAGTCAGGATGCGGGAGGGTTCTGCCCTGACCTCAGCTCTCACAAGGAAGCATGCCTAGAAGCCAGCTTTCAACCAGCTGCCTTCTTATGGCAGTGAGAACGCAGCAGTATTCTGAGTCAGGAGGTTCCACGATTACCACTCTCCTGCACCTGGACATACCCCCCAGGTCTGCATTGTTCCACTTGTGTCTCAGAAGCCTCTGACAAACGTCTATGGTGAAGATGTTGGAAACTCATTCTGCAGGCAGTGTGGAACTGTGAGGGACTGAGTGTGAGCTCAGCTCTCAGAAGTAAGTTGCCTTTGGACAGGGCGTTCAGCTAGCTTCTCACCTATGGAACTTAGTATGTAGCACCAGTCTCAGACAGAAATTACTAGGAAATCGCTGGATTGAGCTTGGAGGCACTTGTCTCGTGTGCCGGGACATTCCGCTTACCTCTCACAACACTTCAGGCACGCATCGAGCCTAGGCCTGTTTGCAGCGAAGTGTACCCGCAGGCAGGATGTGGGAAGTACAGGCCATAAGCTCAACACTCAAAAGTGTGTACGCCTGGGAGGCAGATGTCTGCTATCCACTCGTACATGGGAGGTAGAAACTAGCTACACTCTGATAGAAGAAGGCCGTTGGAAATCGCTGTATTCAACTCGGATACGCGTGAGTTCAGGCCCAGCGCTTCCACATGCTTTCCTCACCACGTCTCCCAGCACCTAACATAAGGATGTTGGCCTCTACGTCTACAGTCTGGCAGGATGCGGGAGGGTCCTGCCCTGAGCTCTGCTCCCCAAAGGAAGCATGCCTGCAAGCTAGCTTTCCACTAGCTGAGTTGTTATGGCCGTGAGAAAGAAGCAGCATTGTAAGTCAGGACGTTCCGTCAATACCGCTCTACCACCCCTGGAGACACAAACATTGAAGACTGCACCTTGGCCCTTGCGTCCCACGAGCTTCCGACAAACAAGTCTAGTGAGGATATTCGTAACTCCATGTGCAGGCAGTGTGGAACTGGGAAGCACCGCGTGTCAGCTCACCCCGCAGGAGGAAGTTCCCCAGAGAGACAGCTTTCAACAAGGTACCCGGGTTTGGAAGTCAGTATGCAGCTCCCTTCTGGGGGAGGAATTGCTCAGAAGTCGCTGGATTGAGCTAAGAGTCACTTGCCGCTCACAAAGCTCGCGTCCCGTATCGAACGAAATCCTTTGGAAGCGAAGCATACAGGCGGTCAACGTGGGGGAGGTACAAACCATAAGCTCAATCCAAAGGAGCGTGCATGCCTTGGAGGCAGCCGTCTGCTAGGCGCGAAACTGACAAGGCAGACACTTGGTTCTCACTTCGCTACTGTCCCGCATACAACGAAATGCTGTGGAAGCGAAACGTACAGGCAGTCAGGATGGCCGAGGTAAAGGCCATGAGCTCAGCTCTCAAACTGTGTATGCTTTGCAGGCCGATGTCTGCTAGGCACTTATTCAGGGGAGCTAGACCCGAGCTACCCTCAAACTGAACCAGGACGTTGGCAATCGCTGTATTGAACTCAGATACACGAGAGTGCAGGCCTGTCACTTCCACAAGATTTTCACAAAACCCCTTCCGGCACCTAACGTAATTATGCTACGACCTACGTCTACAGGCAGTCAGGATGCGGGAGGGTTCTGCCCTGACCTCAGCTCTCACAAGGAAGCATGCCTAGAAGCCAGCTTTCAACCAGCTGCCTTCTTATGGCAGTGAGAACGCAGCAGTATTCTGAGTCAGGAGGTTCCACGATTACCACTCTCCTGCACCTGGACATACCCCCCAGGTCTGCATTGTTCCACTTGTGTCTCAGAAGCCTCTGACAAACGTCTATGGTGAAGATGTTGGAAACTCATTCTGCAGGCAGTGTGGAACTGTGAGGGACTGAGTGTGAGCTCAGCTCTCAGAAGTAAGTTGCCTTTGGACAGGGCGTTCAGCTAGCTTCTCACCTATGGAACTTAGTATGTAGCACCAGTCTCAGACAGAAATTACTAGGAAATCGCTGGATTGAGCTTGGAGGCACTTGTCTCGTGTGCCGGGACATTCCGCTTACCTCTCACAACACTTCAGGCACGCATCGAGCCTAGGCCTGTTTGCAGCGAAGTGTACCCGCAGGCAGGATGTGGGAAGTACAGGCCATAAGCTCAACACTCAAAAGTGTGTACGCCTGGGAGGCAGATGTCTGCTCTCCACTCGTACATGGGAGGTAGAAACTAGCTACACTCTGATAGAAGAAGGCCGTTGGAAATCGCTGTATTCAACTCGGATACGCGTGAGTTCAGGCCCAGCGCTTCCACATGCTTTCCTCACCACGTCTCCCAGCACCTAACATAAGGATGTTGGCCTCTACGTCTACAGTCTGGCAGGATGCGGGAGGGTCCTGCCCTGAGCTCTGCTCCCCAAAGGAAGCATGCCTGCAAGCTAGCTTTCCACTAGCTGAGTTGTTATGGCCGTGAGAAAGAAGCAGCATTGTAAGTCAGGACGTTCCGTCAATACCGCTCTACCACCCCTGGAGACACAAACATTGAAGACTGCACCTTGGCCCTTGCGTCCCACGAGCTTCCGACAAACAAGTCTAGTGAGGATATTCGTAACTCCATGTGCAGGCAGTGTGGAACTGGGAAGCACCGCGTGTCAGCTCACCCCGCAGGAGGAAGTTCCCCAGAGAGACAGCTTTCAACAAGGTACCCGGGTTTGGAAGTCAGTATGCAGCTCCCTTCTGGGGGAGGAATTGCTCAGAAGTCGCTGGATTGAGCTAAGAGTCACTTGCCGCTCACAAAGCTCGCGTCCCGTATCGAACGAAATCCTTTGGAAGCGAAGCATACAGGCGGTCAACGTGGGGGAGGTACAAACCATAAGCTCAATCCAAAGGAGCGTGCATGCCTTGGAGGCAGCCGTCTGCTAGGCGCGAAACTGACAAGGCAGACACTTGGTTCTCACTTCGCTACTCTCCCGCATACAACGAAATGCTGTGGAAGCGAAACGTACAGGCAGTCAGGATGGCCGAGGTAAAGGCCATGAGCTCAGCTCTCAAACTGTGTATGCTTTGCAGGCCGATGTCTGCTAGGCACTTATTCAGGGGAGCTAGACCCGAGCTACCCTCAAACTGAACCAGGACGTTGGCAATCGCTGTATTGAACTCAGATACACGAGAGTGCAGGCCTGTCACTTCCACAAGATTTTCACAAAACCCCTTCCGGCACCTAACGTAATTATGCTACGACCTACGTCTACAGGCAGTCAGGATGCGGGAGGGTTCTGCCCTGACCTCAGCTCTCACAAGGAAGCATGCCTAGAAGCCAGCTTTCAACCAGCTGCCTTCTTATGGCAGTGAGAACGCAGCAGTATTCTGAGTCAGGAGGTTCCACGATTACCACTCTCCTGCACCTGGACATACCCCCCAGGTCTGCATTGTTCCACTTGTGTCTCAGAAGCCTCTGACAAACGTCTATGGTGAAGATGTTGGAAACTCATTCTGCAGGCAGTGTGGAACTGTGAGGGACTGAGTGTGAGCTCAGCTCTCAGAAGTAAGTTGCCTTTGGACAGGGCGTTCAGCTAGCTTCTCACCTATGGAACTTAGTATGTAGCACCAGTCTCAGACAGAAATTACTAGGAAATCGCTGGATTGAGCTTGGAGGCACTTGTCTCGTGTGCCGGGACATTCCGCTTACCTCTCACAACACTTCAGGCACGCATCGAGCCTAGGCCTGTTTGCAGCGAAGTGTACCCGCAGGCAGGATGTGGGAAGTACAGGCCATAAGCTCAACACTCAAAAGTGTGTACGCCTGGGAGGCAGATGTCTGCTCTCCACTCGTACATGGGAGGTAGAAACTAGCTACACTCTGATAGAAGAAGGCCGTTGGAAATCGCTGTATTCAACTCGGATACGCGTGAGTTCAGGCCCAGCGCTTCCACATGCTTTCCTCACCACGTCTCCCAGCACCTAACATAAGGATGTTGGCCTCTACGTCTACAGTCCGGCAGGATGCGGGAGGGTCCTGCCCTGAGCTCTGCTCCCCAAAGGAAGCATGCCTGCAAGCTAGCTTTCCACTAGCTGAGTTGTTATGGCCGTGAGAAAGAAGCAGCATTGTAAGTCAGGACGTTCCGTCAATACCGCTCTACCACCCCTGGAGACACAAACATTGAAGACTGCACCTTGGCCCTTGCGTCCCACGAGCTTCCGACAAACAAGTGTAGTGAGGATATTCGTAACTCCATGTGCAGGCAGTGTGGAACTGGGAAGCACCGCGTGTCAGCTCACCCCGCAGGAGGAAGTTCCCCAGAGAGACAGCTTTCAACAAGGTACCCGGGTTTGGAAGTCAGTATGCAGCTCCCTTCTGGGGGAGGAATTGCTCAGAAGTCGCTGGATTGAGCTAAGAGTCACTTGCCGCTCACAAAGCTCGCGTCCCGTATCGAACGAAATCCTTTGGAAGCGAAGCATACAGGCGGTCAACGTGGGGGAGGTACAAACCATAAGCTCAATCCAAAGGAGCGTGCATGCCTTGGAGGCAGCCGTCTGCTAGGCGCGAAACTGACAAGGCAGACACTTGGTTCTCACTTCGCTACTCTCCCGCATACAACGAAATGCTGTGGAAGCGAAACGTACAGGCAGTCAGGATGGCCGAGGTAAAGGCCATGAGCTCAGCTCTCAAACTGTGTATGCTTTGCAGGCCGATGTCTGCTAGGCACTTATTCAGGGGAGCTAGACCCGAGCTACCCTCAAACTGAACCAGGACGTTGGCAATCGCTGTATTGAACTCAGATACACGAGAGTGCAGGCCTGTCACTTCCACAAGATTTTCACAAAACCCCTTCCGGCACCTAACGTAATTATGCTACGACCTACGTCTACAGGCAGTCAGGATGCGGGAGGGTTCTGCCCTGACCTCAGCTCTCACAAGGAAGCATGCCTAGAAGCCAGCTTTCAACCAGCTGCCTTCTTATGGCAGTGAGAACGCAGCAGTATTCTGAGTCAGGAGGTTCCACGATTACCACTCTCCTGCACCTGGACATACCCCCCAGGTCTGCATTGTTCCACTTGTGTCTCAGAAGCCTCTGACAAACGTCTATGGTGAAGATGTTGGAAACTCATTCTGCAGGCAGTGTGGAACTGTGAGGGACTGAGTGTGAGCTCAGCTCTCAGAAGTAAGTTGCCTTTGGACAGGGCGTTCAGCTAGCTTCTCACCTATGGAACTTAGTATGTAGCACCAGTCTCAGACAGAAATTACTAGGAAATCGCTGGATTGAGCTTGGAGGCACTTGTCTCGTGTGCCGGGACATTCCGCTTACCTCTCACAACACTTCAGTCACGCATCGAGCCTAGGCCTGTTTGCAGCGAAGTGTACCCGCAGGCAGGATGTGGGAAGTACAGGCCATAAGCTCAACACTCAAAAGTGTGTACGCCTGGGAGGCAGATGTCTGCTCTCCACTCGTACATGGGAGGTAGAAACTAGCTACACTCTGATAGAAGAAGGCCGTTGGAAATCGCTGTATTCAACTCGGATACGCGTGAGTTCAGGCCCAGCGCTTCCACATGCTTTCCTCACCACGTCTCCCAGCACCTAACATAAGGATGTTGGCCTCTACGTCTACAGTCCGGCAGGATGCGGGAGGGTCCTGCCCTGAGCTCTGCTCCCCAAAGGAAGCATGCCTGCAAGCTAGCTTTCCACTAGCTGAGTTGTTATGGCCGTGAGAAAGAAGCAGCATTGTAAGTCAGGACGTTCCGTCAATACCGCTCTACCACCCCTGGAGACACAAACATTGAAGACTGCACCTTGGCCCTTGCGTCCCACGAGCTTCCGACAAACAAGTCTAGTGAGGATATTCGTAACTCCATGTGCAGGCAGTGTGGAACTGGGAAGCACCGCGTGTCAGCTCACCCCGCAGGAGGAAGTTCCCCAGAGAGACAGCTTTCAACAAGGTACCCGGGTTTGGAAGTCAGTATGCAGCTCCCTTCTGGGGGAGGAATTGCTCAGAAGTCGCTGGATTGAGCTAAGAGTCACTTGCCGCTCACAAAGCTCGCGTCCCGTATCGAACGAAATCCTTTGGAAGCGAAGCATACAGGCGGTCAACGTGGGGGAGGTACAAACCATAAGCTCAATCCAAAGGAGCGTGCATGCCTTGGAGGCAGCCGTCTGCTAGGCGCGAAACTGACAAGGCAGACACTTGGTTCTCACTTCGCTACTCTCCCGCATACAACGAAATGCTGTGGAAGCGAAACGTACAGGCAGTCAGGATGGCCGAGGTAAAGGCCATGAGCTCAGCTCTCAAACTGTGTATGCTTTGCAGGCCGATGTCTGCTAGGCACTTATTCAGGGGAGCTAGACCCGAGCTACCCTCAAACTGAACCAGGACGTTGGCAATCGCTGTATTGAACTCAGATACACGAGAGTGCAGGCCTGTCACTTCCACAAGATTTTCACAAAACCCCTTCCGGCACCTAACGTAATTATGCTACGACCTACGTCTACAGGCAGTCAGGATGCGGGAGGGTTCTGCCCTGACCTCAGCTCTCACAAGGAAGCATGCCTAGAAGCCAGCTTTCAACCAGCTGCCTTCTTATGGCAGTGAGAACGCAGCAGTATTCTGAGTCAGGAGGTTCCACGATTACCACTCTCCTGCACCTGGACATACCCCCCAGGTCTGCATTGTTCCACTTGTGTCTCAGAAGCCTCTGACAAACGTCTATGGTGAAGATGTTGGAAACTCATTCTGCAGGCAGTGTGGAACTGTGAGGGACTGAGTGTGAGCTCAGCTCTCAGAAGTAAGTTGCCTTTGGACAGGGCGTTCAGCTAGCTTCTCACCTATGGAACTTAGTATGTAGCACCAGTCTCAGACAGAAATTACTAGGAAATCGCTGGATTGAGCTTGGAGGCACTTGTCTCGTGTGCCGGGACATTCCGCTTACCTCTCACAACACTTCAGGCACGCATCGAGCCTAGGCCTGTTTGCAGCGAAGTGTACCCGCAGGCAGGATGTGGGAAGTACAGGCCATAAGCTCAACACTCAAAAGTGTGTACGCCTGGGAGGCAGATGTCTGCTCTCCACTCGTACATGGGAGGTAGAAACTAGCTACACTCTGATAGAAGAAGGCCGTTGGAAATCGCTGTATTCAACTCGGATACGCGTGAGTTCAGGCCCAGCGCTTCCACATGCTTTCCTCACCACGTCTCCCAGCACCTAACATAAGGATGTTGGCCTCTACGTCTACAGTCCGGCAGGATGCGGGAGGGTCCTGCCCTGAGCTCTGCTCCCCAAAGGAAGCATGCCTGCAAGCTAGCTTTCCACTAGCTGAGTTGTTATGGCCGTGAGAAAGAAGCAGCATTGTAAGTCAGGACGTTCCGTCAATACCGCTCTACCACCCCTGGAGACACAAACATTGAAGACTGCACCTTGGCCCTTGCGTCCCACGAGCTTCCGACAAACAAGTCTAGTGAGGATATTCGTAACTCCATGTGCAGGCAGTGTGGAACTGGGAAGCACCGCGTGTCAGCTCACCCCGCAGGAGGAAGTTCCCCAGAGAGACAGCTTTCAACAAGGTACCCGGGTTTGGAAGTCAGTATGCAGCTCCCTTCTGGGGGAGGAATTGCTCAGAAGTCGCTGGATTGAGCTAAGAGTCACTTGCCGCTCACAAAGCTCGCGTCCCGTATCGAACGAAATCCTTTGGAAGCGAAGCATACAGGCGGTCAACGTGGGGGAGGTACAAACCATAAGCTCAATCCAAAGGAGCGTGCATGCCTTGGAGGCAGCCGTCTGCTAGGCGCGAAACTGACAAGGCAGACACTTGGTTCTCACTTCGCTACTGTCCCGCATACAACGAAATGCTGTGGAAGCGAAACGTACCGGCAGTCAGGATGGCCGAGGTAAAGGCCATGAGCTCAGCTCTCAAACTGTGTATGCTTTGCAGGCCGATGTCTGCTAGGCACTTATTCAGGGGAGCTAGACCCGAGCTACCCTCAAACTGAACCAGGACGTTGGCAATCGCTGTATTGAACTCAGATACACGAGAGTGCAGGCCTGTCACTTCCACAAGATTTTCACAAAACCCCTTCCGGCACCTAACGTAATTATGCTACGACCTACGTCTACAGGCAGTCAGGATGCGGGAGGGTTCTGCCCTGACCTCAGCTCTCACAAGGAAGCATGCCTAGAAGCCAGCTTTCAACCAGCTGCCTTCTTATGGCAGTGAGAACGCAGCAGTATTCTGAGTCAGGAGGTTCCACGATTACCACTCTCCTGCACCTGGACATACCCCCCAGGTCTGCATTGTTCCACTTGTGTCTCAGAAGCCTCTGACAAACGTCTATGGTGAAGATGTTGGAAACTCATTCTGCAGGCAGTGTGGAACTGTGAGGGACTGAGTGTGAGCTCAGCTCTCAGAAGTAAGTTGCCTTTGGACAGGGCGTTCAGCTAGCTTCTCACCTATGGAACTTAGTATGTAGCACCAGTCTCAGACAGAAATTACTAGGAAATCGCTGGATTGAGCTTGGAGGCACTTGTCTCGTGTGCCGGGACATTCCGCTTACCTCTCACAACACTTCAGTCACGCATCGAGCCTAGGCCTGTTTGCAGCGAAGTGTACCCGCAGGCAGGATGTGGGAAGTACAGGCCATAAGCTCAACACTCAAAAGTGTGTACGCCTGGGAGGCAGATGTCTGCTCTCCACTCGTACATGGGAGGTAGAAACTAGCTACACTCTGATAGAAGAAGGCCGTTGGAAATCGCTGTATTCAACTCGGATACGCGTGAGTTCAGGCCCAGCGCTTCCACATGCTTTCCTCACCACGTCTCCCAGCACCTAACATAAGGATGTTGGCCTCTACGTCTACAGTCCGGCAGGATGCGGGAGGGTCCTGCCCTGAGCTCTGCTCCCCAAAGGAAGCATGCCTGCAAGCTAGCTTTCCACTAGCTGAGTTGTTATGGCCGTGAGAAAGAAGCAGCATTGTAAGTCAGGACGTTCCGTCAATACCGCTCTACCACCCCTGGAGACACAAACATTGAAGACTGCACCTTGGCCCTTGCGTCCCACGAGCTTCCGACAAACAAGTCTAGTGAGGATATTCGTAACTCCATGTGCAGGCAGTGTGGAACTGGGAAGCACCGCGTGTCAGCTCACCCCGCAGGAGGAAGTTCCCCAGAGAGACAGCTTTCAACAAGGTACCCGGGTTTGGAAGGTAGTATGCAGCTCCCTTCTGGGGGAGGAATTGCTCAGAAGTCGCTGGATTGAGCTAAGAGTCACTTGCCGCTCACAAAGCTCGCGTCCCGTATCGAACGAAATCCTTTGGAAGCGAAGCATACAGGCGGTCAACGTGGGGGAGGTACAAACCATAAGCTCAATCCAAAGGAGCGTGCATGCCTTGGAGGCAGCCGTCTGCTAGGCGCGAAACTGACAAGGCAGACACTTGGTTCTCACTTCGCTACTGTCCCGCATACAACGAAATGCTGTGGAAGCGAAACGTACAGGCAGTCAGGATGGCCGAGGTAAAGGCCATGAGCTCAGCTCTCAAACTGTGTATGCTTTGCAGGCCGATGTCTGCTAGGCACTTATTCAGGGGAGCTAGACCCGAGCTACCCTCAAACTGAACCAGGACGTTGGCAATCGCTGTATTGAACTCAGATACACGAGAGTGCAGGCCTGTCACTTCCACAAGATTTTCACAAAACCCCTTCCGGCACCTAACGTAATTATGCTACGACCTACGTCTACAGGCAGTCAGGATGCGGGAGGGTTCTGCCCTGACCTCAGCTCTCACAAGGAAGCATGCCTAGAAGCCAGCTTTCAACCAGCTGCCTTCTTATGGCAGTGAGAACGCAGCAGTATTCTGAGTCAGGAGGTTCCACGATTACCACTCTCCTGCACCTGGACATACCCCCCAGGTCTGCATTGTTCCACTTGTGTCTCAGAAGCCTCTGACAAACGTCTATGGTGAAGATGTTGGAAACTCATTCTGCAGGCAGTGTGGAACTGTGAGGGACTGAGTGTGAGCTCAGCTCTCAGAAGTAAGTTGCCTTTGGACAGGGCGTTCAGCTAGCTTCTCACCTATGGAACTTAGTATGTAGCACCAGTCTCAGACAGAAATTACTAGGAAATCGCTGGATTGAGCTTGGAGGCACTTGTCTCGTGTGCCGGGACATTCCGCTTACCTCTCACAACACTTCAGGCACGCATCGAGCCTAGGCCTGTTTGCAGCGAAGTGTACCCGCAGGCAGGATGTGGGAAGTACAGGCCATAAGCTCAACACTCAAAAGTGTGTACGCCTGGGAGGCAGATGTCTGCTCTCCACTCGTACATGGGAGGTAGAAACTAGCTACACTCTGATAGAAGAAGGCCGTTGGAAATCGCTGTATTCAACTCGGATACGCGTGAGTTCAGGCCCAGCGCTTCCACATGCTTTCCTCACCACGTCTCCCAGCACCTAACATAAGGATGTTGGCCTCTACGTCTACAGTCCGGCAGGATGCGGGAGGGTCCTGCCCTGAGCTCTGCTCCCCAAAGGAAGCATGCCTGCAAGCTAGCTTTCCACTAGCTGAGTTGTTATGGCCGTGAGAAAGAAGCAGCATTGTAAGTCAGGACGTTCCGTCAATACCGCTCTACCACCCCTGGAGACACAAACATTGAAGACTGCACCTTGGCCCTTGCGTCCCACGAGCTTCCGACAAACAAGTCTAGTGAGGATATTCGTAACTCCATGTGCAGGCAGTGTGGAACTGGGAAGCACCGCGTGTCAGCTCACCCCGCAGGAGGAAGTTCCCCAGAGAGACAGCTTTCAACAAGGTACCCGGGTTTGGAAGTCAGTATGCAGCTCCCTTCTGGGGGAGGAATTGCTCAGAAGTCGCTGGATTGAGCTAAGAGTCACTTGCCGCTCACAAAGCTCGCGTCCCGTATCGAACGAAATCCTTTGGAAGCGAAGCATACAGGCGGTCAACGTGGGGGAGGTACAAACCATAAGCTCAATCCAAAGGAGCGTGCATGCCTTGGAGGCAGCCGTCTGCTAGGCGCGAAACTGACAAGGCAGACACTTGGTTCTCACTTCGCTACTGTCCCGCATACAACGAAATGCTGTGGAAGCGAAACGTACAGGCAGTCAGGATGGCCGAGGTAAAGGCCATGAGCTCAGCTCTCAAACTGTGTATGCTTTGCAGGCCGATGTCTGCTAGGCACTTATTCAGGGGAGCTAGACCCGAGCTACCCTCAAACTGAACCAGGACGTTGGCAATCGCTGTATTGAACTCAGATACACGAGAGTGCAGGCCTGTCACTTCCACAAGATTTTCACAAAACCCCTTCCGGCACCTAACGTAATTATGCTACGACCTACGTCTACAGGCAGTCAGGATGCGGGAGGGTTCTGCCCTGACCTCAGCTCTCACAAGGAAGCATGCCTAGAAGCCAGCTTTCAACCAGCTGCCTTCTTATGGCAGTGAGAACGCAGCAGTATTCTGAGTCAGGAGGTTCCACGATTACCACTCTCCTGCACCTGGACATACCCCCCAGGTCTGCATTGTTCCACTTGTGTCTCAGAAGCCTCTGACAAACGTCTATGGTGAAGATGTTGGAAACTCATTCTGCAGGCAGTGTGGAACTGTGAGGGACGGAGTGTGAGCTCAGCTCTCAGAAGTAAGTTGCCTTTGGACAGGGCGTTCAGCTAGCTTCTCACCTATGGAACTTAGTATGTAGCACCAGTCTCAGACAGAAATTACTAGGAAATCGCTGGATTGAGCTTGGAGGCACTTGTCTCGTGTGCCGGGACATTCCGGTTACCTCTCACAACACTTCAGTCACGCATCGAGCCTAGGCCTGTTTGCAGCGAAGTGTACCCGCAGGCAGGATGTGGGAAGTACAGGCCATAAGCTCAACACTCAAAAGTGTGTACGCCTGGGAGGCAGATGTCTGCTATCCACTCGTACATGGGAGGTAGAAACTAGCTACACTCTGATAGAAGAAGGCCGTTGGAAATCGCTGTATTCAACTCGGATACGCGTGAGTTCAGGCCCAGCGCTTCCACATGCTTTCCTCACCACGTCTCCCAGCACCTAACATAAGGATGTTGGCCTCTACGTCTACAGTCCGGCAGGATGCGGGAGGGTCCTGCCCTGAGCTCTGCTCCCCAAAGGAAGCATGCCTGCAAGCTAGCTTTCCACTAGCTGAGTTGTTATGGCCGTGAGAAAGAAGCAGCATTGTAAGTCAGGACGTTCCGTCAATACCGCTCTACCACCCCTGGAGACACAAACATTGAAGACTGCACCTTGGCCCTTGCGTCCCACGAGCTTCCGACAAACAAGTCTAGTGAGGATATTCGTAACTCCATGTGCAGGCAGTGTGGAACTGGGAAGCACCGCGTGTCAGCTCACCCCGCAGGAGGAAGTTCCCCAGAGAGACAGCTTTCAACAAGGTACCCGGGTTTGGAAGTCAGTATGCAGCTCCCTTCTGGGGGAGGAATTGCTCAGAAGTCGCTGGATTGAGCTAAGAGTCACTTGCCGCTCACAAAGCTCGCGTCCCGTATCGAACGAAATCCTTTGGAAGCGAAGCATACAGGCGGTCAACGTGGGGGAGGTACAAACCATAAGCTCAATCCAAAGGAGCGTGCATGCCTTGGAGGCAGCCGTCTGCTAGGCGCGAAACTGACAAGGCAGACACTTGGTTCTCACTTCGCTACTGTCCCGCATACAACGAAATGCTGTGGAAGCGAAACGTACAGGCAGTCAGGATGGCCGAGGTAAAGGCCATGAGCTCAGCTCTCAAACTGTGTATGCTTTGCAGGCCGATGTCTGCTAGGCACTTATTCAGGGGAGCTAGACCCGAGCTACCCTCAAACTGAACCAGGACGTTGGCAATCGCTGTATTGAACTCAGATACACGAGAGTGCAGGCCTGTCACTTCCACAAGATTTTCACAAAACCCCTTCCGGCACCTAACGTAATTATGCTACGACCTACGTCTACAGGCAGTCAGGATGCGGGAGGGTTCTGCCCTGACCTCAGCTCTCACAAGGAAGCATGCCTAGAAGCCAGCTTTCAACCAGCTGCCTTCTTATGGCAGTGAGAACGCAGCAGTATTCTGAGTCAGGAGGTTCCACGATTACCACTCTCCTGCACCTGGACATACCCCCCAGGTCTGCATTGTTCCACTTGTGTCTCAGAAGCCTCTGACAAACGTCTATGGTGAAGATGTTGGAAACTCATTCTGCAGGCAGTGTGGAACTGTGAGGGACTGAGTGTGAGCTCAGCTCTCAGAAGTAAGTTGCCTTTGGACAGGGCGTTCAGCTAGCTTCTCACCTATGGAACTTAGTATGTAGCACCAGTCTCAGACAGAAATTACTAGGAAATCGCTGGATTGAGCTTGGAGGCACTTGTCTCGTGTGCCGGGACATTCCGCTTACCTCTCACAACACTTCAGGCACGCATCGAGCCTAGGCCTGTTTGCAGCGAAGTGTACCCGCAGGCAGGATGTGGGAAGTACAGGCCATAAGCTCAACACTCAAAAGTGTGTACGCCTGGGAGGCAGATGTCTGCTCTCCACTCGTACATGGGAGGTAGAAACTAGCTACACTCTGATAGAAGAAGGCCGTTGGAAATCGCTGTATTCAACTCGGATACGCGTGAGTTCAGGCCCAGCGCTTCCACATGCTTTCCTCACCACGTCTCCCAGCACCTAACATAAGGATGTTGGCCTCTACGTCTACAGTCCGGCAGGATGCGGGAGGGTCCTGCCCTGAGCTCTGCTCCCCAAAGGAAGCATGCCTGCAAGCTAGCTTTCCACTAGCTGAGTTGTTATGGCCGTGAGAAAGAAGCAGCATTGTAAGTCAGGACGTTCCGTCAATACCGCTCTACCACCCCTGGAGACACAAACATTGAAGACTGCACCTTGGCCCTTGCGTCCCACGAGCTTCCGACAAACAAGTCTAGTGAGGATATTCGTAACTCCATGTGCAGGCAGTGTGGAACTGGGAAGCACCGCGTGTCAGCTCACCCCGCAGGAGGAAGTTCCCCAGAGAGACAGCTTTCAACAAGGTACCCGGGTTTGGAAGTCAGTATGCAGCTCCCTTCTGGGGGAGGAATTGCTCAGAAGTCGCTGGATTGAGCTAAGAGTCACTTGCCGCTCACAAAGCTCGCGTCCCGTATCGAACGAAATCCTTTGGAAGCGAAGCATACAGGCGGTCAACGTGGGGGAGGTACAAACCATAAGCTCAATCCAAAGGAGCGTGCATGCCTTGGAGGCAGCCGTCTGCTAGGCGCGAAACTGACAAGGCAGACACTTGGTTCTCACTTCGCTACTGTCCCGCATACAACGAAATGCTGTGGAAGCGAAACGTACAGGCAGTCAGGATGGCCGAGGTAAAGGCCATGAGCTCAGCTCTCAAACTGTGTATGCTTTGCAGGCCGATGTCTGCTAGGCACTTATTCAGGGGAGCTAGACCCGAGCTACCCTCAAACTGAACCAGGACGTTGGCAATCGCTGTATTGAACTCAGATACACGAGAGTGCAGGCCTGTCACTTCCACAAGATTTTCACAAAACCCCTTCCGGCACCTAACGTAATTATGCTACGACCTACGTCTACAGGCAGTCAGGATGCGGGAGGGTTCTGCCCTGACCTCAGCTCTCACAAGGAAGCATGCCTAGAAGCCAGCTTTCAACCAGCTGCCTTCTTATGGCAGTGAGAACGCAGCAGTATTCTGAGTCAGGAGGTTCCACGATTACCACTCTCCTGCACCTGGACATACCCCCCAGGTCTGCATTGTTCCACTTGTGTCTCAGAAGCCTCTGACAAACGTCTATGGTGAAGATGTTGGAAACTCATTCTGCAGGCAGTGTGGAACTGTGAGGGACGGAGTGTGAGCTCAGCTCTCAGAAGTAAGTTGCCTTTGGACAGGGCGTTCAGCTAGCTTCTCACCTATGGAACTTAGTATGTAGCACCAGTCTCAGACAGAAATTACTAGGAAATCGCTGGATTGAGCTTGGAGGCACTTGTCTCGTGTGCCGGGACATTCCGCTTACCTCTCACAACACTTCAGTCACGCATCGAGCCTAGGCCTGTTTGCAGCGAAGTGTACCCGCAGGCAGGATGTGGGAAGTACAGGCCATAAGCTCAACACTCAAAAGTGTGTACGCCTGGGAGGCAGATGTCTGCTATCCACTCGTACATGGGAGGTAGAAACTAGCTACACTCTGATAGAAGAAGGCCGTTGGAAATCGCTGTATTCAACTCGGATACGCGTGAGTTCAGGCCCAGCGCTTCCACATGCTTTCCTCACCACGTCTCCCAGCACCTAACATAAGGATGTTGGCCTCTACGTCTACAGTCTGGCAGGATGCGGGAGGGTCCTGCCCTGAGCTCTGCTCCCCAAAGGAAGCATGCCTGCAAGCTAGCTTTCCACTAGCTGAGTTGTTATGGCCGTGAGAAAGAAGCAGCATTGTAAGTCAGGACGTTCCGTCAATACCGCTCTACCACCCCTGGAGACACAAACATTGAAGACTGCACCTTGGCCCTTGCGTCCCACGAGCTTCCGACAAACAAGTCTAGTGAGGATATTCGTAACTCCATGTGCAGGCAGTGTGGAACTGGGAAGCACCGCGTGTCAGCTCACCCCGCAGGAGGAAGTTCCCCAGAGAGACAGCTTTCAACAAGGTACCCGGGTTTGGAAGGTAGTATGCAGCTCCCTTCTGGGGGAGGAATTGCTCAGAAGTCGCTGGATTGAGCTAAGAGTCACTTGCCGCTCACAAAGCTCGCGTCCCGTATCGAACGAAATCCTTTGGAAGCGAAGCATACAGGCGGTCAACGTGGGGGAGGTACAAACCATAAGCTCAATCCAAAGGAGCGTGCATGCCTTGGAGGCAGCCGTCTGCTAGGCGCGAAACTGACAAGGCAGACACTTGGTTCTCACTTCGCTACTGTCCCGCATACAACGAAATGCTGTGGAAGCGAAACGTACAGGCAGTCAGGATGGCCGAGGTAAAGGCCATGAGCTCAGCTCTCAAACTGTGTATGCTTTGCAGGCCGATGTCTGCTAGGCACTTATTCAGGGGAGCTAGACCCGAGCTACCCTCAAACTGAACCAGGACGTTGGCAATCGCTGTATTGAACTCAGATACACGAGAGTGCAGGCCTGTCACTTCCACAAGATTTTCACAAAACCCCTTCCGGCACCTAACGTAATTATGCTACGACCTACGTCTACAGGCAGTCAGGATGCGGGAGGGTTCTGCCCTGACCTCAGCTCTCACAAGGAAGCATGCCTAGAAGCCAGCTTTCAACCAGCTGCCTTCTTATGGCAGTGAGAACGCAGCAGTATTCTGAGTCAGGAGGTTCCACGATTACCACTCTCCTGCACCTGGACATACCCCCCAGGTCTGCATTGTTCCACTTGTGTCTCAGAAGCCTCTGACAAACGTCTATGGTGAAGATGTTGGAAACTCATTCTGCAGGCAGTGTGGAACTGTGAGGGACTGAGTGTGAGCTCAGCTCTCAGAAGTAAGTTGCCTTTGGACAGGGCGTTCAGCTAGCTTCTCACCTATGGAACTTAGTATGTAGCACCAGTCTCAGACAGAAATTACTAGGAAATCGCTGGATTGAGCTTGGAGGCACTTGTCTCGTGTGCCGGGACATTCCGCTTACCTCTCACAACACTTCAGGCACGCATCGAGCCTAGGCCTGTTTGCAGCGAAGTGTACCCGCAGGCAGGATGTGGGAAGTACAGGCCATAAGCTCAACACTCAAAAGTGTGTACGCCTGGGAGGCAGATGTCTGCTATCCACTCGTACATGGGAGGTAGAAACTAGCTACACTCTGATAGAAGAAGGCCGTTGGAAATCGCTGTATTCAACTCGGATACGCGTGAGTTCAGGCCCAGCGCTTCCACATGCTTTCCTCACCACGTCTCCCAGCACCTAACATAAGGATGTTGGCCTCTACGTCTACAGTCCGGCAGGATGCGGGAGGGTCCTGCCCTGAGCTCTGCTCCCCAAAGGAAGCATGCCTGCAAGCTAGCTTTCCACTAGCTGAGTTGTTATGGCCGTGAGAAAGAAGCAGCATTGTAAGTCAGGACGTTCCGTCAATACCGCTCTACCACCCCTGGAGACACAAACATTGAAGACTGCACCTTGGCCCTTGCGTCCCACGAGCTTCCGACAAACAAGTCTAGTGAGGATATTCGTAACTCCATGTGCAGGCAGTGTGGAACTGGGAAGCACCGCGTGTCAGCTCACCCCGCAGGAGGAAGTTCCCCAGAGAGACAGCTTTCAACAAGGTACCCGGGTTTGGAAGTCAGTATGCAGCTCCCTTCTGAGGGAGGAATTGCTCAGAAGTCGCTGGATTGAGCTAAGAGTCACTTGCCGCTCACAAAGCTCGCGTCCCGTATCGAACGAAATCCTTTGGAAGCGAAGCATACAGGCGGTCAACGTGGGGGAGGTACAAACCATAAGCTCAATCCAAAGGAGCGTGCATGCCTTGGAGGCAGCCGTCTGCTAGGCGCGAAACTGACAAGGCAGACACTTGGTTCTCACTTCGCTACTGTCCCGCATACAACGAAATGCTGTGGAAGCGAAACGTACCGGCAGTCAGGATGGCCGAGGTAAAGGCCATGAGCTCAGCTCTCAAACTGTGTATGCTTTGCAGGCCGATGTCTGCTAGGCACTTATTCAGGGGAGCTAGACCCGAGCTACCCTCAAACTGAACCAGGACGTTGGCAATCGCTGTATTGAACTCAGATACACGAGAGTGCAGGCCTGTCACTTCCACAAGATTTTCACAAAACCCCTTCCGGCACCTAACGTAATTATGCTACGACCTACGTCTACAGGCAGTCAGGATGCGGGAGGGTTCTGCCCTGACCTCAGCTCTCACAAGGAAGCATGCCTAGAAGCCAGCTTTCAACCAGCTGCCTTCTTATGGCAGTGAGAACGCAGCAGTATTCTGAGTCAGGAGGTTCCACGATTACCACTCTCCTGCACCTGGACATACCCCCCAGGTCTGCATTGTTCCACTTGTGTCTCAGAAGCCTCTGACAAACGTCTATGGTGAAGATGTTGGAAACTCATTCTGCAGGCAGTGTGGAACTGTGAGGGACTGAGTGTGAGCTCAGCTCTCAGAAGTAAGTTGCCTTTGGACAGGGCGTTCAGCTAGCTTCTCACCTATGGAACTTAGTATGTAGCACCAGTCTCAGACAGAAATTACTAGGAAATCGCTGGATTGAGCTTGGAGGCACTTGTCTCGTGTGCCGGGACATTCCGCTTACCTCTCACAACACTTCAGTCACGCATCGAGCCTAGGCCTGTTTGCAGCGAAGTGTACCCGCAGGCAGGATGTGGGAAGTACAGGCCATAAGCTCAACACTCAAAAGTGTGTACGCCTGGGAGGCAGATGTCTGCTATCCACTCGTACATGGGAGGTAGAAACTAGCTACACTCTGATAGAAGAAGGCCGTTGGAAATCGCTGTATTCAACTCGGATACGCGTGAGTTGAGGCCCAGCGCTTCCACATGCTTTCCTCACCACGTCTCCCAGCACCTAACATAAGGATGTTGGCCTCTACGTCTACAGTCCGGCAGGATGCGGGAGGGTCCTGCCCTGAGCTCTGCTCCCCAAAGGAAGCATGCCTGCAAGCTAGCTTTCCACTAGCTGAGTTGTTATGGCCGTGAGAAAGAAGCAGCATTGTAAGTCAGGACGTTCCGTCAATACCGCTCTACCACCCCTGGAGACACAAACATTGAAGACTGCACCTTGGCCCTTGCGTCCCACGAGCTTCCGACAAACAAGTCTAGTGAGGATATTCGTAACTCCATGTGCAGGCAGTGTGGAACTGGGAAGCACCGCGTGTCAGCTCACCCCGCAGGAGGAAGTTCCCCAGAGAGACAGCTTTCAACAAGGTACCCGGGTTTGGAAGTCAGTATGCAGCTCCCTTCTGGGGGAGGAATTGCTCAGAAGTCGCTGGATTGAGCTAAGAGTCACTTGCCGCTCACAAAGCTCGCGTCCCGTATCGAACGAAATCCTTTGGAAGCGAAGCATACAGGCGGTCAACGTGGGGGAGGTACAAACCATAAGCTCAATCCAAAGGAGCGTGCATGCCTTGGAGGCAGCCGTCTGCTAGGCGCGAAACTGACAAGGCAGACACTTGGTTCTCACTTCGCTACTGTCCCGCATACAACGAAATGCTGTGGAAGCGAAACGTACCGGCAGTCAGGATGGCCGAGGTAAAGGCCATGAGCTCAGCTCTCAAACTGTGTATGCTTTGCAGGCCGATGTCTGCTAGGCACTTATTCAGGGGAGCTAGACCCGAGCTACCCTCAAACTGAACCAGGACGTTGGCAATCGCTGTATTGAACTCAGATACACGAGAGTGCAGGCCTGTCACTTCCACAAGATTTTCACAAAACCCCTTCCGGCACCTAACGTAATTATGCTACGACCTACGTCTACAGGCAGTCAGGATGCGGGAGGGTTCTGCCCTGACCTCAGCTCTCACAAGGAAGCATGCCTAGAAGCCAGCTTTCAACCAGCTGCCTTCTTATGGCAGTGAGAACGCAGCAGTATTCTGAGTCAGGAGGTTCCACGATTACCACTCTCCTGCACCTGGACATACCCCCCAGGTCTGCATTGTTCCACTTGTGTCTCAGAAGCCTCTGACAAACGTCTATGGTGAAGATGTTGGAAACTCATTCTGCAGGCAGTGTGGAACTGTGAGGGACTGAGTGTGAGCTCAGCTCTCAGAAGTAAGTTGCCTTTGGACAGGGCGTTCAGCTAGCTTCTCACCTATGGAACTTAGTATGTAGCACCAGTCTCAGACAGAAATTACTAGGAAATCGCTGGATTGAGCTTGGAGGCACTTGTCTCGTGTGCCGGGACATTCCGCTTACCTCTCACAACACTTCAGGCACGCATCGAGCCTAGGCCTGTTTGCAGCGAAGTGTACCCGCAGGCAGGATGTGGGAAGTACAGGCCATAAGCTCAACACTCAAAAGTGTGTACGCCTGGGAGGCAGATGTCTGCTATCCACTCGTACATGGGAGGTAGAAACTAGCTACACTCTGATAGAAGAAGGCCGTTGGAAATCGCTGTATTCAACTCGGATACGCGTGAGTTCAGGCCCAGCGCTTCCACATGCTTTCCTCACCACGTCTCCCAGCACCTAACATAAGGATGTTGGCCTCTACGTCTACAGTCCGGCAGGATGCGGGAGGGTCCTGCCCTGAGCTCTGCTCCCCAAAGGAAGCATGCCTGCAAGCTAGCTTTCCACTAGCTGAGTTGTTATGGCCGTGAGAAAGAAGCAGCATTGTAAGTCAGGACGTTCCGTCAATACCGCTCTACCACCCCTGGAGACACAAACATTGAAGACTGCACCTTGGCCCTTGCGTCCCACGAGCTTCCGACAAACAAGTCTAGTGAGGATATTCGTAACTCCATGTGCAGGCAGTGTGGAACTGGGAAGCACCGCGTGTCAGCTCACCCCGCAGGAGGAAGTTCCCCAGAGAGACAGCTTTCAACAAGGTACCCGGGTTTGGAAGTCAGTATGCAGCTCCCTTCTGGGGGAGGAATTGCTCAGAAGTCGCTGGATTGAGCTAAGAGTCACTTGCCGCTCACAAAGCTCGCGTCCCGTATCGAACGAAATCCTTTGGAAGCGAAGCATACAGGCGGTCAACGTGGGGGAGGTACAAACCATAAGCTCAATCCAAAGGAGCGTGCATGCCTTGGAGGCAGCCGTCTGCTAGGCGCGAAACTGACAAGGCAGACACTTGGTTCTCACTTCGCTACTGTCCCGCATACAACGAAATGCTGTGGAAGCGAAACGTACCGGCAGTCAGGATGGCCGAGGTAAAGGCCATGAGCTCAGCTCTCAAACTGTGTATGCTTTGCAGGCCGATGTCTGCTAGGCACTTATTCAGGGGAGCTAGACCCGAGCTACCCTCAAACTGAACCAGGACGTTGGCAATCGCTGTATTGAACTCAGATACACGAGAGTGCAGGCCTGTCACTTCCACAAGATTTTCACAAAACCCCTTCCGGCACCTAACGTAATTATGCTACGACCTACGTCTACAGGCAGTCAGGATGCGGGAGGGTTCTGCCCTGACCTCAGCTCTCACAAGGAAGCATGCCTAGAAGCCAGCTTTCACCCAGCTGCCTTCTTATGGCAGTGAGAACGCAGCAGTATTCTGAGTCAGGAGGTTCCACGATTACCACTCTCCTGCACCTGGACATACCCCCCAGGTCTGCATTGTTCCACTTGTGTCTCAGAAGCCTCTGACAAACGTCTATGGTGAAGATGTTGGAAACTCATTCTGCAGGCAGTGTGGAACTGTGAGGGACTGAGTGTGAGCTCAGCTCTCAGAAGTAAGTTGCCTTTGGACAGGGCGTTCAGCTAGCTTCTCACCTATGGAACTTAGTATGTAGCACCAGTCTCAGACAGAAATTACTAGGAAATCGCTGGATTGAGCTTGGAGGCACTTGTCTCGTGTGCCGGGACATTCCGCTTACCTCTCACAACACTTCAGGCACGCATCGAGCCTAGGCCTGTTTGCAGCGAAGTGTACCCGCAGGCAGGATGTGGGAAGTACAGGCCATAAGCTCAACACTCAAAAGTGTGTACGCCTGGGAGGCAGATGTCTGCTCTCCACTCGTACATGGGAGGTAGAAACTAGCTACACTCTGATAGAAGAAGGCCGTTGGAAATCGCTGTATTCAACTCGGATACGCGTGAGTTCAGGCCCAGCGCTTCCACATGCTTTCCTCACCACGTCTCCCAGCACCTAACATAAGGATGTTGGCCTCTACGTCTACAGTCTGGCAGGATGCGGGAGGGTCCTGCCCTGAGCTCTGCTCCCCAAAGGAAGCATGCCTGCAAGCTAGCTTTCCACTAGCTGAGTTGTTATGGCCGTGAGAAAGAAGCAGCATTGTAAGTCAGGACGTTCCGTCAATACCGCTCTACCACCCCTGGAGACACAAACATTGAAGACTGCACCTTGGCCCTTGCGTCCCACGAGCTTCCGACAAACAAGTCTAGTGAGGATATTCGTAACTCCATGTGCAGGCAGTGTGGAACTGGGAAGCACCGCGTGTCAGCTCACCCCGCAGGAGGAAGTTCCCCAGAGAGACAGCTTTCAACAAGGTACCCGGGTTTGGAAGTCAGTATGCAGCTCCCTTCTGGGGGAGGAATTGCTCAGAAGTCGCTGGATTGAGCTAAGAGTCACTTGCCGCTCACAAAGCTCGCGTCCCGTATCGAACGAAATCCTTTGGAAGCGAAGCATACAGGCGGTCAACGTGGGGGAGGTACAAACCATAAGCTCAATCCAAAGGAGCGTGCATGCCTTGGAGGCAGCCGTCTGCTAGGCGCGAAACTGACAAGGCAGACACTTGGTTCTCACTTCGCTACTGTCCCGCATACAACGAAATGCTGTGGAAGCGAAACGTACCGGCAGTCAGGATGGCCGAGGTAAAGGCCATGAGCTCAGCTCTCAAACTGTGTATGCTTTGCAGGCCGATGTCTGCTAGGCACTTATTCAGGGGAGCTAGACCCGAGCTACCCTCAAACTGAACCAGGACGTTGGCAATCGCTGTATTGAACTCAGATACACGAGAGTGCAGGCCTGTCACTTCCACAAGATTTTCACAAAACCCCTTCCGGCACCTAACGTAATTATGCTACGACCTACGTCTACAGGCAGTCAGGATGCGGGAGGGTTCTGCCCTGACCTCAGCTCTCACAAGGAAGCATGCCTAGAGGCCAGCTTTCAACCAGCTGCCTTCTTATGGCAGTGAGAACGCAGCAGTATTCTGAGTCAGGAGGTTCCACGATTACCACTCTCCTGCACCTGGACATACCCCCCAGGTCTGCATTGTTCCACTTGTGTCTCAGAAGCCTCTGACAAACGTCTATGGTGAAGATGTTGGAAACTCATTCTGCAGGCAGTGTGGAACTGTGAGGGACTGAGTGTGAGCTCAGCTCTCAGAAGTAAGTTGCCTTTGGACAGGGCGTTCAGCTAGCTTCTCACCTATGGAACTTAGTATGTAGCACCAGTCTCAGACAGAAATTACTAGGAAATCGCTGGATTGAGCTTGGAGGCACTTGTCTCGTGTGCCGGGACATTCCGCTTACCTCTCACAACACTTCAGTCACGCATCGAGCCTAGGCCTGTTTGCAGCGAAGTGTACCCGCAGGCAGGATGTGGGAAGTACAGGCCATAAGCTCAACACTCAAAAGTGTGTACGCCTGGGAGGCAGATGTCTGCTATCCACTCGTACATGGGAGGTAGAAACTAGCTACACTCTGATAGAAGAAGGCCGTTGGAAATCGCTGTATTCAACTCGGATACGCGTGAGTTCAGGCCCAGCGCTTCCACATGCTTTCCTCACCACGTCTCCCAGCACCTAACATAAGGATGTTGGCCTCTACGTCTACAGTCTGGCAGGATGCGGGAGGGTCCTGCCCTGAGCTCTGCTCCCCAAAGGAAGCATGCCTGCAAGCTAGCTTTCCACTAGCTGAGTTGTTATGGCCGTGAGAAAGAAGCAGCATTGTAAGTCAGGACGTTCCGTCAATACCGCTCTACCACCCCTGGAGACACAAACATTGAAGACTGCACCTTGGCCCTTGCGTCCCACGAGCTTCCGACAAACAAGTCTAGTGAGGATATTCGTAACTCCATGTGCAGGCAGTGTGGAACTGGGAAGCACCGCGTGTCAGCTCACCCCGCAGGAGGAAGTTCCCCAGAGAGACAGCTTTCAACAAGGTACCCGGGTTTGGAAGTCAGTATGCAGCTCCCTTCTGAGGGAGGAATTGCTCAGAAGTCGCTGGATTGAGCTAAGAGTCACTTGCCGCTCACAAAGCTCGCGTCCCGTATCGAACGAAATCCTTTGGAAGCGAAGCATACAGGCGGTCAACGTGGGGGAGGTACAAACCATAAGCTCAATCCAAAGGAGCGTGCATGCCTTGGAGGCAGCCGTCTGCTAGGCGCGAAACTGACAAGGCAGACACTTGGTTCTCACTTCGCTACTGTCCCGCATACAACGAAATGCTGTGGAAGCGAAACGTACAGGCAGTCAGGATGGCCGAGCTAAAGGCCATGAGCTCAGCTCTCAAACTGTGTATGCTTTGCAGGCCGATGTCTGCTAGGCACTTATTCAGGGGAGCTAGACCCGAGCTACCCTCAAACTGAACCAGGACGTTGGCAATCGCTGTATTGAACTCAGATACACGAGAGTGCAGGCCTGTCACTTCCACAAGATTTTCACAAAACCCCTTCCGGCACCTAACGTAATTATGCTACGACCTACGTCTACAGGCAGTCAGGATGCGGGAGGGTTCTGCCCTGACCTCAGCTCTCACAAGGAAGCATGCCTAGAAGCCAGCTTTCAACCAGCTGCCTTCTTATGGCAGTGAGAACGCAGCAGTATTCTGAGTCAGGAGGTTCCACGATTACCACTCTCCTGCACCTGGACATACCCCCCAGGTCTGCATTGTTCCACTTGTGTCTCAGAAGCCTCTGACAAACGTCTATGGTGAAGATGTTGGAAACTCATTCTGCAGGCAGTGTGGAACTGTGAGGGACTGAGTGTGAGCTCAGCTCTCAGAAGTAAGTTGCCTTTGGACAGGGCGTTCAGCTAGCTTCTCACCTATGGAACTTAGTATGTAGCACCAGTCTCAGACAGAAATTACTAGGAAATCGCTGGATTGAGCTTGGAGGCACTTGTCTCGTGTGCCGGGACATTCCGCTTACCTCTCACAACACTTCAGTCACGCATCGAGCCTAGGCCTGTTTGCAGCGAAGTGTACCCGCAGGCAGGATGTGGGAAGTACAGGCCATAAGCTCAACACTCAAAAGTGTGTACGCCTGGGAGGCAGATGTCTGCTATCCACTCGTACATGGGAGGTAGAAACTAGCTACACTCTGATAGAAGAAGGCCGTTGGAAATCGCTGTATTCAACTCGGATACGCGTGAGTTCAGGCCCAACGCTTCCACATGCTTTCCTCACCACGTCTCCCAGCACCTAACATAAGGATGTTGGCCTCTACGTCTACAGTCTGGCAGGATGCGGGAGGGTCCTGCCCTGAGCTCTGCTCCCCAAAGGAAGCATGCCTGCAAGCTAGCTTTCCACTAGCTGAGTTGTTATGGCCGTGAGAAAGAAGCAGCATTGTAAGTCAGGACGTTCCGTCAATACCGCTCTACCACCCCTGGAGACACAAACATTGAAGACTGCACCTTGGCCCTTGCGTCCCACGAGCTTCCGACAAACAAGTCTAGTGAGGATATTCGTAACTGCATGTGCAGGCAGTGTGGAACTGGGAAGCACCGCGTGTCAGCTCACCCCGCAGGAGGAAGTTCCCCAGAGAGACAGCTTTCAACAAGGTACCCGGGTTTGGAAGTCAGTATGCAGCTCCCTTCTGGGGGAGGAATTGCTCAGAAGTCGCTGGATTGAGCTAAGAGTCACTTGCCGCTCACAAAGCTTGCGTCCCGTATCGAACGAAATCCTTTGGAAGCGAAGCATACAGGCGGTCAACGTGGGGGAGGTACAAACCATAAGCTCAATCCAAAGGAGCGTGCATGCCTTGGAGGCAGCCGTCTGCTAGGCGCGAAACTGACAAGGCAGACACTTGGTTCTCACTTCGCTACTGTCCCGCATACAACGAAATGCTGTGGAAGCGAAACGTACAGGCAGTCAGGATGGCCGAGCTAAAGGCCATGAGCTCAGCTCTCAAACTGTGTATGCTTTGCAGGCCGATGTCTGCTAGGCACTTATTCAGGGGAGCTAGACCCGAGCTACCCTCAAACTGAACCAGGACGTTGGCAATCGCTGTATTGAACTCAGATACACGAGAGTGCAGGCCTGTCACTTCCACAAGATTTTCACAAAACCCCTTCCGGCACCTAACGTAATTATGCTACGACCTACGTCTACAGGCAGTCAGGATGCGGGAGGGTTCTGCCCTGACCTCAGCTCTCACAAGGAAGCATGCCTAGAGGCCAGCTTTCAACCAGCTGCCTTCTTATGGCAGTGAGAACGCAGCAGTATTCTGAGTCAGGAGGTTCCACGATTACCACTCTCCTGCACCTGGACATACCCCCCAGGTCTGCATTGTTCCACTTGTGTCTCAGAAGCCTCTGACAAACGTCTATGGTGAAGATGTTGGAAACTCATTCTGCAGGCAGTGTGGAACTGTGAGGGACTGAGTGTGAGCTCAGCTCTCAGAAGTAAGTTGCCTTTGGACAGGGCGTTCAGCTAGCTTCTCACCTATGGAACTTAGTATGTAGCACCAGTCTCAGACAGAAATTACTAGGAAATCGCTGGATTGAGCTTGGAGGCACTTGTCTCGTGTGCCGGGACATTCCGCTTACCTCTCACAACACTTCAGTCACGCATCGAGCCTAGGCCTGTTTGCAGCGAAGTGTACCCGCAGGCAGGATGTGGGAAGTACAGGCCATAAGCTCAACACTCAAAAGTGTGTACGCCTGGGAGGCAGATGTCTGCTATCCACTCGTACATGGGAGGTAGAAACTAGCTACACTCTGATAGAAGAAGGCCGTTGGAAATCGCTGTATTCAACTCGGATACGCGTGAGTTCAGGCCCAACGCTTCCACATGCTTTCCTCACCACGTCTCCCAGCACCTAACATAAGGATGTTGGCCTCTACGTCTACAGTCTGGCAGGATGCGGGAGGGTCCTGCCCTGAGCTCTGCTCCCCAAAGGAAGCATGCCTGCAAGCTAGCTTTCCACTAGCTGAGTTGTTATGGCCGTGAGAAAGAAGCAGCATTGTAAGTCAGGACGTTCCGTCAATACCGCTCTACCACCCCTGGAGACACAAACATTGAAGACTGCACCTTGGCCCTTGCGTCCCACGAGCTTCCGACAAACAAGTCTAGTGAGGATATTCGTAACTGCATGTGCAGGCAGTGTGGAACTGGGAAGCACCGCGTGTCAGCTCACCCCGCAGGAGGAAGTTCCCCAGAGAGACAGCTTTCAACAAGGTACCCGGGTTTGGAAGTCAGTATGCAGCTCCCTTCTGGGGGAGGAATTGCTCAGAAGTCGCTGGATTGAGCTAAGAGTCACTTGCCGCTCACAAAGCTTGCGTCCCGTATCGAACGAAATCCTTTGGAAGCGAAGCATACAGGCGGTCAACGTGGGGGAGGTACAAACCATAAGCTCAATCCAAAGGAGCGTGCATGCCTTGGAGGCAGCCGTCTGCTAGGCGCGAAACTGACAAGGCAGACACTTGGTTCTCACTTCGCTACTGTCCCGCATACAACGAAATGCTGTGGAAGCGAAACGTACAGGCAGTCAGGATGGCCGAGCTAAAGGCCATGAGCTCAGCTCTCAAACTGTGTATGCTTTGCAGGCCGATGTCTGCTAGGCACTTATTCAGGGGAGCTAGACCCGAGCTACCCTCAAACTGAACCAGGACGTTGGCAATCGCTGTATTGAACTCAGATACACGAGAGTGCAGGCCTGTCACTTCCACAAGATTTTCACAAAACCCCTTCCGGCACCTAACGTAATTATGCTACGACCTACGTCTACAGGCAGTCAGGATGCGGGAGGGTTCTGCCCTGACCTCAGCTCTCACAAGGAAGCATGCCTAGAGGCCAGCTTTCAACCAGCTGCCTTCTTATGGCAGTGAGAACGCAGCAGTATTCTGAGTCAGGAGGTTCCACGATTACCACTCTCCTGCACCTGGACATACCCCCCAGGTCTGCATTGTTCCACTTGTGTCTCAGAAGCCTCTGACAAACGTCTATGGTGAAGATGTTGGAAACTCATTCTGCAGGCAGTGTGGAACTGTGAGGGACTGAGTGTGAGCTCAGCTCTCAGAAGTAAGTTGCCTTTGGACAGGGCGTTCAGCTAGCTTCTCACCTATGGAACTTAGTATGTAGCACCAGTCTCAGACAGAAATTACTAGGAAATCGCTGGATTGAGCTTGGAGGCACTTGTCTCGTGTGCCGGGACATTCCGCTTACCTCTCACAACACTTCAGGCACGCATCGAGCCTAGGCCTGTTTGCAGCGAAGTGTACCCGCAGGCAGGATGTGGGAAGTACAGGCCATAAGCTCAACACTCAAAAGTGTGTACGCCTGGGAGGCAGATGTCTGCTATCCACTCGTACATGGGAGGTAGAAACTAGCTACACTCTGATAGAAGAAGGCCGTTGGAAATCGCTGTATTCAACTCGGATACGCGTGAGTTCAGGCCCAGCGCTTCCATATGCTTTCCTCACCACGTCTCCCAGCACCTAACATAAGGATGTTGGCCTCTACGTCTACAGTCTGGCAGGATGCGGGAGGGTCCTGCCCTGAGCTCTGCTCCCCAAAGGAAGCATGCCTGCAAGCTAGCTTTCCACTAGCTGAGTTGTTATGGCCGTGAGAAAGAAGCAGCATTGTAAGTCAGGACGTTCCGTCAATACCGCTCTACCACCCCTGGAGACACAAACATTGAAGACTGCACCTTGGCCCTTGCGTCCCACGAGCTTCCGACAAACAAGTCTAGTGAGGATATTCGTAACTCCATGTGCAGGCAGTGTGGAACTGGGAAGCACCGCGTGTCAGCTCACCCCGCAGGAGGAAGTTCCCCAGAGAGACAGCTTTCAACAAGGTACCCGGGTTTGGAAGTCAGTATGCAGCTCCCTTCTGAGGGAGGAATTGCTCAGAAGTCGCTGGATTGAGCTAAGAGTCACTTGCCGCTCACAAAGCTCGCGTCCCGTATCGAACGAAATCCTTTGGAAGCGAAGCATACAGGCGGTCAACGTGGGGGAGGTACAAACCATAAGCTCAATCCAAAGGAGCGTGCATGCCTTGGAGGCAGCCGTCTGCTAGGCGCGAAACTGACAAGGCAGACACTTGGTTCTCACTTCGCTACTCTCCCGCATACAACGAAATGCTGTGGAAGCGAAACGTACAGGCAGTCAGGATGGCCGAGGTAAAGGCCATGAGCTCAGCTCTCAAACTGTGTATGCTTTGCAGGCCGATGTCTGCTAGGCACTTATTCAGGGGAGCTAGACCCGAGCTACCCTCAAACTGAACCAGGACGTTGGCAATCGCTGTATTGAACTCAGATACACGAGAGTGCAGGCCTGTCACTTCCACAAGATTTTCACAAAACCCCTTCCGGCACCTAACGTAATTATGCTACGACCTACGTCTACAGGCAGTCAGGATGCGGGAGGGTTCTGCCCTGACCTCAGCTCTCACAAGGAAGCATGCCTAGAGGCCAGCTTTCAACCAGCTGCCTTCTTATGGCAGTGAGAACGCAGCAGTATTCTGAGTCAGGAGGTTCCACGATTACCACTCTCCTGCACCTGGACATACCCCCCAGGTCTGCATTGTTCCACTTGTGTCTCAGAAGCCTCTGACAAACGTCTATGGTGAAGATGTTGGAAACTCATTCTGCAGGCAGTGTGGAACTGTGAGGGACTGAGTGTGAGCTCAGCTCTCAGAAGTAAGTTGCCTTTGGACAGGGCGTTCAGCTAGCTTCTCACCTATGGAACTTAGTATGTAGCACCAGTCTCAGACAGAAATTACTAGGAAATCGCTGGATTGAGCTTGGAGGCACTTGTCTCGTGTGCCGGGACATTCCGCTTACCTCTCACAACACTTCAGGCACGCATCGAGCCTAGGCCTGTTTGCAGCGAAGTGTACCCGCAGGCAGGATGTGGGAAGTACAGGCCATAAGCTCAACACTCAAAAGTGTGTACGCCTGGGAGGCAGATGTCTGCTATCCACTCGTACATGGGAGGTAGAAACTAGCTACACTCTGATAGAAGAAGGCCGTTGGAAATCGCTGTATTCAACTCGGATACGCGTGAGTTCAGGCCCAACGCTTCCACATGCTTTCCTCACCACGTCTCCCAGCACCTAACATAAGGATGTTGGCCTCTACGTCTACAGTCTGGCAGGATGCGGGAGGGTCCTGCCCTGAGCTCCGCTCCCCAAAGGAAGCATGCCTGCAAGCTAGCTTTCCACTAGCTGAGTTGTTATGGCCGTGAGAAAGAAGCAGCATTGTAAGTCAGGACGTTCCGTCAATACCGCTCTACCACCCCTGGAGACACAAACATTGAAGACTGCACCTTGGCCCTTGCGTCCCACGAGCTTCCGACAAACAAGTCTAGTGAGGATATTCGTAACTGCATGTGCAGGCAGTGTGGAACTGGGAAGCACCGCGTGTCAGCTCACCCCGCAGGAGGAAGTTCCCCAGAGAGACAGCTTTCAACAAGGTACCCGGGTTTGGAAGGTAGTATGCAGCTCCCTTCTGGGGGAGGAATTGCTCAGAAGTCGCTGGATTGAGCTAAGAGTCACTTGCCGCTCACAAAGCTCGCGTCCCGTATCGAACGAAATCCTTTGGAAGCGAAGCATACAGGCGGTCAACGTGGGGGAGGTACAAACCATAAGCTCAATCCAAAGGAGCGTGCATGCCTTGGAGGCAGCCGTCTGCTAGGCGCGAAACTGACAAGGCAGACACTTGGTTCTCACTTCGCTACTGTCCCGCATACAACGAAATGCTGTGGAAGCGAAACGTACAGGCAGTCAGGATGGCGGAGGTTGAGGCCATAAGCTCAACTCTCCGAAGTGTGTATGCTTTGCAGGCCGATGTCTGCCAGGCCCTTCTTGAGGCGTGGTATTCCCCAGCTTCACTCTAATTGAACAAGGGCACTGGCAATCGCTGTATTGAACTGAGATACACGTGAGTAGAGTCCTGACACTTCCACTCGCGTTTCTCCAACCTCTCCCAGTACCTCACTTAAGGATGTTAGCAGCTATGACTATGGGCAGGCAGGATAGGGGAGAGTCTTGCCCTGAGCTCCGCTCTCACAAGGGACTATGCTAGAAGCCAGCTTTCAACCAGCGGCGTTCTAATGGCTGTGAGACTAAAGCAGTCTTCTAACTCAGGAGGTTTGAAGAATACCACTCTCCTGCACCTGGAGACACCTTCCAGGCCTGCCTTATTCCACTTGTGTCTCACAAGCTTTTGACAAACTTCTCAGGTGTAGATTTTTAAAACTCATTCTGCAGGCAGTGTGGAACTCTGAGGGACTGAGTTTGAGCTCAACTCTCAGAACAGAGATTCTTTGGACTCGGGGTTCAGCTAGCTTCTCTCGTATGGAACTTAGTATGTAGCACCTGTCTAAGACAGGAATTACTGGGAATCGCTGGATTGAGCTTGGAGGCACTAGTTTTGTGTGCCGAGACTTTCCACTTACCTCTCACAGCACTTCAGTCACGCATCGAGCCTAGGCCTGTTTGCAGCGAAGTGTACCTGCAGGCAGGATGTGGGAAGAACAGGCCATAAGCTCAACTCTCAAAAGTGTGTACACCTGGGAGGCAGATGTCTGCTACCCACTCGTACATGGGAGTTAGAAACTAGCTACACTCTTTGAAGAAGGCTGTTTGAAATCGCTGTATTCAACTCAGATAATCGTGAGTACAGGCCTGACACTTTCACATGCATTTCGCCACCCTGTCCCAGCACCTAGCATAAGGATATTAGCAGTTACGTCTAGGGCAGGCAGGATGCAAGACGGTCCTGCCCTGAACTCAGCCTCAGAAGGAAGCATGCCTAGATGCCAATTTTCTACTAGCTCGTTCTGATGGCCGTGATAACGTAGCAGCTTTGTAAGGTGGGATGTTCCATGACTACCGCTCTACTGCACCTGGAGACACAACCATTGAAGCCTGCCGCTGGCCCTTGCATCCCATGAGCTTCAAACAAACATGTCTAGTGAGGATATTTGTAACTGTATCTGCAGGCAGTGTGGAACTGGGAAGGACCATGTTTCAGCTTATCTCCGAGCGGGAAGTTCCCCAAGAGAGAGCTTTCAGCTACGTTCTCAGGTTGAAAGTTAGTATGTAGCTCCCATCTTAGGGAGGAATTCCTCAGAAGTCGCTGGATTGAACTAAGAGACACTTGGCTCTTGCAAAAATTGCATCCCGAATTGAATGAAATCCTTTGGAAGTGAAGTGTACAGGCGGTCAGCATGTGGAAGGTACAAGCCATAAGCTCAAGCCAAAGGAGTGTGCATGCCTAGTAGGCAGCTGTCCTCTAGGCGCGATTCTGACAAGGGAGACACTTGGTTTATACTCCGCTTCTCTCCCGTATACAACGAAATGCTGTGGAAGCCGAACTTTCAGGCAGTCAGGATTGGGGAGGTACATGCCATAAGCTCAACTCTCAGCAATGTGTATGCTTTGCCGGCTGATGTCTGCTAAACACTTATCGAAGCATGGTATAGCCAAGCTACACTCTAATTGAACAAGGACGTTGGCAATCGCTGTATTGAAGTCAGATGCACGTGAGTACAGTCCTGGCACTTCCACTTGCATTTCTCCAACCTCTCCCATCATCTCACTTAAGGATGTTAGCAGGTATGACTATGGGCAGGCAGGATGCGGGAGGGTCCTGCCCTGAGCTCAACTCTCACAAGAGAGCATGCCTAGAAGCCAGCTTTCAACTGGCTGCGTTCTAATGGCCGTAAGATCATAGCAGTCTTCTAACTCAGGAGGTTCGAAGAATACCACTCTACTGCACTTGGAGACACCTTCCAGGCCTGCATTATTCCACTTGCTTCTCACAAGCTTCTGACAAACGTCTCTGGTGAAGATGTTCAAAACTCATTCTGCAGGCAATGTGGAACTCTGAGGGTTTGGGTGTGAACTCAACTCTTGGAAGAGAGATGCTTTTGGACTTGAGGTTCAGCTAGCTCTCACATGTGGAACTTAGTATGTAGCACCTGTCTAAGACATGAATTACTAGGAAATCGCAGGATTGAGCTTCGAGGCCCTAGTCTTGTGTGCCGGGACTTTCGTCTTATCTCTCACAACACTTCAGTCACGCATCGAGCCTAGGCCTGTTACCAGTGCAGTGTACCTGGAGGAGGATGTGGGAAGTACAGGCCATAAGCTCAACTCTCAAAATGTGTACGCCTGGGAGGCTGATGTCTGCTACCCACTCGTACATTGGAGTTAGAAACTAGCTACACTCTGATTGAAGAAGGCCGTTTGAAATCGCTCTATTCAACTCTGATAATGGTGAGTACGGGCCTGATACTTCCACATGCAAATGGAATCGAAGCAAATAGAATCACATCGACTAGAATAGAAAAGAAAGAATCGGAAACTATCGTACTGATACGAAAAAAATGGAATTGAATCGAATCGAATCCAAAAGGATCGAATCGCATCGAATTGAAAAGAATCGAATCGAATCGAAAATAATTGAAACAAATCAAATAAAAAGGAATTGAATAGAAAAATCGAATCGAAAAGAAATGAATTGAATCGAATCGAAAAGAATCGAATTGAATCGAATCGAAAAGAATCGAATTGAAAAGAATTCAATCGAAGAGTTTCCATTCGAATCGAATTGAATCGAAAAGAATCTAATCGAACCAAAAAGATTAGAATGGAATCAAAAAGAAACGAATCAAAAAGAATCTAATCAGGGATCCCTGGGTGGCACAGCGGTTTGGCGCCTGCCTTTGGCCCAGGGCACGATCCTGGAGACCCGGGATCGAATCCCACGTCGGGCTCCTGGTGCATGGAGCCTGCTTCTCCCTCTGCCTCTGTCTCTGCCTCTCTCTCTCTCTGTATGACTATCATAAATAAATAAAAAAATTTAAAGAAAAAAAGAATCTAATCGAATCGATTCATAAGAATCGAATCTAATCGAATTGAAAAGTTTCGAATCCAAATGAATCTAACCGAAAAGAATGGAATCAAAAAGAATCGAATTTTTTCAGAAAAAACTAATCGAAGTAAATCGAATCGAAAAGAATTGAATTGAATTGATTTTAAAAGAAAGGAATTTGAATTGAAAAGACTCGAATCGAAAGATTCGAATCAAATCGAATCGAAACCAAAAGAATCGAATCGAATAGAATCGAAAAGAAATTAATCGAAAACTATCATATCAAAAAGAAAAAAATCGTATCGAATCAAAAAAATCGAATCGAATTATATCGAAAAGGATCTAATCAATTCTAAACGAATCAAAAAGAATCGATCGAATCAAAAAGAATCGAATCGAATAGGAAATAATCGAAATAAATCAAATAAAAAAGAATCGCATAGAAAAAATCGAATCGAATCGAATCGAAAAGAATCCAATCTAATCGAAAAGAATTGAATCAAATCGAATCGAAAACAATCGAATCCAATCGAATCGAAAACAATTGAATCGAAGAGTTTCGAATCGAATCGAATTGAATCGAAAAGAATCTGATCGAACCGAAAAGATTCGAATGGTTTCAAAAAGAAATGAATCAAAAAGAATTGAATCGAATCAATTCGAAAAGAATCGAATCGAATCGAATCGAAAACTATCGAATCCAAATGAATCTAATCGAAAAAAAGTGGAATCAAAAAGAATCGAATTGTTTCAGAAAAAACGAATCGAATTGAATCAAATCGAATAGAATTAAATGGAATCGATTTTAAAAGAAAGGAATTCGACTCGAAAAGACTCGAATCAAAAGATTCGAATCAAATCTAATCGAAAAAGAATCGAATCGAATAGAATCGAAAAGAAACTAATCGAAAACTATCATATCGAAAAGAAAAAAAAGTATCGAATCAAAAAAAATCGAATTGAATCGAATCGAAAAGGATCTAATCAATTCTAAATGAATCAAAAAGAATCGAAACGAATCGAAAAGAATCGAATCGAATAGAATAGAAAATAATCGAAACAAATCAAATAAAAAAGAATCGAAGAGAAAAACATCGAATCGAATCGAAAAGAATCAAATCGAATCGAAAAGAATTGAATTGAATGGAATCGAAAACAATCGAATCCAATCGAAAACAATCGAATCGTAGAGTTTCAAATCGAATCGAATTCAATCGAAAAGAATCTAATCGAACCAAAAACATTCAAATGGAATCAAAAAGAAATGAATTAAAAAGAATCAAATCGAATTGAATCGAAAAGAATCGCATCGAATCGAATGGAAAATAATCGAATCCAAATGAATCGAGTCGAAAGGAGTGGAATCGAAAAGAATTGAATCGTTTAGAAAGAAACAAATCGAATTGAGTTGAATCAAATAGAAAATAATCGAATCGAATCGCACCAAATCAAAAGAATTGAATCGAATGGAAGTGAAAATAATTGAATCAAATCGAATCGAATCAAAATAATCGAATCGAATTGAAAAGAATCGATTCGAAAAGAAAGGAATTCAAATAAAAAACATTCGATTAGAAAGATTCGAATCGAATCGAATTGAATAGAAAAGAATAGAATCAAATCAAATAGAAAAGAAACGAATAGAAAACTGTCGAATGGAAATGAAAAAAATCGAATCGAATCGTATTGAAGAGAATCGAATCAAATCGAAAAAGATCGAATGGAATCGATATAAGAATCTAATCGAATCGAATCAAAAAGAATCGAATCGAAAAGGATAGAATCGAATTTTATCGAATGGAAAAGAATCAAATCAAATCGAAAAGAATCGAATCGAATCGAAAAGGATTGAATCGAATCAAATCGAATAGAAAAGAATCAAATCGAATCGAAAAGAATCGAATCAAATCGAAAAGAATCGAATCAAATTGATTCAAAAAGAAAGAAATTCATATAGAAGAGCCTAGAATCGAAAAGAATCAAAACGAATCGAATCGAAAAATATCGAATTGAATCGCACCGTATCAAAAGAATCGAATCGAATGGAAGTGAAAATAATCAAATTGAATCGAATCGAATAAAAAGAATCGAATCGAATCAAAAAGAATTGAATCGAATCGAATCGAAAAGAATCAAATCGAATCGATTCAAAAAGAAAGGAATTCAAATCAAAAACACTCGAATAGAAAGATTCGAATCGAATCGAATCGAAAAGAATCGAATCGAATAGAAAAGAAACGAATAGAAAACTATCGAATGGAAACAAAAAAAATCGAATCGAATCGGAGAGAATCGAATTGAATCGAAAAAGATCAAATCGAATCGAATATAAGAATCGAATCGAATCGAATTGAAAAGAATCGAATCAAATCGAAAAGGATCGAATCGAATTGTATCGAATAGAAAATAATCAAATCAAATCAAAAAGAATCGAATCGAATAGAAAAGAATCGAAAAAATCTAATAAAAAAGAATCGAATCGAATCGAATCGAATCGAAAAGAATCAAATCGAATGGAAAAGAATCGAATAGAAAAGAATCAAATTGAATCGAAAAGAATTGAATCAAAAAGAATCGAATCGAATCAAATCGATTGAAAAGATCGAATCAAAAAAATCAAAGAGAATCAAAACGAATCAAAACGAATCAAATCTAATCGAATTGAAAAGAATCATATTGAATCAAATCGAAAAGAATCTAATTGAATTGTATCGAATCAAAAAAATCAAATCGAATCAAATCGAAAAGAATAGAATCGTATTGGGATCCCTGGGTGGCGCGGCGGTTTGGCGCCTGCCTTTGGCCCAGGGCGCGATCCTGGAGACCCGGGATCGAATCCCACGTCGGGCTCCCGGTGCATGGAGCCTGCTTCTCCCTCTGCCTGTGTCTCTGCCTCTCTCTCTCTCTCTCTGTGACTATCATAAATAAATAAAAATTGAAAAAAAAAAGAATAGAATCGTATTTAATTGAATCAAAATAATCGAATCGAATTGAATCAAAAAGAATCGAATCGAATCAAAACGAATCAAATCAAATCGAAAAGAATCGTACTGAATCGAATTGAATCGTAAAGAATCCAATCGAACGTAATCGATTCGAATTGAAAAGAATCGAATTGAAAAGAATCAAATCGAACAGAAAAGAAAGGAATCGAATCGAATAGAATCGAATCGAATGGTATCATTGAATCGAAAAGAATCGAATCATATCGAATTGAATTGAAAAGAATCAAATCGAATAGAATCGAAAAGATTCGAATCGAATCAAAAAGAATCGAATCGTATCGAATCAAATCAAATAGAATCGAGTCGAATACAACGAAAAGAATCAAAATGAATCGAAAAGAATCGAATCAAATCGAATCAAATATTATAGAATCGAATCGAAAAGAATCGAATTGAATAGCATCGAAACGAATCGAATCGAAAAGAATCAAATTGAATAGCATCGAAACGAATCGAATCAAAATGAAAAGAATCGAATCGAAAAGAATCTAATCATATCGAATGGAATCGAAAAGAATCGAATCATATCGAATTGAATCGAAAAGAATCGAATCGTATCGAATGGAATCGAAAAGAATCGAATCATATCGAATTGAATCGAAAAGAATCGATTCCAATCGAATTGAATTGAAAAGAATCGAATCGAACAGTACTGAATCGAATTGATAAGAATCGAATCAAATAAAATCGAAAAGAATCTAATTGAAACGAAAAGAGTCGAATCGAATCGAATTGAAAAGAATCGAATCGAAAAAATCGAATCAAATAGAATCGAGTTGAGTTGAATCGAATAGAAAAGAATCGAATCGAATCATATCGAATTGAAAAGAATCGAATTGAATCGAATTGAATTAAAAGAATCGAATCGAACTGAATCGAAAAGAATCAAATCGAAATGTAACAAATTGAATCCAAATGATCGAATCGAATCAAATCGAAAAGAATCGAATCGAAACGAAAAGAATCGAATAGAATCGAACTGAAAATAATCGAATCTAATCGAATCGAATAGAATAGAATCGAACAGAAGTGAATCGAATGAAAAGAATCTTATCGAATTGAATCGAAAAGAATCGAATCGAATCGAATGGAGAAGAATCAAATCGAATCGAATCGAAAAGAATTGAATTGAAAAGAATCGAATCGAAGAGAATCTAATCGAAACGAAAAGAATCAAATCGAATCGAAAAGAATAGAATCAAAACGAAAAGAGACGAATTGAATCAAATCGAAAAGAATCGAATAGAAAAAAATCGAATCGAATTGAAAAGAATAGAATCAAAAAATTCGAATCGAATCGAATCGAAATGAATCGAATCGAATCAAATTGATTGAAAAGATCAAATCAAAAAACATCAAAGAGAATCGAAACGAATCGAAACTAATCGAATCGAATTGAAAAGAATCGTATCAAATCAAATCTAAAAGAATCGAATAGAAAAGAATCGAATCAAATTTAATTGAAAAGAATCGAATCGAATTGAATTGAGTTGAAAAGAATTGAATCGAACAGTATCAAATCGAATTGAAAAGAATTGAATCAAATCGAAAAGAATTGAATCGAAACGAAAAGAATCGAATCGAATTCGAAAGAATCGAATTGAATTGAAATGAGAAGAATCGAATCGAATTGCATCGAAACGAAAATAATTGAATCGAATTGAATAAAAAATAATCGAATCAAATCAAATCGAAAATAATTGGAATTGAATCGAATCGATAATCGAATCGAATCAAATCGAGTCAAATCGAAAATAATCAAATCGAATCAAATGGATTAAAAAACAATTGAATTGAATCGAATCGAAAAGAATCGAATTGAATCGAAAAGAATCAAACCGAATCAAAAAGAATCGAAAAGAATTGAATCGAGTAGAATCGAATCAAAGCTAGGGGAAAAGAATTGAATCGAATCAAAAATTATCTAAACGAATCCAATGAAATCCAAAAGAATTGAATCGAATCGAATCGAATCGAAAAGAATCGAATCGAAATGTAACAATTCGAATCCAAATGATCGAATCGAATCAAATAAAAAAGAATCGAATCGAAAAGAATCGAATCGAAAAGAATCGATTCAAGAAGAATCGAATTGAATGGTATCAAATCGAAAAGAATTGAATTGTATCAAATCGAATTGAATCGAAAAGAATCGAATCGAAGAGAATCTAATCGAAACGAAAAGAATCAAATCAAATCGAATTGAAAAGAATCGAATCGAATTGAAACGAAAAGAATCAAATCGAAAAGAATGGAATTGAAAAGAATGGAATCGAAAAAATCGAATCGAAAAGAATCGAATCGAATCGTATCGAATTGAAAAGAATCGAATCGAATCGAAAAGAATCGAATCAAATGGAATCGAATGAATTGAAAAGAATCAATCGAATCGAACTGAATAGAAAAGAATCGAATAGGGGATCCCTGGGTGGTGCCTGCCACCAGCGGTTTAGCGCCTGCCTTTGGCCCGGGGCGCAATCCTGGAGACCCGGGATCGAATCCCACGTCGGGCTCCTGGTGCATGGAGCCTGCTTCTTCCTCTGCCTGTGTCTCTGCCTGTCTCTCTCTCTCTCTGATGACTATCATAAATAAATAAAAATCTTTTAAAAAATGTTTAAAAAAAGAATCGAATAGATTCGAATCGAAATGAATCGAAAAAATCGAAACGAATGGAATCATATCGAATGGAAAAGAATCCAATCGAATTGAAAAGAATCGAATCGAACGTAATCAAAAAGAATCGAATCGAAATGTAACAAATTGAATCCAAATGATCGAATCGAATCAAATCGAAAAGAATCGAATCGAAACGAAAAGAATCGAATAAAATCGAATTGAAAACAATCGAATGGAATAGAATCGAACAGAATTGAATCGAACGAAAAGAACCTTATCGAATCGAATCGAAAAGAATCGAATCGAATCAAATGGAGAAGAATCAAATCGAATCGAATCGAAAAGAATCGAATAGAAAAGAATCTAATCGAAATGAAAAGAATCAAATCAAATCGAAAAGAATCGAATCGAAATGAAGAGTCGAGTCGAATCGAATCGAAAAGAATCAAATAGAAAAAAATTGAATCGAAAAGAATCGAATTGAAAAGAATAGAATCGAAAAATTCGAATCGAATCGAACCAAAATGAATCGAATCGAATTAAATCAATTAAAAAGATCGAATCAAAAAACATCAAAGAGAATCGAAACGAATTGAAACGAATCGAATCGAATCAAATCGAATTGAAAAGAATCGTATCAAATCAAATCTAAAAGAATTGAATCAATCGAATCAAAAAGAATGGAATCGAATTGATTCGCATCAAAAAGAATCGATCGAATCGTATTGAATCGAAAAGAATCGAATCAAATCGAAAAGAATCGAATCGAATGGAATCGAATCGAAATTAATCGAAAAGAATCGAATCGAATCGAATTAATCGAAAAGAATTGAATCGAAGAATATCAAATCGAATTGAAAAGAATTGAATCAAATTGAAAAAAATCGAATCAAAACGAAAAGAATCGAATCGAATCAAATTCGAAAGAATCGAATTGAATTGAAATGAGAAGAATCGAATCAAATTGCATCGAATCGAAAATAATTGAATCGAATTGAATAAAAAATAATCAAATCGAATCGAATCGAAAATAATTGGAATTGAATCGGATCGATAATCGAATCGAATCAAATCAAGTCGAATCGAAAATAATCGAATCGAATCAAATGGATTCAAAAACAATTAAATCGAATCGAATTGAATCGAAAAGAATCGAATTGAATCAAAAAGAATCAAACCGAATCAAAAAGAATCGAAAAGAATTGAATCAAGAAGAATCGAAATGAATTTAATCGAGAATCAAATCGAAGCTAGGGTAAAAGAATCGAATCGAATCAAAAGTTATCTAAACGAATCCAATTAAATCCAAAAGAATTGAATCGAATCGAATCGAAAAGAACCGAATCAAAATGTAACAAATCTAATCCAAATGATCGAATCGAATCAAATTGAAAAGAATCGAATTGAATCGAAAAGGATCAAACCGAATCAAAAAGAATCGAAAAGAATTGAATCAAGAAGAATCGAAATGAATTGAATCGAGTAGAATCCAATCCAAGCTAGGGTAAAAGGATCGAATCGAATAAAAAATTATCTAAACGAATCCAATTAAATCCAAAAGAATTGAATTGAATCGAATCGAAAAGAATCGAATCAAAATGTAACAAATCGAATCCAAATGATCGAATCGAATCAAATCGAAAAGATTCGAATCGAATCGAAAAGAATCGAATTGAATCGATTCGAGAAGAATCGAATCGAATGGTATCGAATCGAAAAGAATCAAATCGTATCGAATCAAATCGAAAAGAATCGAATCGAAGAGAATATAATCGAAACGAAAAGAGTCGAATCGAATCGAATCAAAAAGAATCGAATTGAAACGACAAGAGGCGAAGCGAATCGAATCGAAAAGAATCAAATTTAAAAGAATCGAATCGGGGATCCCTGGGTGGCGCAGCGGTTTGGCGCCTGCCTTTGGCCCAGGGCGCGATCCTGGAAATCCGGGATCGAATCCCACATCAGGCTCCCGGCGCATGGAGCCTGCTTCTCCCTCTGCCTATGTCTCTGCCTCTCTCTCTCTCTGTGACTATCATAAATAAATAAAAAAATAAAAGAATCGAATCGAATTGAAAAGAATCGAATCGAAAAATCGAATCAAAAGAATCGAATCGAATCAAATTGAATCGAAAAGAATCGAAAAGAATCGAATCGAATCGAATTGAATCGAAAAGAATCGAATCGAATTGAATAGAAAAGAATCGAATAGAAAAGAATCGACATGAATCGAAAAAAATCGAAACGAATCGAATCATATCAAATCAAAAAGAATCGAATCGAACTGAATCGAAAAGAATCGAATCGAACAGACCGAAAAGAATCGAATCGAAAAGAATCGTATCGAATCGAATCAAATAGAATCAAAAGAATCGAATCGATTCAAATTGACTTGAATCGAAAGGAATCGAATCGAACAGTATCGAATCTAATTGAAATGAATCGAATCAAATAAAATAGAAAAGAATCAAATTGAAACGAAAGGAATTGAATCGAATCGAATTGAAAAGAATTGAATCGAATCAAAAAGAATCGAATCGAAATGAAAAGAATCGAATTGAATCGATCGAAATGATCGAATTGAAAAGTATCGAATTGAATCGTATCGAATCAAAAAGAATCAAATCAAATCGAATCGAAAATAATAGAATCGTATTTAATTGAATCGAAAAGAATTGAATCGAAAAGAACCGAGTCGAATCAAAATGAATCGAATCAAATCGAATAGAATCGTATCAAATCGAATCGAATTGAATCGAAAAGAATCGGATCGAATCTTATATACTTGAATCAAAAAGATTCGAGTCGATTCGAATCGAAAATATCAAACCGAATAGAAAAGAATCGAATCGAAAAGAAAAGAATCGATTCAAATCGAAAATAATCGAATTGAATCAAGATGATTCGAATCGATACGAAATGAATCGAATCGAAAATAATAGAATCGAATTGAACCGAATCGAAATGAAAATAATCAAATTGAATCGAATTGAAAATAATCGAATCAAATCAAATCGAAAATAATTGAATCGAATCTAATAGAAAATAATCGATTCGCATTGAATTGAATCGAAAATAATCGAATTGAATTGAATTGAAAATAATGAAATCGAATTGAAAATAATCGAATCGAAAGTAATCTTATCGAATCGAAAATAATCGAATCGAATCTAATCGAAAATAATTGAACCGAATCAATCGAATTGAGTTGAAAATAATCGAATCGAACCGAATTGAATCGAAAATAATCGAATCGAATCGAAAAGAATCGAATCGAAACAAAAAGAATCGATCGAATCAAAAATAATCGGATCAAGTCGAAAATAATCGAATCGAATCCAATCAAATCGAATCGAAAATAATCAAATTGAATTCAAATGAATCGAAAATAATCGAATCGAACCGAAATGAATCGAATCAAATAAAAAATTATCGAATCGAATTGAATAAAAAATAATCGAATCTAATGCAATTGAATCGAATCGAAAATATTCTAATAACATCGAATTGAATCGAAAATAATCGAATCGAATCGATAAGAATCAAATCAAATCGAATCGAAAATAATCGAATCAAACCATCGAATTGAGTCGAATCAAAAATAATCGAATCGCATCAAAAAAATCAAATTGAATCGAATCGAATCGAATTGAAAAGAATCAAATCGAAAAGAATCGAATCGAAAAGTATCGAATCGAATTGAATCAAATCAAATCGAACAGAATTGAATCGAATCGAATCGAAAAGAATTAAATCGAATCGAAAAGAATCGAATCAAAAGAATAGAATTGAATCGAATTGAAAAGAATAGAAAAGATTCGAAAACATTCGAATCGAATTGAATCAAACCGAAAAGAATCAAATCGAATCGAAAAAAATCGAATCGAATCGAAAAGAATCGAATCGAAACAAAAGATTTGAATCGAATTGAATCGAATCAAAAGGAATCGAATCGAATCGAAAAAATCGAATCGAATTGAAAAGAATAGAATCGAATTGAATCGAAAAGAATCAAATCGAAAAGAATAGAATTGAATTGTATCGAAAAGAATCGAATCAAATCGAATGGAAAAGAATCGAATCGAATCGAAAAAAATCGAGTCGAATTGAAAAGAATCCAATCGAATTGTAAAGAATCGAATTGAATCGCATCAAAAAGATTTGAATCGAATCGAACTGAAAAGAATCGAATTGAAACGAATCGAATCAAAGACTCGAATCGAATAGAATCAAAAAGAATCGAATCGAATAAAATTGAATCGAATAGAAAAGAATCTATCTAATCGAAAAGAATCAAATCGATAAGAATCGAATTGAAAGAATTGAATCGAATCGATTCGAATCGAAAAGAATTGAATCATATCGAATCGAATCGAATCGAAAAGAATCGAATCGAATCAAACCCCTAACCTTAACCCCGAACCCCTAACACTAAACCTATCCTAACCCTAAGCCTTAACCCTAACACTTAACCCTAACCCTAACCCTAACCGTAAAGCTAACCCTAACCCTAACCCCTAACCCTACCCCGAACACTAACCCTAAACTTAACCCGTACCCTAACCAAACCCATACCCTAACCCTAACAGGTAGACTAACACTAACCTGTACCCCAACCCTAATCCGGACCCTAACCCGTACCCTAACCCTAAGCCCGTCCCCTAAACCGTACACTAACCCGTCCCCTAAACCTAACCTAACCAGTACTCTAACACTAACCCATACCCTAACCCGTACCCTAACCCATATACTAACCCTAACACTAACACGTACCTAACCATAACCCTAACCCTAACCCCTACTCCTAACCCTAACCCCTAACCCTAACCCTAACACCTAACCGCTAACCCTAACCCTAAGCCAAAACCTAACCCTAAACCCTAACCCTAACCTTAACCCCTACCCCTACCCCTAACCCTAACCTGAACCCCTAACCACTAACCCTAAACCTAACACTAACCTTTAACCCTAACCCTTAACCCTAACCCTAACCCTAATCCTAACACTAACCCAAACCCAACCCTAAACACTAACCCTAACCTTAACCCTAACACTAACACTAACCCTAACACCTAACCACTAACCCTAGCCCTAACCCCTAACCGCTAACCCCTAACCCTACCCCTAACCCTAACCCTTAACCCTAAAACTTAACCCTAACCCTAACCCAAACCCTAACCCTAACCCCAAACCCTATCAGTAACCCCAAACCTTAACCCTAACCCTAACGCTAACACTACCCCTAACCCTAACCCCTAACCCCTAACCTCTAATGCTCTCCGTAACCCTTAAACTCAACACTTAACCCTAAACCTAAACCTAAACCTTACCCTAAACCGTACCCTAACCCTAACCGAACCCTAACCGTAACCCGTACCCTAACCCTAACCAGTACCCTAACCCTGAACCATACCCTAACCCCAACCTTAACCCGTACACTAACCCTAACCCGTATCCTAACACTAACCCATACCCTAACCCTAACACGTAACCTAAATCTAACCCTGACCCTAACCCAAACAATAACCTAACCATAACCCTAACCCGTGCCCTAACCCTTACGCTAACCCCAACCCTAAAGCTAACCCAAACACTAACCCTAAATGGTACCCTAACACTAACCCTAACCCGTACCCTAAACCTAACCCTAAAATTAACCCTAACCCGTACCCTAACCCTATACCATACCCTACCCTAACCCTAAAAATAACCCGTACCCTAACACTAAAACTACCCCTAAACCAAACGCTAACTCTAATCATAACCCTAACCCTATCTCTAAACCTAACCCTAAACCTAACCTAATTGTAACCCTCACACTAACCGTATCCCTAACACATAAACTAACCCTAACCCTAACCCTAACTCATAAACTAAACCTAACCCTAACCCTAACCCTAAACAGTGCCCTAACCCTAACCCTAACATGTACCTTAACCCTAACCCTAACCCTAAACCTAACCCTAAGCCGTACCCTAACCCTAACCCGTACCCTAACCCATACCGTGACCCTAAACCTAACCCGTACCCTAAACCTAACCCTAACCCTAACCTGAACCCTAACTCTAACCTGTACCCTAACCCTAAACCATAACATAACCTGTACCCTAACCTGTACCCTAACCCGTACCCACCCCTAATCCTATCCCGTTCCCTAACCCAAACCCTAACACTAACCCGTACACTAACCCGTAACCGTAGCCATACAGTAACCCATAAACAAACCTATACCCTACACCTAACCCTAACCTGAACCCGTACCCTAAGCCTAACCCTAACCCCAACCCTAACCCGTTCCCTAACCCTAACCCAAAACATATCCCATACCCTAACCCGAACCCTAACCCATAACCTAACCCTAACCCGTAACCTAAACCTAACACTATACCTAACCCTAAACAGTACCCTAACCCTAGCCCTAACCCTAAAGACTAACCCTACCCCTAACCCTAACCGAAACCTAACCCTAACCTGAACCCGTACCCTAAGCCTAACCCTAACCCCAACCCTAACCCGTTCCCTAACCCTAACCCAAAACATATCCCATACCCTAACCCGAACCCTAACCCATAACCTAACCCTAACCCGTAACCTAAACCTAACACTATACCTAACCCTAAACAGTACCCTAACCCTAGCCCTAACCCTAAAGACTAACCCTACCCCTAACCCTAACCGAAACCTAACCCTAACACTAACCCTAACCGTAACCTACCCTAACCCTAACCCGTACCCTAACCCAAACCCTAACACCGTAAACCTAACCCTATCCTGTACCCTAACCCTAACCCTAACCCTAACCCAAACCCTAACCGTTACCAGTACACTAACCCATACCTTAACCCGTACCGTAATCCATACCATATCTCTAAACCGTACCCTAACCCTAACCCGTACCCTAACCCTAATCTGTACCCTAACCTAAGCCTAAACCGAACCCTAATCATAACCCTAACACTAACCCTAACCCGTAGCCTAACCCGAACCCGAACCCTAAACATAACCCAAACTCTAACTCTAACCCTAACCTGTACTCTAACCCTAACCGTAACCCTAACCTGTAACCTAACCCTAACCCTAACGCTGAACAGTATCCTAAACCTAACCCTATCCCATACACTAACCCTAAACGTAACCCTAAACCTAACCCTAAACCTAACCTTAACCCGTACCCTAATCCTAACCCATACCCTAACGCTTACCCTAAGCCTCACCCGTACCCTAACCCAAACTCTAACCCATACCCTAACCCTAATCTTACCCCAACCCTAAACCTAACGATACCCAATCCCTAATCCTAACCTTAACCCTAACCTAATCCTAACCTTAACCCTTACCCTATCCCTAACCCTAACTTGTAACCTAACCCTAACCCTAAACAGTACCCTAACTTTAACCCTAACCCGTACCCTAACCCTAACCCTAACCGTAAACCTAAACTGAACCCTAACCCGTACCCTAACCCTAACACTAACACTAACCCATACCCTAACCCGTAACCTAACCCGTAACCTAACCCTAACCCTAAACCTAATCCTAACCCGTAGCTTACCCCTAACCCTAACCTGAACCCTAACCCTAACCCTAACCCTAACCCTAACCCTAACCCTAACTCTAAGCTTAAACAGGACCCTAACCCTAACCCTAACCCTAACCCGTAACCTAACTCAAACTTTACAGCGTTGGAAGTCAGGTCGTTCCATGAATAAAGCTCTACTGCACCTGGAGACACAACCTTGAAGCCTGCAGCTTGCCCCTTGTGTCCCATGAGCGTCTGACAAACATGTCTAGTGAGGATGTTCGTAACTCCATCTGCAGGCAGTATGGAACTGGGAAGGACCGCGTGTCAGCTCATCTTTCAGAAGGAAGTTCCCCAGAGAGACAGCTTTCAAATAGGTACTCAGGTTTGGAAGTTAGTATGTAGCTCCCTTCTGAGGGAGGAATTACTCAGAAGTTGGATTGGGCTAGGAGACACTTGCCTCTCACAAAACTTGTGTCCCGTATCAAACGACGTCCTTTCGAAGTGAAAGGTACAGGCGGTCAGCATGTGGGAGGAACAAGCCATAAGCTCATCCAAAGGAGTGTGCATCACTTAGAGGCAGGTGTCCGTTAGTCGTGAATTGACAATGCAGACACTTGGTTCTCACTTGACTATAGTCCCGCATAGAACGGAATGCTGTGGAAGCGATCCGTACAGGCCATCAGATTGTGGGAGGTACAGGCCATAAGCTCAACTCTGAGAAGCGTGTATGCCTTGCAGGCTCTGCTAGCCACTCTTTTATGGGAGTTAGAACCTAGCTACACTTTAATTGAACAAGGCTGTTGGAAATCGCTGTATTGAACTCAGTTACAAGTGACTACAAGCCTGAAATGTCTACATGCTTTTCACAACCTCTTCCAGCACCTAACATAAGGATGTTAGGACCTATGTCTACAGGCAGTCAGGTTGCGGGAGGGTCCTGTCCTCACCTCAACTCTCACAAGGAAGCATGTCTAGAAGCCAGCTTTCAACTAGCTGCATTCTTCTGGCCCTGAGAACGCAGCAGTATTCTAACTCAGGAGGTTCCAAGAATACCACTCTACTTCACCTGGAGACACCTTCCAGGCTTGCATTATTCCACTTGCGTCTCACAAGCTTCTGACAAGCTTCTCTGGTGAAGACGTTGGAAACACATTCTGCAGGCAGTGTGGAACTGTGAGGGACTGCGTGTGAGCCCAACTCTCGGATGTAAGTTGCCGTTGGATGCAGGGTTCAATTAGCTAGTATGGAACTTAGTATGTAGCACCAGTCTAAGACAGGAATTATTAGGAAGTCGCGGGATTGAGCTTGGAGGCACTACTCTTGTGGGCCTCACCTGGACGAGGTGACTGGTTCTCACCTGGGACTCAACTGGACCTGATAACTTCACTCCACACTTTGGCCTCACCTGGCCCTGATGACTCTGGGCCCCACATAGGCCTCAATCTGGACTTGGTGACTGTGGTCCCCACCTGGGTCTCACCAGGACCTGGTGACTCTCGTTCCCACATGACCCACACCTGGACCTGGTGACTGTGGTGTTCTTGTAGACTCACATTTACCTGGTGATTCCAGTCCCCACCAGGGCCTCACCTGGATCTGGTGACTCTGGCCTGCAGGTTGGCCTCACCTGGACCTGGTGAGTGGGGTTGCCACCTGGGCCTCACCCATACCTGGTGACACAGGTCCCCACGTGGGCCTCACTTGGACCTGGTGAATCTGGTCCTTACCTGGTCCTCACCCGGAACTGGTAACTCTGGTCACCACCTGGGCCTCAACTGGACCTAGTGAATCTGGTCCCCATCTGGGCCTCATGCAGTCCTGGTGACTTTGTTCCCCACCTGGACCTGATTGCTGTGGACTCCTTCTTGGCCTCACCTGGAACTGGTGACTCTGATCCTAACTGGGCCTCACCCAGATCTGGTGACTCTGGTCCTCACCTGTGGACCATTATGACCTGGATACTCTGTTCCACACCTGAGCCTCACCTGGACATGATGACTCTGGATCCCCTCTGGGCCTCACCCTGACATGGTGACTCTGGTCCCCATGTAGGGGGGTGATATCACATGGACCAGGTGAATCTGGTACCCCTCTAGGCCTCAACTAGACCTGGTGACTCTGGTCCTCAACTGGGCCTCACCGGGACCTAGTGAATATGCTCCCCACCTGCGCCTCATCTGGACCTGGTGACTCTGGTTCTACCTGGGCATCATCGGGACATGGTTACTCTATTCCCCACTGGGACTGACCTGATCCTGGTAACTCTGGTCCTGACTTTGGCCTCTTCTGTACCAGGTGACTCTGGCTCCACCTGGGCCTCACCTGTAACTGGTGACTCTGATCCTCAGCATGGCCTCACCTGACCTGATGACTGTGGTTCCCATCGGGACCTCACCTGGACCTCATGTCTCTGGTACCACCTGGGCCTCACCAGGACCTGGTGTTTCTGGTACCCACCTGGGTAGCATCAGGATATGGTTACACTGTTCACTAACAGTGACCCAGCTGGACCTATTAACTCTGGTCTTCACCTGGGCCACACCTGGACATTGTGACACTGGTTCCCACCTGGGTCTCACCTGGACCTGGAGAGTCGGATCCCCACCTGGTCCTCACCTGTAACTGGTGATTCTCATTCCCACATGGACATCATGTGGACCTGGTGTCTGCAGTGTTTCTAGCTTCTCATGTACCTCGTGACTCTGGTCCCCACCAGGGCCTCACTGGGACCTGGTGAGTGTGGTTGCCACCTGCACCTCACCTGGACCTGGTGATTCTGGTCTGCACCTGAGACTACCCTGGATCTGGTGACTGTGGTCCCCACCTGGGCTTCACCTGGATTTGGAGACTCCGATCCCCATCTGGGCCTCACCTGGCCTGTTGACCATGGTCCTCAACTGGGCATAATTGGGACCCGGTGACTGTGTTCCAGAACTGGACCTCACCTGGACCAGGTGACTTTGGTCCCCCTCTGGGTCTCACCGTGCCCTAGTGACTGTGAACCCCACTTTGGCCTGACTTGGACCTGCTGACCCTGGTTGCCACCTGCGCCTGACCTCGAACTGTTGACTCTCGTTCTTTCAAGGGCCTCCCCTGTACCTGGTGATCCTGGTCCCCACCTGGGCCTCACCTGGATGTGGTGACTTGTCACCACCGGGGACGCACCTGGACCTGGTTACTGTGTTCCACACCTGGGCCTCAAGTAGACCTGTTGACCATGGTCCCCAAGCCGGCCTCACATGGACCTGTTGCCTCTGATCCCCACCGGGGCCTCACGTGTACCTGGTAACTCTGGTCCTCACCTGGGCCTCATCTGGACCTAGTGACTCTGGTCCCCACCTGGGCTTCACCTGGATCTGGTGACTCTGGTCCCCACCTAGACTTCACCTGGATCTGGTGACTCTGGTCCCCACCTGGACCTCTCCTGGACCTGGTGACTCTCTTTCCAATATGGACCTCACCTGGATCTGGTGACTCTGGTCCTCAGTTTGGCCTCACCTGGACCTGGTGTCTCTCGTCCCCACTTTGACCTAACTCAGAACTGTTGAATCTTGCCCCACCTAGGCCTCACCCAGACCTGGTGACTCTTGTCCCCAGCTATGCCTCAATTCGACCTGATGAATCTGGTCCTCACGTGGGCCTCACATGGACCTGGGACTCAGCTGGATAGATGGCTCTTGTTCCCACAAGGGGCTCACCTGATACTGGTGACTGTGGTCTTACTCTATGCCTCACCAGGACCTAGTGATTCTGATCCCCATCTGGGCCCTGCATGGCCCTAGTGACTCTGGTCCTCACCCAGGCATCATTGGGACCTGGATACTCTATTCCACACCTGGGCCTCACTTTGACCAGGGACCTCTGGTCCCATTCTGGGCCTCAAACTAAAATGGTTACTCTGGTTCCCCCTCTGGGCCTCACCCTTACCTGGTGACTCTGGTCACCCCTTGGGCTTCACTTGGACCTGGTGAATCTGGTCCTTAGCTGGTCCTCCCCTGGATCTGGTGACTGGTCACCACCTGGGCCTCACCTGGACTTGGTGAATCCTGTTGCCACCTGGGCCTCACCTGGACCTTGTGACTGTGGTCCCACCTAGACCTCACCTGGATCTGGTGGCTCTGGTTCCCATATGGGGCTCTCCTGGACCTGGTTCCTGTGGTCTCCATCTGGCCTCACCTGGAACAAAATGACTCTGATCCATATTTGGGCCTCACCTGGACCTGTTGACTCTGGTCCTTACCTGGGCATCATTGGGACCTGGTTACTCTCTTATATACCTGGGCCTCACCTGGACCTGGTGACTCTGGTCCCCCTCTGGACCTCACCCTGACCTGGTGACTGTGGTCTCACCTGGGCTTCACCTGGATGAGGTGACTGGTTCCCACAGGGACCTCACCTGGACCTGGTGACTCAGGTCCTCATATGGGCATCATGGGACCTGGTTTCTCAGTTCCACATCGGGGCCTCACCTGGACCTAGTGATTCTCGTCCCCCTCTGGGCCTCACCCTGACGTGGTGACTCTGGTCCCCACCTGGATATCACCAGAACCAGGTGACTCTGGTCCCCCTCTGGGACTCACCCAGAGCTGGGGACACTGGTCCTCAACTGGGCCTCAACAGGACCTGGTGAATATACTCCTCACTTAGGCCTCGTCTGGACCTTGTGACTCTTGTCCCACCTGGCATCGATGGGACATGGTTACTCTGTTCCCCACCTGGGCTTCACCTGGACATGATAACTTTGCTCCACACTTTGGCCTCACCTGGCCCTGATGACTCTGGGCCCCCCACCTAGGCCTCAATCTGGACCTGGTGACTGTGGTCCCCACCTGGGTCTCACCTGGACCTGGTGACTCTCGTTCCCACATAAACCACACCTGGACCTGGTGACTGTGGTGTTCTTGTAGACTCACATTTACCTGGTGACTCCAGTCCCCACCAGGGCCTCACCTGGATCTGGTGACTCTGGCCTGCAGGTTGGCCTCACCTGGACCTGGTGAGTGGGGTTGCCACCTGGGCCTCACCCATACCTGGTGACTCAGGTCCCCACGTGGGCCTCTTGGACCTGGTGAATCTGGTCCTTACCTGGTCCTCACCCAGACCCGGGGACTCTGGTCACCACCTGGGCCTCACCTGGACCTGGTGAATATGGTCCCCATCTGGGCCTCACCCAGTCCTGGTGACTTTGTTCTCCACCTGGACCTGATTGCTGTGGACTCCTTCTTGGCCTCACCTGGAGCTGGTGACTCTGATCCTATCTGCGCGTCACCCAGATCTGGTGACTCTGGTCCTCACCTGGGCATCATCAGCACCTGGTTACTCTGTTCCACACCTGAGCCTCACCTGGACATGATGACTCTGGAACCTCTCTGGGCCTCACCCTGACCTGGTGACTCTGGTCCCCATCTGGATGTCACCTGGACCAGGTGATTCTGGTACCCCTCTAGGCCTCGACCAGACCTGGTGACTCTGGTCCTCAACTGGGCCTCACCTGGACCTAGTGAATATGCTCCCCATTTGGGCCTCATCTGGACCTGGTGACTCTGGTCCCTACCTGGGCATCATCGGGACATGGTTCCACTGCATGGCCTGCAGGTTGGCCTCACCTGGACCTGGTAACTCTGGTCCTCACCTGGGCATCATCGGGATATGGTTCCTCTGCATGGCCTGCCGGTTGGCCTCACCTGGACCCGGTAACTCTTGTCCTCACTTTGGCCTCTTCTGTACCAGGTGACTCTGGCCCCACCTGGGCCTCACCTGGAATGGGTGACTCTGATCCTCAGCAGCATGCCTCAAATGCACCTTTCCACTAGCTGCGTTCATATGGCCGTGAGAATGTAGCTACATTGTAAGTCAGGAGGTTCCATGTATACCGCTCTACTGCACCTAGAGACACAAACATTGAAGCCTGCAGCTAGCTCCTTTTGTCCTATGAGCTTCTGACCAACACGTCTAGTGAAGATGTTCGAAATTTCATCTGAAGGCCATGTGGAACTGTGAGGGACTGGAGGTGAGCTCAAGTCTCAGAAGAAAGTACCCTTTGGACACTGCGTTCCACTAGCTTCTCATGTACTTACTATGTAGCACCAATCGTAGAGTGCAGTTCCTCACATATCTCTGGATTGGGCTTGGAGACACTAGACGTGTGGGCCGGCACCTTCCACTAACCTCTCACAACCCTTCTGTCACGATTCAAGCCTAGGCCTGATAGGAGCGAAGTGTACCTGCAGTCAGCATGCGGGAGGTACAGGGCATAATTTCAACTCTCAGAAGTGTGTATGCTTTACAGGCAGATGTCTGCTAGACACTTATTTATGGGAGGTAGAACCGAGGTACACTCTAATTAAATAAGGACGTTGGCAATCGCTGCATTTAACTCAGATATACGTGAGTCAGGCCTGTCACTTCCACATGCTTTTCACACAACCTCTTCCAGCACCTAACATAAAGATGCTAGGACTTATGTCTACAGGCAGTCAGGATGCGGGACGGTCCTGCCCTGACCTCAGCTCGTACAAAGAAGCATGCCTAGAAGTCAGCTTTCAACTAGCTGCGTTCTTATGGCAGTGAGAATGTAGCAGTATTCTAATTCAGGAGGTTCCAAGATTACCACTCTACTGCACCTGGAGACACCTTCCAGGCCTGCATTATTCCACTTGCGTCTCACAAGCTTCTGACAAACGGCTCTGGTGAAGATGATCAAAACTCATTCTGCAGGCAATGTGGAACTGTGAGGGACTCGGTGTGAATTCAACTCTCAGAAGAGAGACTCTTTTGGACTCGGGGTTCAGATAGCTTCTCATGTATGGAAATTAGTATGTAGCACCTGTCTAAGACAGGAATTACTAGGAAGTCGCTGGATTGAGCTTGGAGGCACTAGTCTTGTGTGCCGGGACTTTCCACTTACCTCTCACAACACTTCAGTCATGCATCGAGCCTAGGCCTTTTAGCAGCGAAGTGTACCTGCAGGCAGGATGTGGGAAATACAGGCCATAAGCTCAACTCTCAAAAGTGTGTACGCCTGGGAGGCAGATGTCTGCTACCTACTCATCCATGGGAGTTAGAAACTAGCTACACTCTTTGAAGAAGGCCGTTTGAAATAGCTGTATTCAATTCAGATAATCAGGAGTACGGGCCTGAAACTTCCACATGCATTTCACCGACCTCTCCCAGCACCTAACATAAGCATATTAGCAGGTACGTGTATGGGCAGGCAGGATGCGGGAGGGTCCTTCCATGAGCTCAGCTCTCAGAAGGAAGCATGCCTAGAAGCCAGCTTTTTACTAGCTCGTTCGGATGGCCGTGAGAACGTAGCAGCATTGTAAGGCAGGACGTTCCATGAATACTGCTCTACTGCACCTGGAGACACAACCATTGAAGCCTGCAGCTGGCCCTTGCATCCCATGAGCTTCAGACAAACATGTTTAGTGAGGATTTTCATAACTGCATCTGCAGGCAGTGTGGAACTGGGAAGGACCGCGTGTCAGCTCATCTCCGAAAGGGAAGTTCCCCAGAGAGAGAGCTTTCAGCTAGGTACTCAGGTTTCGAAGTTAGTATGGAGATCCCATCTGAGGGAGGAATTCCTCAGAATTCGCTGGATGGAGCTAAGAGACACTTGCCTCTCACAAAACTTGCATCCCATATCGAACGAAATCCTTTAGAAGCATAGCGTACAGGAGGTCAACCTGTGGGAGGTTCAAGTCCTAAGCTCAATCCAAAGGAGTGTGCATTACTGGGAGGCAGCTGTCCCTAGGCGCGAAATTGACAAGGCAGACACTTGGTTCTCACTCCGCTCCTCTCCCACATACACCGAAATGCTGTGGAAGTGGAACGTCCATGTAGTCAGGATGGGGGAGGTACAGGCCATAAGCTCAACTCTCAGAAGTGTGTACGCTTTGCAGGACGATGTCTGCTAGACACTTATCGAGGCGAGGTATATCCGAGCTACACTCTAATTGAACAAGGACATTGGCAATCCCTGTATTGAACTCAGATACACGTGAGTAGAGTCCTTACACTTCCACTGGCATTTCTCCAAACTCTCCCAGCACCTCACTTAAGGATGTTAACAGCTATGACAATGGGCAGCCAGGATTCGGGTGGGTCCTGCCCTGAGCTCAGATCTCACAAGTGAGCAAGGCTAGAAGCCAGTTTTCCACTAGCTTCATTCTAATGGCCGTGAGACCATAGCAGTCTTCTAACACAGGAGGTTCGAAGAATACCAGTCTCCTGCACCTGGAGATACCTTCCAGGCCTGCATTATTCCACTTGCGTCTCATAAGCTTCTGACAAACGTCTCAGGTGAAGATGTTCAAAACTCATTCTGCAGGCAGTGTGGAACTGTGAGGGACTGGGTGTGAATTCAACTCTCAGAAGAGAGATGCTTTTGGACTCAGGGTTCAGCCAGCTTCTCACGTATTGAACTAAGTAGGTAGCACCTGTCTAAGACAGGAATTACTAATAAATCGCTGGATTGTGCTTGGAGGCACTAGTCTTGTGTGCCAGGACTTTCCACTTACCTCTCACAACACTTCCGTCATGCCTCGAGCCTAGGCCTGTTTGCAGTGAAGGGTACCTGCAGGCAGGATGTGAGAAATACAGGCCATAAGCTCAACTCTCAAAAGTGTGTACGCCTGGGAGGCAGATGACTGCTACCCAGTCGTACATGGGAGTTAGAAACTGGCTACACTCTTTGAAGAAGCCCGTTTGAAATCGCTGTATTCAACTCAGATAATCGTGAGTACAGGCCTGACACTTCCACAAGCATTTCGCCGCCCTCTCCCAGCACCTAACATAAGCATATTAGCAGTTACGTCTACAGGCTGAAGGATGAGGGAGGGTCCTGACCAGAGCTTAGCTCTCAAAAGGAAGCATGCCTAGAAGCCAGCTTTCTACTAGCTTGTTTTGATGGCCATGAGAACGTGACAGCATTGTAAGGCGGTACACTTACAATGAATACCGCTTTACTGCACCTGGAGACACAACCTTGAAGCCTGCAGCTGGCCCTTGCGTCCCATGAGCTTCTGAAAACCTGTCTAGTGAGGATGTTCATAACTGCATCTGCAGGCAGTGTGGAACTGGGAAGGACCACGTTTCAGCTCATCTCCGAGAGGGAAGTTCCCCAGAGTGAGCTTTCAGGTAGGTTCTCAGGTTTGGAAGTTAGTATGTAGCTCCCATCTGAGGGAGGAATTCCTCAGATGTTGCTGTATTGAAAAGAAAGAAAAGAAAGAAAGAAAAAGAAAGAAAGAAAGAAAGAAAGAAGGAAGGAAGGAAGGAAGGAAGGAAGGAAGGAAGGAAGGAAGGAAGGAAGGGTGGCACCTGTGTGGCTCTGTCAGTTAAGCTTCTGCCTTAGGCTCAGATCATGATCCAGGTCCCAAGGCAGGCTCCCTGTTCAACAGAGAACCTGCTTCTCCCTCTCCCTCTTCCCCTCTCGCTCATGCTTTATCTCTCCTCTCTCTCTCAAATAAATAAAAAACATCTTTGAAAAAGAAACAAACAAATCCACAAGAAAGAGAAATTGCCCATGTAGAATAATTTCAAACAATTTGTGAAGACATTCCACCCTCAAGTTCATGAGCATAGCTTCCCACTCTTAAGTGTGGAATACACATAGTAACTTCCTTCTACAAAATATAATATGAAAACCTTAAAATAATAATGATAATATAATAATAATAATAATTAATAATAATAATAAAGAATCAGTTTACTACTGAGAAAGCTGACAAACACTACATCAGCAAGATGATCAGATCGATACCAAGACTGATAAATCATGTTGATAGTATCTATCCTTTATATGATATAATGAAAATGGCAGTATATCTCTGTATATAATCCACAAAAACAGTTCAGTCATGAGATAAACAACAGACATGTCCCAACTGAGGGAAATTTTACAAAATACTCTACTTGTCAAAGTGTTCCAGTTCAACAGCAAGAAAAGGCTGAAAGACTGTCACAATCCAGATGAGCCTAAGGAAAGAGGACAAATAGAATGTGATTTGAGGATTGGTAACTTAGCAAAAACTAAGGAAATCTGAATAAACTATGGTCTTTTTTTTTTTGTCTTTGTTTAATGCGAATTTTTTAATATTGATTCATTAGCTCATATTTGTACCGTATTAATATAAGATATCAATAATTGGAGAAATTGAGTGCAAGTGCATGCGAATGCTCTGTACTATCTTCTCAGTTTCCCTATAAATCTTTGTTTTTTTCCTAATAAATAAGATTTATTTTGAAAATTGACTTAAATGAATCAGGCTCCAAGTGTGAAGACATTTTAAGAATTGTTGAATTAACTTTTGCCTTATTCTTAAAGAGTTCCTTTGATGGAAACAATTAAGAATTTTAGATCAAAGGAAAGAAAAACACTTATGAACACGTATAATGCCTCCTCAACCTGAAAAGCAGGAAAGGATAATAAATAGCAAAAATCAGATAAAAATACTTCTAGTACAATAGACACCATATTGCAAGTGCATTTAAAATTAGCGATGCATAACATTTATTTCCTTGACATTTGACTTCCAAAGAGTTCAAAGTGTTTCAGTGTCAGTTGAAACAGGGGAAGAATCTCAGGGAAGGATCCTTCACATAAATAATAGGACCACGGTAATAATGTCTCTCAGTTCTTTCCAAATCCATAAAGATGCATTTCCTGATGAGTGACTGAGCTGTGAAGAAAGAGATGAGAAACCCTCATCCCTCTGAATTACTTGTGTCAGAATATTTTGACCAAAAAAAAAAAAAAAAAAAAAAAAAAAAGAATATTTTGACCATACTACCACGAATAGTAAATTATCCTTATTAACAGGAAATATGTCTCAGATTGGAATCTGAGCAATCAGATGGGCAGAGAAAAAATGCTTTGACTCACTCTTCATCTTTTAAAGACAAAGGAGAGCTTTTTTATGTACAAAGTCTATTGTCAAGATAGCCTTAGGGAATAAGAGTCTGCAGCATGGAATCCCCCTGCACATCTGGGAAGCCCGTGCCCCAGGTCTTCCTGATTCGAAATCCCTGGGCCTGTCCCCCAACACAGGCTGCCACGCTGAGGTCATTTTCAATTGCTCTCTTAGGAGCTCTGGGGAAGGGGGAAGGAGCTAGATAGGATGTGACTGGAAGCCTGGAGGCCTAGAAAATTAAGGCCATACCAATTTAAATTCAGTGTTAGCACAAGTCCAGCCATCCCAGGTCCCTGTGAAGAGCAGCTGAAATTAACATTACTTCAGTTACCGGAAAAAGCAAAAGTTTACAGCTTAATGTCCTAGAAAGCCCCACAATAGAAACAAAACTGAGTCAAGGCCAAGGACAGGAAGCCTCTATTAGAATGAGAACAGAGCTCAATGCCCTTGAATGTCCCATCTCAAAATGTAAACAGAACTTGAGGAATTGCTCCACCCCTTCTGGAGGTCCCTGAGACCAGCCCTTAAAACTAAGCTAAAACCCACCTCGGGGTCCAAGTCCCTGCTCCACTCTGTCAGGTATACTTGCACACAAGCTCTAGCTTGTAAATAAACCCTCATGTGTTTGCATCAGTGTCGGCTTCTCGGTGGTTTCTCGGATTCACAATCTTGGGCACAACACTCTGAGATAAAAAAACAAAGCCAAAAGAAGCTCAGACGCAGGTAGAGTAAATGCAGGGTTCTGAGAGAATCGGTGGAGACCCAGGGGCTTGGGAGATCTTCTGTGGAGGCCCATGCAGACTGGGGGGCAGGATGCTCAGCCCCAGAGCCAGAGGACCCAGAGACCCCACCCGCATCTGGCCCATCAGGGGGGGTCTCAAGGAGCAGCACTGTGCCGCTCACTAGAGGCCAGAGGTGCTGATGCCCACCCCACCTCTGACCCCGCAGGTGCATCTACCACACAGATGTGCACCTGATAATCAGCGCCAGAGCCCATCCCCAGACCCTGCACAGACCACTCACTGCCACCATGTTGTCGGACCACAGAGGATGCAGAGATTCAGCTCTGCCTGGAAAGTAGGATATACCTTCCTTTGTACTTTGTGCTTTACTGTCATTTATTTTCCTTGATTTTTTTATTAATTGACTTATTTTAATTTTATGTATGTACCTTATATATTTCTTAATTTTACTTTCATGGTACTTTAATTGTGTTTCATATTTGGGGTTTAGAATCTTTTGAAATGCAGGCCAAAATAATCTGGTGGTTTTTTTTGGAGAGCAGTTATTATTGTTTTCCTTGGTTTTTCTTTTTCTTCCCTCTTTCTTTTCTGGAAAAGGTAATGAGATGGAGAAATTCACCTCCATAAAATAACATGAGATAGTACTCACAGCCAGGAAGTCCATCAATACACATATATGATGTCTAACTACATTTTAAAACAATGATTATAAAGATAGCAGCTGGGCTGGATAAAGAGCACAGAGGAAAACTAGAGAATCCCTTACTGTAGAAGTAAAACAACTAAAATCTAGTCAGGCCAACGTTAAAAATGCTATAACTGAGATGCAGTCCCACGTGGAAGCCATAAAAACAAGAAAGGTTATGGACCACAGAGACAGACATAGGGAAGTCAGCCACTTATTAAAAAATAACATTCATATCTTAGGAGACTCAGAAGCTGAAGAGAGAGAACAGGTGGGCCTTGCTCAGACATTAGAAACGACAAATAACCACCATTTGCTTCAACGTGGATGTAACTGGAAGGTATTATGCTGAGTGAAGTAAGTCAATCAGAGAAGGACAAACATTGTATGTTCTCATTGATTTGGGGAATATAGATAATAGTGAAAGGGAATATAAGGGAACGGAGAAGAAATGTGTGGGAAATATCAGAAAGGGAGACAGAACATAAAGACTCCTAACTCAGGGGATCCCTGGGTGGCGCAGCGGTTTAGCGCCTGCCTTTGGTCCAGGGTGCGATCCAGGAGACCCGGGATCGAATCCCACATCGGGTTGCCGATGCATGGAGCCTGCTTCTCCCTCTGCCTATGTCTCTGCCTCTCTTTCTCTCTCTCTGTGTGTGTGACTATCATAAATAAAATTTAAAAAAAAGACTCCTAACTCAGGGAAATGAACTAGGGGTGATGGAAGGGGAGGAGGGCGGGTGGTGGGGGTGAATGTGTGATGGGCACTGAGGGGGGCACTTGACGGGATTAGCACTGGGTGTTATTCTGTATGGTGGCAAATTGAACACCAATAAAAAATAAAATTATTATTAAAACAAAAGAAAGAAATAAATAAAGAAGAAAGAAATAGAAAGAATGAAAGAAAGAAAGAAAGAAAGAAAGAAAGAAAGAAAGATAAAAGAAAGATAAAAGAAAGAAAGAAAGAAAGAAAGAAAGAAAGAAAGAAAGAAAGAGAAAGAAAGAAAGAAGAAAGAAAGAAAGAAAGGAAGGAAGGAAGGAAGGAAGGAAGGAAGGAGTGGCACCTGGGTGGCTCAGTCAGTTAAGCTTCTGCATTAGGCTCAGATCATGATCCAGGTCCCAAGGCAGGCTCCCTGTTTAGCAGGGAACCTGCTTCTCCCTCTCCCTCTGCCCCTCTCACTCATGCTTTTTCTCCTCTCTCTCTCTCTCATATAAATAAATAACATCTTTGAAAAAGAAACAAACAAACTCAGAAGGAAGAGAAATCTCCCATGTAGAAGAATTTCAAACAATTCGTGCAGACATACCACACTCAAGTTCATGAACATAGCTTCCCACTCTTATGTGTGGAAAACACATAGTAATTTCCTTCTGCAAAATATATTATGAAAAACCTAAAATAATAATGATAATGATAATAATAAATAATAATAATAATAATAATAGAATCACTTTACTACGGAGAAAGCTGACAAACACTACCTCAGCAAGATGATCAGATCGATACCAAGACTGATAAATCATGTTGATAGTATCTATCCTTTATATGATATAATGAAAATGGCAGTATATCTCTGTATATAATCCACAAAAACAGTTCAGTCATGAGATAAACAACAGACATGTCCCAACTGAGGGAAATTTTACAAAATACTCTACTTCTCAAAGTGTTCCAGTTCAACAACAACAAGGAAAGGCTGAAAGACTGTTACAATCCAGAGGAGCCTAAGGAAACAGGAGGACAAATGGAATGTGATATGAGGGATGGTAACTTAGCAAAAGCTAAGGAAATCTGAATAAAGTATGGTCTTTGGTTAATGCGAATATTTTAATATTGATTCATTAGCTCATATTTGTACCGTACTAATATAAGATATCAATAATTGGAGAAATTGAGTGCCAATGCATGCGAATGCTCTGTACTATCTTCTCAATTTCCCTATAAATTCCCTCAATTCCCTATAAATCTTTGTTTTTTCCTAATAAATAAGATTTATTTTGAAAATTGACTCATTTCTTGATGAGTGACTGAGCTGTGAATAAAGAGGTGAGAAACCCTCATCCCTTTGAATTACTTGTGTCAGAATATTTTAACCATAGTACTACGGATAGTAAATTATTCTTAGTAACAGGAAATACATCTCAGATTGGAATATGAGCAATTAGATGGGCAGAGAAAAAAAACTTTGACTTGCTCCTCATCTTTTAAAGATAAAGGACAGCTTTTCTATGTACAAAGTCAGTTGTCAAGATAGCCTTAGGGAATAAGAGTCTGCAGCATGGAATTCCACTGCACACCTGGGACGCCCATGCCCCAGGTCTTCCTGATCCCAAATCCCTGGGCCTGTCTCCCAACACAGGCTGCCAACCTGAGGTCATTTGCAATTGCTCTCTTAGGAGCTCCAGGGAAGGGGAAAGAGCTAGACAGGATGGGACTGGATGCAAGGAGGCTGAGAAAATGAAGGCCTTTCTACTTTAAGTTCAGTGTTCGAACAAGACCAGCCATCCCAGGCCCCTGTGAAGAAGAGCTGAAATTTACATTACTTCAGTTACAGGAAAAACAAACAAACAAACAAAAGTTTACAGCTTAATGTCCTAGAAAGCCCCACAATAGAATGAAACTGAGCCCATGCCAAGGGCTGGAAGCGCCTATTAGAATGAGAGCAGAATTCAATACCCTTGAAGGCCTCATAACAAAATGTAAACAGAACTTGAGGAATTGCTCCAGCCCTTCTGGAGGACCCCGAGACAAGCCCTTAAAACTAAGCTAAAACCCACCTCAGGGTCCAAGTCCCTGCTCCGCAGTGTTGGGTGTACTTGGACGCAAGCTCGAGTTTGGAAATCAACCCTTGTGTGTTTGCCTTGGTGTCAGCTCCTTAGTGGTTTCTCGGATTCGCAATCTTGGGCACAACATCCCCATGTTCCCTCCCACCTTGGTTGAACCGCTATCCCCTCCCACCCAGGGTGACACTCAGTCACCTCCCTCCCTACAACAGCTGGGCACAGGCTGTCACACAGGTCCCATGGGCACAGTGGGCACTCTCACCGTCCCTGGCCTCCCAGAGGAAGGAAGGAGGTTTTGGCAGTACCCACTCCATGGTGGCCCCAGGGCTCCCTGCCCAGGACAGACAGGTTAGGGTCTGTGTCCCTGACGCCAGCTCCTCCTCCCCGGTTTTCCCACAGGAAATGAAGGAGGAGGCCCTGGTCTCCTCTAGGGACATCACGCTGGGGGACCTGGACGTCAACAGGATATTCAGCAGTCACGTCATGTTTTGGGACTACTATGGGTTAGAGTGAAGCTGAGGGGCCAGGGGGATCGGGACCCGGGAGGACCGGGGGCTTCTGGGTAGGGAACATGGGGCTTCAGAGCCTGGGAGAAGAACAGCAGCCAACAACACATGGCTGCATGGTAGGTTGTTGGGGATGAACACCGTGCCCCCACCCTCGGGGTCTCAGGGATGAGGAGGCCACTAGGACGCGGCCTCCAGGGATTGCCATGTTAGCTGAACCCCAAAAGGGTGAGGGACGGCCCCCTGAAAAGCAGGGGGCTGGGGTGGGGGCCGTCGGGCCAGTAAGGGGACCTGGGGGCAGGGTGCATGGCCGTGACTGGAGGAAGACACACATCGATCTGATGAGGGTCGGACGGGTCAGGGTGATACCCACCCTCAGGACTTCATATATTTCTAAATTCTATGCATTAAATTTGAGACAATTTGAAATTTGTAAACATACATTGTATGATGACCCCCAGATAATGCCCCTGGTCCAGCCAGGGCCCTGTACTCACCACACGGGGCCCCAGGGGCAGGTGTCACAGCATACTCCAGACTGGGGTCGCTTTTATCTGTGGACGTCTCAGTGTGCATCTTAGAGAAAGAGGATGCCCTGTGTCCGCCGGCCCCCCACACCATCCTCCCATTCCCCAGACCCACACCATCCCCTAACATCATCATCCCCCATGGCATAGCCCCTACACCATCCCCCTCACACACACAGCCTCACACAATCCCCACCCACACTATACCCCAACACCATCCCCCCTACACCATCCCCCACACCCCACCACCATCATACCCATGCCCCCACACCATCCACCCCCACACCATCGGCCCCAAGCAAGGACCCAGTGCAGCTGCACCCTGTGGGACATGCTCAGACTCCCCGGGGTTCTCTGGATACCCTGCTCCCATCAGAAGCCTGGGTGTCCCATTGAGTACCAGGGGTTGCAGGGAGGAGGGAAGGCAGGGAGCCCCGGACAGTGTGTGTGCAGGAGAGTGGTGCAGAGGACACACTGTGCCCTGCCTCCACCCTTTGTCCCTCCTGGAGGGTGGGACACCCTGCACAGGACACCAGGCCCTAACCCAGAGGGACCTGGGCTGACTTGGGCCCAGGCTCTGTGAGGGCTGGATTGATTTGAGCCCACACCAGTCCCAACTCAAAGACTAATGGAATCAGGCCCCCATGGCCCTCGACAACCCTGGATTCTGGCGCCGGGCTCAGCAAGCCCTCTCAAAGCTGGATGTGGCCTACTGGGCCCTGGGCATGTCACACAGATACAGGTCGCTTATCTAGGGCAGCCCTGGGGATCCCAGGACACACCAGTGTGGGGAGTGGAGGGGTAAGCCGGTGGGCCACACCCACACCCACACCATGAGGCAGGCTCCTCCAGGTGCTGGGACCCTAGAGGGCCCGAGGCCGGGGTCCAGCTGCCCTGCGGGGACCCAGAGCAGGAGCCCATGAGCTACAGGTCCAGGTCAGCTCTGCTGTCCGCAGAACCGTCACTCAGGCTGAAACCTCAGGACACACGCCCCCACCCGGAGTCCACACATGCTCCCAGGTGGGGGACTCGATCACCAGCCCACTCACCCCGTGTGATTCTTGTCCCCACTTAAAGGACAGAAAAGTCTCCTTCCCCAGGGGAAGGCACACACCCACAGCTCTGAGCCCGTTTGCTGTAGAAAGTCAATAAAGTGATGTGGTGTGAAAATGCACAGCCAGCCCATTTTTGTGTCTCCCAGAACTCTGTGCACGGGGCGTGGAGAGACCCCCAGAGAGGAGGAGGGGGCACCACCTAGGCCCCAACCAGCCCCTGCAGGGGCACCGCCAGGAAAACACAGCTGACGTCCCCACGTGCCTTCCAGGGAAGGCCTGACACACTGCCAGACATGGGAATGTGGCCGAGCCGGAACTTCCGCTCAGCTGGCCCTCCAGCTGAAAGTTCCTGCACGAGTTAGCCCCGGCGTAGCCAGGAGAGCTCAGCTAGCCGCCAAGCACCAGCATCAGAAATGATATTCTGCCAACCATTTTGGGGTTTTGGGTGACCCAGACAGAGGATCCGATAGATGCATGGGATAGCTGCATGTGATAGACACACACGCACCTCAAAACCAACAAAAGTCAGAATCCCCCCAATGTTGTCAAACAGCAGCCAGATGGTTACATACACTAAGCTGTGGTCCCCAATAGGATACATGGAAAACGCTATAAGCCATGACTGCAGAGGGGCTGGAGGCACGTAGATGTGCCTGCTTGTGTTCCAACAAGGAGGGCAGAGGGGCAGGAAGCATCCTCCGGATTGGGGGCACTCCTAGGAAAGGACACCAGGTCCCTATGAAGGCTACGGAGGGTGAAATCTGTCCTCCTCTCTTTCTGCTTCTGGTTTTCCTCCTAAATGCCATTTTCCTCAATCATATTAGCAAGAATTTTTTTTTGTTTTTAAATTTCTTTTTATTGGAGTCTAATTTGTATGAATTCTTTCTTCAGCAAGTGTGTCATTCAGGAGGGAAAGAGAGATAAAGATTTTCCCAGACAGGCAACATATAAAGGAGTTCAGGACCACTTAACCAGTCCAGTAAGGAATTTTAAGACGGACTCTTCTAGTGGGGGAAAAAAAGAGACCAAAAGCAACAAAGACTAGAAAGGCCGAGAGAACGTCACCAGAAACACCAACTCTTCTGGTAACATAAATGCACAAAGTTCATATCTTTGAATAATCACTCTGAATGCTGATAGACTAAATGCTTCAATCAAAAGATATAGGGTATCAGAGTAGCTTAAAAAGCAGGATCTGGGATGCCTGGGTGGCTCAGGGTTTGACCCTCTGCCTTTGACTTAGGGTGTGATCCTGGAGTCTGGGATCGAGTCCCATATTGGGCTCCTGGTGGGGACCCTGTTTCTCTCTCTGCCTAATTTTCTGCCTCTCTCTCTCTCTCTCTCTCTCTCTCTCTCACACACACACACACACACACACTATCATAAATAACATTATTATTAAAAAACAACATCCATCTGTACGCTGCCTACTAGATGCTCACCTTAGACCTATAGACATCAATAGATTGAAAGTCAGGGGATAGAAAATCATTTATGACGCTAATATATATCAAAAGAAAGAAGGAGGACCCATACTTATATCAGACAAACGAGATTTGAAACGAAACCCTGGGGGACACCTGGTGGCTCAGTGGTTGAGCATGTGCCTTCGGCTCAGGGTGTGATCCTGGGATCCCAGGATCGAGTCCCACATCAGGCTCCCTTTGGGGAGCCTGCCTCTCACTCTGCTATGTTCCTTCCTCTGCTTTTCTGTGTATCTCTCATGAATAAATAAGTAATTTAAATTTCAAAAAAGAAAGAACAAATACTGTAAGAAGAGATGAAGAAGGGCATTATTTCATAATTAAAAAGACTCTCTATCAAGATCAAACAACTAAATATTTATGCTGCCAACATGGGAGTATCTAAATATAGAAACCACTGTTGGTGGGAATATGAACTGGTGTAGCCACTCTGGAAAACTCTGTGGCGGTCCCTCAATGAGAAAAAAATAGACCTGCACAATGACCCAGAAATTGCACTGTTGGGGATTTACTGCAAAGATTCAGATGCAATGAAACGCCGGGACACCTGCACCCTGATGTTTATATTAGGAATGTCCACAATAGACAAACTGTGGAAGGAGCCTCGCTGTCCATCAAAAGATAAATAGATACAGAAGATGTGGTTTATGTATACAATGGAATATTACTCAGCCATTAGAAATGACAGATACCCCCAAAAAAAAAAAAAAAAAAAAAAAAAGAAATGACAGATAACCACCATTCGCTTCAATGTGGATGGAACTGGAAGGTATTATACTGAGTGAAGTAAGTCAATCGGAGAAGGACAAACAGTGTGTGTTCTCATTCATTTGGTGAATATAAATAATACTGAAAGGGAATGTAAGGGAATGGAGAAGAATTGTGTAGGAATTATCAGAAAGGGAGACAGAACATAAAGACTCCTAACTCTGGGAAACGAACTAGGGGGGCTGGGAGGGGAGGAGGGTGGAAGTGTGGGTGAATGGGTGATGGGCACTGAGGGGGACATATGATGGGATGAGCACTAGGTGTTATTCAGAATGTTGGTCAATTCAACATCAATACAAAATAAATTTATTTAAAAAAAAAGATCCAACAACTAAATATTTATGCTGCAGCATGGGAGTACCTAAATATAGAAACGAATTAACAACAAACATACAGGAACTCACTGATAATAATACAATGACAGGGGTTTTAACACCCACATATGGCAATGGACTGATCGTCTATGCAGAAAATCAACAGGGGAACAATAGCCTTGACACACTGGACCACAGGGACTCAACAGATATAGTCTGAACATTTCTTCCTAAAGCAAAATATACATTCCTTTCAAGTGCACATGGGACATTCTCCAGAACAGATCATATCATGGGCCACAAATCAGCCCCCAACAGGTACAACAGGTACAAGAAGGTTGATATAACATGCTGTACATTTTCGGAACACGATGCTATGAAACTCGAAGTCGACAGTAAGAAAAAAAAATTTGGACAGACAAAAAATACGTGGAGATTATGAACATCCTACTAGAGAATGAATGGATCAACCAGGAAATTAAACAGGAAATTTAAAACAAATGAAAATGAAAATATGTTTCTCCAAACCTCTGGGATGTAGCAAAGGCAGTCCTAAGAGGTAAGTACATAGCAATACAGGACTACCTCAAGAAACAAGAAGTCTCCAATACACAACCTAACCCTACACCTAAAGGAGCTGGAAAAGAAATAGCAAACAAAGCCTAAAGCCTACAGAAGAGGGAAAAAATAATGATGAGAGCAGAAATAAACAATACAGAAACAACAAAACAGTAGAATGGAATAACGAAACTAAGAGATGGTTCTTCAAAATAATTAATAAAATGGATCAAGCCCTAGCCAGCTTTATCAATGAGAAAAGAGAAAAGACCTAAATAAATAAAGTAACAGATGAGAGAAGAGAGATCACAATCAACACCAGCAAAATTAGACAATTATAAGGGAATACTATGAAATTATACGCAAACAAACTGGAAGACCTGGAAGAAATGGACAAATCCCTAGAAATGTGCAAACGAGCAGAACTGAAATAGAAAGAAATAGAAAATGTGAACAGACCTATAATGAGCAAAGGAATTGAATCAGCAAGGTACCTGGGTGCATCAGGGGTTGAGCATCTGCTTTGGCTCAGATCATGATCCCGGGGTCCGGGGGAATCATGTCCAACATCAGGGCCCACTGGAGGCTCATTTTCCCTCTGCCTTTACCTCTGCCTTTCTGTGTCTCACATGAATACATAAATAAAATATTTAAAAAAGAAAAAAGATAAAAAGTGAGAAAGGACCCAAATAAAATCACAAATGGGAAAAGAGAAATAACAACCAACACTAGAGAAATAGAAACGATTATAAGAGAACATTATGAAAAATTATATGCCAGCAACCTAGAACCTGGAAGAAATAGATCAATTCCTGGAAATATATAACATAGCAAAAATGAAAAAGGAAGAAATAAGAAACTTGAACAGACAGATAACCAGCAGAGAAATTGAATCAGCAATCAAGGATCTCCCAACAGGAGATGCTTAGATCAACAGAACAGAATGGAAAGCCGAAACAAGATACAAACCTGTAACTCTATGATCCATTAATCGACAGCAAGGCAGCAAGGAATATCCAATGGCACAAAGACAGTGTCTTCAACAAACCCTAACCCTGACCCCAGGAAAAGAACAAATAGTGTTGGGAAAACCAGGCAGCCACATGCAGAAGAATCAAACTGGACCACTTTCTTACACCATATATATAAAAAATAAATTCAAAATGGATGAAAGACCTAAATGTGAGACCTGAAACCATATACAAAGAAGAAAAGGTAGGCAGCAACGTCTTTGATATTGGTCATTGGATCTTCTTTCTAGATATGCCTCTGACGTGAGGGAAACAAAAGCAAAAATACTATTGGGACTTCATCAAATGTAAAAGCTTCTGCAAAGTGAAGGAAACAACCAAAGCTAAAAGGCAACATACAAAATGAGAGGAGATATTTATAAACAACACATCCAATAAACAGTTAGTATGCAAAATACGTAAAGCAAATATAAATCTCAGCATCCTAAACACAAATTATCCAACTACAGATGGGCAGAAGAGATGAATGGACTTTGTCTCTGACAAGACATCCAGATGGTCACCAGACACACGGAGAGACACTCAGCGTCACCCATCATCAGGGAAATGCAAACCACAATGAGATGTCACCTGACAGCCATCAGATTGGCTAAAATTAACAGCACAAGAAACAACAGGTGTTGGTGAGGCTATGGAGAAGGAGAGCCCCCTTACACTCCTGGTGGGCATGCGAAAATGTACAACCACTGTGGAAAACAGTGTGGAGGGTCCTCGAAATTTTAAAAATAGGGGATCCCTGGGTGGCGCAGCAGATTAGCACCTGCCTTTGGCCCATGGCGCAATCCTGGACACCTGGGTTTGAATCGTACTTCGGACTCTTGGTGCATGGAGCCAGCTTCTCCCTCTGCCTGTGTCTCTGCCTCTCTCTCTGTGACTATCATAAAAAAATAAAATAAAAAGAAGTTAAAAATAGAGCTAACCTATGATTCCAAAATTGCACAGCTAGGTATTTACCACAAGGATACAAAAGTAGTTTAGTAGATTGGAAGAGGGACACGCAGCCCAGTGTTTGCAGCAGCGTTATCAACAAAAGCCAATCTGTGGATACAACCCAGATGTCCATCGACAGAAGAATGGGCAGAGACGATGTTCTAAATATACACACTGTGACATCACTGGGTCATCAGAAGGGATGAAATGAAGCCATTTAAAATGACGTGGGAGAAGTGGAAAGGACTTATGTCAAATGAACTCAGTCAGAGAAAGACAGATACCAAATACCATACAATGGCATTCACATGTGAATTTTAAAAAACCAAACAAACTGGCAAAGGGGCAGAGGGGGGTTGAGAGAAGCAAACCAAGATACACACTCTTAACCACAGAGAATAAACTAATCAACACCAGATGATGGTGGGGGAAAGGGGAATCAGGGGATGGGGATACTGGAGGGCACCTGTGACCAGTACCAAGAGTTGTATCCAAGGATTAAATCACTATGTGGTAAACCTGAAAGTATATCATACTGTGTTTACAAACAGGAATTCAAGTAAAACTTTAAAATGATAATTGGTAGTATTGATGAAACATGTGCACACAAGAGATAAAATCAGAAAGGCAACTGAAAATCCAAATAGAGTATTTAGAGGCACAAATCCCCTCCTTAGCTCAGCTCGGGAGAAGCCTGCCATGTCTATTCTGACCCCAGCAGAAGCCTGGATTTTGATTCTCTGGGGAGGCCACTGACTTGGTGGAGTCAGGCTATCTTTGAACCCAAAACCTAAATAGAGTGCATAAAACTAAACTGCCCAAGATACTAGGAGTCCCAGTGAGGCACATGCCAAGACCCAAACTCTAACCATACACAGACATAACCCTAACCCTACACTTAATCCTAATGTTAACCTAAACCTTAAACAAGACTCATCACTAATCAAAAACCAAACACAAACCCCAAGACCGAAACACATTCACTGAATGTTCCTGCCAACCCTCACCCTAACTCCTAAACCTATTCTAAACCCTTAAGCCTGACCCCTACCTTAAATCTAAACCTAAGCCTACCCTCTAACCCTAACCTTAACTTAATATACTCAAATACTATTCCTAACCTTAACCAGTACCCTAACCCTAACACTCTAATACTAATCCTATCTCATACCCCAAACTGTACCCTAACCCGTAACCTAAAACTAACCCCTAACCCACTCCCTAACCGTATCTCTTACCCTTTTCCAAATCCGTACCCTGACCCTGACCTGAACCTAAACCTAACACCTAACCAAACACTAACCCTAACCCTAGCCCTAATCCCTATCCTAACCCTAACCCTCGCCCTAACCCTAAACCTAGCCCTTCTTTAACTCTAACCCCTAACCCTTAACCCTAGCTCACACCCTAACCCCTAACCTTAAATGCAAACCTAAGCCCAACCCTAACTCTAACCATAACCCTAACCCCAACTCCAAACCTCCTGCCCTAATCCCTAGAGCCTAAACCCTAACCCTAACTCTAAATCCTGTCCCTAACCCTAACCCCCATCCTAACTCTTAACTACTGACCCTTACACTTATGCCTCACCTAACCTCTAATATGTAACCATAAGCATAATCATAACTCCTAACATCTAACCTAAGCCTAACCACCAACTGCCTCCCCTCACCTGACCCTACCATTTATTCTACCCATTCACTTACCCTATGCTTGTGAGTAGTCCCTTCTGATATGGACGTGGCCCTCAATGGCGTCTCCAGAGTCCTCCACGGGGTCCTGAGTAATCCAGGCTCATGTGAGTGCGGACGTGGCCCCACATGTTCCTGAGTCATAGTCAGCAGGTCCTGAGGACGCCAATTCTCCTATCACTGTGGACTATGCCTCACATCCTCTGGAACCCTCACAGCAGGTCCTTAGGAGGCCGGGGGGTCCTGTCCGCCTGGGCATGGCCCCACGTCCCCCAGAAAACTCACCGAAAGTCCTGAGGAAGGGCTCCTATCAGCATAGACACATCCCCATACGTCCCAAAGCCAAAGTGCAGGTGCTGAGGATGATGGGGGTCCTGTCACTGTGAATGGGGCACCCAGCTTCCAGAAGCCTCAACTTATGTCCGGAGGGGGCCTGGAGCTCCTGCCAGAGTGGAAGCGGTGCCACATCTTCCTGAAGTGTCCCCGTGGGTCCTGAAGCAGCTCAGGGGCTCCTGTCAGCGTAGATGCGGGCCCACAATTTCCTGAAGCCTCCCCGCAGGACCTGAGGCGGCTCAGGGCTCCTGGCAGCGTGATGCGGGCCCACATCTTCCTGAACCTCACTGCTGGTCCTGAGGAGACCAGGGCTCCTGTCAGCGTGAACGTGGCCCAATTTCCCCATGAGACTTCCCGCGGGTCCTGAGGAGGCTGGGATTCATCAGCGTGGACTCGTCCCCATGTCCTCCTCAGGCCTCCCCAGCACAGGCTGGCTCCTGTTAGTGAAGGCAGAGGAGGCCTACTGCACATGCGCACCCCTGGGTGAGGCCTGGGGTCGGGCGCCCCCTGCGGGACGCTCAGGCGCTGCAGGAGGCCATGCAGGAAGAGTCGGGTGCTCCAGAGGCCACACCTGCCTCATCCAGGTTCCAGCTGTGGCCTGTTAGCTTTGGAAACATCTCGCTGAAATGGAGCCCAACACCCGGATTCCCCAGAAATACTTAAGGACAAGGAATTGCAGCCACAGGACACGAAATGAAATGTGGACCAGACTTTTACCACGTCCTACAAAACTCACTCAACACTCTTCCACTGTGGGTGGGACTGCGGGCTAGTGTAGCCGCCCTGGACAGTGTGGAGGATCCTCAGGAAGTTACAAATAGAGCCGTCCTGCGACCAGCAGGTGAACGGCCTGGAGCTCACTCCGAAGATACAGATGCAGTGAGACTCAGGACACCTGCACCCCAATTTCCACTGCAGCCGGGTCCACAGTAGCCACACTGTGGGAGGAGCCTTGGTGCCCTCGGGCAGATGATGGATTAAGAGGACGGGAGATAGATGATGGTCATAGAGAGAGGAATGGTACTCAGCTATCAAAGAGAAGGAAATCTTGCCATTTGCAATGATGCGGATAGAACTAGAAGGATCATGTTAAGTGAAATAAATCAGTCGGGAAAGAGAATGACCGTGTGGTGTCATTCATAGGTGGAATTAAAGAAGCAAAGCAGATAACAACTGTAAAGGGAAGGAAAAACAAATATGATAAAAACAGATGCAGGAAATACAGACTCTTAATGATAGGAAACATACTGAGGGGCGCTGGAGGTTGGGGATAACAGGGGACCGGCATGAAGGAGGGCACGTGATGTCACGTGCACTGCTGTTATCTCCAACTGGTGAATCCCTGAATTCTTCCTCTGAAAGTATAATACACTATACATTAATTAATTGGGTTTAAATTAAGTTAAAAAATCATTTGTATCAGAGCACATTTCCTTCTAGACTCTCAGTTTTGCTCATTCAGCTTATACCGGGACCACCCACCGTGGGTCTGGTTTGTCTAAATAGGCTCCATGCCTCATCCATGGCCCAGCCCAGGGCTAGAACTCATGACCCCTGAGATCAGGACCGGAGGTGAGGTCAGGAGTCAGATGCTTAACCAACAGAGCCAGCTGGGGGCCCGAGAAACACATTGCTTTATCCTGTGTCTCTGTGACATCTTTTGAAATAGGAAAGTGCTGCGTTCTGCTCTCTCCTGCTTCTCCAATACTGATTTGCTGTCCGGGGTCATTTGTGGGGGCGGATGGATGGGTTTTTTTTTTTTCCTATTTCGAAGATCTGCCACCATGATTTTGATAGGAATGACATTGAATCTGAGGGTGGATTCAGGAACTGCGGACGTTTTCACAAGATGAGGCTCTCACCCCACGAGCCCAGGACGGCCTCCCAGAGCCTGGTATGGCTCAGTGCAGAAGTCTTGTGCTCCTTTGGTTCAGTCTCATTATTAATTCTCCTTGATGCTCCTGAGAAGGGAGTCACATACTTCATTTTTTTCCTGAGTGCTCATTGTCGGGACACAGCAAGGCTACTCTGCTCTGTAGGGTCAGTTTGTGTCCGTGACTTTACTGAACTCACTCCTTAGTTCTAACAGGTTTTGGTGGGGGCTCTCGGGTTTCCTTCTTCTAGCACCGCATCTTCAGCATATAGGGACAGTGTACGTCCCCCTTCCAGGTGTGGAACCTTTGCTGATTACAGTTTAATGTCCTAGAAAGACCCACAATAGAATCAAAACGGAGCCCAGGACAAGGACAGGAAGGCCCTATTAGAATGAGAACAGAGCTCAATGCCCTTGAAGGCCCCATATCAAAATGTAAACAGAACTTGAGGAATTGCTCTAGCCCTTCTGGAGGTCCCCAAGACCAGCCCTTAAAACTAAGCAAAAACCCACATCGGGGTCCAAGTCCCTGCTCCACTCTGTCGGGTATATTAGGACACTAGCTTGATCTTGTAAATAAACCCTCATGTGTTTGCATTCGTGACGGCTTCTCAGTGGTTTCTTGAATTCGCAATCTTGGGCACAACAGACTGATATAAAAAACAAAACCAAAAGAAACTCGGATGAGAGCAGAGTGAAAGCAGGATTCTGAGAGAAGCAGCAGAGACCCGGGGGCTTGGCGGATCTTCTGTGGTGGGCCTGCAGACTGGGGGGCGGGATGCTCAGCCCCAGAGCTAGAGGACCCAGCGTCCCCACCCGCATCCCTCCCATTAGCACGGAGTCTCAGGGAGCAGCACAGTGCCACCCGCTGGAGGCCAGAGGCGCTGAAGCCCACCCCACCTCTGACCCCACAGGTGCATCTCCCAGGCAGATGTGCACCTGACAATCAGCGCCACGGGCCATTCCCAGACCCCGCCCAGACCACTTGCTGCCACCAAGTTGTTGGACCGCAGAGGCTGCAGAGCTTGAGCTCTGCCTGGAAAGTAGGGTCTAGCTTCCTTTGTACTTTGTGCTTTATTTTCATGTATTTTCTTTGATTCTAGTTTATAAATTGCCTTATTTTAAATTTTATGTATGTACCTTATATATGTCTTATGTTTAGTTTCATGGTACTTTAATTGCGTATCTTATTTTGGGATTTAGAATCTTTTAACAAGCAGGCCAAAATAATCTGGTGTTCTTTTAGGAGGGCAAATTTATTGTTTTAATTGGTTTTTCTTTTTCTTCCTTCTTTCTTTTTTCGAAAAAATAAGGAGATGGAGAAATTCACCTTCATAAAATAACATGAGGTAGTACTCACAGCCAGGAAGTTCATCCATTCACATATATGATGTCTAAATACAGTTTAAAACAATGATTATAAAGATAGCAGCTGGGCTGGAAAAAGAGCACAGAAGAAAACTAGAGAATCCCTTACTGTAGAAATAAAAGAACTAAAATCTAGTCAAACCAACGTTAAAAATGCTATAACTGAGATGCAGTCCCAAGTGGAAGCCTTAAAAACAAGGAAGATTATGGACTACAGAGGCAGACATAGGGAACTCAGCCACTTATTAAAGCAATAACATTCATATCATAGGAGACTCAGAAGATGAAGAGAGAGAAAACGTGGGCCTTGATCAGCCATTATAAATGACAAATACCCACCATTTGCTTCAACGTGGATGTAACTGGAAGGCATTACGCTGAGTGAAGTAACTCAATCAGAGAAGGACAAACATTGTATGTTCTCATTCACTTGGGGAATATAAGGGAAGGGAGAAGGAATGTGTGGGAAATATCAGAAAGGGAGACAACATAAAGACTCCTAACTCTGGGAAACGAACTAGGGGTGATGGTAGGGGAGGAGGGCTGGGGTGGGGGTGAATGTGTGATGGGCACTGAGGGGGGCAGTTGATGGGATGAGCACTGGGTGTTATTCTGTATGTGGGCAAATTGAACACACACACAAAAATAAATTTATTATTAAGAAAAAAAAAAGAAGGAAGAAAAAGTGGCACCTGGGTGGCTCAGACAGTTAAGCTTCTGACTTAGACTCAGATCATGATCCAGGTCCCAAGAAAGACTCCCTGTTCAGCAGGGAACCTGCTTCTCCTTCTCCCTCTGTCCCTCTCGCTCACGGTTTTTCTCTCCTCTCTCTCTCAATTAATTAAATAGCGTCTTTGAAAAAGACACAAACAAACCCAAAATGAAGAGAAATCTCCCATGTAGAAGAATTTCAAACAATTTGTGAAGACATTCCACCCTCAAGTTCATGAGCATAGCTTCCCACTCTTATGAGTGCAATACACATAGTAACTTCCTTCTACAAAATATATTATGAAAAACTTAAAAAATAATGATAATATAATATTAATAATAATAATAACAATAACAATAAAGAATCACTTTACTACGGAGAAAGCTGACAAACACTACATCAGCAAGATGATCAGATGGATACCAAGACTGATAAATTATGTTGATAGTATCTATCCTTTATATGATATAATAAAAAAGCAGTATATCTCTGTATATAATCCACAAAAACAGTTCAATCATGAGATAAACAACAGACATGTCCCAACTGAGGGAAATTTTACAAAATACTCTACTTCTCAAAGCATTCCAATTCAACGACAACAAGGAAAGGCTGAAAGACTGTCACAATCCAGAGGAGCCTAAGAAAACATGAGGACAAATGGAGTGTGATATGAGGAATGGTAACTTAGCAAAAACTATGGAAATCTGAATAAAGCATTGTCCTTGGTTAATGCAAATATTTTAATATTGATTCATTAGCTAATATTTGAACCATACTGATATATAAATAATTGGAAAAATTGAGTGCAAGTGAATGAGAATTTTCTTACTATCTTCTCAATTTCCCTATAAATCTTTGTTTTTATTCCAATAAATAAGATTTATTTTGAAAATTGAGTTAAATAAATCAGGCTCCAAGTGTGAAGACATTTTAAGAATAGTTGAAGTAACTTTTGCCTTATTCTTAGAGAGTTCCTTCGTTGGGAACAAAGTAAAAATTTAATATCAGAAGGAAAGAAAAACAGTTATGAACACGTACAATGCCTTCTCAACCTGAAAAGCAGGAAAGGATAATAAATAGCAAAAATCAGATTAAAAAACTTCTATTATAATAGACACCATATTGCAAGTGCATTTAAAATTAGCAAGGCATAACATTTATCTCCTTGACATTTGTCTTCCAAAGAGTTCACAGTGTTTCAGTGTCAGTTGAAACAGGGGAAGAAACTCAGGGAGAATCCTTCACATAATAATAGGACCATTGGTAATAATGTCTCTCAGTTATTTCCAAATCCATAAAGATGCATTTTCTGATGAGTGACGGAGCTGTGAAGAAATAGTTGAGAAAGCCTCATCCCTCTGAATTACTAGTGTCAGAATATTTTAACAATACTACTACGGATAGTACTTTATCCATATTAACAGTCAATACGTCTCAGATTGGAATCTGAGCAATCAGATGGGCAGAGAAAAAACGCTTTGACTTGCTCCTCATCTTTTAAAGGCAAAGGAGAACTTTTCTATGTACAAAGTCAGTTGTCAAGATAGCCTTAGGGAATAAGAGTCTGCAGCATCAAATCACGCTGCATAGCTGATACGCCGATCTCCAGGTCTTCCTGATTGCAAATCCCGGGGCTTGTCCCCCAACACAGGCTGCCACGCTGAGGTCATTTGCAATTGCTCTCTTAGGAGCTCCGGGGAGGGCGGCAGGAGCTAGAGAGTATGGGACGGGACGCGTGGAAGCCGAGAACATTACGGCCATTCCACTGTAAGTTCAGCATTTGCACAAGTCCAGCAATCCCAGGCCCCTGTGAAGAAGAGCTGAAATTTACATTACTTCAGTTACAGGAAAAAAACAAAAATTTACAGCTTAATGTCCAGAATGCCCCAGAATAGAATAAAAACTGAGCCGAAGCCAAGGGCTGGAAGCCCCTATTAGAATGAGAAGAGTGCTCAATGCCCTTGAAGGCCCCATATCAAAAAGTGAACAGAACTTGAGGAATTGCTCCAGCCCTTCTGGAGGTCCCCGAGACCAGGCCCTTAAAACTAAGTTAAAACCGTCCTCGGGGTCCAACTCCCTGCTCCACTCTGTGGGGTATACTTGGACCCATGCTCGAGTTTGTATAACAACCCTCGTTGTTTGCATCAGTGTTGGCTCCTTAGTGGTTTCTCGGATTCGCCATCTTGTGCACAACACCCCCATGTCCCCTTCCCACCTGGACTGACCCCCTGTCCCCTCCCACCCAGGCTGACCCTAAGTCACCTCCCCGCACACAACAGCTGGGCACAGGCCCTCACACAGGTCCATGGGCATGCTGGGCACCCCCGCCATCCCCAGCTTCCCAGGGGAAGGAAGGAGGATTCGGCAGGACACAGTCCCATGGTGGCCCCTGGGCTCCCTGCCCAGGATGGCACCTGGTGACATGTCGGGGTCTGAGTCCCTGACGCTGGCTCCTCCTCCATGGTATTCACACAGGAAATGAAATAAGAGGCCCTGGTCTCCTCCAGGGACATCAAGCATGTGGACCTGGACATCAACATGACGTTCAGCAGTCACATCATGTTTTGGGACTACTACGGGGTAGGGTGAGGCTGAGGTGCCAGGGGGGATTGGGACCCGGGGGAGGACTGGTGGCTTCTGGGAAGGGAACATGGGGCTTCTGAGGCCGGGGGAAGAACAGCAGCCAACAAAACACAGCGCCATGGTAGGGTGCTGAGGATGACCTCCGTGTCTCTACCTCTGGTGTCTCAGGGATGAGGAGGCCACTAGGATGGGGCCTCCAGGGGTTGCCATGTGAGCTGATCCCCAAAGAGGTGACGGACGGCACCCTGAAAACCAGGTGCCTGGGTGGGGGCCATGGGGGGCATTAAGGGGACCTGGGGGCAGGTTGCATGGCTGTGACTGGAGGAGGACACACATTGATCCGATGAGGGTCTGAAGGGTCAGAGTGACACCCACCCTCGGTGCTTTATATATTTCTAAATTCTATGCATTTAATTTGAGACAACTTGCAATTTGTAAACATACATAGTATGATGACCCCCAGATAATGCGCCCAGTCCAGCCAGGGCCCTGAACTGACCACACGGGGCCCCTGAGACAGGTGTCACAATAAACCTAAGACTGTGGTCGCCTTTATCTGTAGATGTCTCGGTGTGCATCTTAGAGAAAGGGGATGCCCTGTGTCCGCAGGCCCCCCACGCCATCCCCTTCATTCCCCACCCACACACTATCCCCCTACATCATTATCCCTCATGGCATCCCCCCTACACCATCCCCCTCAAACCCACACAACCCCAAACAAACCCCACCCACACTATACCCCAACACCATCCCCCCTACACCATCCCCCTAAATCCACAACCATCATACCCCTGACCCCACACCATCCACTCACACACCATCGCCCCTCAGCAAGGACCCGGTGCAGCTGCCCCCTGTGGATCATGGTCAGCCTCCCCATGGTTCTCTGGACAGCCTGCTACCATCAGAAGCCCGGTGTCCCATAGTGTATCCAGGGGTTGCAGGGAGGAGGAAAGACAGGGAGCCCCCGACAGGGTGGGTGCAGGTGCATGGAGCAGAGGAAGCACTGTGCCCTGCCTCCTCCTACTCTTCCTCCTGGAGGGCGGCACAACCTTCACAGGACACCAGCCCCTAACCCAGAGGGACCTGGGCTGACTTGGGCCCAGGCTCTTTGGGGGCTGCGTTGATTTGAGCCCACACCAGTCCCAACTCAAAGACTAATGGAATCAGGCCCCATGGCCCTGGCCAGCCCTGGATTCTGGCCCTGGGCTGAGTGAGCCCTCTCAGAGCTTGATGTGGCCTCCTGGGCCCTGGGCGTGCCCCACAGATCCAGGTCGCTGATCTAGGGCAGCCCTGGGGATCCCAGGACACACCAGTGTGGGGAGAGGAGGGGTAAGCCAGTGGGGCCCACCCACACCCACACCAGGAGGCAGACTCCTCCAGGTGCTCCAGCCCCAGAGAGCCTGAAGCCGGGGTCCGGCTGCCCTGCGGGGACCCAGAGCAGGAGGCCATGAGCGACAGGTCCAGGTCAGCTCTGCTGTCCTCAGAACCGTCAATCAGGGTGAAACCTCAGGACACTTGCCCCCACCCGGAGTCCACACATTCTCCCAGGTGGGGGACTCCAGCACCCGCTCCCCCACCCCGTGTGATTCTTGCCCCCCCTTAAAGGACAGAAAGGTCTCCTTCCCCAGGGGAAGGCACGAACTCATGACTCTGAGCCTTTGCTGTAGAAACTCAATAAAGTGTTGTGGTGTGAAAATTCAGAGCCAACCCATTTCTGTGTCTCCCAGAACTATGTGCACGGGGCATGGAGAGACCCCCAGAAAGGAGGAGGGAGCACCACCTAGGCCCCAACTAGCCCCTGCAGGGGCACCTCCAGGCACACACAGCTGACCTCCCCACGTGCCTTCTAGGGGAGGCCGGATCCACTGCTTTACATGGGAATGTGGCTGAGCCAGAACTTCCAGCTCTGCTGACCCTCCAGCTGAAAGTTCCTGCATGAGTGAGCCCCCCGTGGCCAGGAGAGCCCAGCTAGCCGCCCAGCGCCAGCACCAGAAATGATGTTCTGCCAACAATTTCGGGGTTTTGGGTGACCCAGCCAGAGGATCTGATGGCTGCACGGGATAGCTGCATGTGATAGACACACACGCAGCTCAAAACCACAAAAGTCAGAATCCCCCCAATGTTGTCAAACAGCAGCCAGATGGTTACATACACTACAATGTGGTCCCCAATAGGATATTTGGAAAACGCTATAAGCCATGACTGCAGAGGTGTTGGAGGTACGGAGATGTCTTTGCTGTGTTCTAAAAAGGAGGACAGAGGGGCAGGAAGCATCCTCCAGAGGTGGGGGGCCCTCCTAGGAAAGGAAACCAGGTCCCTATGAAGGCTACGGAGGGTGAAATATTTCCTCCTCTCTTTCAGCTTCTGCTTTCTCTCCTCTCTTTTTGTCCTATTCCCAATTCAATTTGTTTTTGGCCACTCTGCACTCAGCAAAATGACTAGAAGGAAAACCTCACCTCAAAAGAAAGAATCAGAAACAGTCGTCTCTCTCACAGAGTTACAAAATCTGGATTACAATTCAATTGCAGAAAGCCAATTCAGAAGCACTACTATACAGCTACTGGTGGCTCTAGGAAAAAGAATAAAGGACTCAAGAGACTTCATGACTGCAGAATTTAGATCCAATCAGGCCGAAATAAAAAGCAATTGAATGAGATGCAATCCGAACTGGAAGTCCTAACGATGAGGCATAACGAGGTGGAAGAACGAGTGAGTGACATAGAAGACAAGTTGATGGCAAAGAAGGAAACTGAGGAAAAAAGACAGACAATTAAAAGACAAGGAAGACAGATTAAGGGAAATAAACGACAGCCTGAGGAAGAAAAACTTATGTGTAATTGGGGTTCCCGAGGGTGCCAAAATGGACAGAGGGCCAGAATATGTATTTGAACAAATCCTAGCTGAAAACATTCCTAATCTGGGAAGGCAAACAGGCATTCAGATCCAGGAAATAGAGAGATCTCCCCTAAAATCAATAAAAACTGTCCAACATCTCAACATTTAATAGTGAAGCTTGCAAATTCCAAAGATAAAGAGAAGATCCTTAAAGCAGCAAGAGACAAGAAAATCCTCACCTTTATGGGGAGGAGCACTAGGGTAACAGCAGACCTCTCCACAGTGACCTGGCAGGCCAGAAAGGGCTGGCAGGATATATTCAGGGTCCTCCATGAGAAGAACATGCAACCAAGAATACTTTATCCAGCAAGGCTCTCATTCAAAATGGAAGGAGAGATAAAGAGCTTCCAAGACAGGCAGGAACTGAAAGAATATGTGACCTCCAAACCAGCTCTGCAAGAAATTTTATGGGGGACTCTTAAAATTCCCCTTTAAGAAGTTCAGTGGAACAATCCACAAAACAAGAGCTGAAAAGATATCATGATGACACTAAACTCATATCTGTCGATAGTAACTCTGAACGTGAACAGGCTTAATGACCCCATCAAAAGGCGCAGGGTTTCAGACTGGATAAAAAAGCAGGACCCATCTATTTGCTGTCTCCAAGAGACTCATTTTAGACAGAAGGACACCTACAACCTGAAAATGAAATGTTGGAGAAAAATTTACCATTCAAAGGGTCCTCAAAAGAGAGCAGGGGTAGCCATCCTTATATCAGATAAACTAAAATTTACCCAGAAGACTATAGAGAGAGATGAAGAGGGACACTAAATCATACTTAAGGGATCTATCCAACAAGAGGACTTTACAATCCTCAATATATGCCCAGAATGTAGGAGCTGCCAAATATTTAAACCAATTAATAACCAAAGTGAAGAAATACGTAGATAATAATACACTTATACTTGGTGACTTCAATCTAGCTCTTTCTACCCTCGATAGGTTTCTAAGGACAACATTTCCAAAGAAAGAAGAGCTTTAAATGATACACTGGAGTAGATGGATTTCATAGAAATCTACAGAACTTTACATCCAGACTGAACTGAATACACATTCTTCTCAAGTGCACATGGAACTTTCTCCAGAATAGACCACATACTGGGTCACAAATAGGGTCTGAACCAATACCAAGGGATTGGGATCGTCCCCTGCATATTCTCAGACCATAATGAATTGAAATTAGAACTAAATCACAACAAGAAGTTTGGAAGGACCTCAAACATGTGGAGGTGAAGGATCATCCTGCTAAAAGACGAAAGGGTCAACCAGGAAATGAAGGAAGAATTAAAAAGATACATGGAAACTAATGAGAATGAACATACAACCATTCAAAATCTTTGGGATGCAGCAAAAGCAGTCCTAAGGGGGAAATACATCACAATACAAGAATCCATTCAGAAACAGGAAACTACTCAAATACAAAAGCTAACCTTACACATAAAGGGGCTAGAGGAAGAAAAAGCAGATAGATCCTACACCCAACAGAAGAAGAGAGTTAATTAAAATTCGAGCAGAACTCAAGGAAATCAAGACCAGAAGAACTGTGGAACAGATCAACAGAACGAGTAGTTGGTTCTTTGAACGAATTAATAAGATAGATAAACCATTAGCCAACCTTATGAAAAAGAAGAGAGAGAAGACTCAAATTAATAAAATCATGAATGAGAAAGGAGAGGTCACTACCAACACCAAGGAAATACAAACGATTTTAAAAACATTATGAACAGCCATACGCCAATAAATTAGGCAATCTAGAAGAAATGGACGCATTCCTGGAAAGACACAAACTACCAAAACTGCAACAGGAAGAAATAGAAAACCTAAACAGGACAATAACCAGGGAGGAAATTGAAGCAGTCATCCAAAACGTCCCAAGACACAAAAGTCCAGGGCCAGATGGCTTCCCAGGGGTATTCTATCAAACGTTTAAAGAAGAAACCATACCTATCCTACTAAAGCTGTTTGGAAAGACAGAAAGAGATGGAGTCCTTCCAAATTCGTTCTATGAAGCCAGCCTCACCTTAATTCCAAAACCAGACAAAGACCCCACCAAAAAGGAGAATTATAGATCAATAGCCCTGATGAACATGGATGCAAAAATTGTCAACAAGATACTATCCAATAGGATCCAACAATACATTAAGAAAATTATTCACCATGACCTAGTAGGATTTATCACCCGGGACACAAGGCTGGTTTAACACTCGTAAAACAATCAATGTGATTCATCACATCAGCAAGAGAAAAACCAAGAACCATGTGATCATCTCATTAGATACAGAGAAAGCATTTGACAAAATAGAGCATCCATTCCTGGTCAAAACACTTCAGAGCATAGGGATAGAGGGAACATTCCTCGACATCTTAAAAGCCATCTATGAAAAGCCCACTACAAATATCATTCTCAATGGGGCAGTACTGGGAGCCTTTCCCCTAAGATCAGGAACAATACACGGATGTCCACTCTCACCACGGTTATTCAACATAGTACTGGAAGTCCTGCCTCAGCAATCAGACAAAAAAAAGAAATAAAGGCATTCAAATTGACAAAGAAGAAGTTAAACTCTCCCTCTTCACCGATGACATGATACTCTACATAGAAAACCCAAAAGCCTCCACCCCAAGGTTGCTAGAACTCATACAGCAATTTAGTAGCATTGAAGGATACAAAATCAATGCCTGGCAATCAATGGCATTTCTATACACAAACAATGAGACTGAAGAAAGAGAAATTAAGGAGTCAATCTCATTTAAAATTGCACCCAAAAGCATAAGATACCTAGGAATAAACCTAACGATGGAGTTAAAGGATCTATACCCTAAAAACTATAGAACACTTCTGAAAGAAATTGAGGAAGACACAAAGAGATGGAAAAATATTCCATGCTCATGGATTGGCAGAATTAACATTGTGAAAATGTCAATTTTACCAAGGCAATGTTCACCTTTAATGCAAACCCTATCAAAATACCATGGACTTTCTTCAGAGAGTTAGAACTAATTATTTTAATATTTGTGTGTAATCAGGATCCCTGGATGGCGCAGCCATTTGGCACCTGCTTTTGGCCAAGGGCACGATCATGGAGACCTGGGATAGAATCCCATGTCAGGCTCCCGGTGCATGGAGCCTGCTTCTCCCTCTGACTGTGTCTCTGCCTCTCTCTCTCTCTCTCTGTGTGTGTGACTATCATAATAAAAAAAGACTTGTGTGGAATCAGAAAAGACCTTGAATAGCGAGGCGAATTTTAAAAAAGACAGCCATATCTGGGGCTTCACAATGCCAGATTTCAGGGTGTACGATAAAGCTGTGGTTCAAGACAGTGTGGTACTGGCACAAAAACAGACAAATGGATCAATGGAACAGAAGAGAGAACCCAGAAGTGGACCCTGAACTTTATGGTCAACTAATATTCAATAAAGGTGGAAAGACTATCAATTGGAAGAAAGACAGTCTCTTCAATAAATGGTGCTGGGAAAATGGACATACACATGCAGAAGAATGAAACTAGACCACTCTCTTTCAGCATACACAAAGATAATCGCAAAATGGATGAAAGATCTAAATGTGAGACAAGAGTCCATCAAAATCCTAGAGGAGAACACAGGCAATAAGTTTTTTGAACTTGGCCACAGTAACTTCTAGGAGATACATCCACAAAGGCAAAATAAACAAAAGCAAAAATGAACTATTGTGATTTCATCAAGATAAGAAGCTTTTGCATAGCAAAGGATACAGTCAACAGAACTAAAAGATAACCTAAAGAATGGAGAAGATATTTGCAAATGACGTATCAGATAAAGGGCTAGTTTCAAAGATCGATAAAGAACTTCTTAAAATCAACAACAAAGAGACAAAGAATCCAATCATGAAATGGGCAAAAGACATGAAGAGAAATCTCACAGAGGAAGACATTGCCATGGCCAACATGAGCATGAAAAAGTGCTCTGCATCACTTGCCATTAGGGAAATACAAATCAAAACCACAATGAGAACCACCTCACACCACTGAATGGGGATAATTAACAGGGCAAGAAAAAACAAATGTTGGAGAGGATGCACAGAAAAGGGAAGACTCTTACACTTTTGGTGGGAATGGGAACTGGTGCAACCACTCTGGAAAACTGTGTGGAGGTTCCTCAAAGAGTTAAAAATAGACCTGCCCTACGACCCAGCAATTACACTGTTGGGGATTTACCTCAAAGATTCAGATGCAATGAAACGCGGGGACACCTCCCTACGACCCAGCAATTGCACTGTTGGGGATTTACCTCAAAGATTCAGATGCAATGAAACGCGGGGACACCTGCACCCCGATGTTTATAGCAGCAATGTCCACAATAGCCAAAATGTGGAAGGAGGCTTGGAGTCCTTTGAAAGATGAATGGATAAGGAACATGTGGTTTATGTATACAATGGAATATTACTGAGCCATTAGATACGACAAATACCCACCATTTGCTTCAACGTGGATGGAACTGGAGGGTATTACACTGAGAGAAGTAAGTCAATTGAAGAAGGACAAACATATGTTCTCATTCAATTGGTTAATATAAATAATAGTGAAAGGGAATGTAAGGGAATGGAGAAGAAATGTGTGGGAAATATCAGAAAGGGAGACAGAACATAAAGACTCCTAACTCTGAGAAAGAAACAAAGGATGCTGGAAGGGGAGGAGGGCAGGGGGTGTGGGTGAATGGGTGATGGGCACTGAGGGGGGCACTTGCCTAGATGAGCATGGGTGTTACTCTGCTTGTTGGTAAATTGAACACCAATAAAAAATAATTAAAAAAAAAAGTCCAAACAACTAAATATTTATGCTGCCAACATGGGAGTACCGAAATATAGAAACCAATTAACAACAAACATACAGGAACTCACTGATAATAATACAATGACAGGGGATTTTAACACCCACATATGGCAACGGACCGATCGTCTATGCAGAAAATCAACAGGGGAACAACAGCCTTGACACACTGGACCACAGGGACTCAAAGATATAGTCTCAACATTTCATCCTAAAGCATAATACACATTCCTTTCAAGTGCACATGGGACATTCTCCAGAACAGATCATATCATGGGCCACAAATCAGCCCTCAACAGGTACAACAGGTACAAGAAGGTTGGTATCACATCATATACATTTTCGGACAATGAGGCTATGAAACTCGAAGTTGACAGTAAGAACAAATTTGGACAGACCAAAAATATGTGGAGATTATGAACATCCTACTAGAGAATGAATGGAGCAACCAGGAAATTAAAGAGGAAATTTAAAACAAATGAAAATGAAAACATGTTTCTCCAAACCTCTGGGATGTAGCAAAGGCAGTCCTAAGAGGGAAGTACATAGCAATATAGGCCTACCTCAAGAAACAAGAAGTCTCCAATACACAACCTAACCCTACACCTAAAGCAGCTGGTAAAGGAATAGCAAACAAAGCCTAAAGCCTACAGAAGAAGGGAAAAAATAAAGATGAGAGCAGAAATAAACAATACAGAAACAACAAAACAGTAGAATGGAATAGCGAATCTAAGAGCTGGTTCTTCAAAATAATTAATAAAATGGATCAAGCCCTAGCCAGCCTTATCAACAAGAAAAGAGAAAACCTAAATAAATAAAATCACAAGTGAGAGAAGAGAGATCACAATCAACACCAGAAAAATAAGACAATTATAAGCGAATACTATGCAAGATTATACGCTAACAAACTGGGAGACCTGGAAGAAATGGACAAATCTCTAGAAATGTGCAAACGAGCAAAACTGAAATAGAAAGAAATAGAAAATATAAACAGACCCATAACTAGCAAAGGAATTGAATCAGCAAGGCACCTGGGTGCCTCAGTGGTTCAGTATGTGCTTTGGCTCAGGTCATGATCCCGGCGTCCTGGGGAATCAAGTCACACATCAGGCTCCCCGTATGGAGCCTCATATTCCCTCTGCCTATACCTCTGCCTCTCTGTGTCTCTCATGAATACATAAATAAAATCTTTAAAAAAGACAAAAAGATGAGAAAGGACCCAAATAAAATCACAAATGAGAAAAGAGAAATAACAACCAACACTAGAGAAATAGAAACGATAATAAGAGAATATGATGAAAAATTATATGCCAACAACTGAGAACCTGGAAGAAATAGATCAATTCCTAGAAATATATAACATAGCAAAAATGAAAAAGGAAGAAACAAGAAACTTGAACAGACAGATAACCAGCAGAGAAATTGAATCAGCAATAAGGGATCTCCCAACAGGAGATGCTTAGATCGATAGAACAGAATGGAAAGCAAAAAAAGATAAAAACATGTAACTCTATGATCCATTAATGGACAACAAGGCAGGAAGGAATATCCAATGGCACAAAGACAGTCTCTTCAAGAAACCCTAACCCTGACCCCAGGATAAGAACAAACGGTGTTGGGAAAACCAGGCAGCCACATGCAGAAGAATGAAACTGGACCACTTTCTTACACCATCTGTATAAAAAATAAATTCAAAATGGATGAAAGACCTAAATGTGAGACCTGAAACCATACAAAGAAGAAAAGATAGGCAGCAACGTCGTTGACATTGGCCATTGGATCTTCTTTCTAGATATGCCTCTTAGGTGAGGGAAACAAAAGCAAAAATCCTATTGGGACTTCATCAAATTGAAAAGCTTCTGCAAAGTGAAAGAAACAACCAAAGCTAAAAGGTAACATAAAGGAGGAGGGGCAAGATGGCGGAAGAGAAGGGTCCCCAAGTCACTTGTCCCCACCAAATTACCTAGATAACCTTCAAATCATCCTGAAAATCTAGGAATTTGACCTGAGATTTAAACATATACCAGCTGGAATGCTACAGTGAGAAAAGTTTGTGCTTCTATGAAGGTAGGAAGATGGGAAAAAGAAATAAACAAAAGGCATCTAAGGGGGAGAGGCCACCGAGGAGCCGGGCTAAGGCCAGGGCAAGTGTCCCCCGGTCAGGAGAGCTCTGTCCCAGAGAATCAGGAGCTGCACCAATCTTCCAGGGTGGAATGGCGCTCGCAACAATTCAGAGCAGGACCCCAGGAGGATGGAACCCTTGGGGTCCATGGAACACTAACAGACACCTGCACTCCCAGGAGAGTGCACCGAGCTCCCTAAGGGTTGCAGGGCACATGCATTGACCCAGGAGCAGCTCTGAGGGGATCGGGTGGCCGCTCTGTGCAGAGGGGGCTGTGGGTCCCTGGGAGGAGCTAGGTGTCAGCACCTAGGGCAAAGGAAGAGGCGCCGTGTGGAGGGGGCTGCGCGGCTCCTGGAGCAGCTCAGAGGGGCTAGGGCGGCGGCTCTGTGGAGAGGTGGCTGCACGGCGGGGAGTGAGAATGCAACAGTGCTGGCCCCGGAGCACAGGGCGCCGAGACACAGCCCAGGATTTGGCCTCCCCCAGTACAGGCAGAGGCCCGGAGGGCCCAGGACAGCAAGGACGCTCCTGCCAAGAGCTCAGCAGACCAGCAGCCCACCCTGGAACCTCCAGGCCCTGCAGATGGATTTCTCCGGAGTTACTGCAGGGCTGAATACCGGTTTTCAGACCTGGCCACTGCCACTGGGGTCGTTCCTCCTTGGGATTCACGGGGTAAACAACCTCCACTGAGTGCTTCACCAGGCAGGGGGAGAGGAGCTCCCCCAAGGGCTAACACCTGAAAATCAGCACAACAGGCCCCTCCCCCAGAAGACCAGCTAGACGTACAACTTCCAGGGGAAGTCAAGGGACTTAAAGTATACAGAATCAGAAGATACTCCCCCATGTTTTTTTTTTATTTCTGATTGTTTCCCCCACCCTTTTTCTCCCCTTTTCTTTCTATAATTTCTCCTTTTATTCTTTTTTGCTTTTTTTCCTCCTTTTTACTTTTTTCTTTTTCTCTTCTCTTTCCTTCTTTTTCTCCTCTCTTTTTCTCTTAAGCCCAATACAACTTGTTTTTGGCCACTGTGCACTGAGCAAAATGACTAGAAGGAAATGCTCACCTCAAAAGAAAGAAACAGTCCTCTCTCCCACAGAGTTACAAATCAGGATTACAATTCAATGTCAGAAAACCAATTCAGAAGCACTATTATACAGCTACTGGTGGCTCTAGGAAAAAGCATAAAGGACTCAAGAGACTTCATGACTGCAGAATTTTGATCCAATCAGGCCGAAATTAAAAATCAATTGAATGAGATGCAATCCAAACTAGAAGTCCTAATGACGAGGGATAACGAGGTGGAAGAACGAGTGAGTGACATAGAAGACAAGTTGATGGCAAAGAGAGAAACTGAGGAAAAAAGAGACAGACAATTAAAAGACAAGGAAGACAGATTAAGGGAAATAAACGACAGCCTGAGGAAGAAAAACCTATGTGTAAATGGGTTTCCTGAGGGCGCTGAAAGGGACAGCGGGCTGGAATGTGTATTTGAACAAATCATACCTGAAAACTTTCCTAATCTGGGAAGGGAAACAGGCATTCAGATCCAGGAAATAGAGAGATCTCCCCCTAAAATCAATAATAACCATCCAACACCTCGACATTTAATAGTGAAGCTTGCAAAGTCCAAGGATAAAGAGAAGATCCTTAAAGCAGCAAGAGACAAGAAAATCCTGACCTTTATGGGGAGGAGCATTAGGGTATCAGGAGATGTCTCCAAAGCAACCTGGCAGGCAAGAAAGGGCTGGCAGGATATATTCAGGGTCCTCCATGAGAAGAACATGCAACCAAGAATACTTTATCCAGCAAGGCTCTCATTCAAAATGGAAGGAGAGATAAAGAGCTTCCAGGAAGGGCAGGAACTGAAAGAATATGTGACCTCCAAACCAGCTCTGCAAGAAATTTTAAGGGGGACTCTTAAAATTCTCCTTTAAGAAGAAGCTCAGTGGAACAATCCACAAAAACAAGGACTGAATAGATATCATGATGACACTAAACTCATATCTGTCAATAGTAACTCTGAACGTGAATGGGGTTAATGACCCCTTCAAAGGCGCAGGGTTTCAGACTGGATAAAAAAGTAGGACCCAACTATTTGCTGTCTACAAGAGACTCATATTAGACAGAAGGACACCTACAATCTGAAAATAATGTGTTGGAGAACCATTTACCATTCAAATGGTCCTCAAAAGAGAGCAGGGTTAGCCATCCTTATATCAGTAAACTAAAATTTACCCCGAAGACTGTAGTGAGAGATCAAGATGGACACTAAATCATACTTAAGGATCTATCCAACAAGAGGACTTACCAATCCTCAATATATATGCCCCGAATGTGGGAGCTGCCAAATATTTAAACCAAATAATAACGAAAGTGAAGAAATATTTAGATAATTATTATCTTATACTTGGTGACTTCAATCTAGGTCTTTCTACCCTCGATACGTCTTCTAAGCACAACATCTCCAAAGAAACGAGATCTTTAAATGATACACTGGAGCAAATAGATTTCACAGATATCTACAGAACTTTACATCCAAACTGAATTGATTAAACATTCTTCTCAAGTGCACATGGAACTTTCTCCAGAATAGACCACATCCTGGGTCACAAATCGCATCTGAACCGATACCAAAAGATTCAGATCGTCCCCTGCATATTCTCAGACCATAATGCCTTAAAATTAGAACTAAATCACAACAAGAAGTGTGGAAGGACTTCACACATTGGAGGTTAAGGACCATCCTGCTTAAAGATGAAAGGGTCAACCAGGAAATTGAGGAAGAATTAAAAAGATTCATGGAAACTAATGAGAATGAAGACACAAACGTTCAAAATCTTTGGCATGCAGCAAAAACAGACCTAATGAGGAAATACATCACAAAACAAGCATCCATTCAAAAACTGGAAAGAACTCAAATACAAAAGCTCACCTTACTCATAAAGGAGCTAGAGAAAAAAACAGCAGCTAGATCCTACACCCAACAGTATAAGAGAGTTAATGAAAATTTGAGCAGACCTCAAGGAAATCGAGACCAGAAGAAATGTGGAACAGATCAACAAAACCAGGAGTTGGTACTTTGAAAGAATTAATAACATACATAAACCATTAGCCAGTCTTATTAAAAAGAATAGAGAGAAGACTCAAATTAATAAAATCATGAATGAGAAAGGAGAGATCACTACCGACACCAAGGAAATACAATCGATTTTAAAAACATATTATGAACAACCATACGCCAATAAATTAGGCAATCTAGAAGAAATGGACGCATTTCTGGAAAGCCCCAAACAACCAAAACTGGAACAGGAAGAAATAGAAAACCTAAACAGGCCAATACCCAGGAAGGAAATTGAAGCAGTCATAAAAACCTCCCAAGTCACAAAAGTCCAGGGCCAGATGGCTTCCCAGGGGTATTCTATCAAATATTTAAAGAAGAAACCATACCTATCCTACTAAAGCTGTTTGGAAAGATAGAAAGAGATGGAGTACTTCCAAATTCGTTCTATGAAGCCAGCATCACCTTAATTCCAAAACCAGACAAAGACCTCACCAAAAAGGAGAATTACAGACCAATAGCCCTGATGAACATGGATGCAAAAATTCTCGACAAGATCCTAGCCAATAGGATCCAACAATACATTAAGAAAATTATTCACCATGACCAAGTAGGATTTATCCCCGGGACACAAGGCTGGTTCAACACTTGTAAAACAATCAATGTGATTCATCATATCAGCAAGAGAAAAACCAAGAACCATATGATCATCTCATTAGATGCAGAGAAAGCATGTGACAAAATAGAGCATCCATTCCTGATCAAAACACTTCAGAGCGTAGGGTAGAGGGAACAATCCTCAACATCTTAAAAGCCATCTAGGAAAAGCTCACTACAAATATCATTCTCAATGGGGCAGCACTGGGAGCCTTTCCCCTAAGATCAGGAACAAGACAGGGATGTCCACTCTCACCACTGCTATTCAACATAGTATTGGAAGTCCTAGCCTCAGCAATCAGACAACAAAAAGACATTAAAGGCATTCAAATTGGCAAAGAAGTCAAACTCTCCCTCTTCACCGATGACATGATACTCTACCTAGAAAACCCGAAGACCTCCCCCGCAAGATTGCTATAACTCATAGCAATTTGGTAGCGTTGCAGGATACCAAAATCACTGCCCAGAAATCAATGGCATTTCTATACACTAACAATGAGACTGAAGAAAGAGAAATTAAGGAGTCAATCTCATTTACAATTGCACCCAAACCATAAGATACCTAGGAATATACCTAATCAAGGTGGTAAATGATCTATACCCTAAAAACTATAGAAAACTTCTGAAAGAAATTGAGGAAGACACAAAGAGATGGAAAAATATTCCATGCTCATGGATTGGCAGAATTAATATTGTGAAAATATCAATGTTACCCAGGCAATGTACACGTTTAATGCAATCTCTATCAAAATACCATGGACTTTTTTCAGAGAGTTAGAACAAATTATTTTTTTTTAAATTTTTATTTATTTATGATAGTCACGCAGAGAGAGGAGAGAGGCTGAGACACAGGCAGAGGGAGAAGCAGGCTCCATGCACCGGGAGCCCGACGTGGAACTCGATCCCGGGTCTCCAGGATCGCGCCCTGGGCCAAAGGCAGGCGCCAAACCGCTGCGCCACCCAGGGATCCTAGAACAAATTATTTTAAGATTTCTGTGGAATCAGAAAGACCCCGAATAGTCAGTGGGATTTTATTTTATTTTTTTAAGATTTATTTATTTATGATAGACATAGAGAGAGAGAGGCAGAGACACAGGAGGAGGGAGAAGCAGGCTCCATGCAGGAGCCTGATGTGGGACTCGATCCCAGGTCTCCAGGATCACGCCCTGGGCTGCAGGCAGCACTAAACTGCTGCGCCACTGGGGCTGCCCAGTCAGTGGGATTTTAAAAAAGAAAACCATATCTGGGGGCATCACAATGCCAGATTTCAGGATGTACTACAAAGCTGTGGTCATCAAGACAGTGTGGTACTGGCACAAAAACACACATAGATCAATGGAACAGAATAGAGAACCCAGAAGTGGACCTTGAACTTTATGGTCAACTAATATTCGATAAAGCATGAAAGACTATCCATTGGAAGAAAGACAGTCTCTTCAATAGATGGCGCTTGGAAAATTGGACATCCACATGCAGAAGAATGAAACTAGACCACTCTCTTTCACCAGAAACAAAGATAAACTCAAAATGGATGAAAGATCTAAATGTGAGACAAGAGTCCATCAAAATCCTAGAGGAGAACACAGGCAACACCCGGTTTGAACTTGGCCACAGCAAGTTTATGCAAGGTACATCCATGAAGGCAAAAGAAACAAAAGCAAAAATGAACTATTGTGACTTCATCAAGATAAGAAACTTTTGCACAGCAAAGGATACAGTCACCAAAACTAAAAACAACCTTCAGCATGGGAGAAGATATATGCAAAAGACGTATCAGATAAAGGGCTAGTTTCCAAGATCGATAAAGAACTTCTTAAAATCAACACCAAAGAGACATACAATCCAATCATGAAATGGGCAAAAGACATGAAGAGAAATCTCACAGAGGAAGACATTGACATGGCCAACATGCACATGAAAAAATGCTCTGCATCACTTGTCATTAGGGAAATACAAATCAAAACCACAATGAGATACCACCTCACACCAGTGAGAATGGAGAAAATTAACAAGGCAGGAAACCGCAAATGTTGGAGAGGATGCGGAGAAAAGGGAACCCTCTTACACTGTTGGTGGGAATGTGAACTGGTGCAACCACTCTGGAAAACTGTGTGGAGGTTCCTCAAAGAGTTAAAAATAGACCTGCCCTACCACCCAGCAATTGCAGTGTTGGGGATTTATCCCAAATATTCAGATGCAATTCAACGCTGGGACACCTGCACCCCGATGTTTATAGCAGAATGTCCACAATAGCCAAACTGCGGATGGAGCCATGATGTCCATCGAAAGATGAATGGATAAAGAAGATGTGGTTTATGTATACAATGGAATATTACTCAGCCATTAGAAATGACAAATACCCACCATTTGCTTCACAGTGGATGGAACTGGAGGGTAGTATGCTGAGTGCAGTAAGTCAATCAGAGAAGGACAAACTGTATGTTCTCATTCATTTGGGGAATATAAATAATAGTGAAAGCGAATATAAGGGAATGGAGAAGAAACGTGTGGGAAATATCAGAAAGGGAGACAGATCATAAAGACTCCTACTTCTGGGAAATGAACTAGGGGTGCTGGAAGGGGAGGAGGGCGGGGGGTGGGGGTGAATGGGTGACGGGCACTGAGGGGGACACTTGCCGGGATGAGCACTGGGTGTTATTCTGTATGTTGGTCAATTGAACACCAATAAAAAATAAATTTGGGATCCCTGGGTGGCGCAGCAGTTTGGTGCCTGCCTTTGACCCAGGGCGCGATCCTGGAGACCCGGGATCGAGTCCCACATCAGGCTCTCAGTGCATGGAGCCTGCTTCTCCCTCTCCCTCTGTCTGTGTCTCTGCCTCTCTCTCTCTCTCTCTGTCACTGTGTGCCTATCATAAGTAAATAAAAATAAATAAAAATAAATAAAAATTATTTAAAAATAGACCAAACAACTAAATATTTATGCTGCCAACATGGGAGTACCAAAATATAGTAACCAATTAACAAAAGTACAGGAACACACTGATAATAATACAATGATAGGGGATTTTAACACCCACTTATGTCATGGACCGATCGTCTATGCAGAAAATCAACAGGGGAACAACAGCCTTGACACACTGGACCACAGGGACTCAACAGATATAGTCTGAACATTTATTACTAAAGCAGAATACACATTCCTTTCAAGTGCACATGGGACATTCTCCAGAACAGATCATATCATGGCCCACAAATCAGCCCTCAACAGGTACAACAGGTACAAGAAGGTTGGTATCACACCATATACATTTTTGGACAATGAGGCTATGAAACTCGAAGTTGACAGTAAGAACAAATTTGGACAGACCAAAAATACGTGGAGATTATGAATATCCTACTAGAGAATGAATGGAGCAACCAGGAAATTAAAGAGGAAATTTAAAACAAATGAAAATGAAAACATGTTTCTCCAAACCTCTGGGATGTAGCAAAGGCAGTCCTAAGAGGGAAGTACATAGCAACACAGGCCTACCTCAAGAAACAAGAAGTCTCCAATACACAACCTAACCCTACACCTAAAGGAGCTGGTAAAGGAATAGCAAACAAAGCCTAAAGCCTACAGAAGAAGGGAAAAAATAAAGATGAGAGCAGAAATAAACAATACAGAAACAACAAAACTATAGAATGGAATAGCGAAACTAAGATCTGGTTCTTCAAAATAATTAATAAAATGGATCAAGCCCTAGCCAGCCTTATCAACGAGAAAAGAGAAAACCTATAAATAAAATCACAAATGAGAGAAGAGAGATCTCAATCAACACCAGAAAAATAAGACAATTATAAGGGAATACTATGCAAGATTATACGCTAACAAACTGGGAGAACTGGAAGAAATGGACAAATCCCTAGAAATGTGTAAACAAGCAAAACTGAAATAGGAAGAAATAGAAAATATGAACAGACCCATAACTAGCAAAGAAATTGAATCAGCAAGGCACCTGGGTGCCTCAGTGGTTGAGCATGTGCTTTGGCTCAGGTCATGATCCCGGGGTCCTGGGGGAGCACGTCCCACATCAGGCTCCCCGCATGGAGCCTCATTTTCCCTCTGCCTATACCTCTGCCTCTCTGTGTCTCTCATGAATACATAAAGGTGCAGCCACTGTGGAAAACAGTCTGGAGGGTCCTCAAGAAGTTAAAAATAGGGGATCCCTGGGTGGCGAAGCCATATGGCACCTCCCTTTGGCCCAGTGCGTGATCCTGGAGACCTGGGATCGAATCCAACATCAGACTCCCGGTACATGTAGCCTGCATCTCCCTCTGCCTGTGTCTCTGCCTCTCTCTCTGTGACTATCATAAAAAAACTTTAAAAAAAGAAGTTAAAAATAGAGCTACCCTACGATACGAAAATTGCACAGCTAGGTATTTACCCTGAGGATACAAAAGTAGTTTAGTAGATTTGAAGAGGAACACACAGCCTAGTGTTGGTAGCAGCATTATCAACAACAGCAAAACTGTGTATACAGCCCAGATGTCCATCGACAGATGAATGGGCAGAGACGATGTGGTAAACATACACACTGCGACATCACTTGGTCATCAGAAGGGATGAAAGGAATCCATTTACAATGACGTGGGAGAAGTGGAAGGGACCTATGCTAAATGAACTCAGTCAGTCAGAGAAAGACAGATACCAAATACCATACAATTGCATTCACATCTGAATTTTAAGAAACCAAACAAATTGGCAAAGGGGCCAAGGGAGGGATGAGAGATGCAAACCAAGAAACACATTTTAACCACAGTGAATAAACTAATAAATACCAGAGGAAGGAGGGGGGATGGGGAATCAGGGGATGGGGATAGTGGAGGTCACCCCTGACCAGAACCAGGTGTTGGATTCAAGGGTTGAATCACTATGTGTAAACCTGAAACTACATCATACTGTGTTTATAAAGAGGAATTCAAATAAATCTTTAAAATAATAATTGGTAGTATAGAGAAAACATGTGCGCAAAAGAGATAAAGTCAGAAAGGCAACTGAAAATCCAAACAAAGAGTCTTTAGAGCCACAAATCCCCTCCTTAGCTCAGCTCAGGAGAATCCTGCCATGCCTATTCTCACCCCAGCAGAAGCATGGATTTTGATTCTCTGGGGAGGCCACTGACTTGGTGGAGTCAGGCTATGTTTGAACTCAAAACCTAAATAGAGTGCATAAAACTAAACTGCCCAAGATGCTAGGAGTCCCAGTGCAGGCACATGCCAAGACACAAACTCTAACCATACACAGACATAAGCCTAACCCTCCACTTAAGTCTAATGTTAACATAACCCTTAAACAAGAAATATCACTAATCAAAAACCAAACACAAACCCCAAGACCGAAACACATTCACTGAACCTTCCTGCCAACCCTCACCCTAACTCCTAAACCTATTCTAAACCATTAACCCTGACCCTTACCTTAAATCTAACCCTAACCCTAACCTCTAACCCTAACCTTATCTTAATGTACTCAAATCCTATTCCTAACCTTAACCTGTACCCTAACCCTAACCCTCTAATACTAATCCTATCTCATATCCCAAAGTGTACCCTAACCCTACCCTAAAAGAAATCCCTAACCCACTGCCTAACCCTCTCTTACCCTTTTCCAAAACCGTGCCCTGACCCTGACCTAACCCTAACCATAACCCCTAATCAAACACTAACCCTAACCCTAGCCCTAACCCCTACCCTAAAACTAACCCTCGCCCTAACCCTAAACCTAGCCTTAACTTTAACTCTAAACCCTAAAACTAACCCCTAACCCTAACTCACACCCTAACCCCTAACCCCAACTGCAAACCTAGCCTAAACCTAACTCTAACCATAACCCAAACCCCAACTCGTAACCTCCTGCCCTAATCCCTAAATTCTAAACCCTAACCCTAAGTCTAACTCCTGTCCCTAATCCAAACCCCGATCCTAACTCCTAACAACTGAACCTTACCCTTATCCCTCACCCTAACCTTTAATCCGTAACCATAAGCATAATCACTAACCCCTAACATCTAACCTAAGACTAACCACCAACTGCCTCCCCTCCCCTGTCTTACCATTCATTCTACCCATTCACTTACCCAGAGTTCTGAGGAGTCCCTTCTGACATGGACGTGGCCCCCAACGGCGCCTCCAGAGTCCTCCAGGGGGTCCTGAGGAAGCCGGGCTCCTGTGAGTGGGGACGTGGCCCCACGTGTTCCTGAGTCATAGTCAGCGGGTACTGAGGACCCGGGTCTCCTGTCAACCTGGATTATGCCTCACATACTCTGGAAGCCTCACAGCAGGTTCTCAGGATGCTGGAGGCTCCTGTCAGCCTGGACATGGACCCACGTCCCCCAGAAAACTCACAGTGGGTCCTGAGGAGGTTGTGGGTTCCTGTCAGCCTAGACGCAGCCTCATGTGTCCCGAAGCCAAAGTGCAGGTCCTGAGGAGGACATGGCCCCACATTTTCCTCTGCCTCACCATAAGACTTGAGGAGCCTGGGAGCTCCTGTCAGCACGGACGTGGCCCCAAATCATCCCGATCCTTCACAGTGCGTCCTGAGGAGACTGGAGACTCCTGTCAGTGTGGATTCAGCATCCACATCTTCCTTAGGCCTCACCACAGGCTCTGACAAGGCTGGGGTCTTCTGTCTGCATGGACGCATCCCCATATTTCCTGAAGACTACACCGGGTGTCCTGAGGACATCAGTGTCTGTTGTGTGGACGTGGCCCCACGTCCTCCCAAAGCGACACCACAGGTTCTGAATGGCTGGGGCTCCTGTCACTGTGGATGCTGTCCCCAGCTTCCAGAAGCCTCAATTTATGACCTGAGGAGCCAGTTAGCTCCTGCCAGAGTGGACACAGTGCCACATCTTTCAGAAGCCTCCAGGCATGTCCTCAGGTGGCCCAGGGGCTCCTGTCAGCGTGGATGCAGGCCCACATCTTACTGAAGCCTCCCCGCGGGTCCTGAGGCAGCCCAGGGGCTCCTGTCAGGGTGGATGTTGGCCCACATCTTCCTGAAGCCTCACCGTGTGTCCTGAAGAGACTGAGGCTCCTGTCATCATGAACGTGCCCAATATCCCCCCGAAGACTCCGCGTAGTTTCTGAGGAGGCTGTGGCTCATCCACGTGGACATGTCCCCACGTCTTCCTCAGGCCTCCCCAGCACAGGCTGGCTCCTGTTAGTGCAGGCAAAGGAGGCCTACTGCACATGCATGCCCCCTGGGTGGTGCCTGGGCTCGGGCACCCACTGCGGGATGCTCAGTCGCTACAGGAGGCTGTGCAGGAGGCAGCGTGCCCGTCTCTGGGCCCACCTCTGCCTCCTTCCAGGCTCTAGCTGTGGCCTGTTATCTTCGGAAACATCTGCCTGAAAAAGAGCCCAACACCCGGCTTCCCCAAAAATACTTAAGGAGAAAGAATTGGAGCCCAAAGGACGCGAAACGAAATGTGGACCAGACTTTTACCACGTCCTGTAAAACTCACTCAACCCTCTTCCACTGTGGGCGGGACCGTGGGCTGCTGCAGGCACCCTGGAAACAGTGTGGAGGCTCCTCAGGAAGTTGCAAATAGAGCCGCCCTGCGACCAGCAGGTGTACGGCCTGGAGCTCACTCCGAAGATACAGATGCAGTGAGACGTGGGACAACTGCACCCCAATGTCCACAGCAGTGGGGTCCACATTGCCACACTGTGGGAGGAGCCTCGGTGCCCTGTGGCAGATGAGGGATAAAGAGGATGGGAGATAGATGATGGTCATAGAGAGAGGAATGGTACTCAGCTATCAAAGAGAAGGAAATCTTGCCATTTGCAATGTCATGCATAGAACTAGAGGGATCATCCTAAGTGAAATAGGTCATTCGGAAAACAGAATGACCCTGTGGTGTCATTCATAGGTGGAATTAAAGAAGCAAAGCAGAACATCTGTGAAGGGAAGGAAAAACAAATAAGATGAACACAGATGCAGGAAATACAGACTCTTAATTATAGGAAACAAACTGAGTGTTGCTGCAGGGGAGGGGATGGGGGAGGGGATAACAGGGGACCAGCATGAAGGAGGGCATGTGATGTCACCAGCACTGCAGTTATCTCCAACTGGTGAATCCCTGAATTCTTCCTCTGAAAGTATAATACACTATACGTTAATTAATTGGGTTTAAATTAAATTAATTTTAAAAAATCAGTTGTATCAGAGCACGTTTCCTTCTGGACTCTCTGTTCTGCTCCTTCAGCTTATGCTGGGACCAACCCTCGTGGGTCTGGTTTGTTTAAGTAGGCGTCAGGCCTCATCCATGGACCAGCCCAGGGTTAGAACTCACGACCCCGTGATCAGGACCGGAGGTGAGGTCAGGAGCCGGATGCTTAACTTACAGAGCCAGGTGGGATCCCGAGGACAACACTGCTTTATCCTGTGTCTCTGTGACATCGTTTGAAATAGGAAAGTGCTGCGTCCCGCTCTGTCCTGCTTCTCCAATACTGATTTGCTATTCGGGGTCATTTGTGGGGGCGGATGGATGTCACAGGTTTTTTTTTTTTTTTCCTATTTATACGATCTGCCACCATGATTTTACAGGAATGACATTGAAATTGAGGGTGCCTTCAGGAACTACCGACATTTTCACAAGATGAGGCTCCCAACCCACGAGCCCAGGACGGCCTCCCAGAGCCTGGTGTGGCTCAGTGCACAAGTCTTGTGCTCCTTTGGTTCAGTCTCATTATTTATTCTCTGTGATGCTCCTGAGAAGGGAGTCATGTCTGTCATTTCCTTCCTGAGTGCTCATTGTCAGGACACAGCAAGCCCAACAGTAGAATAAAAATTGAGCCCAGGCCAAGGGCAGGAAGGCCCTATTAGAACAGATCTCAATGCCCTTGAAGGCCCCATATCAAAATGTAAACAGAACTTTAGTAATTGATCCACCCTTCGGGAGTTCCCCGAGACCAGCTCTTAAAACTAAGCTAAAACCCACCTGGAGGTCCAAGTCCCTGCTCCACTGTGTCGGGTATACTTGGACACAAGCTCGAGCTTGTAAATAAACCCTCGTGTGTTTGCATCAGTGTCGGCTTCTCGATGGTTTCTCGGATTCGCAATCTTGGGCTCAACAGTCTGAGATAAAAAAAAAAAAAAGAAGCTCGGACACAAGTCGAGTGAATGCAGGGTTCTGAGAGAAGAGGCGGAGACCCGGGGGCTTGGGGGCTCTTCTGTGGAGGCCCCAGCAGACTGGGGGGCGGGATGCTCAGCCCCAGAGCCAGAGGACCCAGCATCCCCACCCGCATCCCGCCTATCAGGGCCGGGTCTCAGGGAGCAGCACAGCGCTGCCCGCTGGAGCCCAGAGACGCTGATGCCCACCACGCCTCTGCCCCCGCAGGTGCAACTCCCAGGGAGATGTGCACCTGACAATCAACACCACGGTCCATCTGCACACCCACACAGACCATTCGCTGCCACCAAGTTGTCGGACCACAGAGGCTGCTGAGCTTCAGCTCTGCCTGGAAAGTAGGGTCTAGATTCCTTTGTACTTTGTGCTCTATTTTCAATCATTTTCTTTGACTTTTTTATTAATTGCCTTATTTTAATTTTTATGTATGTACCTTAGATATTTCTAATTTTTACTTTCATGGTACTTCATTGTGTTTTTTTTTTAAATTTTTTTCAATTTATTTATGATAGTCACAAACAGAGAGAAAAAGAGAGAGAGAGAGAGAGAGAGAGAGAGAGAGAGGCAGAGACACAGGCAGAGAGAGAAGCAGGCTCCATGCACTGGGAGCCCGACGTGGGATTCGATCCAGAGTCTACAGGATCATGCCCTGGGCCAAAGGCAGGCGCTAAACCGCTGCACCACCCACGGACCACCTTAATTGTTTCTATTTTGGGATTTAGAATCTTTTAACAAGCAGGCCAAAATAATCTATTGGTTTTTTTGTGGGGGGGGGGGAGGGCAGTTGTTATTGTTTTTCTTGTTTTTTCTTTTTCTTCCTTCTTTCTTTTCTGGAAGAAATAATGAGATGGAGAAATTCACCTGCATAAAATAAAATGAGGTCTACTCACAGCCAGGAAGTTCATCAATACACATATATGATGTCTAACTACAGTTTAAAACAATGATTATAAAGATAGCATCTGGGCTGGAAAAAGAGCACAGAAGAAAACTAGAGAATCCCTTCCTGTAGAAATAAAACAACTAAAATCTAGTCAGGCCAATGTTAAAAATGCTATAACTGAGATGCAGTTCCAAGTGGAAGCCTTAAAAACAAGAAAGGTTCTGGACCACAGACACAGAAGTAGGGAAGTCAGTCACTTATTAAAACAGTAACATTCATACCATAGGAGACTCAGAAGATGAAGAGAGAGAAAAGGTGGGCCTTGCTCAGACATTAGAAACGACAAATACCCACCATTTGCTTCAACGTGGATGTAACTGGAAGGTATTATGCTGAGTGAAGTAAGTCAATCAGAGAAGGACAAACATTGTATGTTCTCATTCATTTGGGGAATATAGATAATAGTGAAAGGGAATATAAGGGAACGGAGAAGAAATGTGTGGGAAATATCAGAAAGGGAGACAGAACATAAAGACTCCTAACTTAGGGAAATGAACTAAGGGTGATGGAAGGGGAGGAGGGCGGGCGGTGGGGGTGAATGTGTGATGGGCACTGAGGGGGACACTTGACGGAATGAGCACTGGGTGTTTTTCTGTAGGTTGGCAAATTGAACACCAATTCAAGAATAAAATTATTATAAAAAACAGAAAGAAATAAGAAAAGAAAGAAAGAAAGAAAGAAAGAAAGAAAGAAAGAAAGAAAGAAAGAAAGAAAGAAAGAAAGAAAGGAAGGAGTGGCACCTGTGTGGCTCAGTTAGTTAAGCTTCTGCATTAAACTCAGATCATGATCCAGGTCCCAAGGCAGGCTCCCTGTTTCGAAGGGAACATGCTTTTCTCTCTCCCTCTGCCCCTCTCGCTCATGCTTTTTCTCTCCTCTCTCTCTCAAATAAATAAAAAACATCTTTGCAGAAGAAACAAGCCCACAAGGAAGAGAAATCTCCCATGTAGAAGAATTTTAAACAATTTGTGCAGACATTGCACCGTCAAGTTCATGAGCATAGCTTCCCACTCTTAAGTGTGGAATACACATAGTAACTTCCTTCTACAAAATATAATATGAAAAAGTTAAAATAATATTGATAATATAATAATAATAATAAAAATAATAATTAATAATAATAAAGAATCAGTTTACTGTGGAGAAAGCTGACAAACACTACCACAGCAAGGTGACCAGATTGATACCAAGACTGCTAAATCATGTTGATAGTATCTATCCTTTATATAATATAATGAAAATGGCAGTATATCTCTGTATATAATCTACAAAACAGTTCAATTATGAGATAAATGACAGACATGTCCCAACTGAGGGAAAGTTTACAAAATACTCTACTTCTCAAAGTGTTCCAGTGCAACAACAACAAGGAAAGGCTGAAAGACTGTCACAATCTAGAGGAGCCTAAGAAAACAGGAGGACAAATGGAATGTCATATGAGGGATGGTAACTTAGCAAAAACTAAGGAAATCTGAATAAACTATGGTATTTGGTTAATGCGACTATTTTAAATTTGATTCCTTAGGTAATATTTGTACCGTAGTAATATAAGATATCAATAATTGGAGAAATTGAGAGCAAGTGCATGTGAATGCACTGTAATATCTTCTCAATTTCTCTATAAATCTTTGTTTTTTTCCTAATTAATAAGATTTATTATGAAAATCGACTTAAATGAATCAGGCTCCAAGTGTGAAGACATTTTAAGAATCGTTGAATTAACTTTTGCCTTATTCTTAAAGAGTTCCTTTGATGGAAACAAAGTAAGAATTTCATATCAGAAGGAAAGAAAGACAATTATGAACACGTATAATGCCTCCTCAACCTGAAAAGCAGGAAAGGATAATAAATAGCAAAAATCAGATAAAAATACTTCTAGTATAATAGACACCATATTGCAAGTGCATTTAAAATTATCAATGCATAACATTTATTTCCTTGACATTTGTCTTCAAAAGAATTCACAGTGTTTCAGTGTCAGTTGAAACAGGGGAAGAATCTCAGGGAAGAATCCTTCACAAAATAATCGGACCATTGGTAATAATGACTCTCAGTTCTTTCCAAATCCATAAAGATGCATTTCCTGAGGAGTGACTGAGCTGTGAAGAAAGAGATGAGAAACCCTCATCCTTCTGAATTACTTGTGTCAGAATATTTTAACCATAGTACTACGGATAGTAAATTATCCTTATTAACAGGAAATATGTCTCAGATTGGAATCTGAGCAATTAGATGGCCAGAGTAAAAACGCTTTGACTCGCTCCTCATCTTTTAAAGATAAAGGAGAGCTTTTCTATATACAAACTCAGTTGTCTAGATAGCCTTAGGGAATAAGAGTCTGCAGCATGGAATCCCGCTGCACAGCTGGGACGCCCACGAGCCAGATCTTCCTGATCCCAAATCCCTGGGCCTGTCCCCCAACACACGCTGCCAAGCTGAGGTCATTTGCTCTCTTAGGAGCTCCGGGGAAGGGGGAAAGAGCTAGATAGGATGGGACGGAATGCAAAGAGGCCGAGAAAATGAAGGCCTTTCTACTTTAAGTTCAGTGTTCGAACAAGTCCAGCCATCCCAGGCCCCTGTGAAGAAGAGCTGAAATTTACATTATTTCAGTTACAGGAAAAAAACAAAGTTTACAGCTTAATGTCTTTGAAAGCCCCACAACAGAATGAAACCGAGCCCATGCCAAGGGTTGGAAGTGCCTATTAGAATGAGAGCAGAGCTTAATACCCTTGAAGGCCCCATATCAAAATATAAACAGAACTTGAGGAATTGCTCCAGCCCTTTTGGAGGACCCCAAGACAAGCCCTTAAAACTAAGTTAAAACCCACCTCGGGGTCCAAGTCCCTGCTCCGCTGTGTTGGGTGTACTTGGTCGCAAGCTCGAGTTTGGAAATCAACCCTTGTGTGTTTGCATTGGTGTCAGCTCCTTAGTGGTTTCTCGGATTCGCAATCTTGGGCACAACACCCCCATGTTCCCTCCCACCTTGACTGAACCCCTATCCCCTCCCACCCAGGGTGAAACTCAGTCACCTCCCTGCCTACAACAGCTGGGCACAGGCCATCACACAGGTCCCACGGGCACGGTGGGCACTCCCGCCTTCCCTGGCCTCCCAGAGGAAGGAAGGAGGTTTCGGCCGGACACACTCCCATGGTGGCCCCAGGGCTCCCTGCCCAGCACGGCACCTCGTGACAGGTCGGGTCTCTGTTCCTGACGCCTGCTCCTCCTCCCCGGTTTTCCCACAGGAAATGAAGCAGGATGCCCTGGTCTCCTCCAGGGACATCACGCAGGTAGACCTGGACGTCATCAGGAAGTTCAGCAGCCACATCATGTTTTAGGACTGCTAGGCGGACGGGTGAGGCTGCTGGGCCAGGGGGCTTCCGGGCCTCAGAGGCTTTTGGGTAAGGTAAATGGGGCCTCTGAGGCCAGGGGGAGCAATAGCAGCCAACAACACACAGCTCCATGGTAGGGTGATGGGGATGACCACACCTCCGGGGCCTCAGGGATGAGGAGGCCACAAGGATGTGGCCTCCAGGGGTTCCCATGGGAGCTGAACACCAAAGGGGAGAGGGACGGCCCCCTGAGAAGCAGGGGATGGGGTGGGAGACATGGGGGATAGGAACCGGACCTGGGGTCCGAGCGGCATGTCCGCGGCTGGAGCAGGACACACATCGATCCCATGAGGGTCGGACGGTTCAGAGTGACACCCACTCTCAGTGTTTTATATATTTCTAAATTCTGTGCATTTGAGACAATTTGCAATTTGAAAACATACATATTATGATGACCCCCAGATAATGCCCCTGGTACAGCCAGGGCCCTGCACTCACCACATGGGGCCACAGGGGCAGGTGTTACAACAAACCCCAGAATGGGGTCGCCTTTATTTGTAGACGTCTCTGTGTGCATCTTAGAGAAATGGGATGCCCTTTGTCTGCCGGCCCCCCATGCCATCCCCTCATTCCCCAGACCCACACCATCCCCTAACATCATCATCCCCCATGGCATCGCCCCTACCCCATCCCCCTCAAACACACACAGCCTCACACAATACCCAACCACAGTATACCCCAACACCATCCCCCCTACACCATTCCCCACATTCCACCACCATCATACCCATGCCCCCACACCATCCACCACCACACCATCGGCCCCGAGCAAGGACCCAATCTAGCTGCCCCCTGTGGGACATGATCAGCCTCCCTGGGGTTCTCTGGATACCCTGCTCCCATCAGAATCCCGGGTGTCCCATAGAGTACCCAGGGGTTGCAGGGAGGAGGGACGGCAGGGAGCCCCTGACAGTGTGTGAGCAGATGAGTGAATCAGAGGAACCACTGTGCCCTGCCTCCGCCCACTGTCACTCCTAGAGGGCAGGACACCCTGCACAGGACACCAGGCCCTAAACCAGAGGTACCTGGGCTGATTGGGCCCAGGCTCTGTGGGGGCTGGGTTGACTTGAGCCCCCACCAGTCTCAACACAAAGCCTAATGGAATCAGGCCCCCATGGCCCTGGCCAGCCCTGGATTCTGGCGCCAGGCTGAGCAAGCCCTCTCACAGCTGGATGTGGCCTTCAGGGCCCTGGGTGTGCCCCACAGATCCAGGTCGCTGATCTAGGGAAGCCCTGGGGATCCTGGGACACCCCAGTGTGGGGAGAGGAGGGGCAAGCTGGTGGGCCCCACCCACACCCACACCAGGAGGCAGGCTCCTCCAGGTGCTGGGGCCCAAAGAGGCTCCAAGGCCGGGATCCAGCTGCCCTTCAGGGACCCAGCACAGGAGCCCATGAGTTGCAGGTTCAGGTCAGCTCTGATATCCTCAGTACCATCACTCAGGCTGAAACCTCAGGACACACGCCCCCACCCGGAGTCCACACATGCTCCCAGGTGGGGGACTCCAGCACCTGCCCCCCCACCCTGTGTGATTCTTGCCCTCCCCTTAAAGGACAGAAAGGTCTCCCTCCCCAGGGGAAGACACAAAACCATGGCTCTGAGCCCGTTTGCTGTAGAAAGTCAATAAAGTGTTGTGGTGCCAAAATGCATTGCCAGCCCGTTTCTGTGTCTCCCAGAACTCTGTGCACGGAGCGTGTAGAGACCCCCAGAGAGAGGAGGGGGCACCACCTTGGCCCCAACAAGCCCCTGCAGGGGCGCCACCAGGCACACACAGCTGAAGTCCCCACGTGCCTTCCAGGAGTGGCCAGACCCACTGCTGGACATGGGAATGTGGCCGAGCTGGAACTTCAAGCTCAGCTGACCCTCCAGCTGAAAGTCACTGCACGAGCGAGCCCCGGCACTGCCAGGAGAGCCCAGCTAACTGCCCAGAGACAGGACCAGAAATGATTTTGTGCCAACCATTTCGGGGTTTTTTGGTGACCCAGCCAGAGGATCCGATTGCTGCACGGGATAGCTGCATGTGATAGAGACACACACACCTCAAAAGCAACAAAAGTCAGAATCCCCCCAATGTTGTCAGACAGCAGCCAGATGGTTACATACACAACGCTGTGGTCCCCAATAGGATACATGGAAAACGCTATAAACCACGACTGTAGAGGTGCTGGAGCTGTGCCGGCTGTGTTCCAACAAGGAGGGCAGAGGGGCAGGAAGCATCATCCTGAGGGGGGGCCACTCCTAGGAAAGGAAACCAGGTCCCTGTGAAGGCTACGGAGGGTGAAATCCGTCCTCCTCTCTTTCTGCTTCTGGTTTTCATCCTAAATACATTTTCCTCAATTATATTAGCAAGAATTTACTTTATGTTTTTAAATTTCTTTTTATTGCCATCCAATTTGTATGAACTCTTTCTTCAGCAAGGGTGTCATTCAGGAGAGATAAAGATTTTCCCAGACAGGCAACATATAAAGGAGTTCATGACCACTTAACCAGTCCAGTAAGGAATTTTAAGAGGGACTCTTCTAGTGGGGGAAAAAAGAGACCAAAAGCAACAAATACGAGAAAGGACCAGAGAATGTCACCAGAAATACCAACTCTTCCAGTAACACAGAGGCACAAAGTTCATATCTTTGAATAGTCACTCTGAATAATGATGGACTAAATGCTCCAATAAAAAGATATAGGGTGGTATCCCTGGGTGGCGCAATGGTTTGGCGCCTGCCATTGGCCCAGGGCGCGATCCTGGAGACCCTGGATCGAGTCCCACGTCAGGCTCCCGGTGCATGGAGCTGCTTCTCCTTCTGCCTGTGTCTCTGCTTCTCTGTCTCCCTCTGTGTGACTATCATGAATAAATAAATAAATAAATCTTTAAAAAAGAAAGATATAGGGTATGGAGTAGTTAAAAAACAGGATCCGGGATGCCTGGGTGGCTCAGGGGTTGAGCCTCTGCCTTTAACTCAGGGTGTGATCCTGGAGTCTGGGATCGAGTCCCATATTGGGCTCCTGGTGGGGAGCCTGCTTCTCTCTCTGCATAATTTTCTGCCTCTCTCTCTCTCTCTGTCTCTCTGATAAATAAAATTATTATTAAAAAAACAACATCCATCTGTACGCTGCCAACAAGATGCTCACCTTAGACCTATAGACACCAACAGATTGAAAGTCAGGGGATGGAAAATCGTCTATCACGCTAATGGATATCAAAAGAAAGGTGGAGGACCCATACTTATATCAGACAAACGAGATTTGAAACCAAACCCTGGGGGACACGTGTTGGCTCAGTGTTTGAGCATCTGCCTTCAGCTCACGGTGTGATCCTGGGATCCCAGGATCGAGTCATCATCGGCCTCCCTTAGGGGAGACTGCCTCTCACTCTGCTATGTTTCTTCCTCTGCTCCTCTGTGTATCTCTCACGAATAAATAAATAAAACATTTAAATTTCAAAAAAGAAAGAACAAATAGTGTAAGAAGAGATGAAGAAGGGCATTTTTTCATAATTAAAAAGACTCTCTATCAAGATCAAACAACTAAATATTTATGCTGCCAACATGGGAGTACCTAAATATAGAAACCAATTAACAACAAACGTACAGGAACTCACTGATAATAATACAATGAAAGGGGATTTTTACACCCACTTATGTCAATGGACCAATCGTCTATGCAGAAAATCAACAGGGGAACAATAGCCTTGACAAACTGGAGCACAGGGACTCAACAGATATAGTCTGAACATTTCATTCTAAAGCAGAATACACACTCCTTTCAAGTGCACATGGGACATTCTCCAGAACACATCATATCATGGCCCACAAATCAGCCCTCAACAGGTATAACAGGTACAAGAAGGTTGATATCACACCATGTACATTTTCAGAACACGACGCTATGAAACTTGAAGTCGACAGTTAGAAAAAAAATTGGACAGACCAAAAATACGTGGAGATTATGAACATCCTACTAGAGAATGAATGGAGCAACCAGGAAATTAACGAGGAAATTTAAAACAAATGAAAATGAGGGGGATCCCTGGGTGGCGCAGTGGTTTGGCGCCTGCCTTTGGCCCAGGGCGCGATCCTGGAGACCCGGGATCAAGTCCCACGTCGGGCTCCCGGTGCATGGAGCCTGCTTCTCCCTCTGCCTGTGTCTCTGCCTCTCTCTCTTTCTCTCTCTGTGACTATCATAAATAAATAAAAATTAAAAAAAAAACAAATGAAAATGAAAGCATGTTTCTCCAAACCTCTGGGATGTAGCAAAGGCAGTCCTAAGAGGGAAATACATAGCAATACAGGCCTACCTCAAGAAACAAGAAGTCTCCAATACACAACCTAACCCTACACCTAAAGGAGATGGAAAAGGAATAGCAAACAAAGCCTAAAGACTACAGAAGAAGGGAAAAAATAAAGATGAGAGCAGAAATAAACAATACAGAAACCACAAAACTGTAGAATGGAATAGCGAAACTAAGATCTGGTTCTTCAAAATAATTAATAAAATGGATCAAGCCCTAGCCAGCCTTATCAATGAGAAAAGAGAAATGACCTAAATAAATAAAATCACAATGAGAGACGAGAGATCACAATCAACACCAGAAAAATTAGACAATTATAAGGGAATACTAAGAAATTATACGCTAACAAACTGGGAGACCTAGAAGAAATGGACAAATCCCCAGAAATGTGCAAACGAGCAAAACTGAAATAGGAAGAAATAGAAAATGTGAATAGACCCATAACTAGCAAAGGAATTGAATCAGCAAGGCACCTGTGTGCCTCAGTGGTTGAGCATCTGCTTTGGCTCAGGTCATGATCCCGGGGACCTGGGAGATCAAGTCGCACATCAGGCTCCCCGCATGGAGCCTCATTTTCCCTCTGCCTATCCCTCTGCCTCTCTGTGTCTCTTATGAATCTATAAATAAAATCTTTAAAAAAGAAAAAGATAAAAAGATGAGAAAGGACCCAAATAAAATCACAAATGAGAAAAGAGAAATAACAACCAACACTACAGAAATACAAACAATTATAAGAGAACATTATGAAAAATTATATGCCAAAAAAAAGAAAAATTATATGCCAGCAACCTAGAACCTGGAAGAAATAGATCAATTCCTGGAAATATATAACATAACAAAAATGATAAAGGAAGAAATAAGAAACTTGAGCAGACAGAATACCAGCAAATAAATTGAATCAGCAATCAAGAATCTCCCAACAGGGGGATCCCTGGGTGGCACAGCAGTTTGGCGCCTGCCTTGGCCCAGGGCGTGATCCTGGAGACCCAGGATCGAATCCCACATCGGGCTCCCGGTACATGGAGCCTGCTTCTCCCTCTGCCTGTGTCTCTGCCTCTCTCTCTCTCTCTCTCTCTCTCTCTGTGTGTGTGTGTGACTATCATAAAAAAAAAAAGAATCTCCCAACAGGAGACGCTTAGATCAATAGTACAGAATGGAAATCTGAAACAAGATACAAACCTGTAACTCTATGATCCATTAATCGACAACAAGGCAGGAAGGAATATCCAAAGGAACAAAGACAGTCTCTTCAACAAACCCTAACCCTGACCCCAGGATAAGAACAAATGGTGTTGGGAAAACCAGGCAGCCACATGCAGAAGAATCAAACTGGACCACTTTCTTACACCATGTATATAAAAAATAAATTCAAAATGGATGAAAGACCTAAATGTGAGACCTGAAACCATACAAAGAAGAAAAGATAGGCAGCAACGTCTTTGACATTGGCCATTGGATGTTCTTTCTAGATATGCCTCTGAGGTGAGGGAAACAAAAGCAAAAATCCTATTGGGACTTCATCAAATTGAAAAGCTTCCGCACAATGAAGAAAACAACCAAAGCTAAAAGGCAACATACAGGAGGAGGGGCAAGATGGCGGAATTGTAGGGTCCCCAAATCACCTGTCCCCACGAAATTACCTAGATAACCTTCAAATCATCCTGAAAATCTACGAATTCAGCCTGAGATTTAAACAGAGACCAGTTTGAATGCTACAGTGGAAAAGTTCGTGATTCTATAAAGGTAGGAAGACGGGAAAAAGAAATAAAGAAACAAAAGGCATACAAGGGTGAGGGGCCCTGTGAGGAGCCTGGCTATGGCCAGGGCGAGTGCTCACAGGGCAGAAGAGCTCTGTCCTGGGAGAAGGAGGAGCTTCACCAATCTTCCAGGGCAGAATGGCCCCTTCAAGGAGTCAGAGCAGGACCCCAGGAAGGCGGGGATGCCCTAGGGCACCCTGGGACACTAATAGAAACATGCACTCCCAGGAGAGTGCAGCGAGCTCCCTAAGGGCTGCAGGGCACATGCATTGACCGGGGAGCAGCTCTGAGGGGCTCAGGTGGCAGCTCTGCACAGAGGTGTTTGCACGGCCCAGGAGCAGCTTGGCAGCGGCGCCTCCTGCAACGGAAGAGGCTCCATTCAGAGGGGGATTTGGAGCTCTGGGAGCAACTTGGAGGAGCTCGGGCGGTGGCTCCACTGTGAGGTGGCTGTACAGCTGGGAGCGAGAATCCATCAGTGCAGGCCCCGGAGCACAGGGCGCCGGGACACAGCCCAGGATTCGGTCTCCCCCGGGATAGACAGAGGCCCAGAGGGCCTAGGACACCAAGGACGCTCCTGTCCAGAGCTGAGCAGATCAGCGGCCCAGCCCCAGAGCCTCCAGGACCTGCAGATGGACTGCTCCCGTGTTACTGCGGGGGCTGAATACAGGATTCCAGAGCTGGTCGCTGACACTGGGGTTGTTCCTCCTGGGACCTCACGGGGTAAACTACCCCCACTGAGCCCTGCACCAGGCAGGGGACAGAGCAGCTCTGAAAATCAGCACAACAGGCCCCTACCCCAGAAGACCGCCTAGACGGACAAGTTCCAGGGGAAGTCAAGGAACTTAAAGTATACAGAATCAGAAGATACCCCCCATGTTTTTTTTATTTATGATTGCTTCGCCCTCCACTTCCTCCCTTTCTTTCTTTTTCTTTCTCTTTTTATTCTCTTTTTTCCTTCTTTCTTCCTTTATTCTTTTTCGTTTTTCTCTTTTCTTTCCTTCCTTCTCTCCTCTCTTTTTCTCCTTTTCCCAATACAATTTGTCTTGGCCACTCTGCACTCAGCAAAATGACTCGAAGGAAAACCTCACCTCAAAAGAAAGAATCAGAAACAGTCGTCTCTCCCACAGAGTTACAAAATCTGGATTACAATTCAATGTCAGAAAGCAAATTCAGAAACACTATTATACAGCTACTGGTGGCTATAGGAAAAAGCATAAAGGACTCAAGAGACTTCATGACTGCAGAATTTAGATCCAATCAGGCCGAAATGAAAAATCAATTGAATGAGATGCAATCCAAACTAGAAGTCCTAACGACGAGGGATAACGAGTTGGAAGAACGAGTGAGTGACATAGAAGACAAGTTGATGGCAAAGAGAGAAACTGAGGAAAAAAGAGACAGATAATTAAAAGACAAGGAAGACAGATTAAGGGAAATAAACGACAGCCTGAGGAAGAAAACCCTACGTGGAATTGGGGTTACCGATGGTGCCAAATTAGACAGAGGGCCAGAATATGTATTTGAACAAATCCTAGCTGAAAACATTCCTAATCTGGGAAGGGAAACAGGCATTCAGATCCAGGAAATAGAGAGATCCCCCCTAAAATCAATAAAAACTGTCCAACACCTCGACATTTAATCGTGAAGCTTGAAATTCCAAAGATAAAGAGAAGATCCTTAAAGCAGCAAGAGACAAGAAAATCCTGACCTTTATGGGGAGGAGTATTAGGATAACAGCAGACCTCTCCACAGTGACCTGGCAGCCCAGAAAGGGCTGGCAGGATATATTCAGGGTCCTCCATGAGAAGAACATGCAACCAAGAATACTTTATCCAGCAAGGCTCTCATTCAAAATGGAAGGAGAGATAAAGAGCTTCCAAGACAGGCAGGAACTGAAAGAATATGTGACCTCCAAACCAGCTCTGCAAGAAATTTTATGGGGAACTCTTAAAATTCCCCTTTAAGAAGAAGTTCAGTGGAACAATCCACAAAACAAGAGCTGAAAAGATATCATGATGACACTAAACTCATATCTGTTGATAGTAACTCTGAACGTGAACAGGCTTAATGACCCCATCAAAAGGCGTAGGGTTTCAGACTGGATAAAAAAGCAGGACCCATCTATTTGCTGTCTACAAGAGACTCATATTAGACAGAAGGACACCTACAACCTGAAAATGAAATGTTGGAGAAAAATTTACCATTCAAAGGGTCCTCAAAAGAGAGCAGGGGTAGCCATTCTTATACCAGATAATCTAAAATTTACCCCGAAGACTGTAGTGAAAGATGAAGAGGGACACTAAATCATACTTAAACGATCTATCCAATAAGAGGACTTAACAATCCTCAATATAAATGCCCCGAATGTGGGAGCTGCCAAATATTTAAACCAATTAATAACCAAAGTGAAGAAATACTTAGATAATAATACACTTACACTTGGTTACTTCAATCTAGCTCTTTTTTTTAAAAGATTTTATTTATTCATGATAGACACAGAGAGAGAGAGAGGCAGAGACACAGGCAGAGGGAGAAGCAGGCTCCACGCAAGGAGCCCGATGTGGGACTTGATCCCGGGACTCCAGGATCACACCCTGGGTTGAAGGCAGGCACTAAACCGCTGAGCCACCAAGGGATCCCCTCAATCTAGCTCTTTCTACCCTCGATAGGTCTTCTAAGCAAAACATCTCCAAAGAAACGATACCTTTAAATCATACACTGGACCAGATGGATTTCACAGAAATCTACAGAACTTTATATCCAAACTCAACTGAATACACATTCTTCTCAAGTGCACATGGAACTTTCTTCAGAATCGACCACATACTGGGTCACAAATCGGGTCTGAACCGATACCAAATGATTGGGATTGTCCCCTGCATATTCTCAGACCATAATGTCTTGAAATTAGAACTAAGGTATCCCTGGGTGGCGCAGCAGTTTGCCGCCTGTCTTTGGCCCAGGGTGCAATCCTGGAGACCCGGGATCGAATCCCACGTCGGGCTCCCAGTGTATGGAGTCTGCTTCCCCTCTGCCTATGTCTCTGCCCCCCCCCATCTCTCTCAGTGTGGCTATCATAAATAAATTAAAAAAAGAAAAAAAAAAGAAAAAACACACCTTCCCTACAATCAAGCAATTGCACTGTTGGGGATTTACCCAAAGATTCAGATGCAATGAAATGCCGGGTCACCTGCACCCCGATGTTTATAGCAGGAATGTCCACAATGGCCAAACTGTGGAAGGAGCCTGGTGTCCATTAAACATGAATGGATAAAGAAGATGTGGTTTATGTATACAATGGAATATTAATCAGCCATTAGAAACGACAAATACCCACCATTTGCTTCAACGTGGATAGAACTGGAGGGTATTATGCTGAGTGCAGTAAGTCAATCGGAGAAGGACAGTGTATGTTCTCATTCATTTGGGAAATATAAATAATAGTGAAAGGGAATATAAGGGAATGGAGAAGAAACCTGTGGGAAATATCAGAAAGGGAGACAGAACATAAAGACTCCTAACTCGGGATCCCTGGGTGGCGCAGCGGTTTGGCGCCTGCCTTTGGCCCAGGGCGCGATCCCGGAGACCCGGGATCAAATCCCACGTCGGGCTCCCGGTGCATGGAGCCTGCTTCTCCCTCTGCCTGTGTCTCTGCCTCATTCTCTCTCTCTCTCTCTGTGACTATCACAAATAAATAAAAATTTAATAAAAAGACTCCTAACTCTGGGAAACGAACTAGGGGTGATGGTAGGGGAGGAGGGCTGGGGTGGGGGTGAATGTGTGATGGGCACTGAGGGGGGCACTTGACGGGATGAGCACTGGGTGTTATTCTGTATGTGGGCAAATTGAACACACATAAAAAATAAATTTATTATTAAGAAAAAAAAAGAAGGAAGAAAAAGTGGCACCTGGGTGGCTCAGTCAGTTAAGCTTCTGACTTAGGCTCAGATCATGATCCAGGTCCAAGGAAGGCTCCCTGTTCAGCAGGGAACCTACTTCTCCCTCTCCCTCTGCCCGTCTTGCTCATGGTTTTTCTCTCCTCTCTCAATTAATTAAATAAAGTCTTTGAAAAAGACACAAACAAACCCAGAATGAAGAGAAATCACCCATGTAGAAGAATTTCAAACAATTTGTGCAGACATTCCACCCTCAAATTCATGAGCATAGCTTCCCACTCTTATGTGTGCAATACACATAGTAACTTCCTTCTACAAAATATATTATGAGAAACTTAAAAAAATAATGATAATGTAATAGTAATAATAATAATAATAATAAGAATAAGAAGAAGAAGAAGAAGAAGAAGAACAATAAAGAATCACTTTACTATGGAGAAAGCTGACAAACACTACATCAGCAAAATGATCAGATCAATACCAAGACTGATAAATTATGTTGATAGTATCTCTCCTTTATATAATAAAAATAGCAATATATCTCTGTATATAATCCACAAAAACAGTTCAATCATGAGATAAACAACAGACATGTCCCAACTGAGGGAAATTTTACAAAATACTCTACTTGTCAAAGTGTTCCAGTTCGACAACAAGGAAAGGCTGAAAGACTGTCACAATCCAGAGGAGCCTAAGGAAACAGGAGGACAAATGGAGTGTGATATGAGGAATGGTAACTCAGCAAAAACTATGGAAATCTGAATAAAGTATTGTCCCTGGTTAATGCAAATATTTTAATATTGATTCATTAGCTAATATTTGAACCGTACTAATATAACATATCCATAATTGGAAATATTGAGTGCAAGTGCATGAGAATTCTCTTAGTATCTTCTCAATTTCCCTACAAATCTTTGTTTTATTTTCTAATAAATAAGATTTATTTTGAAAAATGACTTAAATAAATCAGGCTCCAAGTGTGAAGACATTTCAAGAATAGTTAACATTTGCCTTATTCTTAAGGAGTTCCTTCGTTAGGAACAAAGTAAAAATTTTATATCAGAAGGAAAGAAAAACACTTATGAACACGTACAATGCTTCCTCAACCTGAAAGCAGGAAAGCATAATGAATAGCAAAAATCACCTAAAAATACTTCTATTATAATAGACACCATATTGTAAGTGCATTTAAAATTAGCAAGGCATAACATTTATCTCCTTGACATTTGTCTTCCAAAGAGTTCACAGTGTTTCAGTGTCAGTTGAAACAGGGGAAGAAACTCAGGGAAGAATCCTTCACATAATAATAGGACCATTGGTAGTAATGTCTCTCATTATTTCCAAATCCATAAAGATGCATTTTCTGATGAGTGACGGAGCTGCGAAGAAATAGTTGAGAAAGCCTCATCCCTCTGAATTACTAGTGTCAGAATATTTTAACAATACTACCACGGATAGTACTTTACCATATTAATAGTCAATACGTCTCAGATTGGAATCTGAGCAATCAGATGTGCAGAGAAAAAACGCTTTGATTGCTCCTCATCTTTTAAAGGCAAAGGAGAACTTTTCTATGTACAAAGTCAGTTGTCAAGATAGCCTTAGGGAATAAGAGTCTGCAGCATCAAATCACGCTGCATAGCCGAGACGCCCGATCTCCAGGTCTTCCTGATTGCAAATCCCGGGGCTTGTCCCCCAACACAGGCTGCCACGCTGAGGTCATTTGCAATTGCTCTCTTAGGAGCTCCGGGGAGGACGGCAGGAGCTAGAAAGTATGGGACGGGACGTGGGGAGGCGGAGAACATTACGGCCATTCCACTTTAAGTTCAGCATTTGCACAAGTCCAGCAAACCCAGTCCCCTGTGAAGAAGAGCTGAAATTTACATGACTTCAGTTACAGGAAAAAAACAAAAATTTACAGCTTAATGTCCTAGAATGCCCCAGAATAGAATAAAAACTGAGCCGAAGCCAAGGGCTGGAAGCCCCTATTAGAATGAGAAGAGAGCTCAATGACCTTGAAGGCCCCATATCAAAATGTGAACCGTACTTGAGGAATTGCTCCAGCCCTTCTGGAGGTCCCCGAGACCAGCCCTTAAAACTAGGCTAAAACCGTCCTCGGGGCCCAAATCCCTGCTCCACTCTGTGGGGAATACTTGGACCCATGCTCGAGTGTGTAAAACAACCCTTGTTTGTTTGCATCAGTGTCGGCTCCTTAGTGGTTTCTCGGATTCGCCATCTTGTGCACAACACCCCCATGTCCCCTTCCCACCTGGACTGACTCCCTGTCCCCTCCCACCCAGGCTGACCCTCAGTCACCTCCCCGCCCACAACAGCTGGGCACAGGCCCTCACACAGGTCCATGGGCATGCTGGGCACTCCCGCCATCCCTGGCCTCCCAGGGGAAGGAAGGAGGATTCAGCAGGACACACTCCCATGGTGGCCTCTGGGCTCCCTGCCCAGGGTGGCACCTGGTGACATGTCGGCGTCTGAGTCCCTGATGCTGGCTCCTCCTCCCTGGTATTCCCACAGGAAATGAAGTAAGAGGCCCTGGTCTCCTCCAGGGACATCAACCAGGTGGACATGGACATCAACATGACATTCAGCAGTCACATAATGTTTTGGGACTACTACGGGGTAGGGTGAGGCTGAGGTGCCAGGGGGGATTGGGACCCGGGGGAGGACTGGTGGCTTCTGAGTAGGGAACATGGGGCTTTGAGGCCGGGGGAAGAACAGCAGCCAACAAAACACGGCAGCATGAAAGGGTGCTGGGGATGACCTCTGTGCCCCCACACCCAGTGTCTCAGGGATGAGGAGGTCACTAGGATGGGTCGTCCAGGGCTTGCCATGGGAGCTGAACCCCAAAGGGGTAACGGACGGCACCCTGAAACCAGGTGCCTGGGTGGGGGCCATGGGGGGCATTAAGGGGACCTGGGGGCAGGTTGCATGGCTGTGACTGGAGGAGGACACACATCAATCCGATGAGGGTCAGAAGGGTCAGAGTGACACCCACCCACGGTGCTTTATATATTTTGAAATTCTATGCATTTAATTTGAGACAATTTGCAATTTGTAAACATACATAGTATGATGACCCCCAGATAATGCACCCAGTCCAGCCAGGGCCCTGCACTGACCACCCGGGACCCCTGGGGCAGGTGTCACAATAAACCCCAGACTGTGGTCGCCTTTATCTGTAGATGTCTTGGTGTGCATCTTAAAGAAAGGGGATGCCCTGTGTCCGCAGGCCCTCCACGCCATCCCCCTCACTCCCTACCCATACACTATCCCCCTACATCATTATCCCTCATGGCATTCCCCCTACACCATCCCCCTCAAACCCACACACCCCCACACAAACCCCACCCACACTATACCCCAACACCATCCCCCCTACACCATCCCCCTCAATCCACCACCATCATACCCCTGCCCCAAAATCATCCATTCACACACCATCGCCCCCCAGCAAGGACCCAGTGCAGGTGCACCCTGTGGGACATGCTCAGCCTCCCCGTGGTTCTCTGGACAGCCTGCTACCATCAGAAGCCCGGTGTCCCATAGAGTGTCCAGGGGTTTCAGGGAGGAGGAAAGACAGGGAGCCCCCGACAGGGTGGGTGCAGGTAGGTGGAGCAGAGGAAGCACTGTGCCCTGCCTCCTCCCACTCTTCCTCCTGGAGGGCGGCACAACCTGCACAGGACACCAGCCCCTAACCCAGAGGGACCTGGGCTGACTTGGGCCCAGGCTCTTGGGGGTTGGGTTGATTTGAGTCCCCACCAGTCCCAACTCAAGGACTAATGGAATCAGGCCCCATGGCCCTGGCCAGCCCTGGATTCTGGCCCCGGGCTGAGAAAGCCCTCTCACAGCTGGATGTGGCCTCCTGGGGCCTGGGCGTGCCCCACAGATACAGGTCGCTGATCTAGGGCAGCCCTGGGGATCCCAGGACACACCAGTGTGGGGAGAGGAGGGGTAAGCCGGTGGGCCACACCTGCACCCACACCAGGAGGCAGGCTCCTCCAGGTGCTGTGGCCCCAGAGAGCCCAGGCCGGGGTCCAGCTGCCCTGCGGGGACCCAGAGCAGGAGCCCATAAACTGCAGGTCCAGGTCAGCATTGCTGTCCTCAGAACCGTCAATCAGGCTGAAACTTCAGGACACTCACCCCCACACGGAGTCCACACATGCTCCCAGGTGGGGGACTCCAGCACCCGCCCCCCCACCCCATGTGATTCTTGCCCCCCCTTAAAGGACAGAAAGGTCTCCTTCCCCAGGGGAAGGCACGAACTCATGGCTCTGAGCCCTTTGCTGTAGAAACTCAATAAAGTGTTGTGGTGTGAAAATGCAGAGCCAGCCCATTTCTGTGTCTCCCAGAACTATGTGCTTGGGGCATGGAGAGACCCCCAGAGAGGAGGAGGGGGCACTACCTAGGCCCCAACCAGCCCCTGCAGGGGCGCCACCAGGCACACACAGCTGATGTCCCCACATGCCTTCCAGTGCAACCAGACCCCCTGCTGGACATGGGAATGTGGCCGCGCCAAAACTTCCAGCTCTGCTGACCCTCCATCTGAAAGTTCCTGCATGAGTGAGCCCCCCGTGGCCAGGAGAGCCCAGCTAGCCGCCCAGCGCCAGCACCAGAAATGATGTTCTGCCAACCATTTCGGGGTTTTGCGTGACCCAGCCAGAGGATCTGATAGCTGCATGGGATAGCTGCATGTGATAGACACACACGCATCTCAAAACCAACAAAAGTCGGAATCCTCCCAATGTTGTCAAACAAGAGCCAGATGGTTACATACACTACACTGTGGTCTCCAATAGGATATTTGGAAAAATGCTATAAGCCATGACTGCAGAGGTGTTGGACGCATGGAATGTGTTTGCAGTGTTCCAACAGGGAGGGCAGAGGGGCAGGAAGCATCCTCCGGAGTGGGGGGGCCCTCCTAGGAAAGGACACCAGGTCCTTGTGAAGGCTACGGAGGGTGAAATCTCCTCCTCTCTTTCTGCTTCTGGTTTTCATCCTAAATGCCATTTTCCTCAATCATATTAGCAAGAATTTATTTTATGTTTTTAAATTTCTTTTTATTGGAGTCCAATTTGTATGAATTCTTTCTTCAGCAAGGGTGTCATACAGGAGAGGCGAGAGAAAGATTTTCCCAGACAGGCAACATATAAAGGAGTTCATGACCACTTAACCAATCCAGTAAGGAATTTTAAGAGGGACTCTTCTAGTGGGGGAAAAAAAGAGACCAAAAGCAACAAAGACAAGAAAGGCCCAGAGAACATCACCAGAAACACCAACTCTTCCGGAAACACAAAGGCACAAAGTTCATATCTTTGAATAATCACTCTGAATGCTGATAGACTAAATGCTCCAATAAAAAGATATAGGGTATCAGAGTGGCTTAAAAAACAGGATCCGGGATGTCTGGGTGGCTCAGGGGTTGAGCCTCTGCCTTTGACTCAGGGTGTGATCCTGAAGTCTTGGATCGAGTCCCATATTGGGCTCCTGGTGGGGAGCCTGTTTCTCTCTCTGCCTAATTTTCTGCCCCCCTCTCTCTCTCTCAGTCTCGCTCTCTCTCACACTATCATAAATAAAATTATTATTAAAAAAACAACATCCATCTGTACGCTGCTACAAGATGCTCACCTTAGACCTATAGACACCAACAGATTGAAAGTCAGGGGATGGAAAATCACCTATGACGCTAATGGATATCAAAAGAAAGATGGAGGACCCATACTTATATCAAACAAATTAGATTTGAAAACACACCCTGGGGGACACCTGGAGGCTCAGTGGTTGAGCATCTGCCTTCGGCTCAGGGTGTGATTCTGGGATCTCAGGATCGAGTCCCACATCATCCTCCCTTTGGGGAGCCTGCCTCTCACTCTGCTATGTTCCTTCCTCTGCTTCTCTGTGTAATTCTCATGAATAAATAAATAAAGATTTTAAATTTCTAAAAAGAAAGAACAAATACTGTAAGAAGAGATGAAGAAGGGCATTATTTCATGATTAAAAAGACTCTCTATCATGATAAAACAACTAAATATTTATGCTGCCAACATGGGAGTACCTAAATATAGAAACCACTGTTGGTGGGAATGTGAACTGATGCAGCCACTCTGGAAATCTCTGTGGAGGTTCCTCAATGAGATAAAAATAGACCTGCACAACGACCCAGAAATTGCACTGTTGGGGATTTACTGCAAAGATTCAGATGCAATGAAACGCCGGGACACCTGCACCCCGATGTTTATATTAGGAATGTCCACAATAGCCAAACTGTGGAAGGAGCCTCGATGTCCATCGAAAGTTGAATGGATAAAGAAGATGTGGTTTATGTATACAATGGAATATTACTCAGCCATTAGATATGGACTGCTCCCGAGTTTTTGCGTGGGCTGAATACAGGTTTCCAGAGCTGGCTGTTGCCACTGGGGTTGTTCCTCCTGGGGCCTCACGGGGTAAACTAACCGCACTGAGCCCTGCACCAGGCAGGGGACAGAGCAGCTCCCCCAAGTGCTAACACCTGTAAATCCACACAACAGGCCCCTCCCCTGGAAGACCAGCTAGACGGACAAGTTCCAGGGGAAGTCAAGGAACTTAAAGTATACAGAATCAGAAGATACCCCCCATGTTATTTTATTTATGATTGCTTCCCCCACCCTTTTTCCCCATTTTCTTTCTTTTCTTTCTTTTTTATTCTCTTTTTTCCTTCTTTCTTCCTTTATTCTTTGCCTTTTTCTCTTTTCTTTCCTTCTTTCTCTCCTCTCTTTTTCTCCTTTTCCCAATTCAATTTGTTTTTGGCCACTCGACACTCAGGAAAATGACTAGAAGGAAAACCTAACCTCAAAATAAAGAATCAGAAACAGTCGTCTCTCCCACAGAGTTACAAAATCTGGATTACAATTCAATGTCAGAAAGCCAATTCAGAAGCACTATTATACAGCTACTGGTGGCTCTAGAAAAAAGCATACAGGACTCAAGAGACTTCATGACTGCAGAATTTAGATCCAATCAGGCCGAAATTAAAAATCAATTGAATGAGATGCAATCCAAACTGGAAGTCCTAACGATGAGGCATAATGAGGTGGAAGAACGAATGAGTGACATAGAAGACAAGTTGATGGCAAAGAGAGAAACTGAGGAAAAAAGAGACAGACAATTAAATGACCAGGAAGACAGATTAAGGGAAATAAACGACAGCCTGCGGAAGAAAAACCTACGTGTAATTGGGATTCCCAAGGGCGCCAAAATGGACAGAGGGCCAGAATAAGTATTTGAACAAATAATAGCTGAAAACATTCCAAATCTGGGAAGGGAAACAGGCGTTCAGATGCAGGAAATAGAGAGATTCCCCCCCTTAAATCAATAATAACCATCCAACACCTCGACATTTAATAGGGAAACTTGCAAATTCCAAAGATAAAGAGAAGATCTTTAAGCAGCAAGAGACAAGAAAATCCTGACCTTTATGGGGAGGAGCATTAGGGTAACAGCAGACCTCTCCATAGCAACCTGGCAGACCAGAAAGTGCTTGCAGGATATATTCAGGGTCATCAATGAGAATAACATGCAACCGAGAATACTTTATCCAGCAAGGCTCTCATTCAAAATGGAAGGAGAGATAAAGAGATTCCAAGACAGGCAGGAACTGAAAGAATATGTGACCTCCAAACCAACTGTGCAAGAAATTTTAAGGGGGACTCTTAAAATTCCCCTTTAAGAAGAAGCTCAGTGCTTTTGGGTGCAATTGTAAATGGGATTCACTCCTTAATTTCTCTTTCTTCAGTCTCATTGTTAGTGTATAGAAATGCCACTGACTTCTGGGCATTGATTTTGTATCCTGCCACGCTACCGAATTGCTGTATGAGTTCTAGCAATCTTGGGGTGGAGACTTTTGGGTTTTCTATGTAGAGTATCATGTCATCGGCGAAGAGGGAGAGTTTGACTTCTTCTTTGCCAATTTGAATGCCTTTAATGTCTTTTTGTTGTCTGATTGCTGAGGCTAGGACTTCCAGTACTATGTTGAATAGCAGTGGTGAGAGTGGACATCCCTGTCTTGTTCCTGATCTTAGGGGAAAAGCTCCCAGTGCTTCCCCATTGAGAATGATATTTACTGTGGGCTTTTCATAGATGGCTTTTAAGATGTCGAGGAATGTTCCTCTATCCCTACACTCTGAAGAGTTTTGATCAGGAATGGATGCTGTATTTTGTCAAATGCTTTCTCTGCATCCAATGAGAGGATCATATGGTTCTTGGTTTTTCTCTTGCTGATATGATGAATCACATTGATTGTTTTACGGGTGTTGAACCAGCCTTGTGTCCCAGGGATAAATCCTACTTGGTCATGGTGAATAATTTTCTTAATGTACTGTTGGATCCTATTGGCTAAACCTCACCAAAGATGTAAAGGATCTATACCCTCAAAACTATAGAACACTTCAGAAAGAAATTGAGGAAGACACAAAGAGATGGAAAAATATTCTATGCTCATGGATTGGCAGAATTAATATTGTGAAAATGTCAATGTTACCCAGGGCAATATACACGTTTAATGCAATCCCTATCAAAATACCATGGACTTTCTTCAGAGAGTTAGAACAAATTATTTTAATATTTGTGTGGAATCAGAAAAGACCCCGAATAGCCAGGGGAATTTTAAAAAAGAAAACCATATCTGGGGGCATCACAATGCCAGATTTCAGGTTGTACTACAAAGCTGTGGTCATCAAGACAGTGTGGTACTGGCACAAAAACAGACACATAGATCAGTGGAACAGAATAGAGAATCCAGAAGTGGACCCTGAACTTTATGGGCAACTAATATTCGATAAAGGAGGAAAGACTATCCATTGGAAGAAAGACAGTCTCTTCAATAAATGGTGCTGGGAAAATTGGACATCCACATGCAGAAGAATGAAACTAGACCACTCTCTTTCACCATACACAAAGCTAAACTCAAAATGGATGAAAGATCTAAATGTGAGACAAGATTCCATCAAAATCCTAGAGAAGAACACAGGCAACACCCTTTTTGAACTCGGCCATAGTAACTTCTTGCAAGATACATCCACAAAGGCAAAAGAAACAAAAGCAAAAATGAACTATTGGGACTTCATCAAGATAAGAAGCTTTTGCACAGCAAAGGATACAGTCAACAAAACTCAAAGACAACCTACAGAATGGGAGAAGATATTTGCAAATGACATATCAGATAAAGGGCTAGTTTCCAAGATCTATAAAGAACTTATTAAACTCAACACCAAAGAAACAAACAATCCAATCCTGAAATGGGCAAAAGACATGAACAGAAATCTCACAGAGGAAGACATAGACATGGCCAACATGCATATGAGAAAATGCTCTGCATCACTTGCCATCAGGGAAATACAAATCAAAACTACAATGAGATACCACCTCACACCAGTGAGCATGGGGAAAATTAACAAGGCAGGAAACAACAAATGTTGGAGAGGATGCGGAGAAAAGGGAACCCTCTTACACTGTTGGTGGGAATGTGAACTGGTGCAGCCACTCTGGAAAACTGTGTGGAGGTTCCTCAAACAGTTAAAAATAGACCTGCCCTACGACCCAGCAATTGCACTGTTGGGGATTTACCCCAAAGATACAAATGCAATGAAACGCCGGGACACCTGCACCCCGATGTTTCTAGCAGCAATGGCCACTATAGCCAAACTGTGGAAGGAGCCTCGGTGTCCAACGAAAGATGAATGGATAAAGAAGATGTGGTTTATGTATACAATGGAATATTACTCAGCTATTAGAAATGACAAATACCCACCATTTGCTTCAACGTGGATGGAACTAGAGGGTATTATGCTGAGTGAAGTAAGTCAGTCGGAGAAGGACAAACATTATATGTTCTCATTCATTTGGGGAATATAAATAATAGTGAAAGGGAAAATAAGGGAAGGGAGAAGAAATGTGTGGGAAATATCAGAAAGGGAGACAGAACGTAAAGACTGCTAACTCTGGGAAACGAACTAGGGGTGGTAGAAGGGGAGGAGGGCGGGGGGTGGGAGTGAATGGGTGACGGGCACTGGGTGTTATTCTGTATGTTAGTAAATTGAACACCAATTAAAAAAAAAAAAAGAAGAAGCTCAGTGGAACAATCCACAAAAACAAGGACTGAATAGATATCCTGAAGACGCTAAACTCATATCTATCGATAGTAACTCTGAACGTGAATGGGCTTAATGACCCCAACAAAAGGCACAGGGTTTCAGACTGGATAAAAAAGCAGGACCCATCTATTTGCTGTCTACAAGAGACTCATATTAGACAGAAGGACACCGACAACCTGAAAATAAAATGTTGGAGAACTATTTACCATTCAAAAGGTCCTCAAAAGAAAGCAGGGTAGCCATCCTTATATCAGAAAAACTAAAATTTACCCCGAAGAGTGTAATGAGAGATGAAGAGGGACACTAAATCATACTTAAGGGATCTATCCCACAAGAAGACTTAACAATCCTCAACATATGCCCCGAATGTGGGAGCTGCCAAGTATTTAAACCAATTAATAACCATAGTGAAGAAATACTTAGATAATAATACACTTATACTTGGTGACTTCAATCTAGCTCTTTCTACCCTCGATAGGTCTCTAAGCACAACATCTCCAAAGAAAAAAAGAGCTTTAAATGATACACTGGACCAGATGGATTTCACAGAAATCTACAGAACTTTACATCCAAACTCAACTGAATACACATTCTTCTCAGGTGTACATAGAACTTTCTCCAGAATAGACCACATACTGGGTCACAAATAGGGCCTGAACCGATACCAAGGGATTGGGATCATCCCCTGCATATTCTCAGACCATAATGCCTTGAAATTAGAACTAAATCACAACAAGAAGTTTGGAAGGACCTCAAACACATGGAGGTGAAGGACTATCCTGCTAAAAGATGAAAGGGTCAACCAGGAAATTAAGGAAGAATTAAAAGCTTTCATGGAAACTAATGAGAATGAACATACAACCAATCAAAATCTTTGGGATGCAGCAAAAGCAGTCCTAAGGGGGATATACATCGCAATAAAAGCATCCATTCAAAAACTGGAAAGAACTCAAATACAAAAGCTAACCTTACACATAGAGGAGCTAGAAAAAAACAGCAGATATATCCTACACCCAACAGAAGAAGAGACTTAATTAAAATTCGAGCATGGGATCCCTGGGTGGCGTAGCGGTTTAGTGCCTGCCTTTGGCCCGGGACGTGATCCTGGAGACCCGGGATCGAATCCCACGTCATGCTCCCAGTGCATGGAGCCTGCTTCTCCCTCTTCCTATGTCTCTGCTTCTCTCTCTCTCTGTGACTATCATAAATAAATAAAAAATAAATAAATAAAAATTCGAGCAGAACTCAAGGAAATCGAGACCAGAAGAAATGTGGAACAGATCAACAGAACCAGGAGCTGGTTCTTTGAACAAATTAATAAGATAGATAAACCATTAGCCAACACGATTAAAAAGAAGATAGAGAAGACTCAAATTAATAAAATCATGAATGAGAAATGAGAGATCACTACCAACACCAAGGAAATACAAACGATTTTAAACACATGTTATGAACAGCTATACGCCAATAAATTAGGCAATCTAGAGGAAATGGGCGCAATCCTAGATAGCCACAAACTACCAACTGGAACAGGAAGAAATAGAAAACCTAAACAGGCCAATAACCAGGGAGGAAATTGAAGCAGTCATCCAAAACCTCCCAAGACACAAAAGTCCAGGGCCAGATGGCTTCCCAGGGGAATTCTATCAAATGTTTAAGGAAGAAACCATACCTATCCTACTAAAGCTGTTTGGAAAGATAGAAAGAGATGGAGTACTTCCAAATTCATTCTATGAGGCCAGCATCACCTTAATTCCAAAACCAGACAAAGACCCCACCAAAAAGGAGAATTACAGACCAATATCCCTGATGAACATGGATGCAAAAATTCTCAACAAGATACTAGCCAATAGGATCCAACAGTACATTAAGAAAATTATTCACCATGACCTAGTAGGATTTATCCCCGGGACACAAGGCTGGTTTAACACTCGTAAAACAATCAATGTGGTTCATCACATCAGCAAAGAAAAACCAAGAACCATATGATCCTCTCATTAGATGCAGAGAAGAAAGCATTTGACAAAATAGAGCATCCATTGCTGATCAAAACACTTCAGAGCTTAGGGATAAGGGAACATTCCTCGACATCATAAAGGCCATCTACGCAAAGCCCACAGCAAATATCATTCTCAATGTGGAAGCACTGGGAGCATTTCCACTAAGATCAGGAACAAGACAGGGATGTCCACTCTCACCACTGCTATTCAACATAGTACTGGAAGACCGAGCCTCAGCAATAAGACAACAAAAATAAATAAAGGCATTCAAATTGGCAAAGAAGAAGTCAAACTCTCCCTCTTCGCCGATGACATGATACTCTAACTAGAAAACCCAAAAGCCTCCCCCCCAAGATTGCTAGAACTCATACAGCAATTTGGTAGCATGGCAGGATACAAAATCAATGCCGAGATCAATGGCATTTCTATACACTAACAATGAGACTAAAGAAAGAGAAATAGAGGAGGCAATCTGATTTACAATTGCACCCAAAAGCATAAGATACCTAGGAATAAACCTAACAAAGGAGGTAAAGGATCTCAACCATAAACACTATAGAATGCCTCTGAAAGAAATTGAGGAAGACACAAAGAGATGGAAAAATATTCCATTCTCATGGATTGGCAGAATTAATATTGTGAAAAAGTCAATGTTACCCAGGGCAATGTATACGTTTAATGCAATCCCTATCAAAATACCATGGACTTTCTTCAGAGAGTTAGAACAAACTATTTTAATATTTGTGTGGAATCAGGAAAGACCCCGAATAGCCAGGGGAATTTTAAAAAAGAAAACCATAGCTGGGGGCATCACAATGCCAGATTTCAGGTTGTACTACAAAGCTGTGGTCATCAAGACAGTGTGGTACTGGCACAAAAACAGACTCATAGATCAATGGAACAGAATAGAGAACCCAGAAGTGGACCCTGTACTTTATGGTCAACTGATATTCAATAAAGTAGGAAAGACTAATCATTGGAAGAAAGACAGTCTCTACGATATACGGTACTGGGAAAATGGACATCCACACTCAGAAGAATGAAACTAGACCACTCTCTTTCACAATACACAAAGATAAACTCAAAATGGATGAAACATCTAAATGCGAGACAAGAATCCATCAAAATCCAAGAGAACTCAGGCAACACCCTTTTTGAACTCGTCCACAGTAAATTCTTGCAAGGTACATCCATGAAGGCAAAAGAAACAAAAGCAAAAATGAACTATTGTGACTTCTTCAAGATAAGAAGCTTTTGCACAGCCAAGGGTACAGTCAACAAAACTAAAAGACAACCTACAGAGTGGGAGAAGATGTTTGCAAAAGACGTATCTGATAAAGGGCTAGTTTCCAAGATCTATAAAGAACTTCTTAAACTCAACACCAAATAAACAAACAATCCAATCATGAAATGGGCAAAAGACATGGATAGAAATTTCACAGACAAAGACATAGATATTGCCAACATGCACATGAGAAAATGCTCTGCATCACTTGCCTCAGGGAAATACAAATCAAAACTACAATGAGATACCACCTCACACCAGTGAGCATGGGGAAAATTAACAAGGCAGGAAACCACAAATGTTGGAGAGGATGCGGAGAAAAGGGATCCCTCTTACACTGTTGGTGGGAATGTGAACTGGTGCAGCCACTCTGGAAAACTGTGTGGAGGTTCCTCAAAGAGTTAAAAATAGACCTGCCTTACGACCCAGCAATTGCACTCTTGGGGATTTACCCAAAATATTCAGATGCAATGAAATGCCGGGACACGTGCACCCCGATGTGTTTAACAGGAATGTCCACAATAGCGAAACTGTGGACGGAGCCATGGTGTCCATCGAAAGATGAATGGATAAAGAAGATATGGTTTATGTATACAATGGAATATTACTCAGCCATTAAAAACGACAAATACCCACCATTTGCCTCGACGTGGATGGAACTGGAGGGTATTATGCTGAGTGAAGTAAGTCAATTGAAGAAGGACAAACATATGTTCTCATTCAATTGGTTAATATAAATAATAGTGAAAGGGAATATAAGGGAATGGAGAAGAAATGTGTGGGAAATATGAGAAAGGGAGACAGAACATAAAGACTCCTAACTCGGGGATCCCTGGGTGGCTCAGCGGTTTAGCGCCTGCCTTTGGCCCAGGACACGATCCTGGAGTCCCAGCATCGAGTCCCACATCGGGCTCCCGGCATGGAGTCTACTTCTCCTTCCTCCTGTGTCTCTGCCTCTCTCTCTCTCTCTCTCTCTCTCTCTCTATGTCTATCATAAATACATAAATATTTTTAAAAAAAGATTCCTAACTCTGAGAAAGGAACTAGGGATGCTTTAAGGGGAGGAGGGCGGGGGGTGAAGGTGAATGGGTGAAGGGCAGTGAGAGGCGCCCTTGCCGGGATGAGCACTGGGTGTTATTCTGTTTGTTGGTAGATTAAACACCAATAAAAAATAAATTTATTTAAAAAAATGTTCAAACAACTAAATATTTATGCTGATACATGGGAGTACCTAAATATAGAAACCAATTAACAACAAACATACAGGAACTCACTGATAATAATACAATGACAGGGGATTTTAACACCCACTTATGGCAATGGACCGATCGTCTATGCAGAAAATCAAAAGGGGAACAATAACATTGACACACTGGACCACAGGGACTCAACAGATATAGTCTGAACATTTATTCCTAAAACAGAATAAACATTCCTTTCAAGTGCACATGGGACATTCTCCAGAACAGATCATATCATGTCCCACAAATCAGCCCTTAACAGGTACAACAGGTACAAGAAGGTTGAATCACACCCTTTACATATTTGGACCATGATGCTATGAAACTGGAAGTCGACAGTAAGAAACAAAATTGGACAGACCAAAAATATGTGGAGATTATGAACATCCTACTAGAGAATGAATAGAGCAACCAGGAAATTAAAGAGGAAATTTAAAACAAAAAAAAATGAAAACATGTTTCTCCAAACCTCTGGGATGTTGCAAAGGCAGTCCTAAGAGGGAAGTACATAGCAATACAGGCCTATCTCAAGCAACAAGAAGTCTCCAATTCGCAACCTAACCCTACACCCAAAGAGGCTGGAAAAGGAATAGCAAACAAAGCCTAAAGGCTACAGAAAAAGGGAAAAAATAAAGATGAGAGAAGAAATAAACAATGCAGAAAAAACAAAACAGTAGAATGGAATAATGAAACTAAGAGCTGGTTCTCCAAAATAATTAAGAAAATGGATCAAGCCCTAGCCAGTCTTATCAACGAGAAAAGAGAAAACCTAAATAAATAAAATCACAAATGAGAGAAGAGAGATAACAATTAACACCAGAAAAATAAGACAATTATAAGGGAATACTATGAAAGATTATACGCTAACAAACTGGGAGACCTGCAAGAAAAGGACAAATCCCTAGAAATGTGCAAACGAGCACATGTGCAAAACTGAAATAGGAAGAAATGGAAAATATGAACAGACCCATAACTAGCAAAGAAATTGAATCAGCAAGGCACCTGGGTGCCTCAGTGATTGAGCATCTGCTTTGGCTCAGGTCATGATCCCAGGGTCCTGGGGGATCACGTCCCACATCAGGCTCCCCGTATGGAGCCTCATTTTCCCTCTGCCTATAACTGTGCCCCTCTCTGTCTCTCATGAATAAATAAGTAAAGGTCTGGTTTGTTTAAGTAGGCATCAGGCCTTGTCCATGGACCAGCCCAGGGCTGGAACTCACAACCCCGAGATCAGGACCGGAGGTGAGGTCAGGAGTCGGAGGCTTAACCGACAGAGCCAGGCGGGGTCCCGAGGACAACACTGCTTTATCCTGTCTCTGTGACATCATTTGAAATAGGAAAGTGCTGCGTCCTGCTCTGTCCTGCTTCTCCAATACTGATTTGCTGTCCAGGGTCATTTGTGGGGGCGGATGGATGTTATTGGGTTTTTTCCTATTTATAGGATCTGCCACCATGACTTGACAGGAATGACATTGAAATTGAGGGTGGCTTCAGGAACTGGGGACATTTTCACAAGATAGGCTCCCAACCCATGAGCCCAGGACAGCCTCCCAGAGCCTGGTATGGCTCAGTGCACAAGTCTTGTGCTCCTTTGGTTCAGTCTCATTATTTATTCTCTGTGATGCTCCTGAGAAGGGAGTCACATCCGTCATTTCCTTCCTGAGTGCTCATTGTCAGGACACAGCAAGCCCTACAATAGAATAAAAACTGAGCCCAGGCCAAGGGCAGGAAACCCCTATTAGAATGAGAACAGAGCTCAATGCCTTTGAAGGCCCCATATCAAAATGTAAACAGAACTTGAAGTATTGCTCCAGCCCTTCGGGAGTACCCCGAGACCAGCCCTTAAAACTAAGGTAAAACCCAACTCGGGGTCCCAGTCCCTGCTCTGCTGTGTCAGGTATACTTGGACACAAGCTCAAGCTTGTAAATAAACTCTCATGTGTTTGCATTGGTGTCGGCTTCTCAGTGGTTTCTCGGATTCGCAATCTTGGGCACAACAATCTGAGATAAAAAAACAAAACCAAAAGAAGCTCGGACACAGGTAGAGTAAACGCAGGGTTTTGAGAGAAGCGGTGGAGACCCAGGGGCTTGGCAGCTCTTCTGTGGAGGCCACAGCCGACTGGGGCGCGGGATGCTCTGCCCCAGAGCCAGAGGACCCAGAGACCCCACCCGCATCCCGCCCATCAGGGCCGGGTCTCAGGAGCAGCACAGAGCCACCCGCTGAGCCCAGAAGTGCTGATGCCCACCCCGCCTCTGACCCCCACAGGTGCATCTCCCAGGCAGATGTGCACCTGACAATCAGCGCCACGGCTGATCCCCAGATCCCACACAGAGCATTCGCTGCCACCAAGTTATTGGACCACAGAGCCTGCAGAGCTTTAGCTCTGCCTGGAAAGTAGGGTCTAGATTCCTTGTACTTTGTGCTCTTTTTTCATTTATGTTCTTTGATTCTTTTTTATTAATTGCCTTATTTTAATTTTTATGTATGTACCTTTTATATATTTTATTTTTATTTTCGTAGTACTTTAATTGTGTTTATTCTTTTTAATTTTTTTTTCAATTTATATATGATAGTCACAAACAGAGAGAAAGAGAGAGAGAGAGAGGCAGAGACACAGGTAGAGGGAGAAGTAGGCTCCATGCACTGGGAGCCCGATGTGGGATTCGATCCAGAGTCTATAGGATAGTGCCCTGGGCCAAAGGCAGGCACTAAACCGCTGTGCCACCCAGGGATCATTTTAATTGTTTCTATTTTGGGATTTAGAATCTTTTAACAAGCAGGCCAAAATAATCGGTTGTTTTTTTTGTTTGTTTGTTTTTGTTTTTATTTTTGTTTTGGGAGGGCACCTGTTATTGTTTTTCTTGGTTTTTCTTTTTCTTCCTTCTTTCTTTTCTGGAAAATATAATGAGATGGAGAAATTCACCTGCATAAAATAAAATGAGGTCTACTCACAGCCAGGAAGTTCATCAATACACATATATGATGTCTAACTACAGTTTAAAACAATGATTATAAAAATAGCAGCTGGGCTGGAAAAAGAGCACAGAAGAAAACTAGAGAAACCTTTACTGTAGAAATAAAAGAACTAAAATCTAGTCAGGCCATCGTTAAAAATGCTATAACTGAGATGCAGTCCCAAGAGGAAGCCTTAAAAACAAGAAAGGTTATGGACCACAGAGACAGACGTAGGGAAGTCAGCCACTTATTAAAACAATAACATTCATACCATAGGAGACTCAGATGAAGAGAGAGAGAAGGTCGCCTTGCTGAGACATTAGAAACGACAAATACCCACCATTTGTTTCAACGTGGATGGAACTGGAAGGTATTATGCTGAGTGAAGTAAGTCAATCGGAGAAGGACAAACATTGTATGTTCTCATTCATTTGGAGAATATAGATAGTAGTGAGGGAATATAAGGGAAGGGAGAAGAAATGTGTGGGAAATATCAGAAAAGGAGACAGAACATAAAGACTCCTAACTCAGGGAAATGAACTAGGGGTGATGGAAGGGGAGGAGGGCGGGCGGTGGGGGTGAATGTGTGATGGGCACTGAGGGGGGCACTTGACGGGATGAGCACTGGGTGTTATTCTGTATGTTGGGAAATTGAACACCAATAAAAAAATAAATTATTATTAAAAGAAAGAAAGAAAGAAAGAAAGAAAGAAAGAAAGAAAGAAAGAGAAGGAAAGAAAGAAAAAAGAAAAAGAAACAAAGAAAGAAAGAAAGAAAGAAAGAAAGAAAGAGAAGGAAAGAAAGAAAAAAGAAAAAGAAAGAAAGAAAGAAAGAAAGAAAGAAAGAAAGGAAAGAAAGAAAGAAAGAAAGAAAGAAAGAAAGAAAGAAAGAAAGAAAGAAAGAAAGAAGAGTGGCACCTGTGTGGCTCAGTTAGTTAAGCTTCTGCCTTAGGCTCAGATCATGATCCAGGTCCCAAGGCACGCTCCCTGTTTTGCAGGGAACCTGCTTCTCCCTCTACCTCTGCCCCTCTCGATCATGGTTTTTATTTCCTCTCTCTCTCAAATAAATAAAAAACATCTTTGAAAAAGAATCAAACAAACCCAGAATGAAGAGAAATCTCCCATGTAGAAGAATTTCAAACAATTTGTGCAGACATTCCACAGTCAAGTTCATGAGCATACCTTCCCACTCATATGTGTGGAATACACATAGTAACTTATTCTACAGAATATAATATGAAAAAGTCAAAGTAATATTGATAATATAATAATAATAACATAATTAATAATAATAATAAAGAATCAGTTTATTATGGAGAAAGCTGACAAACATTACCTCAGCAAGATGATCAGATCGATACCAAGACTGATAAATCATGTTGATAGTATCTATCCTTTATATGATATAATGAAAATGGCAGTATATCTCTGTATATAATCCACAAAAACAGTTCAATCATGAGATAAATGAAAGACATGTCCCAACTGAGGGAAATTTTACAAAATACTCTACTTCTCAAAGTGTTCCAGTTCAAGAACAACAAGGAAAGGCTGAAAGACTGTCACAATCTAGAGGAGCCTAAGAAAACAGGAGGACAAATGGAATGTGATATGAGGGATGGTAACTTAGCAAAAACTAAGGAAATCTGAATAAAGTATGGTCTTTGGTTAATGTGACTATTTTAATATTGATTCATTAGCTAATATTTGAACCATACTAATATATCAATAATTGGAGAAATTGAGAGCAAGTGCATGTGAATGTACTATCTTCTCAATTTCCCTATAAATCTTTGTTTTTTTCCTAATAAATAAGATTTATTTTGAAAATTGACTTAAATGAATCAGGATCCAAGTGTGAAGACATTTTAAGAATCGTTGAATTAACTTTTGCCTTATTCTTAAAGAGTTCCTTTGATGGAAACAAAGTAAGAATTTTAGATCAGAAGGAAAGAAAAACACTTATGAACACGTATAATGCCTCCTCAACCTGAAAAGCAGGAAAGGATAATAAATAGCAAAAATCAGAAAAAATACTTCTATTATAATAGACACCATATTGCAAGTGCATTTAAAATTAGCAATGCATAACATTTATTTCCTTGACATTTGACTTCCAAAGAGTTCACAGTGTTTCAGTGTCAGTTGAAACAGGGGAAGAATCTCAGGGAAGAATCCTTCACATAATAATAGGACCATTGGTAATACTGTCTCTCAGTTCTTTCCAAATCAATAAAGATGCATTTCCTGATAAGTGACTGAACTGTGAAGAAAGAGATGAGAAACCCTCATCCCTCTGAACTACTTGTGTCAGAATATTTTAACCATAGTACTACGGATAGTAGTAAATTATCCTTAACAACAGGAAATACGTCTAAGATTGGAATCTGAGCAATCAGATGGGCAGAGAAAAAACGCTTTGATTTGCTCCTCATCTTTTAAAGACAAAGGAGAGGTTTTCTATGTACAAAGTCAGTTGTCAAGATGGCCTTAAGGAATAAGAGTCTGCAGCATTGAATTCCGCTGCACAGCTGGGACACCCACGCTCCAGGTCTTCCTGATCTCCATCACTGGGCCTGTCCCCCAACACAGGATGCCATGCTGAGGTCATTTGCAATTGCTCTCTTAGGAGCTCTTGGGAAGGGGGAAGGAGCTAGATAGGGTGGGAAAGGACGCATGGAGGCCGAGAAAATTAAGGCCATTCCAATTTAAATTCAGCATTAGCACACGCCCAGACATCCCAGGCCCCTGTGAAGAAGAGCTGCAATTTACATTGCTTCAGTTACAGGAAAAAAACAAAAGTTTACAGCTTAATATCCTAGAAAGCCCCACATAAGAATCAAATCTGAGCCCAGGCCAAGGGCAGGAAGCCCCTATTAGAATGAGAACAGAGCTCAATGCCCTTGAAGGCCCCATATCAAAATGTAAACATAACTTGAGGAATTGCAACATCCCTTCTGGAGGTCCCCGAGACCAGACCTTAAAACTAAGCTAAAACCCTCCTCGGGGTCCAAGTCACTGTTCTGCTGTGTCGGGTATACTTGGATAGAAGCTCGAGCTTGTAAATAAACCCTCGTGTGTTTGCATCAGTGTCGGCTTCTCGGTGGTTTCTCGGATTCGCAATCTTGGGCACAACAGTCTGAGATAAAAAAAAACAAAACCAAAAGAAGCTCGGGCGCATGCAGAGTGAACGCAGGGTTCTGAGAGAAGCGGCGGAGATCGGGGACTTGGGGGCTCTTCTGTGGAGGCCCATGCAGACTGGGGAGCAGGATACTCAGCCCCAGAGCCACAGAACCCAGCGTCCCCACCCACATCCCGCCCATCAGGGCCAGGTCTGAGGGAGCAGCACAGCGCTGCCCACTGGAGGCCAGAGGCGCTGACGCCCACCCTGCCTCTGACCCCCGCAGGTGCATATCCCAGGCAGATGTGCACCTGACAATCAGCACCACATCCCATCCCCAGACCCTGCACAGACCACTCACTGCCACCAAGTTCTCAGACCACAGAGGCTGCAGAGCTTCAGCTCTGACTGGAAAGTAGGGTCTAGATTCCTTTGTACTTTGTGCTCTATTTTCATTCATTTTCTTTGATTCTTTTTTATTAATTGCCTTATTTTAATTTTTATGTATGTACCTTAGATATTTCTAATTTTTACTTCCATGGTACTTTAACAGGAAAAGAAAACAGGAGGTACAGGAGGAAAGATGACAAACACTACCTCAGCAAGATGATCAGATCAATACCAAGACTGATAAATCATATTGATAGTATCTATCCTTTATATGATATAATAAAAATGGCAGTATATCTCTGTATATAATCCACAAAAACAGTTCAATCATGTGATAAAAAGACATGTCCCAACTTAGGGAAATTTTACAAAATACTCTACTTCTCAAAGTGTTCCAGTTCAACAACAAGGAAAGGCTGAAAGACTGTCATAATGCAGAGAGCCTAAGAAAACATGAGGAGAAATGGAGTGTGATATGAGGGATGGTAACTTAGCAAAAACTAAGGAAATGTGAATAATGTATGGTCTTTGGTTACTGCATATATTTTAATATTGATTCATTAGCTAATATTTGTACCGTCATGATATAAGATATCAATAATTGGAGAAATTGAGAGCAAGTGCATGTGAATTCTCTGTACTGTCTTCTCAATTTCCCTGTAAATCTTTGTTTGCTTTCTAATAAATAAGATTTATTTTGAAAATTGACTTAAATGAATCAGGCTCCAAGTGTGAAGACATTTTAAGAATAGTTTAATTAACTGTTGCCTTATTCTTAAAGAGTTCCTTTGATGGAAACAATAGGACCATTGGTAATAATGTCTCTCAATTATTTCCAAATCCATAAAGATGCATTTTCTGATGAGTGACTGAGCTGTGAAGAAAGAGATGAGAAACCCTCATCCCTCTGAATTACTTGTGTCAGAATATTTTAACCATAGTACCACAGATAGTAAATTATCCTTATTAACAAGAAATACGTCTCATATTGTAATCTGAGCAATCAGATGGGCAGAGAAAAAACACTTTTACTCACTCTTCATCTTTTAAAGATAAAGGACAGCTTTTCTGTGTTCAAAGTCAGATTTCAATATAGCCTTAGGGAATAAAAATCAGCAGCATGGAATCCCGCTGCACAGCTGGGACGCCCGCGCCCCTGGTCTTCCTGATCCCAAATCCCTGGGCCTGTCCCCCAACACCCGATGCCATGCTGAGGTCATTTGCAATTGCTCTCTTAGGAGCTCCTGAGAAGGGAGAAGGAGCTAGATAGGATGGGACAGGATGCAAGGAGGCCCAGAACATTATGGCCATTCCAATTTAAATTCAGCATTAGCACATGCCCAGACATCCCAGGCCCCTGTGAAGAAGAGCTGAAATTTACATTATTTCAGTTACAGGAAAAAAAACAAAAGTTTACAGCTTAATTTCTTAGAAAGCCCCACAATAGAATAAAAACTGAGCCCAAGCCAAGGGCTGGAATCCCCTATTACAATGAGAAGAGAGCTCAATGCTCTTGAAAGCCCCATATCAAAATGTAAACAGAACTTGAGGAATTGTTCCAGCCCTACTGGAGGTCCCCGAGACCAGCCCTTAAAACTAAGCTAAAACCGTCCTCGGGGTCCACTCACTGCTCCACTGTGTGGGGTATACTTGGACCCATGCTCGAGTTTGTAAAACAACCCTCGTGTGTTTGCATTGGTGTCGGCTCCTTAGTGGTTTCTCAGATTCGCAATCTTGTGCACAACACCCCAATGTCCCCTCCCCTCCTGGACTGACCCCTTGTCCCCTCCCACTCAGGCTGACCCCCAGTCACCTCCCCGCCCACAACAGCTAGGCACAGGCCCTCACACAGGTCCCACGGGCACGGTGGACACTCCCGCTATCCCCAGCCTCCCAGGGGAAGGACAGAGTTTTCGGCAGGACACACTCCCATGGTGGCCCCAGGGCTCCCTGCCCAGGACAGACAGGTCAGGATCTGTATCCCTGATGCCAGCTCTTCCTCCCTGGTTTTCCCACAGGAAATGAAGGAGGAGGCCCTGGTCTCCTCCAGGGACATCACGCTGGGGGACCTGGACGTCACCAGGATGTTCAGCTGCCACGTCATGTTTTGAGACTACTACGGGGTAGGGTGATGCTGAGAGGCCAGGGGGTATCGGGTCCCGGGGAGGACCAGGGGCATCTGGGTAGGGAACACGGGGCTTCGGAGGGACATACTGTGCCCTGCCTCCACCCACTGTCCCTCCTAGAGGGCGGGACACCCTGCACAGGACACCAGCCCCTAATCCAGGGGTACCTGGGCTGATTGGCCCACCCTCTGTGGGCGCTGGGTTGATTTGAGCCCCTACCAGTCCCAACACAAAGACTAATCGAATCAGGCCCCCATGGCCCTGGCCAGCCCTGGATTCTGGCCCTGGGCTGAGCGAGCCCTCTCACAGCTGGATGTGACCTACTGGGCCCTGGGAATGCATGACAGATCCAGGTCGCTGATCTAGGGCAGCCCTGGGGATCCCGGGACACCGCAGTGAGGGGACAGGAGGGGTAAGCCGGTGGGCCCCACCAGGACCCACACCAGGATGCAGGCTCCTCCAGGTGCTGAGGCCCCAGAGGGCCCAAGGCTGGGGTCCAGCTGCCGTGCGGGGACCTAGCACAGGAGCCCATAAGCTGCAGGTCCAGGTCAGCTCTGCTGTCCTCAGTACCGTCACTCAGGCTGAAACCTCAGGACACACGCCCCCACCCAGAGTCCAAACATGCTCCCAGGTGGGGGACTCCAGCACCCGCCTCCCACCCCGGGTGATTCATGCCCCCCCTTAAAGGACAGAAAGGTCTCCCTCCCCAGGGGAAGGTACGCAACCACGGCTCTGAGCCCGTTTGCTGTAGAAAGTCAATAAAGTGTTGTGGTGCGAAAATACACAACAAGCCCGTTTCTGTGTCTCCCAGAACTCTGTGCACAGGGAGTGGAGAGACCCCCAGAGAGGAGGAGGGGGCACTACCTAGGCGCCAACTAGCCCCTGCAGGGGCGCCACCAGGCACACACAGCTGACAGCCCCCCGTGCCTTCCAGGGGTGGACAGACCCACTGCTGGACATGGGAATGTGGCTGAGCCGGAACTTCAAGCTCAGCTGACCCACCAGCTGAAAGTCACTGCATGAGTGAGCCCTGGCGTGCCAGGAGAACCCAGCTAACCGCCCGGCGCCAGCACCAGAAATGATGTTGTGCCAACCATTTCGGGGTTTTTTGGTGACCCAGCCAGAGGATCTGATAGCTGCATGTGATAGCTGCATGTGATAGACACACACACACCTCAAAACCAAGAAAAGTTGGAATCCCCCCAATGTTGTCAAACAGCAGCCGATGGTTACATACACAACACTGCGGTCCCCAATAGGATAGATGGAAAATGCTATAAGCCACGACTGCAGAGGTGCTGGAGGCACGGAGCTGTGCCTGCTGTGTTCCAACAAGGAGGGCAGAGGGGCAGGAAGCATCCTCCGGAAGGGGGGCTCCTCCCAGGAAAGGACACCAGGTCCCTGTGAACTCTACGGAGGGTGAAATCTGTCCTCCTCTCTTTCTGCTTCTGGTTTTCCTCCTACATGCCATTTTTCTCAATCATATTAGCAAGAATTTATTTTATGTTTTTAAATTTCTTTTTATTGGAGTCCAATTTGTATGAATTCTTTCTTCAGCAAGGGTATCATTCAGGAGAGATAAAGATTTTCCCAGACAGGCAACATATAAAGGAGTTCATGACCAATTAACCAGTCCAGTAAGGAATTTTAAGAGGGACTCTTCTAGTGGGGGAAAAAAAGAGAACAAAAGCAACAAAGACTAGAAAGGCCCAGAGAACGTCGCCAGAAACACCAACTCTTCCGTTAACACAAAGGCACAAAGTTCATATCTTTGAATAGTCACTCTGAATGCTGATAGCCTAAATGCTCCAATCAAAAGATATAGGGGATCACAGTAGCTTAAAAAACAGGATCCGGGGCGCCGGGGTGGCTTAGGGGTTGAGCCTCTGCCTTTGACTTAGGGTGTGATCCTGGAGTCTGGGATCAAGTCCCATATTGGGCTCCTGGTGGGGAGACTGCTTCTCTCTCTGCATAATTTTCTGTCTCTCTGATAAATAAAATTATTATTAAAAAAACAACATGCATCTGTACACTGCCTACAAGATGCTCACCTTAAACCTATAGACAGAAACAGATTGAAAGTCAGGGGATGGATAATCATCTATCACACTAATGGATATCAAAAGAAAGGTGGAGGACACATACTTATATCAACAAATGATATTTGAAATCAAATCCTGGGGGACATCTGGTGGCTCAGTGGTTGAGCATCTGCCTTCGGCTCAGGGTGTGATCCTGGGATCCCAGGATCGAGTCCCACATCGGCCTCCCTTTGGGGAGCCTGCCTCTCACTCTGCTATGTTTCTTCCTCTGCTCCTCTGTGTATCTCTCATGAATACATAAATAAAATATTTAAATTTCAAACAAGAAAGAACAAATACTATAAGAAGAGATGAAGAAGGGTATTATTTCATAATTTAAAAACCTCTCTATCAAGATCAAACAACTAAATATTTATGCTGCCAACATGGGAGTACCTAAATATAGAAACCAATTAACAACAAACATACAGGAACTCACTGATAATAATACAATGACAGGGGATTTTAACACCCACTTATGGCAATGGACTGATCGTCTATGCAGAAATAAATAGGGGAAAAATAGCCTTGACACACTGGACCACAGGGACTCAACAGATATAGTCTGAACATTTCATCCGAAAGCAGAATACACATTCCTTTCAAGTGCACATGGGACATTCTCCAGAACAGATCATATCATGGCCCACAAATCAGCCCTCAACAGGTACAACAGGTACAAGAAAATTGATATCACACGCTGTATATTTTCAGAACACTACGCTATGAAACTCGAAGTTGACAGTAAGAAAAAAAATTGGAGGGGATCCCTGGGTGGCGCAGCGGTTTGGCGCCTGCCTTTGGCCCAGGGCGCGATCCTGGAGACCCGGGATCGAATCCCACGTCAGGCTCCCGGTGCATGGAGCCTGCTTCTCCCTCTGCCTGTGTCTCTGCCTCTCTCTCTCTCTCTGTGTGACTATCATAAATAAATAAATAAATAAATAAAAGAAAAAAAAAAGAAATAAAATTGGACAGACCAAAAATACGTGGAGATTATCAACATCCTACTAGAGAATGAACGGAGCAACCAGGAAATTAAAGAGGAAATTTAAAACAAATGAAAATGAAAACATTTTTCTCCAAACCTCTGGGATGTAGCAAAGGCAGTCCCATGGGAAGTATATAGCAATATAGGCCTACCTCAAGAAACAAGAAGTCTCCAATACACACCCTAACCCTACACCTAAAGGAGCTGTAAAAGGAATAGGAAACAAAGCCTAAAGCCTACAGAAGAAGGGAAAAAATAAAGATGAGAGCGGAAATAAACAATACAGAAACAACAAAACAGTAGAATGAAATAAGGAAACTAAGAGCTGTTTCTTCAAAATAATTAATAAAATGGATCAAACCCTAGCCAGCCTTTTCAATGAGAAAAGAGAAATGACATAAATAAATAAAATCACAAATGAGAGAAGAGAGATCACAATCAACACCAGAAAAATAAGACAATGATAAGGGAATACTATGAAATTATACACTAACAAACTGGGAGACCTGGAAGAAATGGACAAATCCCTAGAAATGTGCAAACGAGCAAAACTAAAATAGGAAGAAATAGAAAATATGAACAGACCCATGAGTAGCAAAGAAATTGAATCAGCAAGGCACCTGGGTGTCTCAGTGTTTGAGCATCTGCTTTAGCTCAGGTCATGATCCCGGGGTCCTGGGGGATCAAGTCCCACATCAGGCTTCCCGCATGGAGCCTCATTTTCCCTCTGCCTATAACTCTGCCTCTCTGTGTCTCTCATGAATACATGAATAAAGGTGCAGCCACTGTGGAAAACAGTTTGGAGGGTACTCGAGAAGTTAAAAATAGAGGATCCCTGGGTGGGGCAGCGGTTTGGCACCTGCCTTTGGCCCAGGGCATGATCCTGGAGACCCGGGAACTAATACCATGTCGGGATCCCGGTGCATGGAGCCTGCTTCTCCCTCTGCCTGTGTCTCTGCCTCTCTCTCTGTGACTATCATAAAAAATTTTTAAAAAAAGAAGTTAAAAATAGAGCTACCCTATGATTCCAAAATTGCAAAGCGAGGTCTTTACCCCGAGGATACAAAAGTAGTTTAGTAGATTCAAAGAGGAACACACAGCCCAGTGTTGGTAGCAGCATTATCAACAACAGCGAAACTGTGTATAGAGCCTGGATGTCCATCGACAGAAGAATGGGCAGAGACGATGTGGTAAATATACACCCTGCAACATCACTGGGTCATCAGAAGGGATGAAATGAAGCCATTTACAATGATGTGGGAGAATTGGAAGGGACTTATGCTAAATGAACTCAGTCAGAGAAAGACAGACCAAATACCATACAATTGCATTCACATGTGAATTTTAAGAAACCAAAGAAACTGGCAAAGGGGCTAAGAAGGGGATGAGAGATGTAAACCAAGAACACACTCTTAATACAGAGAATAAACTAATAAATACCAGAGGAAGGTGGAGGGGATGGGGAATCAGGGTATGGGGATAGTGGAGGTCAACTCTGACCAGTACCAGGCGTTGTATTCAAGGGTTGAATCACTATGTGGTAAACCAGAAACTATATCATACTGTGTTTACAAACAGGAATTCAAGTAAAACTTTAAAATAATAATTGGTAGTATAGAGGAAACATGTGCTCACAAGAGATAAAATCAGAAAGGCAACTGAAAATCCAAACAAAGAGTCTTTATAGCCACAAATCCCCTCCTTAGCTGAGCTCAGGAGAAGCCTGCCATGCCTATTCTCACCCCAGAAAAGCCTGGATTTTGATTCTCTGGGGAGGCCACTGATTTGGTGGAGTCAGGCTATCTTCGAAACCAAAACCTAAATAGAGTGCATAAAACTAAACTGCCAAAGATGCTAGGAGTCCCAGTGAGGCACATGCCAAGACACAAACTCTAACCATACACAGACATAACCCTAACCCTACACTTAAGCCTAATGTTAACCTAACCCTTAAACAAGAAATATCACTAATCAAAAACCAAACACAAACCCCAAGACCGAAACACATTCACTGAACCTTCCTGCCAACCCTCACCCTAACTCCTAAACCTATTCTAAACCATTAACCCTGACCCTTACCTTAAATCTAACCCTAACCTCTAACCATAACCTTAACTTAATGTACTCAAATCATATTCCTAACCTTAACCTGTACCCTAACCCTAACCCTCTAATACTAATCCTATCACATATCCCAAACTGTACCCTAACCCGGACCTTAAAACTAATCCCTAACCCACTACCTAACCCTCTCTTACCCTTTTCCAAAACCGTACCCTGACCCTGACCTGACCCTAACCCTAACCCCTAACCAATCTCTAACCCTAATCCTAGCCTTAACCCATATCCTAAACCTAACCATCGCCCTAACCCTAAACCTAGCCCTAACTTTAACTCTAACCCCTAACGCTAACGCGTAATCCTAATTACACCCTAACCCCTAAACCTAACTGCAAACCTAGCCGAACCCTAACTCTAACCATAACCCAAACCCCAACTCGTAACCTCCTGCCCTAATCCCTAAAGTCTAAACCCTAACCCTAACTCTAATTCCTGTCCCTAACCCAAACCCCCATCCTAACTCCTAACCACTGACCCTTATCCTTATCCCACACCCTAACCTCTAATCTGTAACCATAAGCATAATCACTAACCCCTAACATCTAACTTAAGCCTAACCACCAACCACCTCCCCTCCCCTGACCCTACCATTCATTCTACCCATTCACTTACCCTATGGTTCTGAGGAGTCCCTTCTGACATTGACGTGGCCCCTAACGGCGCCTCCAGAGTCCTCCAGGGGGTCCTGAGGAAGCCAGGCTCCTGTGAATGCGGACGTGGCCCCACGTGTTCCAGAGTCATAGTCAGCGGGCCCTGAGTATGCCGGGTCTCCTGTCAACGTGGAGTATGCCTCCTCTGGAAGGAGATGGAACATCCTTCTGGATGCCTCACATCCTCTGGAAGCCTCACCGCAGGTTCTCAGGAGGCCGGGGCCTCCTGTCAGCCTGGACATGGCCCCATGTCCCCTGAAAACTCACCGCGGTCCTGAGGAGGCTGTGGGTTCCTGTCAGCCTAGATGCAGCCCCATGTGTCCCGAAGCCAAAGTGCAGGTCCTGAGGAGGACGCAGGTCCTCTCAGTCTTGACGTGGCCCCACATTTTCCTCAGCCTCACCATAAGACCTGAGGAGGCTGGGGGCTCTTGTCAGAATGGACGTGGCCCCAAATCATCCCAATCATTCACAGCGGGTCCTGAGGAGGCCGGAGACTTCTGTCAGTGGGGATTCGGAATCCACATTTTTCTTAGGCCTCACCACAGGCTCTGACAAGGCTGGGGTCTTCTGTCCGCATGGACGCATCCCCATATTTCCCGAAGTCTACACTGGACGTCCTGAGGACATCAGCGTCCGGTTGTGTGAACATGGCCCCACATCCTCCCGAACCGTCACCGCAGGTTCTGAGGTGGCTGAGGCTCCTGTCACTGTGGATGCAGCCCCCAGCTTCCAGAAGACTCAATTTATGTCCTGAGGGGCCAGTTAGCTCCTGCCAGAGTGGACGCAGCGCCCCATCTTTCAGAAGCCTCCCCACATGTTCTGAGGCGGCCCAGGGGCTCCTGTCAGCGTGGATGGGGGCCCACATCTTACTGAAGCCTCCCCGCGGGTCCTGAGGCCCACATCTTACTAAGCCTCCCCTCCCAGGGGCTCCTTTCAGGGTGGGTGCGGGCCCACAATTTCCTGAAGCCTCCCCGCAGGTCCTGAAGTGGCCCAAGGGCTCCTGTCAGGGTGGATGTGGGCCCACATCTTCCTGAATCCTCACCGTGTGTCCTGAGGAGACCGGGGCTCCTGTCAGCGTGAACGCTGCCCAATATCCCCCTGAAGACTCCCCACAGGTTCTGAGGAAGCTGTGGCTCATCAGCGTGGACATGTCCCCACATCCTCCTCAGGCCTCCCCGGCTGGCTCCTGTTAGTGCAGGCAGACTAGGCCTACTGCACATGCATGCCCCTTGGGCAGTGCCTGGGCTCGGGCGCCCCCTGCGGGATCTTCAGGCACTACAGGAGGCTGTGCAGGAGGCACGTGCCTGTCCCAGGGCCCATCTCTGCCTTCTTCCAGGCTCCAGCTGTGGCCTGTTAGCTTCGGAAACGTCTGACTGAAAAGGAGCCTAACACACAGGTTCCCCAAAAATACTTAAGGAGAAGGAATTGGAGCCCAAAGGACGTGAAATGAAATGTGGACCAGACTTTTACCACGTCCTGTAAAACTCACTCAACCCTCTTCCACTGTGGGCAGGACCGCGGGCTGGTGCAGACACCATGGAAACAGTGTGGAGGCTCCTCTGGAAGTTACAAATAGAGCCGACCTGTGACCAGCATGTGAAAGCCTGGAGCTCACTCCGAAGATACACATGCAGTGAGACTTGGGAAAACTGCACCCCAATGTCCACAGCAGCCGCGTCCACAGTAGCCACAATGTGGGAGGACCCTCGGTGCCCTCTGGCAGATGATGGATAAAGAGGATGGGAGATAGATGGTGGTCATAGAGAGAGGAATGGTATTCAGCTATCAAAGAGCAGGAAATCTTGCCATTTGCAATGACGTGGATAGAACCAGAGGGATCATCTTAAGTGAAATAGGTCAGTGGGAAAAGAGAATGACCGTGTGGTGTCATTCATAGGTGGAATTAAAGAAGCAAAGCAGATGAACATCTGTGAAGGGAAGGAAAAATAAGATAAAAACAGATGCAGGAAATACAGACTCTAAATTATAGGAAACAAACTGAGTGTCACTGCAGGGGAGGGGACAGGGGAGAGGATAACAGGGGACTGGCATGAAGGAGGGCACGTGATGTCACGAGCACTACGGTTTTCTCCAACTGGTGAATCTCTGAATTCTTCCTCTGAAAGTATAATACACTATACGTTAATTAATTGGGTTTAAATTAAGTTAAGTTAAAAAATCAGTTGTATCAGAGCACGTTTCCTTCTGGACTCTGTTCTGCTCCTTCAGCTTATGCTGGGACCAACCCTCGTGGGTCTGGTTTGTTTAAGTAGGCGTCAGGCCTTGTCCATGGACCAGCCCAGGGATAGAACTCACAACCCCAAGATCAGGACCGATGGTGAGGTCAGGAGTCGGATGCTAAACCGACAGAGCCGGGCGGGGTCCCGAGGACAACACTGCTTTATCCTGTGTCTCTGTGACATCGTTTGAAATAGGAAGGTGCTGCGTCCCGCTCTGTCCTGCTTCTCCAATACTGATTTGCTCTCCGGGGTCATTTGTGGGGGCAGATGGATGTTATGGGGTTTTTTTTCCTATTTATAGGATCTGCCACCATGATTTGACAGGAATGACATTGAAATAGAAGGTGGCTTCAGGAACTGCGGACATTTTCACAAGATGAGGCTCCCAAACCACGAGCCCAAGATGGCCTCCCAGAGCCTGGTATGGCTCAGTGCACAAGTCTTGTGCTCCTTTGGTTCAGTCTCATTATTTATTCTCTGTGATGCTCCTGAGAAGGGAGTCACATCCGTCATTTCCTTCCTGAGTGCTCATTGTCAGGACACAGCAAGCCCCACAATAGAACAAAAACTGAGCACAGGCCAAATGCAGGAAGCCCCTATTAGAACAGATCTCAATGCCCTTGAAGGCCCCATATCAAAATGTAAACAGAACTTGAGGAATTGCTCCAGCCCTTCTAGAGTTCCCCGAGACCAGCCCTTAAAACTAAGCTAAAACCCACCTCTGGGTCCAAGTCCCTGCTCCACTGTGTCGGGTATACATGGACACAAGCTCGAGCTTGTAAATAAACCCTCGTGTGTTTGCATCAGTGTCAGCTTCTCGGTGGTTTCTCAGATTCGCAATCTTGGGCACAACAGTCTGAGATAAAAAACAAAATCAAAAGAAGCTTGGACGCAGGTAGAGTGAACGCAGGGTTCTGAGAGAAGTGGCAGAGACCCGGGGGCTTGGGAGCTCTTCTGTGAAGGCCCCAGCAGACTGGGGGGCAGGATGCTCAGCCCCAGAGCCAGAGGACCCAGAGACCCCACCCGCATCCCGCTCATCAGGGCCGGGTCTCAGGGAGCAGCACAGCGCCACCTGCTGGAGCCCAGAGGCGCTGACGACCACCCAGCCTCTGACCCCCACAAGTGCAATTCCCAGGCAGATGTGCACCTGACAATCAGCGCCAAGGCCCATGCCCAGACCCCACACAGACCATTCCCTGCCACCAAGTTGTCAAAACAGAGAGGCTGCAGAGCTTCAGCTCTGCCTCGAAAGTAGGGTCTAGATTCCTTTGTAGTTTGTGCTCTTCTTTCATTTATTTTCTTTGATTCTATTTTATTAATTGCCTTATTTTAACTTTTATGTATGTACCTTATATATTTCTTGTTTTTAGTTTCATGGTACTTTAATTGTGTTTCATATTTTGGGATTTAGAATCTTTTAATGAGCAGGCCAAAATAATCTGTTTTTTTTTTTTGGGGGGGGAGGGCAGTTGTTATTGTTTTTCTTGGTTTTTCTTTTTCTTCCTTCTTTCTTTTCTAGAAAAAAATAATGAGATGGAGAAGTTCAACTCCATAAAATAACATGAGGTAGTACTCACAGCCAGGAAGTTCATCAATACACATATATGATGTCTAACTACAGTTCAAAACAATGATTATAAAGATAGCAGCTGGGCTGGAAATAGAGCACAGAAGAAAACTAGAGAATCCCTTACTGTAGAAATAAAAGAACTAAAATCTAGTCAGGCCAACGTTAAAAATGCTATAACTGAGATGCAGTCCCAAGTGGAAGCCTTAAAAACAAGAAACTTTATGGAGCATAGAGGCAGACATAGGGAACTCAGCCACTTATTAAAACAATAACATTCATACCATAGGAGACTCAGAAGATGAAGAGAGAGAAAAGGTGGGCCTTGCTCAGCCATTAGAAACGACAAATACCCACCATTTGCTTCAACGTGGATGGAACTGGAAGGTATTATACTGAGTGACGTAAGTCAATCAGAGAAGGACAAACATTGTATGTTCTCATTCATTTGGGGAATATAGATAATAGTAAAGGGAATATAAGGGAAGGGAGAAGAAATGTGTGGGAAATATCAGAAAGGGAGACAGAACATAAACTCCTAACTCTGGGAAAAGAACTAGGGGTGATTGAAGGGGAAGTGGCCGGTGGGTGGGGGTGAATGGGTGATGGGCACTGAGGGGGGCACTTGACGGGATGAGCACTGGGTGTTATTCTGTATGCTGGCAAATAGAACACTAAGAAAAAGTAAATTTATTATTAAAAAAAAGAAAGAAACAAAGTGTGGCACCTGGGTTGCTCAGTCAGTTAAGCTTCTGCCTTAGGCTCGGATCATGATCCAGGTCCCAAGGCAGGCTCCCTGTTCAGCTGGGAACCTGCTTCTCCCTCTCCCTCTGTCCCGCTCACTCATGCTTTTTCTCTCCTCTCTCTCTCAAATAAATAAATAACATCTTTGAAAAAAAAAAACAATCAAACAAACCTAGAGGGAAGAGAAATCTCCCATATAGAATAATTTCAAACAATTTGTGCAGACATTCCACCGTGAAGTTCATGAGCATAGATTCCCACTCTTATGTGTGCAATACACATAGTAACTTCCTTCTACAAAATATATTATGAAAAACTTAAAATAATGATAATATAATAATAATAATAATAATAAAGAATCAGTTTACTACGGAGAAAGCTGACAAACCCTACTTCAACAAGATGACCAGAACGATGCCAAGACTGATAAATCATGTTGATAGTATCTATCCTTTATATGATATAATGAAAATGGCAGTATATCTCTGTATATAATCCACAAAAACAGTTCAATCATGAGATAAACAACAGACATGTCCCAACTGAGGGAAATTTTACAAAATACTCTACTTCTCAAAGTGTTCCAGTTCAACAAATCAAGGAAAGGCTGAAAGACTGTCACAATCCAGAGGAGCCTAAGAAAACAGGAGGACAAATGGAATGTCATATGAGGGGTGGTGACTTAGCAAAAACTAAGGAAATCTGAATAAAGTATGGTCTTTGGTTATTGCGAATATTTTAATATTGATTCATTAGCTAATATTGTACCGTACTGATATAAGATATCAATAATTGGAGAAATTGAGTGCAAGTGCATGAGAATTCTCTGTACTATCTTCTCAATTTCCCTATAAATCTTTGTTTTTTTTCCTAATAAATAAGATTTATTTTGAAAATTGACTAAAATGAATCAGGCTCCAAGTGTGAAGACATTTTAAGAATCGTTGAATTAACTTTTGCCTTATTCTTAAAGAATTCCTTCGATGGGAACAAAGAATTTTATATCAGAAGGAAAGAAAAACATTTATGAACACGTATAATGCCTCCTCAACCTGAAAAGGAGGAACGGATAATAAATAGCAAAAATCAGATAAAAATAATTCTAGTATAATAGACACCATATTGCTAGTGCATTTAAAATTATCAATGCATAACATTTATTTCCCTGACATTTGTCTTCAAAAGAGTTCACAGTGTTTCAGTGTCAGTTGAAACAGGGGAAGAATCTCAGGGAAGAATCCTTCACATAATAATAGGACCATTGGTAATAATGTCTCTCAGTTCTTTCCAAATCCATAAAGATGCATTTCCTGATGAGTGACTGAGCTGTGAAAAAAGAGAAGACATTCCCTCATCCCTCTGATTTACTTGTGTCAGAATATTTTAACCATAGTACTACGGATAGTAAATTATCCTTATTAACAGGAAATATGTCTCAGATTGGAATCTGAGCAATCAGAAGTGCAGAGAAAAAACACTTTGACTCGCTCTTCATCTTATAAAGAGAAAGGACAGCTTTTCTATGTACAAAGTCAGTTGTCAAGATAGCTTCAGGGAGTAAGAGTCTGCAGCATCGAATCCTGCTGCAAAGCTGGGATGCCCAGGAGCCAGGTCTTCCTGATTCCAAATCCCTGGGCCTGTCCCCCAACACTGGCTGTCAGGCTGAGGTCATTTGCAATTGCTCTCTTAGGAGCTCCGGGGAAGTGTGAAGGAGCTAGATAGGATGGGAATGGACACAAGGAGGCCGAGAAAATGAAGGTCTTTCCACTTTAAGTTCAGCGTTCGAACATGTCAAGCCATCCCAGGACCCTGTGAAGAAGAGCTGAAATTTACATTACTTCAGATACAGGAAAAAAACAAAAGTTTATAGCTTATTGCCCTAGAAAGCCCAACAATAGAATAAGAACTGAGCCCACGCCAAGGGCTGGAAGTGCCTATTAGAATGAGAACAGAGCTCAATGCCAATGAAGGCCCCATATCAAAATGTAAACAGAATTTGAGGAATTGTTCCAGCCCTTCTGGAGGTCCGTGAGACAAGCCCTTAAAACTAAGCTAAAACTCAACTCGGGGTCCAGGTCCCTGCTCTGCTGTGTTGGGTTCGGGTGTACTTGAACGCAAGCTCGAGTTTGGAAATCAACCCTCATGTGTTTGCATTGGTGTCAACTCCGTAGTGGTTTCTCAGATTCGCAATCTTGGGCACAACACCCCATGTCCCCACCCACCTGGGCTGAACCCCTCTGCCGTCCCACCCAGGCTGACCCTCAGCCACCTCGCCACCTACAACAGCTGGGCACAGGCCCTCACACAGTTCCACGGGCATGGTGGGCACTCCCACCATCCCCAGCCTCCCAGAGGAAGGAAGGAGGATTCTGCAGGACACACTCCCATGGTTGCCCTAGGGCTCCCTGCCCTGCACATCAGATCGTGACAGGTCAGGGTCTGTATCCCTGATGCCTGCTCCTCCTCCCCGGTTTTCCCACAGGAAATGAAGAAGGAGGCCCTGGTCTCCTCCTAGGACATCACGCAGGTAGACCTGGACATCAACAGGACATTCAACAGTCACATCATGTTTTGGTACTACTACAGGGTAGGCAGGTTGCATGGCTGTGACTGGAGGAGGACACACGTCGATCCGATGAGGGTCGGACGGGTCAGGGTGACACCTCCACTCGGTGCTTTATATATTTCTAAATTCTATGCATTTCATTTGAGACAATTTGCAATTTGTAAACATACATAGTATTATGACCCGAGATATTGCCCCCAGTCCAGCCAAGGCCCTGCACTGACCACACGGGGCCCCAGGGGCAGGTGTCACAGCAAACCCCAGACTGGGGTCGCCTTAATTGGTAGACATCTCCCAATGCATCTTAGAGAAAGGGTTTGCCGTGTGTCTGCCAGCCCCCTACCCCATCCCCCCATTTCCCAAAAACACATCATCCCCCTACATCATCATCCCCCATGGCATCACCCCTACACCATCCCCCTCACACACACAAAGCCCCACACAATCCCCACCCACACTATACCTCAACACTATCCCCCCTAAACCAGCACCCAACTCCACCACCATCATACCCATGCCCCCACACCATCCACCCTCACACCATCAGCCCTGAGCAAGGACCCGGTGCAGCTGCCCCCTGTGGGACATGCTCAGCCTCCCCGGGGTTCTCTGGATACCCTGCTCCCATCAGAAGCCCGGGTGCCCCATAGAGTACCCAGGGGTTGCAGGGAGGAGGGAAGACAGGGAGCCCCCGACACGGTGTGTGCAGGTGAGTGGTACAGAGGACCCACTGTGCCCTGCCTCCGCCCACTGTCCCTCCTGGAGTGCGGCACACCCTGCACAGGACACCAGCCCCTAACCTAGAGGGACCTGGGCTGACTGGGCACCAGGCTCTGGGGAGCTGGGTTGATTTGAGCCCCAACCAGGCCCAACACAAAGACTAATGGGATCCAGCCCCCCATGGCCCTGGCCAGCCCTGGATTCTGGCCCCAGGCTGAGCGAGCCTTCTCACAGTTGAATGTGGCCTCCTGGGAACTGGGCGTGCCCCAAAGATCCAGGTCGCTGACCTAGGGCAGACCAGGGGATCCCGGGACACCCCAGGGTGGGGAGAGCAGGGTTAGGCTGGTGGGCCCCACCCACACCCACACCAGGAGGCAGGCTCCTACAGGTATTGGGGCCCCAGGGGTCCCGAGGCCGGGGTCCAGCTGTCCTGCAGGGACCCAGCACAGGAGCCCATGAGCTGCAGTTCCAGGTCAGCTCTGCTGTCCTCAGAACCGTCACTCAGGCTGAAACCTCAGGACACACGCCCCCAACCAGAGTCCACACATGCTCCCAGGTGGGGGACTCCAGCACTCGCCCCCCCACCCCATGTGATTCTTGCCCTCCCCTAAAGACAAAAAGGTCTACTTCCCCAGGGGAAGGCACGCACCCTCTGCTCTGAGCCCATTTGCTGTACAAATTCAATAAAATGTTGTGGTGCGAAAATGCACAGCCATCCTGTTTCTGTGTCTCCCAGAACTCTATGTAGAGGGCATGGAGAGACCCCCAGAGAGGATTAGGGGGCACCACCGAGGCCCCAACCAGCCTATGCAGGGGCGCCGCTAGGCACACACAGCTGACGTCCCCACGTGCCATCCAGTGGTGGCCGGACGCCAGGGTCAGACCTCACAGACTTTACTGGGACTCAGCCTGTGCCCTGTCGGCCAAAATGGGCGGGACAGAGTGACAGCCAGGGAGCCTCAGGTCACCAGGGTCTGTGCAAAGTGACCTGAGAGGTCACCTCCCTCTGTCCAGGGGGCCGGGCCTGGCCGGGTTCCAGGGCACTTCCTCCCCTCCCTGCATCCCCGTGCCTGGGTGCCTTGGGCACAGAGGGCCTGCGGGGCGGTCAGCGTGGCCATGGAAGTGATATCAGGACAGCAGGCCCTTGTGTTGTGCCCAAGATTTCGAATCTGAGAAACCACCAAGGAGCTGACACCAATGAAACTCCCGAGGGTCTCTTTACAAGCTGGAGCTTGGGTCCAAGTGCACCAGACACATTGGAGTAGGGACTTGGACCCCGAGACTAAGGGACGAGGCAGCTTTATAGGGGCCAGTGGACCATGGGATACGCAGAAAGTTGCACAGTCATGTCGGTCCACATGTAGTTGGCCGATTGAATTACACCTTACTCTATAGTATCCACTTGAGCTGGTCTATTACTTTGGTCAGAATTGGTGCACGATTTTGGCGGGCACAAAGCAGGGTTACATTGTTATGAGCCGATTTCCAATTAGGGTGTGCCCAGCGGCCTGACTAGGGTGGGGCAGCGCCTTAAGCCATAAGTAGGTCATTTGGGGGTCATAGGGGAGGTGGCTTGTGTAGCACAAAATGGAATGAGTCCTGCTCTGTTTGTCCAGGGGTAGGGGATTTTTGTTAAATTTCCTGGGTCCCACACTTACAGCTCATGGACCTGGGCCACCCTCACCAGGTGGACTCAGCGTGCACACCTTGTGGTGCTGGATCTCTCACACCAACGTGTGGAGGGCACCCTCCTTGCTCGAGTGAGTAGGGGATGGGTGAGCATGGGGCTCGGCCTGAAGGCCAGTCAGGACAGGGGACCGACAACCCCAGCCCCATCCCCACCCTGACTCCTACATACAGGCAGCCCCATGGCTCCCCGCCATGGGCAGCCGGCTCCTCAGGAGCTCCCCCCAAGGGTGGCCCGAATGTCTGGCTCCCTGCTGGAGAGTCATTGGGGAGAAGAGAAGCAGCCAGCGCTTGGCAGGACCCACTGCCGGACATGGGAATGTGGCCGAGCCAGATCTTCCTGCTCAGCTGACCCTCCAGCTGAAAGTCACTGCATGAGCAAGCCCCGGGGTGGACAGGAGAGCCCAGCTAGCCACCCAGCGCCAGCACTAGAAATGAGGTTTTGCCAACCATTTCGGGGTTTTGGGTTACCCAGGCATAGGATCCAATAGCTGCACGTGATAGCTGCATGTGATAGAGACACACACACCCCAAAACCAACAAAAGTCGTAATCCCCCCAATGTTGTCAAACAGCAGCCAGATGGTTACATACAAGATGCTGTGATCCCCAATAGGATACATGGAAGACGCTATAAACCATGACTGCAGACGTGCTGGAGGCACGGAGATGTGCCTGCTGGGTTCCAACAAGGAGCACAGATGGGAAGGAAGCATCCTACGGACAGGGGGCACCTCCTAGGAAAGGACACCAGGTCCCTGTGAAGGCTACAGAGGGTGAAATCTCTCCTCTTCTCTTTCTGCTTCTGGTTTTCCTCCTACATGCCATTTTCCTCAATCATATTAGAAAGAATTTATGTTTTTAAATTTATTTTTATTGGAGTCCAATTTGTATGAATTCTTTCTTCAGCAAGGGTGTCATTCAGGAGAGAAGGAGAGAGAAAGATTTTCCTAGACAGGCAACATATAAAAGAGTTCATGACCAATTAACCAGTCCAGAAAGGAATTTTAAGAGGGACTCTGCTAGTGGGGGAAAAAAGAGACCAAAAGAAACAAAGACTAGAAAGAACTAGAGAATGTCACCAGAAACACCAACTCTTCCGGAAACACAAAGGCACAAAGTTCATATCTTTGAATAATCACTCTGAATGCTGATAGACTAAATGCTCCAATCAAAAGATAGAGGGTATCATAGTGGCTTAAAAAACAGGATCCAGGATGCCTGGGTGGCTCAGGGGTTGAGCCTCTGCCTTTGACTCAGGTTGTGATCCTGGAGTCTGGGATCGAGTCCCATATTCTGTTCCTGGTGGGGAGTCTGCTTCTCTCTCTGCCTAATTTTCTGCCTCTCTCTCTCTCTCTATCTCTCTCATAAATAAAATCATTATTAAAAAAACAAGATCCATCTGTATGCTGCCTACAAGATACTCACATTTATAGACACCAGGAGATTGAAAGTCAGGGGATGGAAAATTATCTATCACGCTAATGGATATCAAAAGAAAGCTGGAGGACCCATACTTATATCAGACAAAGGAGATTTGAAACCTAACCCTGGCGGACACCTGTTGGCTCAGTGGTTGAGCATCTGCCTTTGGCTCAGGGTTATCCTGGGATCCCAGGATCAAGTCCCTCATCGGCCTCCCTTTGCGGAGTCTGCCTTTCCCTCTGCCTATGTTTTGCCTCTGCTTCAATGTGTATCTCTCATTAATAAATAAATAAAATATATAAATTTCAAAAAAGAAAGAACAAATAGTATAAGAAGAGAAGGGCATTATTTCATAATTAAAAAGACTTTCTATCAAGATCAAACAACTAAATATTTTTGCTGCCAACATGGGAGTACCTAAATATAGAAACCAATTAACAGCAAATGTACAGGAACTCACTGATAATAATACAGTGACAGGGGATTTAACATCCACTTATGGCAATGGACCAATCGTCTATACAGAAAATCAACAGGGGAACAATAGCCTTGACACACTGGACCACAGGGACTCAACAGATATAGTATGAATATTTCATCCTAAAGCAGAATACACATTCCTTTCATTTTTTATTATTTATGATAGTCACAGAGAGAGAGTGAGAGAGGGGCAGAGACATTGGCAGAGAGAGAAGCAGGCTCCATTCACGAGGAGGCCGACGTGGGATTTGATCCCGGGTCTCCAGGATCGCGACATGGGCCAAAGGCAGGCGCTAAACTGCTGCACTACCCAGGGATCCCTACACATTCCTTTCAACTGCACATGGGACATTCTACAGAACAGATCATATCATGGCCCACAAATCAGCCCTCAACAGGTACAACAGGTACAAGAACGTTGATATCACGCCCTGTACATTTTTGGACCACGATGTTATGAAACTTGAATTCGACAGTAAGAAAAAAAAATTGGACAGACCAAAAATACGTGGAGATTATGAACATCCTACTAGAGAATGAATGGAGCAACCAAGAAATTAAATAGGAAATTTAAAACAAATGTAAATGAAAACATGTTTCTCAAAACATCTGGGATGTAGCAAAGGCAGTCCTAAGAGGGAAGTACATAGCAATACAGGCCTACCTCAAGAAACAAGAAGTCTCCAATACACAACCTAACCCTATACCTAAAGGAGCTGGAAAAAGAATAGCAAACATAGCCTGAAGCCTACAGAAGAAGGGAAAAAATAAAGATGAGAGCAGAAATAAACAATGCAGAAACAACAAAACAGTAGAATGGAATAACGAAACTAAGAGCTGGTTCTTCAAAATAATTAATAAAATAGACAAAGCCCTAGCCAGCCTTATCAACGAGAAAAGAGAAAAACCTATATAAATAAAGTCACAAATGAGAGAAGAGAGATCGCAATCAACACCAAAAAAATAAGACAACTTTAAGGGAATACCATGAAAGATTATACGCTAACAAACTGGGAGACCAGTAAGAATTGGAAAGATCCCTAGAAATGTGCAAACAATAAAAACTGAAATAGGAAGAAATAGAAATGTGAACAGACCGATAACTAGCAAAGGAATTGAATCAGCAAGGCACCTGGGTGCCACAGTGGTTGAGCATCTGCTTTGGCTCAGGTCACGATCCCAGGATCCTGGGGCATCAAGTCCCACATCAGGCTCCCCACATGGAGCCTCATTTTCCCTCTGCCTATACCTCTGCCTCTCTGCGTCTTGCATGAATTGAATACATAAATAAAATCTTTAGAAAAGGAAAAGATATAAAGATGAGAAAGGACCCAAATAAAATCACAAATGAGAAAAGAGAAATAACCACCAACACTAGAAATACAAACGTTTATAAGAGAACATTATGAAAAATTATATGCCAACAACCCCGAACCTGGAAGAGATAGATCAATTCCTAGAAATATATAACATAGCAAAAATGAAAAAGGAAGAAATAAGGAACTTGAACACACAGATAACCAGCAGAGAAATTGAATCAGCAATCAAGAATCTCCCAACAGGAGACGCTTAGATGAATAGAATAGAATGGAAAGCCAAAACAAGATACAAACCTGTAACTCTATGGTCCATTAATCGACAACAAGGCAGGAAGGAATATCCAATGGCACAGAGACAGTCTCTTCAACAAACCCTAACCCTGACCCCAGGAAAAGAACAAATAGTGTTGGGAAAACCAGGCAGCCACATGCAGAAGAATGAAACTGGACCACTTTCTTACACCATATATATAAAAAATAAATTCAAAATGGATGAAAGACCTAAATGTGAGACCTGAAACCATACAAAGAAGAAAAGATAGGCAGCAACGTCTTTGACATTGGCCATTGGATCTTCTTTCCAGATATGCATCTGAGGCGAGCGAAACAAAAGCAAAAATCCTATTGGGAGTTCATCAAATTGAAAAGCTTCTGCAAAGTGAAGGAAACAAGCAATGCTAAAATGCAACATACAAAATGAGAGGAGATATTTGTAAACAACACATCCAATAAAGAGTTAGTATGCAAAATACGTAAAGCAAATATAAATCTCAGCATCCTAAACACAAATTATCCAACTGCAGATGGGCAGAAGACATGAATGGACTTTGTCTCTGTCAAGACATCCAGATGGCCACCAGACACACGGACAGACACTCAGCGTCACCCATCATCAGCGAAATGCAAACCAAAACCACAATGAGATGTCACCTCACAGCCGACAGAATGGCTAAAATTAACACAAGAAACAACAGGTGTTGGTGAGGCTATGGAGAAGGGGGAGCCCCCTTACACTCCTCGTGGTCATGTGAACAGGTGCAGCTACTGTGGAAAACAGTGTGGAGTGTCCTCAAGAAGTTAAAAGTAGAAGTACCCTATGATTCCAAAATTGCACAGCTAGGTATTTATCTTGAGGATATAAAAGTAGTCTCTTAGATTCAAAGAGGGACACGTAGCCTAGTGTTTGTAGCGGCGTTATCAACAATAGCCAAACTGTCATTACAGCCAAGATGTGCATCGACACATGAATGGGCAGAGACGATGTGGTAAATATACACACTGCGACATCACTTGGTCATCACAAGGGATGAAATGAAGCCATTTACAATGACGTGGGAGAATTGTAAAGGACTTATGCTCAATGAACTCAGTCAGTCAGAGAAAGACAGATACCAAATACCACACAATTGCATTCACATGTGAATTTTAAGAAACCAAACAAACTGGCAAGGGGATCGATGGGGTGGGATGAGAGAAGCAAACCAAGAAACTCACTCTTAACCACAGAGAATAAACTAATAGATACCAGAGGAAGGTGGGGGGGATGGGGAATCAGGGGATGGGGATAGTGGAGGGTACCTGTGACCAGTACCAGGCGTTGCATCCAAGGGTTGAATCACTATGTGGTAAACCAGAAAATATATCATACTGTGTTTACAAACAGGAATTCAATAAAAGTTTAAAATAATAATTGTTAGTATTGATGAAACATGTGTGCACAAGAGATAAAATCAGAAAGGCAACTGAAAATCCAAATAAAGAGTATTTAGAGCCACAAATCCCCTCCTTAGCTCAGCTCGGGAGAAGCCTGCCATGTCTTTTCTGACCGCAGCAGAAGCCTGGATTTTGATTCTCTGGGGAGGCCACTGACTTGTTGGAGCCAAGCTATCTTTGAACCCAAAACCTAAATAGAATGCATAAAACTAAACTGTCCAGGATACTAGGAGTCCCAGTGCAGGCACAGGCCAAGACCCAAACTCTAACCATACACAGACATATCCCTAACCCTACACTTAAGCCTAATGTTAACCTAAACCTTAAACAAGACCTATCACTAATCAAAAACCAAACACAAAACCCAAGACCGAACACATTCACTGAACCTACCTGCCAAGCCTCACCCTAACTCCTAAACCTATTCTTAGGTTTCCTTAACACTGACCCCCTACCTTAATTCTAACCCTAACCCTAACCTCTAACCATAACCTTAACTTAATGTATTCAAATCTTACTCTTAACCTTATCCTGTACCCTAACCCTACCCTCTAACACTAATCCTATCTCATACCCCAAACTGTACCCTAACCCGTACCCTAAAACTAACCCCTAGCCCACTGCCTAACCCTACCTCTTATCCTTTTCCAAAACCGTACACTGACCCTACCCTGACCCTGACCTGACCATTACCCCTAACCAAACACTAACCCTAATCCTAACCCCTATCCTAACCCTACCGCTCACCCTAACTCTAAACCTAGCACTAACTTTAACCCTAACCCCTAACCCTAACAACTAACCCTAACTCACACCCTAACCCCTAACCCTAACTGCAAACCTAATCACAACCCTAACACTAACCATAACCCTAACCCCAAATCCTAACATCCTGCCCTAATCCCTAAGCCTAAACCCTAACCCTAACTCTAAATCCTGTCCCTAACACTAACTCTAACCCCTTTCCCTAATCCCTAACCCCCAACCAACTCCTAACCACTCACACTTACCCTTATCCCTCATGCTATCCTCTAATCCGTAACCATAAGCATAATCACTAAACCCTAACATCTAACCTAACTTAACCACCAACTGCCTCCCCTCCCCTGACCCTACCATTCATTCTACCCATTCACTTACCCTGTGGTTCTGAGTAGTCCCTTCTGATGTGGACGTGGCCCCCAATGGCGCCTCCAGAGTCCTCCAGGGGGTCCTGAGGAAGCCAGGATCCTGTGAGTGTGGACGTGGCCCCACGTGTTCCTGAGTCATAGTCAGCGGGTCCTGAGGACACCGGGTCTCCTGTCACTGTGGACTATGCCTCACATCCTCTGGAAGTCTCACAGCAGGTCCTCAGGAGGTTGAGGGCTCCTGTCAGCCTGGACATGGCCCCATGGCCCCCAGAAAACTCACCGCGGGTCCTGAGGGGGCTGTGGGCTCCTGTAAGCATAGACACAGCCCCATATATCCCGAAGCCAAAGGGCAGGTCCTGAGGAGGCCGGAGACTCCTGTCAGTGTGGATTTGGCACCCACATCTTTCTTACGCCTCACCACAGGCCCTGACAAGCCTGGGGTCTCTGTCTGCATGGAAGCATCCCCATATTTCCCGAAGTCTACACCGGGGGTTCTGAGGACGTCAGCGTCCTGTTGTGTGGGCGTGGCCCCACGTCTTCCCATACCATCACTGCGGGTTCTGAGGGGGCCAGGGCTCCTGACACCGTGGATACAGCCCCCACCTCCCAGAAGCCTCAACTTATGTCCTGAGCGGCCTGGGAGCTCCTGCCAGAGTGGACGCAGCACCACAGCTTCCTGAAGCCTCCCTGCAGGTCCTGAAGCGACCCAGGTGTTCCTGTCAGGGTGGATGCGGGCCCACATCTTCCTGAAGCCTCACCGCAGGTCCTGAGGAGACCAGGGCTCATCAGTGCGGATGCGTCCCCATGTCCTCCTCAGGCCTCCCCAGCACATGTGGGCTCCTGTTAGTGCAGGTGGACGAGGCCTACTGAGCCTTCGCGGCCCTTTGGGCCAGTCCTGGTCTCGGGCGCCTCCTGCGGGACACTCAGGCACTGCAGGAGGCCATGCAGGAGGCAGCGCCCCTGTGCACAGGGCCACACCTGCCTCCTTCCAGGCTTCAGCTGAGGCCTATGAGCTTTGGAAACGACTCACTGAAACAGAGCCCAATACCTGGCTTCCCCAGAAAGACTTAAGGACAATGATTAGAGCCCACAGGACACAAAAAGAAATGTTTACCAGACTTTAACCACGCCCTGCAAAACTCACTCAACCCTCTTCCTCTGTGGGCGGGACCGCAGGCTGGTGCAGCCACCCTGGAAACAGTGTGGAGGCTCCTCAGGAAGTTACAAACGCCCTGGGACCAGCAGGTGCACAGCCTTAGCTCACCCCGAAGATAGAGATGCATGAGACTCGGGGACACCTGCACCCCAATGTCCACAGCAGCCGGGTCCATAGTAGCCACATGTGAGAGGAGCCTCGGTGCCCTCAGGCAGATGATGGATAAAGAGGATGGAAGATAGATGATGGTCATAGATGATAGATAGTTAGATGATAGGAATGGTACTCAGCTATCAAAGAGAAGAAAATATTGCCATTTGCAATGATGTGGATAGAACTAGAGGGATCATGTTAAGTGAAATAAGTCAGTCAGGAAAGAAAATTACCGTATGGTTGCATTCATAGGTGAAATTAAAGAAGCAAAGCAGATGGGCATCTGTGAAGGGAAGGAAAAACAAATAAGATGAAAACAGAGATGGAGGAAAAAAAGAGTCAATCACAGGAAACAAACTGAGGGTCGCTGGAGGGGAGGGGAGTGGAGGGACAGGGTAACTGGTAGAGGGGCATGACGGAGGGCACGTGATGTCATGAGCCCTGGTGTTATCTCCAACTGGTGAATCCCTAAATTCTACCTCTGAAAGTATAATACACTATACTGTTAATTAATTGGGTTTAAATTAAATTAAGTTTAAAAAATCAGTTGACGGTATCGGAGTGCATTTTCTTCCAGGCTCTCTATTCTGCTCCTTCATCTTATGCCAGAACCACACCCCTGTGGCTTTGGTTTGTTTAAGTAGGCTCCATGCCTCGTCCACAGTTCAGCACAGGGCTAGAATTCATGACCCCGAGATCAAGTCCAAGGGTGAAGTCAGGAGTCGGATGCTTAACCAATGGAGCCAGCCAGGACCCGAGAACCACACTGCTTTATCCTGTGTCTCTGTGACATTGTTTGAAATAGGAAAGTGGAGGGAGGGGCAAGATGGCTGAAGAGTAGGGTCCCCAAATCACCTGTCCCCACCAAATTACCTAGATAATCTTCATCATCCTGAAAATCTATGAATTAGGCCTGAGATTTAAAGAGAGACCAGCTGGAATGCTTCAGTGAGAAGAGTTCACACTTCTATCAAGGTAGGAAGAGGGGGAAAAAGAAATAAAGAAACAGGGATCCCTGGGTGGCGCAGCGGTTTGGCGTCTGCCTTTGGCCCAGGACACGATCCTGGAGACCCGGGATCGAGTCCCACATCGGGCTCCCGGTGCATGGAGCCTGCTTCTCCCTCTGCCTATGTCTCTGCCTCTCTCTTTCTCTCTGTGTGACTATCATAAAAAAAAAAAAAGAAAAGAAACAAAAGGCATCCAAGGGGGAGGGGCCCCACGAGGTGCCGGGCTAAGGCCGGGGCGAGTGCCCCCAGGACAGGAAAGCTCTGTCCCGGAGAAGCAGGAGCTTCACCAATCTTCCTGGGTGGAAAGGCACCCGCAGGGAGTTGGAGCAGGACACCTGGATGGTGGGGATGCCCTCGGCCTCCCTGGAACACTAACAGACACCTGCGCACCCAGGAGACTGCACCATACCCCGCGGCTGAGCTCCCTAAAAGACTGCAAGGCCCACGGCTGGACCCGGAGCAGCTCGGAGGGGCTCGGGCGGCGGCTCCACATGGAGGGGGCTGCGAGGCCAGGAGCAGATCAGAGGGGGCTCTGGCAGAGGAAGAGGATCCCTGCGGAGAGGGCTACGGGGATCTGGGACCAGCTCAGAGGGGCTCGGGCGGCGGCACCGCAGAGGTGGGTGAGTGGCTGGGAGGGGGAATCCAACAGCGCAGGCACTGGAGCACAGGGCGCCAGGACACAGCCGAGGATCTGGCCTCCCCCTGGGACAGGCAGAGCCCGGGAAGGCCCACAACAGCTAGGACGCTTCTGCCCATATCTGAGCAGATCAGCGTCCCCGCCTTGGCACCTCCAGGCCCTGCAGAGGGAGAGCTCCATAGTTACTGAGGGAGCTGAATCCAGGGCTCCAGAGCTGCCGGTGTCACTGGGATGGTTCCTACTGGGGCCTCACGGGTTAAACAACCCCAACTGAGCCCTGCACCAGGCAGAGGGCAGAGCAGCTCCCCCAAGAGCTAACACCTGAAAATCAGCACAACAGGCCCCTCCGCCAGAAGACAAGCTAGACGGACAAGTTCCAGGGGAAGTCAACGGACTTAAAGTATACAGAATCAGAAGATACTCCTCCGTGGTTTTTTCTTTTCTTTTCTTTTTTCTTTTCTTTTCTCTTCTTTTCTTTTCTTTTCTTCTTTCTTTTTGATTTGTTTGCATCCCCCACCCTTTATTCCTTTCTTTTTCTTTCTCTTTTTCTTCTTTTTTCTTCCTTTTCTCTTTTTCTCTTTCTTTCCTTCTTTCTCTCTCTTTTTTCTCCTTTTCCGAATACAATTTTTTTGGCCACTCTGCACTGAGCAAAATGAATAGAAGGAAAACCTCACCTCAAAAGAAAGAAACAGTCCTCTCTCCTAAGAGTTACAAAATCTGGATTACAATTCAATGTCAGAAACCCAATTCAGAAGCACTTATACAGCTACTGGTGGCTCTAGAAAAAAGCATAAAGGACTCAAAAGACTTCATGACTTCAGAATTTAAATCCAATCAGGCCGAAATTGAAAATAAATTGAATGAGATGCAATCCAAACTAGAAGTCCTAACGATGAGGGTTAACGAGGTGGAAGAACGAGTGAGTGACATAGAAGACAAGTTGATGGCAAAGAGGGAAACTGAGGAAAAAAGAGACAGACAATTAAAAGACCAGGAAGATAGATTAAGGGAAATAAACGACAGCCTGAGGAAGAAAAACCTACTTGTAATTGGGGTTCCAGAGGGCACCGACAGGGACAGAGGGCCAGAATATGTATTTGAACAAATTCTAGCTGAAAACATTCCTAATCTGGAAAGGGAAACAGGCATTCAGATCCAGGAAATAGAGAGATCCCCCCCAAAAAAATCAATAAAAACCGTTCAACACCTCGACATTTAATAGTAAAGCTTGCAAATTCCAAAGATAAAGAGAAGATCCTTAAAGCAGCAAGAGACAAGAAATCCCTGACCTTTATGGGGAGGAGCATTAGGGTAACAGCAGACCACTCCACAGAGAACTGGCAGTCCAGAAAGGGCTGGCAGGATATATTCAGGGTCCTCCATGAGAAGAACATGCAACCAAGAATACTTTATCCAGCAAGGCTCTCATTCAAAATGGAAGGAGAGATAAAGAGCTTCCAAGACAGGCAGGAACTGAAAGAATATGTGACCTCCAAACCTGCTCTGCAGGGAATTTTAAGGGGGACTCTTAAAATTCCCCTTTAAGAAGAAGTTCAGTGGAACAATCCACAAAACAAGGACTGAATAGACATCATGATGACACTAAACTCATATCTGCGATTAGTAACTCTGATTGTGAACGGGCTTAATGACCCCATCAAAAGGCGAAGGGTTTCAGACTGGATAAAAAAGCAGGACCCATCTATTTGCTGTCTACAAAAGACTCATTTTAGACAGAAGGACACCTACAGCCTGAAAATAAAAGGTTGGAGAACCATTTACCATTCAAATGGTCCTCAAAAGAAAGCAGGGGTAGCCATCCTTATATCAGATAAACTAAAATTTACCCCGAAGACTGTAGTGAGAGATGAAGAGTGACACTACATCATACTTAAAGGATCTATCAAACAAAAGGACATAAAAATCCTCTACATATATGTCCCGAATGTGGGAGTTCCCAAATATTTAAATCAATTAATAACCAAAGTAAAGAAATACTTAGATAATAATACACATACTTGGTGACTTCAGTCTAGCCTTTTCTATACTCGATAGGTCTTCTAACCACAACATCTCCATATAAATGAAAATGATACACTGGACCAGATGGATTTCACAGAAATCTACAGAACTTTACATCCAAACTCAACTGAATACACATTCTTTTCAATTTCAAGTGCACATGGAACTTTCTCCAGAATAGACCACATACTCGGTCACAAATCGAGTCTGAACTGATACCAAAAGATTGGGATCGTCCCCTGCATATTCTCAGACCATAATGCCTTGAAATTAAAACTAAATCATAACAAGAAGTTTGGAAGGACCACAAACACGTGGAGGTGAAGGACCATCCTGCTAAAGATGAAAGGGTCATAGGAATTTAAGGAAGAATTAAAAAGATTCATGGAAACTAATGAGCATGAAGATACAATGTTCAAAATCTTTGGAATGCAGCAAAAGCATTCCTAAGAGGGAAATACATCGCAATACAAGCATCCATTCAAAAACTGGAAAGAACTCAAACGCAAAAGCTAACCTTACACATAAAGAGGCTAGAGAAAAAAAAAGCAGATAGATCCTACACCCAACAGAAGAAGAGAGTTAATAAAATTCGAGCTGAACTCAAGGAAATCGAGACCTGAAGAAATGTGGAACAGATAGAACCAGGAGTTGGTTCTTTGAAAGAATTAATAAGATACCTAAACCATTAGCCAGCCTTATTAAAAAGAAGAGAGAGAAGACTTAAATTAATAAAATCATGAATGAGAAAGGAGAGATCACTACCAACACCAAGGAATTACAAACGATTTTAAAAACATGTTATGGGGATCCCTGGGTGGCGCAGCGGTTTAGCGCCTGCCTTTGGCCCAGGGCGCGATCCTGGAGACCCGGGATCGAATCCCACGTCGGGCTCCCGGTGCATGGAGCCTGCTTCTCCCTCTGCCTGTGTCTCTGCCTCTCTCTCTCTCTCTCTGTGACTATCATAAATAAATAAAAAATTAAAAAAAAGAAATATATTTAAAAACATGTTATGAACAGCTATACGCCAATAAATTAGGCAATCTAGAGGAAATGAAGGCTTTCCTGGAAAGCCAGAAACTACCAAATACCAAAACTGGACAGGAAGAAATAGAAAACCTGAACAGACCAATAACCAGGGAGGAAATTGAAGCAGTCCTCCAAAACCTCCCAAGACACAAGAGTCCAGGGCCAGATGGCTTCCCAAGGGAATTCTATCAAACTTTTAAAGAAGAAACCATACCTATCCTACTAAAGCTGTTTGGAAAGATAGAAAGAGATGGAGTACTTCCAAATTCGTTCTATGAGGCCAGAATCACCTTAATTCCAAAACCAGACAAAGACCCCACCAAAAAGGAGAATACCGACCAATATCCCTGATGAACATGGATACAAAAATTCTCAACAAGATACTGGCCAATAGGATCCAACAATACATTAAGAAAATTTTTCACCATGAAAAAGTAGGATTTATCCCCGAGACACAAAGCTGGTTCAACACTCATAAAACAATCGATGTGATTCATCATATCAGCAAGAGAAAAACCAAGAACCGTATGATCCTCTCATTAGATGCAGAGAAAGAATTTGACAAAATAGAGCATCCATTCCTGATCAAAACACTTCAGAGCGTAGGATAGAGGGAACATTCCTCGACATCTTAAAAGCCATCTACGAAAAGCCCACAGCAAATATCATTCTCAATGTGGAAGCACTGGGAGCTTTTCCCCTAAGATCAGGAACAAGACAGGGATGTCCACTCTCACCACTGCTATTCAACATAGTACTGGAAGTCCTAGCCTCAGCAATCAGACAACAAAAAGACATTAAAGGCACTCAAATTGGCAAAGAAGGAGTCAAACTCTCCCTCTTCACCGATGACATGATTCTCTACCTAGAAAACCCAAAACCCTCCCCCCACAAGATTGCTACATCTCATACAGCAATTTGGTAGCATGGCAGGATACAAAATCAATGCCCAGAAATCAATGGCATTTCTATACACTAACAATGAGGCTGAAGAAAGAGAAATTGAGGAGGCAATCTCATTTACAATTGTACCCAAAAGCATAAGATACCTAGGAAAAAACCTAACCAAGGAGGTAAAGGATCTCAACCATAAACACTATAGAATGCTTCTGAAAGAAATTGAGGAAGACACAAAGAGATGGAAAAATATACCATGCTCATGGATTGGCAGAATTAATACTGTGAAAAAGTCAATGTTACCCAGGGCAATGTACATGTTTAATGCAATCCCTATCAAAATACCATGGACTTTCTTCAGAGAGTTAGAACAAACTATTTTAATATTTGTGTGGAATCAGGAAAACCCCGAATAGCCAGAGGAATTTTAAAAAAGAAAACCAGGGATCCCTGGGTGGCGCAGCGGTTTAGCGCCTGCCTTTGGCCCAGGGCGTGATCCTGGAGACCCAGGATCGAATCCCACATCGGGCTCCCGGTGCATGGAGCCTGCTTCTCCCTCTGCCTATGTCTCTGCCTCTCTCTCTCTCTCTCTCTCTCTCTGTGACTATCATAAATAAATAAAAAAATTAAAAAAAAAAGAAAACCATATCTGGGGGGAACACAATGTCAGATTTCAGGTTGTACCACAAAGCTGTGGTCATCAAGACAGTGTGGTACTGGCACAAAAACAGACTCATAGATCAATGGAACAGAAGAGAGAACCCAGAAGTGGACCCTGAACTTCATGGTCAACTGGTATTCGATAAAGTAGGAAAGACTATCCATTGGAAGAAAGACAGTCTCTACAATATATGGTGTAGGGAAAATGGACATCCACAGTCAGAAGAATGAAACTAGACCACTCTCTTTCACCATACACAAAGATAAACTCAAAATGGATGAAAGATCTAAATGTGAGACAAGATTCCATCAAAATCCTAGAGGAGAACACAGGCAACACCCTTTTTGAACTCAGCCACAGTAACTTCTTGCAAGATAAATCCACGAAGGCAAAAGAAACAAAAGTAAAAATCAACTACTGGGACTTCATCAAGATAAGAAGCTTTTGCACAGCAAAGGATACAGTCAACAGAAGTAAAAGACAACCTAAAGAAAGGAGAAGATATATGCAAAAGTCGTATCAGATAAAGGGCTAGTTTCCAAGATGTATAAAGAACGTTTTAAACTCAAACCCAAGGAAACAAACAATCCAATCATGAAATGGGCAAAAGACATGAAGAGAAATCTCACAGAGGAAGACATTCACATGGCCAACATGCACACGAAAACATGCTCTGCATCACTTGCCATCAGGGAAATACAAATCAAAACACAATGAGATACCACCTCACACCAGTGAGCATGGGGAAAATTAACAAGCCAGGAAACCACAAATGTTGGAGAGGATGCAGAGAAAAGGGAAGACTCTTACACTGTTGGTGGGAATGTGATCTGGTGCAGCCACTCTGGAAAACTGAGTGGAGGTTCCTCAAAGAGATAAAAATTGACTTGCCCGACGACCCAGCAATTGCACCTTTGGGGATTTACCCCAAAGACTCAGATGCAAGGAAACGACAGGACTCCGGCATCCCGATGTTTATAGCAGAATGTCCACAATAGCTAAACTGTGGAAGGAGCCTTGGTGTCCATTGAAAGATGAATGTGTAAAGAAGATGAGGTTTATGTATAAAGTGGAATATTATTTAGGCATTAGAAACGACAAATACCCACCATTTGCTTCAAAGTGGATGAAACTGGAGGGCATTATGCTGAGTAAAGTAAGTCAATCGGAGAAGTACAAATAGTGTATGTTCTCATTCATTTGGAGAATATAAATAATAGTGAAAGGGAATATAAGGGAATGGAGAAGAAACGTGTGGGAAATATCAGAAAGGGAGACAGAACATAAATACTCCTACTCTGAGAAAAGAACTAGGGATGCTTTAAGGGGAGGAGAGTGGGGGTTGCGGGTGAATGGGTGAATGGCACTGAGGGGGGCCCTTGCCGGTATGAGCACTGGGTGTTATTCTGTTTGTTGGTAAATTGAACACCATAAAAAATAAATTTATTTTAAAAAAAAGTTCAAACAACTAAAAATTTATGCTGCCAACATGGGAGTACCTAAATATAGAAACCAATTAACAACAAACGTACAGAAAGTCATTGATAATAATACAATGACAGGGGATTTTAACACCCACTTATGGCAGTGGACTGAACGTCTATACAGAAAATCAACAAGAGAAAAATAGCCTCGACACACTGGACCACAGGGACTCAAGAGATATAGTCTGAACATTTCAACCTAAAGCAAAATACACATTCCTTTCAGGTGTACATGTGACATCCTCCAGAACAGATCATATCATGGCCCACAATTCAGCCCTCAACAGGTACAACAGGTACAAGAAAGTTGATATCACACCCTGTACATTTTTGGACCACGACGCTATGAAACTCGAAGTTGACAGTAAGAAAAAATTTGGACAGATCAAAAATACGTGGAGATTATGAACATCCTACTAGAGAATGAATGGAGCAACCAGGAAATTAAAGAGGAAATTTAAAACAAATGAAAATGAAAACATGTTTCTTCAAACCTCTGGGATGTAGCAAAGGCAGTCCTTACAGGGAAGTACATAGCAATACAGGCCTACCTCAAGAAAGAAGAAGTCTCCAATACACAGCCTAACCCTACACCTTAAGTAGCTGGAAAAGGAATAGCAAACAAAGCCTAAAGCCTATAGAAGAGGGGGAAAATAAAGATGAGAGGAGAAATAAATAATACAGAAACAACAAAGCAGTAGAATGGAATAACGAAACAAAGAGATGGTTCATCAAAATAATTAAGAAAATGGATCAAGACTTGGCCAGCCTTATCAACGAGAAAAGAGAAAAGACCTAAATAAATAAAATCACAAATGAGAGAAGAGAGATCACAATCAACACCAGAAAAATAAGACAATTATAAGGGAATACCATGAAAGATTATACGCTAACATACTGGGAGACCTGGAAGAAATGGACAAATCCCCAGAAATGTGCAAATGAGCAAAACTGAAATAGGAAGAAACAGAAAATGTGAACAGACCCATAACTACAAAGGAATTTAATCAGCAGGGCACCTGGGTGCCTCATGGTTGAGCATCTGCTTTGGCTCAGGTCATGATCCCGGGGTCCTGGTGAAACAAGTCCCACATCAGGCTCCCCGCATGGAGCCTCAACTTCCCTGTGTCTATACCTCTGCCTCTCTGTGTCTCTCATGAATCCATAAATAAATCTTTAAAAAATGCAAAAAGATAAAAAGATGAGAAAGGACCCAAATAAAATCACAAATGAGAAAAGAGATATAACAACACTAGAGAAATACAAACGATTATAAGAGAACATTATGAAAAATTATATGCCAGCAACCTCGAACCTGGAAGAAATAGATCAATTCCTAGAAATATATAACATGGCAAAAATGAAAATGTAAGAAATAAGAAACTTGAACAGACAGATAACCAGCAAAGAAATTGAATCAGTAATCAAGGATCTCCCAACAGGAGACGCTTAGATCAATAGAACAGAATGGAAAGCCGAAACAAGATACAAACCTGTAACTCTATGATCCATTAATCGACAATGAGGCAGGAAGGAATATCCAAAGCACAAAGACAGTCTCTTCAAGAAACCCTAAACCTGACCCCAGGATAAGAAAAAATGGTGTTGAGAAAACCAGGCAGCCACATGCAGAAGAATGAAACTGGACCACTTTCTTACACCATATATATAAAAAATAAATTCAAAATGAATGAAAGACCTAAATGTGAGACCTGAAACCATACAAAGAAGAAAAGATAGGCAGCAACGTCTTTGACATTTGCCACTGGATCTTCTTTCTAGATATGCCTCTGAGGTGAGGGAAACAAAAGCAAAAATACTATTGGGACTTCATCAAATTGAAAAGCTTCTGCAAAGTGAAGGAAACAACGAAACCTAAAAGGCAACATACAAAATGAGAGGAGATATTTGTAAAGAACACATCCAATAAAGATTTAGTATCCAAAATACATAAAGGAAATATAAATCTCAGCATCCTAAACACAAATTATCCAACTACAGATGGGCAGAAGACATGAATGGACTTTGTCTCTGACAAGACATTCACATGGCCATGAGACACACGGAAAGACACTCAGCATCACCCATCAGCAGGGAAATGCAAACCAAAACCACAATGAGATGTCACCTGACAGCCATCAGAATGGCTAAAATTAAGAACAGAAGAAACAACAGGTGTCATTGAGGCTATGGAGAAGAGGGAGGCCCCTTACACTCCTGGTGGGCAGGCGAACAGGTGCAGCCACTGTGGAAAACACTGTGGAGGGTGCTTGAGAAGTTGAAAATAGGGGATCCCGGGGTGGCTCATCGGTTTGGCACCTGCCTTTGGCCCATGTCGCGATCCTGGAGACCCGGGATCGAATCCCATGTCGGACTCACAGTGCATGGAGCCTGCTTCTCCCTCTGCCTGTGTCTCTGCCTCTCTCTCTGTGACTATCATAAAAAAATTTTAAAAAAACAAGTTAAAAATAGAGCTAACTACGATTCCAAAATTGCACAGCTAGGTATTTACCCCAAGGATACAGAAGTTGTTTAGTAGATTCTAAGAGGGACACGCAGCCCAGTGTTTGTAGCAGCGTTATCAACAAGAGCCAAACTGTGGATACAGCCCAGATGTCCATCGACAGATGAATGGGCAGAGACAATGTGGTAAATATACCCACTGCGACATCACTCGTTCATCAGAAGGGATGAAGTGAAGCCATTTACAATGACGTGGGAGAAGTGGAAAGGACTTATGCTAAATGAACTCAGTCAGAGGAAGACATATACCAAATACCATACAATTGCATTCACATGTGAATTTTAAGAAACCAAACAAACTGGCAAAGGGGCAGAGGGGGGATGAGAGAAGTAAATAAAAAAACACACTATCAACCCCAGAGAATAAACTAATAAATACCAGAGGAAGGTAGGGGGATGGGGAATCAGGGGATGGGGATAGTGGAGGGCACCTGTGACCAAGTACCAGGCGTTGTATCCAAGGGTTGAATCACTATGTGGTAAACCAGAAACTATATCATACTGTGTTTATAAAGAGGAATTCAAGTAAAACTTTAAAATAATAATTGATAGTATTGATGAAACATGTGCGCACAAGAGATAAAATCAGAAAGGCAACTGAAAATCCAAATAAAGAGTCTTTAGAGTCACAAATCCCCTCCTTAGCTCAGCTTGGGAGAAGTCTGCCATGTATATTCTGACCCCAGCAGAAGCCTGGATTTTGATTCTCTGGGGAGGCCACTGACTTGATGGAGTCAGGCTATCTTTGAAACCAAAACCTAAATAGAGTGCATAAAACTAAACTGCCCAAGATACTAGGAGTCCCAGTGCAGGCACATGCCAAGACCCAAACTCTAACCATACACAGATATAACCCTAACACTACACTTAAGCCTAATGTTAGCCTAAACCTTAACAAGACCTATCACTAATCGAAAACCAAACACAAACCGCAAGACCGAAACACATTCACTGAACCTTCCTGCCAAACCTCACCCTAACTCCTAAACCTATTCTAAACCCTTAACCCTGACCGCTACCTGAAATCTAACCCTAACCCTAACCTCTAAACGTAAACTTAACTTAATGTACTCAAATCCTATTCCTGACCTTAACCTGTACCCTACCCCTAACCCTCTAATACTAATCCTATCTCATACCCCAAACTGTACCCTAACCCGTACCCTAAAACTAACCCCTAACCCACTCCCTAAATGTATCTCTTACCCTCTTCCAAAACCATACCCTGACCCTGACCTGTCCCTAACCCTAACCCCTAACCAAACAATAACCCTAACCCTAGTCCTAACCCCTATCCTAACCCTAACCCTCACCCTAATTCTAAACCTAGCCCTAACTATAACCCTAACCCCTCACCCTAAACCCTAACTCACATCCTAACCCCTAACCCTAACTGCAAACTTAAGCCCAACCCTAACTCTAACCATAACCCTAACCTCAACTCCTAACCTCCTGCCCTAATCCCTAGAGCCTAAACCCTAACCCTAACATTAAATCCTGTCCCTTACCCTAACCCCATCCTAACTCTTAACTACTGACCATTACCTTATGCCTCACCTAACCTCTAATCCGTAACCATAAGCATAATCACTAACATCTAACATATAACCTAAGGCTAACCACCAACTGCCTCTCCTTCCCTAACCTTACCATTCATTCTACCCTTTCACTTACCATGTGGTTCTGAGGAGTCCCTTCTGATGTAGACGTGGCCCCCAACGGCTCCTCCAGAGTCCTCCAGGGGGTCCAAGCAAGCCGGGCTCCTGTGAGTGTGGACATGGCCCAACGTGTTCCTGAGTCATAGTCGGCGGGTCCTGAGGACGCCGGGTCTCCTGTCACTGTGGACTATGTCTCACATCCTCTAAAGCCTCACAGCAGGTCCTCAGGAAGCTGGGGGCTCCTGTCAGCCTGGACATGGCCCCATGGCCCCCAGAAAACTCACCGTGGGTCCTGAGGGGGCTGTGGGCTCCTGTCAGCATAGACGCAGCCCCATATGTCCTGAAGCCAAAGTGCTGGTCCTGAGGAGGACGGGTTTCCTGTCAGGGTTGACATGACCCCTCATTTTCCTCAAACCTCACCATAAGACCTGAGGAGGCTGGGGGCTCCTGGCAGCATGGATGTGGCCCATAATCTTCCCAAACCTTCGCAGTGGGTTCTGAGGAGGCCGGAGACATGTCAGTGTGGATGCGGCACCCACATTTTTCTTAGGCCTCACCACAGGCCCTGACAAGGCTGGGGTCTTCTGTCCGCATGGATGCATCCACATATTTCCCCAAGTCTACACCAGGGGTCATGAGGAAGTCAGCGTCCTGTTGTATCCATGTGGCCCCAAGTCCTCCCAAAGCGTAACCGAGGGTTCTGAGGAGGCCGGGGCTCCTGTAACCTTGAATGCGGCCCCCAGCTTCCAGAAGCCTCAACTTATGTCCTGAGGGGCCCGGGAGCTCCTGGAAGAGTGGACGTGGCACCATATCTTCCTGAAGCCTCCCTGCAGGTCCTGAAGCGGCTCAGGGGCTCCTGTCAGTGTGGATGTGGACCCACATCTTCCTGAAGCCTCCCCGCGGGTCCTGAGGTGGCTCAGGGCTCCTGTCAGTGTGGATGTGGACCCACATCTTCCTGAAGACTCCCCGCGGGTCCTGAGGCGGCCCAGGGCTCCTGTCAGGGTGGATGCGGGCCCACATCTTCCTAAAGCCTCACCGCGGGTCCTGAGGAGACCGGGGTTCCTGTCAGCATGAACGCGACCCAATTTCCCCCTGAAGACTCCCCGTGGGGCCTGTGGAGGCTTCAGCTCATCAGCGTAGATGCGTCCCCACATCCCCCTCAGGCCTCCCCAGCACAGGCTGGCTCCTGTTAGTGCAGGCAGAGGAGGCCTACTGCACACGCGTGCCCCATGGGAGGGGCCTGGGCTCCGGCGCCCCCTCCGGGACAGTCAGGCACTGCAGGAGGCTGTGCAGGAGGCAGCAGGTGCTCCATGGGCCCCACCTGCCTCCTTTCAGGCTCCAGCTGGGGCCTGTTAGCTTCAGAAACATCTCACTGAAAAGGAGCCCAACACCCGACTTCCCCAGAAATACTTAAGGACAAGGAATTGGAGCCCACAGGACACGAAATGAAATGTGGACCAGAATTTTACCATGTCCTGCAAATCTCACTCAACCCTCTTCCACTGTGTGTGGGACCGTGGGTTGGTGCAGCCGCCCTGGAAACAGTGTGGAGGCTCCTCAGGAAGTTACAAATAGAGCCACCCTGCCACCAGCAGGTGAACGGCCTGGAGCTCACTCCGAAGATACAGATGCAGTGAGTCTTGGGACAACTGCACCCCAATGTCCACAGCAGCCGGGTCCACAGTAGCCACACTGTGGGAGGAGCCTTGGTGCCCTGTGGCAGATGATGGATAAAGAGGATGGGAGATAGATGATGGTCATACAGAGAGGAATGGAACTCAGCTATCAAAGAGAAGGAAATCTTGCCATTTGCAATGATGTGGATAGAACTAAAGGGATCATGTTAAGTGAAGTAAGTCACTCGGGAAAGAGAATGACCGTGTGGTGTCATTCATAGGTGGAATTAAAGAAGCAAAGCAGATGAACTACTGTGAAGGAAAGGAGAGACAAGATCAAAACAAATGCAGGAAATACAGACTCTTAATGATAGGAAACGAACTGAGGGTCGCTGGAGGGGTGGGGGCATAACAGGGGAAATAGGAAAGTGCTGCGTCTCACTCTGTCCTGCTTCTCCAATACTGATTTGCTGTCCGGGGTTATTTGTTGAGGAGGATGGATGTTATGGTTTTTTTTTTTTTCCTATTTCTAAGTTCTGCCACCATGATTTTGATAGAAATGACATTGAAACTGAGTGTGGCTTCAGGAACTGCGGACATTTTCACAAGATGAGGCTCCCACCCCACGAGCCCAGGACGGCCTCCCAGAGCCTGGTAAGGCTCAGTGCGCAAGTCTTGTGCTCCTTTGGTTCAGTTTCATTATTTATTCTCCTTGATGCTCCTGAGAAGGCCTTCACATCCTTCCTTTCCTTCCTGAGTGCTCATTGTCGAGACACAGCAAGGCTACTCTGCTCTGTAGGGTCAGTTTGTGTCCCGTGACTTTACTGAACTCACTCCTTAGTTCTAACAGGTTTTGGTGGAGGCTCTCGGGTTTCCTATTTATAGTTCCGCACCTTCAGTATATAGGGACAGTGTGACGTCCCCCTTCCAGGTGTGGAACCTTTGATTTTTACAGCTTAATGTCCTAGAAAGCCCCATTATTGAATCAAAACTGAGCCCAGGCCAAGAACAGGAAGCCCCTATTAGAATGAGGACAGAGCTCAATGCCCTTGAAGGCCCCATATCAAAATGTAAACAGAACTTGAGGAATTGCTCCAGCCCTTCTGGAGGTCCCTGAGACCAGCCCTTAAAACTAAGCTAAAACCCACCTCAGGGTCCAAGTCCCTGCTCCGCTCTGTCGGGTATACTTGGACACAAGCTGGCGGTGGTAAATAAACCCTCGTGTGTTTGCATCAGTGTTGGCTTCTCGGAGGTTTCTCGGATTCGCAATCTTGGGCACAACAGTCTGAGATAAAAAAAGAAAACCAAAAGAAGCTCGGACGCAGGTAGAGTGAACGCAGGATTCTGAGAGAAGCGGCGGAGACCCGGGGGGTTGAGGGCTCTGCTGTGGAGGCCCCTGCAGACTGGGGGGCAGGATGCTCAGCCCCAGAGCCAGAGGACCCAGAGACCCCACCCGCATCCCGCCCATCTGGACCGGGTCTCTGGGAGGAGCACAGCGCCACCTGCTGTAGGACAGACGCGCTGATGCCCACCCCGCCTCAGACCCCACAGATGCATCTCACAGGCAGATGTGCACCTGACAATCAGCGCCATGGCCAATCCCCAGACCCCGCACAATCCCTTCGCTGCCACCAAGGTGTTGGAACACAGAGGCTGCAGAGCTTCAGCTCTGCTTGGAAAGTAGGGTCTAGCCTCCTTTGTACTTTGTGCTTTATTTTCATGTATTTTCTTTGATTCTATTTTATAAATTGCCTTATTTTAATTTTTATGTATGTACCTTATATATTTCTTATTTTTAGTTTCATGGTACTTTGTGTTTCTTATTTTGGGATTTAGAATCTTTTAACAACCAGGCAAAAATAATCTGGTAGTTTTTTTGGGGAGGGCAGTTGTTATTGTTTTTCTTGGTTTTTCTTTTTCTTCCTTCTTTCTTTTCTGGAAAAAAATAATGAGATGGAGAAATTCACCTCCATAAAATAATATGAGGTAGTACTCACAGCCAGGAAGTCCATCAATACAAATATATGATGTCTAACTACAGTTTAAAACAATGATTATAAAGATAGCATCTGGGCTGGAAAAAGAGCACAGAAGAAAACTAGAGAATCCCTTACTGTAGAAATAAAAGAAGTAAAATCTAGTCAGGCCAACGTTAAAAATGCTATAACTGGGGATCCCTGGGTGGCGCAGCGGTTTGGCGCCTGCCTTTGGCCCAGGGCGCGATCCTGGAGACCCGGGATTGAATCCCACGTCGGGCTCCCGGTGCCTGGAGCCTGCTTCTCCCTGTGTCTATGTCTCTGCCTCTCTCTCTCTCTCTCTCTCTCTCTCTGTGTGTGTGACTATCACAAATAAATAAAAATTTAAAAAAAAGATTTAAAAATGCTATAACTGAGATGCACTACCAAGTAGCAGCATTAAAAACAAGGAAGGTTATGGACCACAAAGGCAGATTTCGGAACTCAGCCACTTATTAAAACAATAACATTTATATCATGGGAGACTCCCAAGATGAAGACAGAGGAAAGGTGGGCTTGCTCAGCCATTAGAAATGACAAATAACCACCATTTCCTTCAACGTGGATGGAACTGGAAGGTGTTATGCTGAGTGAAGTAAGTCAATCAGAGAAAGACAAATATTGTATGTTCTCATTCACTTGGGGAATATAGATAATAGTGAAAGGGTATATAAGGGAAGGGAGAAGAAATGTGTGGGAAATATCAGAAAGGGAGACAGAACGTAAAGACTCCTAACTCTGGGAAATGAACTAGGGGTGATTTAAGGGGAGGAGGGCGGGGGTGGGGGTGAATGTGTGATGGGCACTGAGGGGGGCACTTGACGCGATGAGCACTGGTTGTTATTCTGTATGTTGGCAAATTGAACACCAATAAAAAGTAAATTTATTATTAAGTAAAAGAAAGAAAGAAAGAAAGAAAGAAAGAAAGAAAGAAAGAAAGAAAGAAAGAAAGAAAGAAAGAAAGAAAGAAAAGTAGCAGCTGTGTGGCTCAGTTAGTTAAGCTTCTGCCTTAGGGTCAGATCATGATCCAGGTCCCAAGGAAGGCTCCCTGTTCAGCAGGGAACCTGCTTCTCCCTCGCCCTCTGCCCCTCTAGCATTCCTCTCTCTCAAATAAATAAATAGCATCTTTGAAAAAGACACAAACAAACCCAGAGGGAAGAGAAATCTCCCATGTAGAAGATTTTCCAACAATTTGTGCACATTCCACCCTCAAGTTCCTGAGCATAGCTTCCCAATCTTATGTGTGGAATACACATAGTAACTTCCTTCTACAAAATATATTATGAAAAACTTAAAATAATAATAATAATAATAATAATTAATAATAATAATAATAAAAGGATCACTTTACTACGGAGAAACCGACAAACACTACCTCAGCAAGATGATCAGATCGATGCCAAGACTGATAACTCATGTTGATAGTATCTAACCTTTATATGATATAATAAAAATGGCAGTATATCTCTGTATATAATCCACAAAAACAGCTCAATCATGAGAAAAACAACAGACATGTCCCAATTGAGGGAAATTTTACAAAATACTCTACTTGTCAAAGTGTTCCAGTTCGACAACAAGGAAAGGCTGAAAGACTGTCACAATCCAGAGGAGCCTAAGAAAACATGAGGACAAATGGAGTGTGGTATGAGGGATGGTGATTTAGCAAAAACTAAGGAAATCTGAATAAAGTATGCTCTTTGGTTATTGTGAAAATTTTAATATTGATTCATTAGTTAATATTTGTACCATACTGATATAAGATATCAATAATTGGAGAAATTGAGTGCAAGTGCATGAGAATTCTCTGTACTATCTTCTCAATTTCCCTATAAATCTTTGTTTTCCTTCTAAGAAATTAGATTTAATTTGAAAATTGACTTAAATGAATCAGGCTCCAGTGTGAAGAGATTTTAAGAATCGTTGAATTATCTTTTGCCTTATTCTTAAAAAGTTCCTTCGATGGGAACAAAGTAAGAATTTTATATCAGAAGGAAATAAAAACACTTATGAACACGTATAATGCCTCCTCAACCTGAAAAGCAGTAAAGGATAATAAATAGCAAAAATCAGATAAAAATACTTCTAGTACAATAGACACCATATTGCAAGTGTATTTAAAATTAGCAATGTATAACATTTATTTCCTTGACATTTGACTTCCAAAGAGTTCACAGTGTTTCAGTGTCAGTAGAAACAGGGGAAGAATCTCAGGGAAGAATCCTTCACATAATAATAGGACCATTGGTACTAATGTCTCTCAATTATTCGCAAATCCATAAAGATGCATTTCCTGATGAGTGACTGAGCTGTGAAGAAAGAGTAGAGAAACACTCATCCCTATGAATTACTTGTGTCAGAATATTTTAACCATAGTATTATGGATAGTAAATTATCCTTATTAACAGGAAATATGTCTCAGAGTGGAATCTGAGCAATCAGATGGGCAGAGAAAAAATGCTTTAACTCGCTCCTGCACTTTTAAAGACAAAGGAGAGCTTTTCTATGTACAAAGTCAGTTGTCAAGATAGCCTTAGGGAATAAGAGTCTGCAGCATGGAATCCTGCTGCACAGCCAGGATGCCCACGAGCCAGGTCTTCCTGATCTCAAATCCCTGGGCCTGTCCCGCCACACAGGTAGCCACGCTGAGGTCATCTGCAATTTCTCTCTTAGGAGCTCCAGGGAGGGGGGCATGAGCTAGATAGGACGGGACGGGATGCATGGAGGCCGAGAACATTACAGCCATTCTACTTTAAGTTCAGTATTAGCACACGTCCAGCAATCTCAGGCCCCTGTGAAGAAGAGCTGAAATTTGCATTACTTCAGTTACTGTAAAAAAACAAAGTTTACAGCTTGTCTTAGAAAGCCCCACAATAGAATAAAAACTGAGCCTAAGCAAAGGGCTGGAAACCCCAATTAGAATGAGAAGTGAGCTCAATGCCCTTGAAGGCCCCACATCAAAATGTAAACAGAACTTGAGGAATTGCTCCAGCCCTTCTGGAGGTCCCTAAGACCAGCCCTTAAAACTAAGCTAAAACCCTCCTGGGGGTCCAAGTCCCTGTTCCACTGTGTGGCATATACTTGAACCCATGCTCGAGTTTGTAAAACAACCCTCGGGTGTTTGCATCAGTGTCGGCTCCTTAGTGGTTTCTTGGATTCACCATCTTGGGCACAACACCCCCATGACCCCTCCCCACCTGGACTGACCTCCTGTCCCCTCCCACCCATGCTGACCCTCAGTCACCTCCCCGCCCACAACAGCTGGGCACAGGCCCTCACACAGTTCCACAGGCACGGTGGGCACTCCCGCCATCCCCAGCCTCCCAGGGGAAGGAAGGAGGTTTCGGCAGGACACACTCCCATGGTGGTCCCAGGGCTCCCTGCCCAGGAGAGCACCTGGTGACAGGTCGGGGTCTGTGTCCCTGACACTAGCTCCTTCTCCCCGGTTTTCCCGCAGGAAATGAAGGAGGAGGCCCTGGTCTCCTCGAGGGACATCACGCAGGTGGACCTGGACTTCAACAGGACGCTTAGCAGTCACATCATATTTTGGGACTACTAAGGGGTAGGGTGAGGGTGAGGGGCCAAGGGGGATCATGACCCAGTGGAGGACCGGGGGATTCTGGGTAAGAAAAACGGGGCTTCTGAGGCAGGGGGCAAAACAGCAGCCAAGAACACACCGCTCCATGGTAGGGTGTTGGGGATGACCTCTATGCCCACACCCCCGGGGCCTCGGGGATGAGGAGGCAACTGGGATGGGGCCTCCAGGGCTTGCCATGGGAGCTGAACCTCAAAGGGGAGAGGGACTGCCCCCTGAGAAGAAGGGGATGGGGTCGGGTACGTGAGGGGCATGAACCGGACCTGGGGGCCAGGTGGCATGACCACAGCTGGAGCAGGACACACTTCAATCCCATGAGGGTCGGATGGGTCAAAGTGACACCCACTTTCGGTGATTTATATATTTCTAAATTCTATGCATTTGATTTGAGACAATTTGCAATTTGAAAACACACATAGTATGATGAACTCCAGATAATGCCCCGGGTCCAGCCAGGGCCCTGCACTGTCCACACCCGGCCCCAGGGGCAGGGGTCACAGCAAACCCCAGACTGGAGTCGCCTTTAATTGTAGACGTCTCCTTGTGCATCTTCGAGGAGGAGATGCCCTGTGTCCGCAGGCCCCCCACGACATCTCCCTCATTCCCCACTCCCACTCCATCCCCCTACATCATCATCCCCAATGGCATCCCACCTACACCATCCCCCTCAAACCCACACAGCCCCACACAATCCCCACCCACATTATACCCCAACACCATCCGCCCTACACTATCCACCACCATCATACCCCTGCCCCTACACCTTCAACCCCCACACCATTGGCCCCCAGCAAGGACCCGGTACAGGTGCCCCCTGTGGGACATGCTCAGCCTCCCCGGGTTTCTCTGGATTCCCTGCTCCCATCAGAAGCCTGGGTGTCCCATAGAGTACCCAGGGGTTGCAGGGAGGAGGGAAGACAGGGAGCCCCCGACAGGGTGTGTGCAGGTGAGTGGTGCAGAGGACGCACTGTGCCCTGTCTCCGCTCACTGTCCCTCCTGGAGGGCGGCTTACACTGCACAGGATGCCAGCCCCTAACCCAGGGGGATCTGGACTGGCCTGTCCCCGGGCTCTGTGAGGGCAGGGGTGATTTGAGCCCCCGCCCCAGTCCCAACAAAAAGACTAATGGGATCCAGCCCCCCATGGCCCTGTCCAGCGCTGGATTCTGGCCCCATGCTGAGCGAGCCCTCTCACAGCTGGATGTGGCCTCCTGGGCCCTGGGCATGCCCCACGGATCCAGGTCGCTGACCTAGGGCAGCCCTGGGGATCCCGAGACACCCACAGTTGGGGAGAGCAGAGGTGGGCCGGTGGGCCCCACCCGCACCCACACCAGGAGGCTGGCTCCTCCAGGTGCTGGGGCCCCAGGGGGCCCGTGGCTGGGGTCCAGCTGCCCTGTGGGGACCCAACTAGGAACCCATGAGCGGCAGGTCAAGGTCAGCTCTGCTGTCCTCAGAGCCATCTCTCAGGCTGAAACCTTAGGACACACGCCCCCACCCGAGGTCCACACGTGCTCCCTGGTGGGGGACTCCAGCACTCGCACCCCACCCATGTGATTCTTGCCCTCCCCTAAAGGACAGACATTCCCTCCACAGGGGAAGGTGCGCACCCTCCATTCTGAGCCCGTTTGCTGTAGAATGTCAATAAAGTGTTGTGGTGCGAAAATGCACAGCCAGACCGTTTCTGTGTCTCCCAGAACTCTGTGCACGGGGCGTGGAGAGACCCACAGAGACCCCGCGTGGAAGAGGGGGCACCACCCAGTCCCCAAACAGCCCCTGCAGGGGCACAGCAAGGCACACACAGCTGAAGTCCCCACGTGCCTTCCAGGGGCGGCCAGTCACCAGGGTCAGGACCCCACAGACTATACTGGGACTCAGCCTGTGCCCCATGGGTCAGAATGGGCTAGGACAGAGTGACAGCCAGGGAACTTCAGGTCACCAGGGTCTCTGCAAAGCGACCTGGGAGGTCTGTGCTCCCTCTGTCCAGGAGGCCGGGGCTGGCCCGGTTCCAGGACACATACTACCCTCCCCGCATCCCCATGCCAGTGTGCCTGGGGCACAGAGGGCCTGTGGGGCGCTCAGCGTGGCCCTGGAAGGGATGTCAGGACAGCAGGCCCTTGTGTTGTGCCCAAGATTGCAAATCCAAGAAACCACCGATGAGCTGTCACCGATGCAAACTCCCGAGGATTTCTTTACAAGCTGAAGCTTGAGTCCAATGCACCCAACACAGCGGAGCAGGGATTTGGATCCTGAGACTAATAGGCGTAGCAGCTTTAAAGGGGCCAGTGGCCCATGGGATACACAGAAAGTTGCACAGTCGTGTTGGTCCACACGCAGGTGGCCGATTGAATTACACCTTACCCTATAGTTCCACTTGACCTGGCCTATTACTTTGGTCAGAATCGGCGTGCAGTTTTGGCGGGCACAAAGCAGGGTTACATTGTTATGAGCCGCTTCCGATTAGGGTGTGCCCAGCGGCTTGACTGGGTTGGGGCAGAGCCTTAAGACATAAGCAGGTTATGTGGGGGTCATAGGGGAGGTGGCGGTTGTAGCACAAAATGGAATCAGTCCTGCTCTGCTTGTCCAGGTGTAGGGGATTTTTAAATTTCCTGGGTCCCACACTTGCAGCTCATGCACCTGGGCCACCCTCACCAGGTGGACTCAGTGTGCACACCTTGTGGTGCTGGATCTCTCACACCAGCGTGTAGAGGGCACCCTCTTCGCCCTAGTGAGTAGGGGCTGGGTGAGCATAGGGCTCGGCAGGAAGGCCAGGCAGCACAGGGGCCGAGGAACACCAGCCCCATCACCACCCCTACTCCCACACACAGGCTGCCCCATGGCTCCCCGTAATGGGCACCTGGCGCCTCTGGAGATCCCCCCAGGGCGGCCCCGAGGTCCGGCTCCCTGCTGGAGAGGCATCGGGGAGAAGAGAAGCAGCTGGCGCTCAGCGGGAGCCACTGCCGGACATGGGAATGTGGCTGAGCCAGACCTTCCAGCTCAGCTGACCTTCCAGCCAAAAGTCACTGCACGAGCCAGCCCCGGGTCGGCCAGGAGAGTCCAGCTATCTGCCCAGAGCCAGCACCAGAAATGATGTTCTGCCAACCATTTCGGTGTTTGGGTGACCCAGCCAGAGGATCAGATAACTGCACGTGATAGCTGCATGTGATAGACACACACACACACCGAAACCAACAAAAGTCGGAATCCCCCAATGTTGTCAAACAGCAGTCGAATGGTTACATACATGACGCTATGGTCCCTAGTAGGATACATGGAAGACGCTATAAATCACGACTGCAGAGGTGCTGGAGGCACGGAGATGTGCCTGCTGGGTTCCAACAAGGAGAGCAGAGGGGCAGAAAGCATACTTCAATGGGGGGGCCCCTCTTAGGAAAGGACACCAGGTCCCTGTGAAGGCTACGGATTGAGAAATCTTTCCTCCTTTCAGCTTCTGGATTTCCTCCTCCTTTGTTCTTCCTAATTCTAGTTTACCCTCCACCCTGCATCCAAACCAATGACCAAAGAGGCTTCTTTATGATATCTGGTCCTAAAAGGAGGCTGAGCTCTGGCTACCGGGTTCAGAAACGATCATTTTCTAGGTGTATGCTGATCCCCCGAACTCATGCCTTCATGGCTCTTCTCTCCCTGCATAACGAGGGGAACCACAGGTCTTACAATGAAAGATGCCACTTCCACTTGGGCGGGACTGCCCTTGTGGAGGACATCATCTGGGCCAAGTAGTGCAAGTGGGGTGATCAAGAATAGGTCGCAGGTGAGACATAAGCAAGCACTTACCTTTGATATCATGCTTTATTTGTTCATCCATTTATTATTTGTTAATATTTTAATTTTATGTCCTGTCTATACCCAACACGGTATTCAAACTCATAACCCTGAGTTCAAGATACCCCAACCAGGCCAGCCAGGCACCCCAGTGCCATGTTTCATAACTCTTTGCTTCCTTGCCTATCTCTGCATTGAACTGGAACATTGAGTCCTTGACGGGGAGCTTTAGTAACCTCTGAATCCTAGAACGTTCTCACTGTATCCCAATCCTAGATTGACATTTACCATTGAATAGCACTTTAAATAAATAGTCAGTAAGATAACTACTACAGAAAAGGAAATTATCAAATTTTCACGTATGTGGTCCCTGCTCCCTGGGCTCCCAGGGAAGCTATGGTTCCTTTAACATTGATCGAGGTCCAAATGACTCCACCACACCTCAAAGCATGGGCTCAGTTTCTGCCCTGACACATGCAACACCCCTGCTTCAATTAACATGTATCAATCAATCAAAGGGAGCCTAACTGGCTCAGTGTGGTTCGTAAGAACATGGGACACTTGTTCTTGGGGTAGCATGTTCAAGCCCAATGTTGGCTGTAGAGATTACAGAAAAATAAAATCTTAAAAAAAATCAATCAGTTTATCTTGGGGAGACATAGCCCCGGATCCCACAAGGGTAGGGAGCCAGCTGATGGTTCTACGCACAATATTATATGCAGCAGAGCACAAAATGTGAACTTTCAGAAGTCTCCTAGTGGGGGACACACCAGCCTTAAGGTGTTCAGGTGGAGAATTGGGGGGCAGTCCCTGGAGTGACAGGGTGGGCTCAGGATCCCAGGGGTCCCAAAGATGGTGGCGCCAACTGTTCCCAGGCACAGGAGCAGGAACCCGGCTGAGAGCAGCGGGGCTTGGGCCAGCTGTCTGCCCTGTGTGGCCATAAGCTGCAAACCCCTGTGCAGTCACGGGGCCCAGTTCCTGGGACAGGCCAGCAAAGGCCAGGAGTGCGAGGACACCCTCCCGGGCAGGAAGAGCACAGGTCTCCACCAGGGCAGCCCCTAAAATTTGGAGTTTTAAACTTCAGTCACTTGTCTGTGTGGAGGCTGACAAAATTGATGCGGCTCCACTTTAAGTTCACTGTTAGCACAAGTACTGCCATCCCAGGCCCCTGTGAATAAGAGCTAAAATTTACATTACTTCAGTTACAGGAAAAAAAGAAAAAAACAGCTTACAGCTTAAGGTCCCAGAAGCCCCATATTAGAATGAGAACAGAGCTCAATGCCCTTGAAGGCCCCATATCAAAATGTGAACAGAACTTAAGGAATTGCCCCAGCCCTTCTGGAGGTCCCCGAGACCAGCCCTTAAAACTAAGCTAAAACCCACTTCGGGGTCCAAGTCCATGCTCCGCTGTGTCGGGTGTACTTGGACGCAAGCTCGAGTTTGGAAATCAACCATCGTGTGTTTGCCTCGGTGTCGGCTCCTCAGTGGTTTCTCGGATTTGCAATCTTGGGCACAACACCTCCATGTCCCCTCCCCACCTGGGCTGACCCCCTGTCCCCTCCCCCCCAGGCTGACCCTCAGTCACCTCCCCGCCCACAACAGCTTGGGACAGGCCCTCACACAGGTCCCATGGGCTCGGTGGGCACTCTCGCCATCCCAGGCCTCCCAGGGCAAGGCAGGAGGTTTTGACAGACCCACTCCCATGGTGGCCCCAGGTCTCCCTGCCCAGCATGGCAGCTCGTGACAGGTCGGGGTCTGTATCCCTGACTCGGGCTCCTGCTTCCCGGTTTTCCCACAGGAAATGAAGGAGGAAGCCCTGGTCTCCTCCAGGGACATCACGCAGGTAGACCTGGACGTCAACAGGACGTTTGGCAGCCACACTATGTTTTGGGCCTGCTAGGGGGTCTGGTGAGGCTGCTGGGCCAGGGGCCTTAGGGGCCCCAGGGGAGGCCTGGGGGCTTCTGGGTAGGGAAAACGGGGCTTCTGAAGCCGGGGGGAGCAACAGCAGCCAACAACACACCGCTCCATGGTAGGGTGATGGGGATGACCCACATGCCCCCAACCCCGGGGCCTCTGGGATGAGGAGGCCAATTGGATGGGCCTCCAGTGGTTGCCATGGGAGCTGAACCCCAAAAGGGAGAGGGATGGCACCCTGAGAAGCAGGGGATGGGGTAGGAGACGTGGGGGGCAGGAACCAGACCTGGGGGCCAGGCGGCATGGCCGCGGCTAGAGCAGGACACACATCAATCCCATGAGGGTCGGATGGGTCAGAGTGACACCCACTCTAGGTGCTTTATATATTTCTAAAGTCTATGCATTTCATTTGAGACAATTTGCAATTTGAAAACATACATAGTATGATGACCCCCAGATAATGCCCCTGGTCCAGCCAGGACCCTGCACTTACCACACGGTGCCATAGGGGCAGGTGTCACAGGAAACCCCAGACTGGGGTCACCTTTAACTGTAGACGTCTCCTTGTGCATCTTAGAGGAAGGGGATGCCCTGTGTCCGCAGGCCCCCCCCCACGCCATCCTGCTCATTCCCCACCCCCACATCATCCCCCTACATCATCATCCCCAATGGCATTCTACATAACACCATCCCCCTCACAGCCACACAGCCCCACACAATCCTAACCCACACTACACCCCAACACCATCCCCACTACACCATCCCCCACACTCCAACACCATCATGCCCCTGGTCCCACACCATCTACCCCACACCATCGGCCCCCACAGATGGGGCCTCAGCACAGGGGACTGAGGAACCCCAGCACCGTCCCCACCCCAACCTCCACACACAGGCAGCCTCAGGGCTCCCTGCCATGGCCACCCCACTCCTCAGGAGCTCCCCCCAGGGCAGCCCCAAGGTCTGACACCCTTCTGGAGAGGCATCAGGGAGAAGAGAAGCAGCCAGCGCTTGGCAAGACCCACTGCCAGGCATGGGAATGTGGCTGAGCCAGACCTTCCAACTCAGCTGAACCTCCAGCTAAAATTCACTACAGGAGCGAGCCCCGGGTCAGCCAGGAGAGCCCAGCTAGCCACCCAGCATCAGCACCAGAATCCCAGCAAACCCGGTGCAGGTGCCCCTGTGGGACATGCTCAGCCTCCCTGGGGTTCTCTGGATACCCTGCTCCCATCAGAAGACTGGGTGTCCAATAGAGCACACAGGGGTTGCAGGGAGGAGGGAAGGCATGGAGTCCCCAACAGAGTGGGTGCAGGTGGGTGGTGCAAAGGACCCACTGTGCCCTGCCTCTGCCCACTCTCCCTCCTGGAGGGCGACACACCCTGCACAGAACAACAGCCCCTAACCCAGTGGGAGCTGGGCTGCCCTGGCTCCAGGATCTGTGGGCCTGGGTTGATTTGGGCCCCCCCCAGGCCCAACACAAAGACTAATGGGTTCCAGCCCCCCATGGCCCTGGGCAGCCCTGGATTCTGGCCCCACGCTGAGCGAGCCCTCTCACAGCTGGATATGGCCTCCTGGGCCCTGGGCGTGACCCACAGATCCAGGTCGCTGACCTAGGGCAGCCCTGAGGATCCCGGTACACCCCAGGGTGGGGAGAGCAGGGGTAAGCCGGTGGGCACCACCCACACCCACACCAGGAGGCAAGCTCCTCCAGATACTGGGGCCCCAGGGGGTCTGAGGCCGGACTCCAGCTGCCCTGCGGGAACCCAGCACAGGAGCCCATGAGCTACAGGTCCAGTTCAGCTCTGCTGTCCTCAGAACATTCTCTCAGGCTGAAACATCAGGACACACGCCCCCACCCGGAGTCCACACATGCTCCCAGGTGGGGGACTCCAGCAGTCGACCCCCAACCCATGTGATTCTTGTCCTCCCGTAAAGGACAGAAAGGTCTCCCTCCCCAGGTGAAGGCACGCACCCATGGCTCTGAGCCCATTTACTGTAGAAAGTCAATAAAGTGTTGTGGTGTGAAAATGCAGATCCAGCCCTTTTCTGTGTCTCCCAGAACTCTGTGCACGAGGCGTGGAGAGACCCACAGAGAGGAGGAGGGGGCATCACCCAGGCCCCAAACAGCCCCTGCAGGGGCACAGCAAGGCACACACAGCTGAAGTCCCCACGTGCCTTCCAGGGGCGGCCAGACGCCAGGGTCAGGACCCCACAGACTATACTGGGACTCAGCCTGTGCCCCGCGGGTCAGAATGGGCTAGGACAGAGTGACAGCCAGGGAAACTCAGGTCACCAGGGTCTGTGCAAAGCGACCTGAGAGGTCTGTGCTCCCTCTGTCCAGGAGGCCGGGGCTGGCCCGGTACTGGGGCACGTACTACCCTCCCCGTATCCCCATGCCAGTGTGCCTGGGGCACAGAGGGCCTGTGGGGTGCTCAGCGCAGCCCTGGAAGGGATGTCAGGACAGCAGGCCCTTGTGTTGTGCCCAAGACTGCGAATCTGAGAAACCACCAAGGAGCTGACACCGGTGGAAACTCCCGAGGGTTTCTCTACAAGCTGGAGCTTGGGTCCAAGTACACCGGACACAGTGGAGCAAGGACTTGGACCCTGAGACTAAGAGACATAGCAGATTTATAGGGTCAGTGGACGGTGGGATATGCAGAAATTTGCACAGTCATGTCGGTCTACACGCAGGTGGCCGATTGAATTACACCTTACCCTATAGTATCCACTTGAGCTGGCCTATTACTTTGGTCAGAATCGGTGCGCAGTTTTGGGGGACACAAAGTAGGGTTACATTGTTATGAGCTGATTTCCGATTAGGGTCTGCCCAGCAGCTTGACTTGGGTGGGGCAGCGCCTTAAGCCATAAGCTGGTCATGTGGGGGTCATAGGGGTGGTGGCGGGTGTAGCACAAAATGGAATCAGTCCTGCTCTGCTTGTCCAGGGGTAGGGGCTTTTTGTTAAATTTCCTGTGTCCCAACTTGCAGCTCGCACACCTGGGCAACGAACACCAGGTGGACTCAGCATGCACACCTTGAGGTGCTGGATCTATCACACCAGCGTGTGGAGGACACACTCCTCGCCCTGGTGAGTAGGGGCTGGGTGAGCATGGGGCTTGGCCTGAAAGCCAGGTAGCACAGGGGACTGAGGAACCCCAGCCCTATTACCACCCCGACTTCCACACACAGGCAGCCTCAGGGCTCCCCGCCATGACCACCCGGCTCCTCAGGAGCTCCCCCCAGGGCGGCCCCGAGGTCTGACACCCTTCTGGAGAGACATCGGGGAGAAGAGAAACAGCCGGCGCTCGGCAAGACCCACTGCCGGACATGGGAATGTGGCCGAGCCAGACCTTCCAACTCAGCTGACCCTCCAGCTGAAATTCACTACAGGAGCGAGCCCCGGGTCAGCCAGGAGAGCCCAGCTAGCCACCCAGTATCAGCACCACAAATGATGTTGTACCAACCATTTCAGCGTTTGGGTTACCCAGCCAGAGGTTTTGATAGCTGCACGTGATAGCTTCATGTGATAGACACACACACACCCCACAACCAACAAAAGTCAGAATCCCCCCAATGCTGTCAAACAGCAGCTGGATGGTTAAATACACGACGCCGTGGTTCCCAATAGGATACCTGGAAGACGCTATAAACCATGACTGCAGAGGTGCTGGAGGCACGGAGATGTGCCTGCTGTGTTCCTAAAAGGAGTACAGAGGGGCAGGAAGCATCCTACGGAGGCGGGGGGGGGGCTCCTAGGAAAGGACACCAGGTCCCTGTGAAGGCTATGGATGGTGAAATTTTCCTCCTCTCTTTCATCTTCTGCTTTTCCTCCTAAATGCCATTTTCCTCAATCATAATAACAAAATTTATTTTATGTTTTTAAATTTCTTTTTATTGGAGTCCAATTTGTATGAATTCTTTCTTCAGCAAGGCTGTCATTCAGGATAGAGAGAAAGATTTTCACAGAAAGGCAAAGTATAAAGGAGTTCATGACCGCTAAACCACTCCAGTAAGGAATTTTAAGAGGGAGTATTCTAGTGGGGGAAAAAAGAGACCAAAAGCAACAAAGACTAGAAAGGACAAGAGAACGTCACTAGAAACACCAACTGTACCGGTAACACAAAGGCACAAAGTTCATATCTTTGAATAAGCACTCTGAATGCTGATACTAAATGGTCCAATCAAAAGATATAGGGTATCAGAGTGCCTTAAAAAACAGGATCCGGGATGCCTGGGTGGCTCAGGGGTTGAGCCTCTGCCTTTGACTCAGGGTGTGATCCCAGAATCTGGGATCGAAACCCATATTGGGCTCCTGGTGGGTAGCCTGCTTCACTCTTGGCCTAATTTTCTGCCTCTCTCTCTCTCTCTCTCTCTCTCTCTCTCTTTCATGCTCTCAAAAATAAAATTGTTATTAAAAAAACAAGGTCTGTCGGTATGCTGCCTACGAGATGCTCACCTTAGACCTATAGTCAACAGCACATTGAAAGTCAGGGGATGGAAAATCATCTATCACGCTAATGGTTATGAAAAGAAAGCTGGAGGACCAATACTTATATTAGACAAACTAGATTTGAAACCAAACCCTGGGGTTCCCCTGGAGGCTCAGTGGTTGAGCATCTGCCTTCGGTTCAAGGTGTGTTCCTAGGATCCCAGGATTGAGTCCCACATCGGCATCCCTTTGGGGAGCCTCTCTCCCTCAGCCTAAGTTTCTGTCTCTGCTTCTCTGTGTATCTCTCATGCATAAATAAATAAAATATTTAATCTCAAAAAAGAAAGAACAAATACTGTAAGAAGTGATGAAGAAGGGAATTATTTCATAGTTAAAAAGACTCTCTATCAGGAACAAACAACTAAACATTTATGCTGCCAACATGGGAGTACCTAAATATGGAAACCAATTACCAATAAACGTACAGGAACTCACTGATAATAATACAATGACAGGGGATTTTAACACCTACCGACTTATGGCAATGGACCGATCGTCTATGCAGAAAATCAACAGGGGAACAATAGCCTTGACACACTGGACGACAGGGACTCAACAGATATAGTCTGAACATTTCTTCCTAAAGCAAAATACACATTCCTTTCAAGTGCACATGGGATATTCTCCATAACAGATCATATCATGGGCCACAAATCAGCCCTCAACAGGTACAAGAGGTACAAGAAGGTTGATATCACCCCTTGTACATTTTCGGACCACGACGCTATGAAACTCGAAGTCGACAGTAAGAAAAAAAATTGGACAGACCAATAATACATGGAGATTATGAACATCCTACTAGAGAATGAATGGAGCAACCAGGAAATTAAAGAGGAAATTTAAAACAAATGAAAATGAAAACATGTTTCTCCAAACCTCTGGGATGTAGCAAAGGCAGCCCAAAGAGGAAAGTACATAGCAATACAGGCCTATCTCAGGACACAAGAATTGCCTAATACACAACCTAACCTTACACCTTAATGAGCTGGAAAAGGAATTGGAAACAAAGCCTAAAGCCTACAGAAGAAGGGAAAAAATAAAGATGAGAGCAGAAATAAACAATACAGAAATTAAAAAAAAAGAGTACAATGGAATAACTAAACAAAGAGCTGGTTCTTCAAAATAATTAATAAAATGGATCAAGCCCTAGCCAGGCTTATGAATGAGAAAAGAGAAAAGACCAAAATAAATAAAATCACAAATGAGAGAAAAGTGTTCACAATCAACACCAGAAAAATAAGAAAATTATAAGGGCATACTATGAAAGACTATATGCTAACAAACTGGGAGACCTGGAAGAAATGGACAAATCCCTAGAAATGTGCAAACAAGCAAAACTGATACAGGAAAAAATAGAAAATGTGAACAGACCCATAACTAGCAAAGGAATTGAATCAGAAAGGCACATGGGTGCCTCAGTGGTTGAACATGTGCTTTGGCTCAGGTCATGATCCCGGGGTCCTGGGGAATCAAGTCCCACATAAGGCTCCCCGCATGGAGCCTCATTTTCCCTCTGCCTATACCTCTGCCTCTCTGTGTCTCTCATGAATACATAAATAAAATCTTTAAAAAAGAAAAAAGATAAAAAGATGAGAAAGGACCCAAATAAAATCACAAATGAGAAAAGAGAAATAACAACCAACACTAGAGAAATACAAACGATTATAAGAGAATATGATGAAAAATTATATGCCAGCAACCTAGAACCTGGAAGAAATAGATCAATTCCTAGAAATATATAACATAGCAAAAATGAAAAATGAAGAAATAAGAAATTTGAACAGACAGTTAACCAGCAAAGAAATTGAATCAGCAATCAGGGTTCTCCCAACAGGAGACACTTAGATCAATAGAACAGAATAGAAAGCCAAAACAAGATACAAACATGTATCTATGACCCATAATGGACAAAAAGGCAGGAAGGAATATCCAATGGCACAAAGACAGTCTCTTCAACAAACCCTAACCCTGACCCCAGGACAAGAACAAATGGTGTTGGGAAAAGCAGGCAGCCAAATGCAGAATGAAACTGGACCACTTTCTTACACCATGTATATAAAAAATAAATTCAAAATGGATGAAAGACCTAAATGTGAGACCTGAAAGTATAAAAAGAAGAAAAGATAGGCAGCAACGTCTTTACATTGGCTATTGGATCTTCTTTGTAGATATGCCTCTGAGGTGAGGGAAACAAAAGCAAAAATCCTACTGGGACTTCATCAAATTGAAAAGTTTCTGCAAAGTGAAGGAAACTACCAAAGCTAAAAGGCAACATACAGGAGGAGGGGTAAGATGGCAGAAGAGTAGGGTCCCCAAGTCACCTGTCCCCACCAAATTACCTAGATAAACTTCACATCATCCTGAAAATCTAGGAATTCAGCCTGAGATTTAAACAGAGAACAGATCGAATGCTACAGTGAGAAAAGTTCAGGCTTCTATCAAGGTAGGAAGATGGGGAAAAGGAAATAAAGAAACAAAAGGCATCCAAGGGGGAAGGGCCCCACGAGGAGCCAGGCTAAGGCCAGGCCAAGTGCCCCCCGGTCAGGTGAGCTCTGTCCCAGAGAAGCAAGATCTGCACCAATCTTCCTGGGTGGAATGGCGCTTGCAGGGATTCAGAGCAGGACCCCAGGAGGGTGGCGATACCCACTAGCTCACTGGTACACTAACAGACACCTGCAGTCCCAGGAGAGTGCACCAAGCTCCCTAAGGGCTGCAGGGCACATGCACTGACTTGGGAGCAGCTCAGAGGGTCTCAGGCAGGGCTCTGCATGGAGGGGGTTGCATGCCCCAGGAGTAGCTTGGCAGCAGTGCCTCTGGCAGAGGAAGGGGCTCCGTGCAGAGGGGGCTGCTCGGCTCCGGGAGCAACTCGGAGGTGCTCAGGCAGCGGCTCCCTGAGGGGGCTGCGCGACCAGGAGCAGCTCAGAGGGGCTGGGCGGCAGCTGTGGGGAGAGAAGGCTGTGCAGCCAGGAGCGCGAATCCAACAGCGCAGGCTCCAGAGCACAGGGCGCCAGGACACAGCCCAGGATTTGGCCTCTCCCGGGATAGGCAGAGGCCCGGATGGCCCAGGACAACAAGGATGCTCCTGCCCAGAGCTGAGCAGATCAGCGGCCCCACCCCAGAGCCTCCAGGCCCTGCAGATGGACTGCTCTGGAGTTACTGTGGGTACTGAATACAGGTTTCCAGAGCTGGCCGCTGCCACTGGGGTTGTTCCTCCTAGGGCCTCACAGGGTATACTACCCTCACTGAGCCCTGCACCAGGCAGGGGACAGAGCAGCTCCCCCAAGTGCTAACACCTGAAAATCAGCACAACAGGCCCCTCCCCTAGAAGACCAGCTAGACGGACATGTTCCAGAGGAAGTCAAGGGACTTTAAGTATACAGAATCAGAAGATACTCTCCCATGTTTTTTTTATTTCTGATTGCTTCCCCCACCCATTTCCCCCCCTTTCTTTCTATTTCTTTCTCTTTTTATTCCCTTTTTTCTTTCTTCCTTTATTCTTTTTTCTTTTTCTCTTTTCTTTCCTTCTTTCTCTCCTCTCTTTTTCTCCTTTACCCAATACAATTTGATTTTGGCCACTCTGCACTGAGCAAAATGACTAGAAGGAAAACCTCACCTCAGAAGAAAGAATCAGAAACAGGCCTCTCTCCCACAGAGTTACAAAATCTGATTTAAAATCCAATGTCAGAAAGCCAATTCAGAAGCACGATTATACAGCTACTGGTGGCTCTAGAAAAAAAGCATAAAGGACTCAAAAGACTTCATGACTGCAGAATTTAGATACAATCAGGCCGAAATTAAAAATCAATTGAATGAGATGCAATCCAAACTAGAAGTCCTAAGGATGAGGGTTAACGAGGTGGAAGAATGAGTGAGTGATGTAGAAGACAAGTTGATGGCAAAGAGAGAAACTGAGGTAAAAAGAGACAGACAACTAAAAGACAAGGAAGACAGATTAAGGGAAATAAACGACAGCCTGAGGAAGAAAAACCTACGTGTAATTAGGGTTCCCGAGGGCGCCAAAATGGACAGAGGGCCAGAATATGTATTTGAACAAATCATACCTGAAAACTTTCCTAATCAAGGAAGGGAAACTGGCATTCAGATCCAGGAAATAGAGAGATTCCCCGCTAAACTCAATAAAAACCGTCCAACACCTCGACATTTAATAGTAAAGCTTGCAAATTCCAAAGATAAAGAGAAGATCCTTAAAGCAGCAAGAGACAAGAAATCCCTGACCTTTATGGGGAGGAGCATTAGGGTAACAGCAGACCTCTCCACAGTGACCTGGCAGGCCAGAAAGGGCTGGCAGGATATATTCAGGGTCCTCCATGAGAAGAACATGCAACCAAGAATACTTTATCCAGCAAGGCTCTCATTCAAAATGGAAGGAGAGATAAAGAGCTTCCAAGACAGGCAGGAACTGAAAGAATATGTGACCTCCAAACCAGCTCTGCAAGAAATTTTAAGGGGGACTCTTAAAATTCCCCTTTAAGAAGAAGTTCAGTGGAACAATCCACAAAAACAAGGGCTGAATAGATATCATGATGACACTAAACTCATATCTGTCCATAGTAACTCTGAATGTGAACGGGCTTAATGACCACATCAAAAGGGGCAGGGTTTCAGACTGGATAAAAAAGCAGGACCCATCTATTTGCTGTCTATGAGAGACTCATTTTAGACAGAAGGACACCTACAATCTGAAAATTAAATGTTGGAGAACAATTTACCATTCAAATGGTCCTCAAAAGAAAGCAGGGGTAGCCATCCTTATATCAGAAAAACTAAAATTTACCCCGAAGACTGAAGTGAGAGATGAAGAGGGACACTAAATCGTACTTAAGGGATCTATCCAACAAGAGGACTAAACAATCCTCAATATATGCCCCGAATGTGGGAGCTGTCAAATATTTAAACCAATTAATAACCAAAGTAAAGAAATACTTAGATAATAATACACTTATACTTGGTGACTTCAATCTAGCTCTTTCTACCGTCGATAGGTCTTCTAAGCACAACATCTCCAAAGAAACGAGAGTTTTAAATGATACACTGGACCAGATGGATTTCACAGATATCTACAGAACTTTACATCCAAACTCAACTGAATGCACATTATTCTCAAGTGCACATGGAACTTTCTCCAGAATAGACCACATACTGGGTCACAAATAGGGTCTGAACCGATACCAAAAGATTGGGATCGACCCCTTCATATTCTCAGACCATAATGCCTTGAAATTAGAACTAAATCATAACAAGAAGTTTGGAAGGAGCTCAAACACGTGGAAGTGAAGGATCATCCTGCTAAAAGACGAAAGGGTCAACCAGGAAATTAAGGAAGTATTAAAAGATTCATGGAAACTAATGAGAATGAACATACAACCATTCAAAAACTTTGGGATGCAGCAAAAGCAGTCCTAAAGGGGAAATACATCACAATACAAGCATCTATTCAAAAACGGGAAACTACTCATATACAAAAACTAACCTTACACATAAAGAGGCTAGAGAAAAAAAAAGCAGATAGATCCTACACCCAACAGAAGAATAGAGTTAATTAGAATTCGAGCAGAACTCAAGGAAATCGAGACCAGAAGAACTCTGGAACAGATCAACAGAACCAGGAGTTGGTTCTTTGAACGAATTAATAAGATAGATAAACCATTAGCCAACCTTATTAAAAAGAAGAGAGAGAATATTCAAATTAATAAAATCATGAATGAGAAAGGATAGGTCACTACCAACACCAAGGAAATACAAACGATTTTAAAAACATATTATGAACATCCATATACCAATAAATTAGGCAATCTAGAAGAAATGGACGCATTCCTGGAAAGCCAGAAACTACCGAAACTGGAACAGGAAGAAACACACAGCCTTAACAGGCCAATAACCAGGGAGGAAATTGAAGCAGTCATCTAAAACCTCCCAAGACACAAAAGTCCAGGGCCAGATGGCTTCCCAGGGGAATTTTATCAAACGTTTAAAGAAGAAACCATACCTATCCTACTAAAGCTGTTTGGAAAGATAGAAAGAGATAGAGTACTTCCAAATACCTTCTATAAGGCCAGCATCACCTTAATTCCAAAACCAGACAAAGACCCCACCAAAAAGGGGAATTACAGACCAATAGCCCTGATGAACATGGATGCAAAAATTCTCAACAAGATACTAGCCAATAGGATCCAAAAGTACATTAAGAAAATTATTCACCATGACCAAGTAGGATTTATCCTCGGAACACAGGTTGGTTCAACACTCGTCAAACAATCAATGTGACTCATCATATCAGCAAGAGACAAACCAAGAACCATATGATCCTCTCATTAGATGCAGACAAAGCATTTGACAAAATAGAGCATCCATTCCTGATCAAAACACTTCAGAGCATAGGGAGAGACGGAATATTTCTCGTCATCTTAAAAGCAATCTAGGAAAAGCCCACAGCAAGTATCATTCTCAGTGGGGCAGCACTGGGAGCCTTTCCCCTAAGATCAGGAACAAGACAGGGATGTCCACTCTCACCACTGCTATTCAACATAGTCTGGAAGTCCTAGCCTTAGCAGTCAGACAGCAAAAAGACATTAAAGGCATTCAAAAAAATAAAAGGCATTCAAATTGGCAAAGAAGTAGTCAAACACTCCCTCTTTGCTGATGACATGATACTCTACCTAGAAAACCCAAAAGCCTCCACCCCAAGATTGCTAGAACTTATACAGCAATTTGGTAGCATTTCAAGAAAGAAACTCAATGCCCAGAAATAAATGACATATCTATACACTGACAATGAGACTGAGGAAAGAGAAATTAAGGAGTCAATTTCATTTACAATTGCACCAAAAAGCTTAAGATACCTAGGAATAAACCTAACCAAGGAGGTAAAGGATATACCCTAAAAACTATAGAACACTTCTGAAAGAAATTGAGGAAGACACAAAGAGATGGAAAAATATTCCGTGCTCATGGATTGGCAGAATTAATATTATGAAAATGTCAATGTTACCAAGGACAATGTACATGTTTAATGCAATCCCTATCAAAATACCATGGACTTTCTTCAGAGAGTTAGAACAAATTATTTTTTTAGATTTGTGTGAAATCAGGATAGATCCCGAATAGCCAGGGGATTTTAAAAAGAAAACGATATCTAGAGGCATCACAATGCCAGATTTCATGGTGTACTACAAAGCTGTGGTCATCAAGACAGTGTGGTACTGGCACAAAAACAGACACATAGATCAATGGAACAGAATAGAGACCTAGAACTTTATGTTCAACTAATATTCGATAAAGGGGGAAAGACTATCCATTGGAAGAAAGACAGTCTCTTCAATAGTTGGTGGTGGGAAAATTGGATATCCACCTTCAGAAGAATGAAACTAGACCACTCTCTTTCACCAGAAACAAAGATAAACTCAAAATGGATGAAAGATCTAAATGTGAGACAAGAGTCCATCAAAATCCTAGAGTAGAACACAGGCAACACCCTTTTTGAACTCGGCCACAGTAACTTCTTGCAAGATTCATCCACGAAGGCAAAAGAAACAAAAGCAAAAATGAACTATTGCCACTTCATCAAGATAAGAAGCTTTTGCACAGCAAAGAATACAGTCAACAAAACTAAAAGACAACCTACAGAATGGGAGAAGATATTTGCAAAAGATGTATCAGATAAAGGGCTAGTTTCCAAGATCTATAAAGAACTTCTTAAACTCAACACCAAAGAAACAAACAATCCAATCATGAAATGGGCAAAATACATGAACAGAAATCTCACAGATGAAGACATAGACATGGCCAACATGCACATGAGAAAATGCTCTGCATCACGTGCCTCAGGGATATAAAAAATCAAAAATACAATGAGATATCACCTCACACCGGTAGGATGGGGAAAATTAACAAGGCAGGAAACCACAAATGTTGGAGAGGATACGGAGAAAATGGAACACTCTTACACTGTTGGTGGGAATGTGAACTGGTACAGCCCCTCGGAAAACGGTGTGGAGGTTCCTCAAAGAGTTAAAAATAGACCTGCCCTACGACCCAGCAATTGCACTGTTGTGGATTTACCACAAAGATTCAGATGCAATGAAATGCCGGGACACCTGCACCCCGATGTTTTTAGAAGGAATGTCCACAATAGCGAAACTGTGGATGGAGCCATGGTGTCCATTGAAAGATGAATGGATAAAGAAGATGTGGTTTATGTATACAATGGAATATTACTCAGCCGTTAGAAATGACAAATACCCACCATTTGCTTCAACGTGGATGGAACTGTAGGGTATCATGCTGAGTGAAGTAAGTCAATCGGAGAAGGACAAACGTGTGTTCTCATTCAATTGGTTAATATAAATAATAGTGAAAGGGAATATAAGGGAATGGAGAAGAAATGTGTGGGAAATATCAGAAAGGGAGACAGAATATAAAGACCCCTAACTCTGAGAAAGGAACGAGGGAGCTGGAAGGGGAGGAGAGCAGGGGGTGCGGGTGAATGGGTGACGGGCACTGAGGGGGCACGTGCCGGGATGAGCACTGGGTGTTATTCTGTTTGTTGGTAAATTGAACACCAATAAAAAATAAATTTATTTTAAAAAAAGTTCAAATAACTAAATATTTAGGCTGCCAACATGAGAGTACCTAAATATAGAAACCAATTAACAACAAAGGTACAGGAACTCACTGATAATAATATAATGACAGGGGATTTTATCACCCACTTATGGCAATGGACCGATCGTCTATGCAGAAAATCAACAGGGGAACAATAGCCTTGACACACTGGACCAAAGGGACTCAACAGATATAGTCTGAACATTTCAACCTAAACCAGAATACACATTCCTTTCAAGTGCACATGGGACATTCTCCAGAACAGATCATATCATGGGCCACAAATCAGCCCTCAACAGGTACAACAGGTACAAGAAGGTTGATATCACACCCTGTACATTTTTGGACCATGACGCTATGAAACTCGAAGCTGACAGTAAGAAAAAAAATTGGATGGGATCCCTGGGTGGCGCAGCGATTTGGCGCCTGCCTTTGGCCCAGGGCGCGATCCTGGAGACCCGGGATCGAATCCCACATCGGGCTCCCAGTGCATGGAGCCTGCTTCTCCCTCTGCCTGTGTCTCTTCCTCTCTCTCTCTCTCTGTGACTATCATGAATAAATAAATAAAATCTTAAAAAAAAGAAAAAAATTGGACAGACCAAAAATACGTGGAGATTATGAACATCCTACTAGAGAATGAATGGAGCAACCAGGAAATTAATGAGGAAATTTAAAACAAATGAAAATTAAAACATGTTTCTCCAAACCTCTGGGATGTAGCAAAGGCAATCCTAAGAGGGAAGTACATAGCAATACAGGCCTACGTCAAGAAACAAGAAGTCTCCAATACACAACCTAACCCTACACCTAAAGGAGCTGGAAAAGGAATAGCAAACAAAGCCTATAGCCTACAGAAGAAGGGAAAAAATAAAGATGAGAGCAGAAATAAAGAATGCAGAAAAAACAAAACAGTAGAATGGAATAATGAAACTAAGAGCTTGTTCTTCATAATAATTAATAAAATGGGTCAAGCCCTAGCCAGCCTTATCAACGAGAAAAGCAAAAACCTAAATAAATAAAATCACAAATGAGAGAAGAGAGATCACAATCAACACCAGGAAAATAAGACAATTATAAGGGAATTCTATAAAAGATTATACGCTAACAAACTGGGAGACCTGGAATAAATGGACAAATCCCTAGAAATGTGCAAACGAGCAAAACTGAAATAGGAAGAAATAGAAAATATGAACAGACCCATAACTAGCAAAGAAATTGAATCAGCAAGGCACCTGTGTGCCTCAGTGGTTGAGCATCTGCTTTGGCTCAGGTCATGATCTCGGGGTCATGGGGGATCACTTCCCACATCAGGCTCCCCGCATGGATCCTCATTTTCCCTCTGATATAAATCTGCCTCTATGTGTCTCTCATGAATACATAAATAAAGGTGCAGCCACTGTGGAAAACAGTCTGGAGGGTCCTCGAAGTTAAAAATAGGGGATCCCTGGGTGGCGCAGCAGTTGGCTCCTGCCTTTGGCCCAGGGCGTGATCCTGGAGACCCGGGATCGAATCCCACGTCGGGACCCCGGTGCATGTAGCCTGCTTCTCCCTCTGCCTGTGTCTCTACCTCTCTCTCTGTGACTATCATAAAAAAAATTAAAAGTTAAAAATAGAGCTACCCTACGATTCCAAAATTGCACAGCTAGGTATTTTCCCCGAGGATACAAAAGTAGTTTAGTAGATTCGAAGAGGAACACGCAGCCCAGTGTTGGTAGCAGCTTTATCAACAACAGCGAAACTGTGTATACAGCCCAGATGTCCATCGACAGATGAATGGGCAGAGACAATGTGGTAAATATACACACTGCGACATCACTCATTCATCAGAAGGGATGAAATGAAGCCATTTACAATGACGTGGGAGAAGTGAAAGGGACTTATGTTAAATGAACTCACTCAGTCAGAGAAAGACAGATACCAAATACCATACAATTGCATTCACATGTGAATTGTAAGAAACCAAACAAACTGGCAAAGGGGCGAAGGGGGGGATGAGAGATGCAAACCAAGAAACACACTCTTAACCACAGAGAATAAACTAATAAATTCCAGAGGAAGGTGGAGGGGATGGGGAATCAGGGTATGGGGATAGTGGAGGTCAACTCTGACCAGTACCAGGCGTTGTATTCAAGGGTTGAATCACTATGTGGTAAACCTGAAACTATATCATACTGTGTTTACAAAGAGGAATTCAAGTAAAACTTTAAAATAATAATTGGTAGTATAGAGGAAACTTGTGCGCAGAAGAGATAAAATCAGAAATGCAACTGAAAATCCAAACAGAGAGTCTTTAGAGCCACAAATGCCCTCCTTTACTCACCTCAGGAGAAGCCTGCCATGTCTATTCTGACCCCAGCAGAAGACTGGATATGGATTCTCTGGGGAGGCCACTGACTTGGTGGAGTCAGGTTATCTTTGAGCCCAAAACCTAAATAGAGTACATAAAACTAAACTGCCCAAGATGCTAGGAGTCCCAGTGCAGGCACATGACAAGACACAAACTCTAACCATACACAGGCATACCTAACCCTACACTTAAGCCTAATGTTAACCTAACCCTTAAACAAGAACTATCACTAATCAAAAACCAAACACAAACCCCAAGACCGAAACACCTTCACTGAACCTTCCTGCCAACCCTCACCCTAACTCTTAAACCTATTCTAAACCCTTAACCCTGACCCTTACCTTAAATCTAACCCTAACCCTAACCTCTAACAATAACTTTAATGTACTCAAATCCTATTCCTAACCCAAACCTGTACCCTAACCCTAACCCTCTAATACTAATCCTATCATACCCCAAACTGTACCCTAACCCGTACCCTAAAACTAATCCCTAACCCACTGCCTAACCCTCTCTACCCTTTTCCAAAACCGTACCCTGACCTGACCTGACCTGATCCTAACCCTAACCCCTAACCAAACACTAAACCTAACCCTCGCCCTAACCCTCAACCTAGCCCTAACTTTAACTCTAACCTCTAACCGTAACCCTAACTCACACTCTAACCCCTCACCGTAACTGCAAACCTACCGCAACCCTAACTCTAACCATAATCCAAACCCCAACTCCTAACCTCCTGCCCTAATACCTAAAGTCTAAACCCTAACCCTAACTCTAACTCCTGTCCCTAACCCAAACCCCCATCCTAACTCCAAACCACTGACCCTTACCCTTATCCCTCACCCTAACCTCTAATCCGTAACGATAAGCATAATCACTAACCCCTAACATCTAACCTAAGGCTAACCACCAACTGCCTCCCCTCCACTAACCCTACCATTCATTCTACCCATTCCCTTACTATATGGTTCTGAGGAGTCCCTTTGATATGGACGTGGCCCCCAAAGGCACGTCCAGATTCCTCCAGGGAGTCCTGAGGAAGCCGGGCTCCTGTGAGTGCGCACGTGGCCCCACGTGTTCCAGAGTCATAGTCAGCAGGTCCTGAGTATGCCGGGTCTCCTGTCACTGTGGACTATGCCTCACATCCTCTGGAAGCTTCACAGCAGGTTCTCAGGAGGCCGGGGGCTCCTGTCAGCCTGGACATGGCCCCACCTCCCCTGAAAACTCACTGCACTTCCTGAGGAGGCTGTGGGTTCCTGTCAGCCTAGACGCAGCCCCATGTGTCCCAAAGCCAAAGTGCAGGTCCTGAGGAGGACGGGCGTCCTCTCAGTCTTGACGTGGCCCCACATTTTCCTCAGCCTCACCATAAGACCTGAGGAGGCTTGGGGCTCCTGTCAGCATGGACGTGGCCCCAAATCATTCCAATCCTTCACAGTGCATCCTGAGGAGGCCGGAGAATCCTGTCAGTGTGGATTCGGCATCCACATCTTTCTTAGGCCTCACCACAGGCTCTGACAAGGCTGGGGTCTTCTGTCCGCATGGACACATCCCCATATTTCCCAAAGTCTACACCGGGGGTCCTGAGGAAGTCATCGTCCTGTTGTGTCCCTGTGGCCCCAAGTCCTCCCAAAGCGTCACCGAGGGTTCTGAGGTGGCCGGGGCTCCTGTAACCATGAATGCCGCCCCCAGCTTCCAGAAGCCTCAACTTATGTCCTGAGAGGCCCGGGAGCTCCTGCCAGAATGGACACGGTGCCACATCTTCCTGAAGCCTCCTCGCAGGTCCTGAGGCAGCTCAGGGGCTCCTGTCAGCGGGGATGAGGACCCATATCTTCCCGAAGCCTTCCCGCAGGTCCTGAGGCTGCTCAGGGGCTCCTGTCAGCGTGGATGCGGGCCCACACTTTCCTGAAGCCTCCACGCAGGTCCTGAGGTGGCTCAGGGCTCCTGTCAGGGTGGATGCGGGCCCACATCTTCCTAAAGCCTCACCGCGGGTCCTGAGGAGACCGGGGCTCCTGTCAGCATGAACGCGGCCCAATTTCCCCCAAAAGACTCCCGTGCATCCTGAGGAGGCTGCAGCTCATCAGCGTAGATGCGTCCCCACGTCCTCCTCAGGCCTCCCCAGCAGAGGCTGGCTCCTGTTAGTGCAGGCAGAGGAGGCCTACTGCACATGCACACCCCATGGGAGGGGCCTGGTCTCGGGCAGCCCCTGCTGGAAGCTCAGGCACTGCAGGAGGCTGTGCAGGAGGCAGCGGGTGCTCCATGGGCCCCACCTGCCTCCTTTCAGGCTCCAAATGGGGCATGCTAGCTTTAGAAACCTCTCACTGAAAAGGAGTCCAACACCTGGCTTCCCCAGAAATACTTAAGGACAAGGAATTGCAGCCCACAGGACGTGAAATGAAATGTGGACCAGACATTTACCACGTCCTGGAAATGTCACATACCCTCATCCACTGTGGGCGGGACCGCGGGCTGGTGCAGCAGCCCTGGAAACAGTGTGGTGGTCCCTGAGGAAGTTACAAATAAAGCCGCCCTGCGACCAGCAGTTGAAAGGCCTGGAGCTCACTCAGAAGATACAGATGCAGTGAGACTCGGGACACTTGCACCCTAATGTCCACAGCAGCCGTGTCCACATTAGTCACACTGTGGGAGGAGCCTCGGTGTACTCGGGCTGATGATGGATAAAGAGGATGGGAAATAGATGATGGTCATAAAGAGAGGAATGGTACTCAGCTATCAAAGAGTAGGAAATCTTGCCATTTGCAATGATGTGGATAGAACTAAAGGGATCATGTTAAGTGAAATAAGTCAGTCTGGAAAGAGAATGACCATGTGGTGTCATTCATAGGTGAAATTAAAGAAGTAAAGCAGATGAACTACTGTGAAGGGAAGGAAAAACAAATAAGATGAAAACAGATGTAGGACATACAGACTCTTAATGATAGGAAACAACCTGAGGGTCGCTGGAGGTGGGGGGATAACAGGGGACCAGCATGAAGGAGGGCACTTGATGTCTCGGGCACTGCTGTTATCTCCAACTGGTGAATCCCTGAATTCTTCCTCTGAAAGTATAATACAATATATGTTAATTAATTGGGTTTAAATTAAATTAAGTTAAAAAAATCAGTTGTATCAGAGCCCATTTCCTTCTGGACTCTCTGTTTTGCTAATTCAGCTTATGCCGGGACCACCCCAGGTGGGTCTGGTTTATCTAAGTAGGCTCCACGCCTCGTCCATGGCCCAGCCCACGGAGAGAACTCACGACCTTGAGATCAGGACCAGAGGTGAGGTCAGGAGTCGGATGCTTAACCGATGGAGCCAGCCGGGGGCTTGAGAACCACACTACTTTATCCTGTGTCTCTGTGATATCGTTTGAAATCAGAAAGTGATGCGTCCCACTCTGTCGTGCTTCTCAAATACTGATTTGCTGTTCGGGGTCATTTGTTGGGGGTAATGGATGTTATGGTTTTTTTTTTCTTATTTCTAAGATCTGCCACCATGATTTGATAGGAATGACATTGAAACTGAGGGTCGCTTCAGGAACTGTGGACATTTTCACAAGATGAGGCTCCCACCCCACAAGCCCAGGACGGCCTCCCAGAGCCTGGTATGGCTCAGTGCACATGTCTTGTGCTCCTTTGGTTCAGTCTCATTATTTATTCACCTTGATGCTCCTGAGAAGGGCGTCACGTCCTTCCTTTCCTTCCTGAGTGCTCATTGTCGGAACACAGCAAGGCTACTCTGTTCTGTAGGGTAAGTTTGTGTCCCGTGACTTTACTTAACTCACTCCTTAGTTCTAACAGGTTTTGGTGGAGGCTCTCGGGTTTCTTGTTTCTAGTACCGCGTCTTCAGCATATAGGGACAGTGTGACGTCCCCCTTCCAGGTGTGGAACCTTTGCTGTTTACAGCTTAATGTCCTAGAAAGCCCCACAATTGAATCAAAACTGAGCCCAGGCCAAGAACAGGAAGCCCCTATTAGAATGTGAACAGAGCTCAATGCCCTTGAAGTCCCCATATCAAAATGTAAACAGAACTTGAGGAATTGCTCCAGCCGTTCTGGAGGTCCCCGAGACCAGCCCTTAAAACTAAGCTAAAACCCTCCTCGGGGTCCAATTCCCTGCTCCGCTGTGTCCGATATACTTGGACAGAAGATTGAGCTTGTAAATAATCCCTTGTGTGTTTGCATCGTAATCGGCTTCTCGGTGGTTTCTCAGATTCTCAATCTTGGGCACAACAGTCTGAGATAAAAAAATAAAACCAAAAGAAGCTCGGACGCGGGCAGAATGAAAGCAGGGTTCTGAGAGAAGTGGCGGAGACCCGGGGGCTTGGGGGCTCTTCTGTGGAGGGCCTGCAGACAGGGGGAGGAATGCTTAACCCCAGAGCCAGAGGACCCAGCGTCCCCACCCGCATCCTGCCCATCTGCACCGAGTCTCAGGGAGCAGCACAGACTGCCCGATGGAGGTCAATGGCTGACGACCACCCCGCTCTGACCTCACAGGTGAATCTCCCAGGCAGATGTACACCAGGGCCCATCCCCAGACCTGGAACAGACCACTCGCTGCCACCAAGTTTTTGGACCACAGAGGCTGCAGAGCTTCAGCTCAGCCTGGAATATAGGGTCTAGCTTCCTTTGTACTTTTTGCTTTATTTTCGTTTATTTTCTTTGATGCTATTTTATTAATTGCCTTATTTTAATTTTTATGTATGTACCTTATTTATTTCTCATTTTTACTTTCATGGTTCTTTAATTGTGATTCATATCTTGGGATTTAGAATCTTTTAACAAGCAGGCCAAAATAATCAGGTGTTTTTTTTTTTTTGGAGGGCAGTTGTTACTGATTTTCTTGGTTTTTCTGTTTCTTCCTTCTTTCTTTTCTGGAAAAAGTAATGAGATGGAGAAATTCACCTCCATAAAATAACATAAGGTAGTACTCACAGTCAGGAAGTCCATCAATACACATATAGGATGTCTAACTACAGTTTAAAACAATGATTATAAAGGTAGCAGCTGGGCTAGACAAAAAGCACAGAAGAAAACTAGAGAATCCCTTACTGTAGAAATAAAAGAACTAAAAACTAGTCAGGCCAATGTTAAAAATGCTATAACTGAGGTGCAGTCCCAAGGGGAAGCCTTAAAAACAAGGAAATTTATGGACCACAGAGGCAGACTTAGGGAACTCAGCCACTTATTAAAACAATAACATTCATATCATAGGAGACTCAGAAGATGAAGAGAGAGAAAAGGTGGGCCTTGTTCAGCCATTAGAAACGACAAATACCCACCATTTGCTTCAACGTGGATGGAAGTGGAAGGTATTATGCTGAGTGACGTAAGTCAATCGGAGAAGGACAAACATTGTATGTTCTCATTCACTTGGGGAATATAAATAATAGTGAAAGGGAATATAAGGGATGGGAGAAGAAATGTGTGGGAAATAACAGAAAAGGAAGACAGAACATAAAGACACCAAACTCTGGGAAAAGAACTAGGGCTGAGGGAAGTGGAGGAAGGCGGGGTTGGGTGTGAATGGGTGAGTGGCACTGAGGGGGACACTTGACGGGATGAGCACTGGGTGTTATTCTGTATGTTGGCAAATTGAGCACCAATAAAATGTAAATTTATTATTAAAAAGAAAGAAAGAAGAAAGAAAGAAGAAAGAAAGAAAGAAAGAAAGAAAGAAAGAAAGAAAGAAAGAAAGAAAGAAAGAAAGAAAGAAAGAGTGGCACCTGTGTGGCTCAGTCAGTTAAGCCTCTGCCTTAGGCTCAGATCATGATCCAGGTCCCAAGGCAGGCTCCCTGTTCAGCAGGGAACCTGCTGCTCCCTCTCCCTCTGCCCCTCTTGCTCATGCTTTTTCTCTCCTCTCTCTCTCAAATAAATAAATAACATCTTTGAAAAACAAACAAACAAACCCACACGGAAGAGAAATCTCCCATGTAGAAGAATTTCAAACATTTGTGCAGACATTCCACCGTGAAGTTCATGAGCATAGCTTACCAATCTTATGTGTGGAATACACATAGTAACTTCCTTCTACAAAATATATTATGAAAAACTTAAAATGATAATGATAATATAATAACTCATAATAATAATAATCATAATAATCACTTTACTATGAAGAAAGATGACAAACACTACCTCAGCAAGATGATCACATCGATGCCTAGACTGATAAATCCTGTTGATAGTATCTATCCTTTATATGATATAATAAAAATGGCAGTATATCTCTGTATATAATCCACAAAAACAGTTCAGTCATGAGATAAACCACAGACATGTACCAACTGAGGGAAATTTTACAAAATACTCTACTTCTCAAAGTGTTCCAGTTCAACAACAACAAGCAAAGGCTGAAAGACTGTCACAATGCAGAGGAGCCTAAGAAAACAGGAGGAAAAATGGAGTGTGATATTACGGATGGTAAAGTAGCAAAAACTAAGGAAATATGAATAATGTATGGTCTTTGGTTACTGCGAATATTTTAATTTGATTCAATAGCTATTATTTGTACCGTATTAATATATCAATAATTGGAGAAATTGAGTGCAAGGGCATGTGAATGCACTGTACTATCTTCTCAATTTCCCTATAAATCTTTTTTTCCTAATAAATAAGATTTATTTTGAAAATTGACTTAAATGATTCAGTCTCCAAGTGTGAAGACGGGATCCATGGGTGGCGCAGCGGTTTGGCGCCTGCCTTTGGCCCAGGGCGCGATCCTGGAGACCCGGGATCGAGTCCCACGTCGGGCTCCCGGTGCATGGAGCCTGCTTCTCCCTCTGCCTGTGTCTCTGCCTCTCTCTCTCTCTCTCTGTGACTATCATAAATAAATAAAAATTAAAAAAAAAAATCCAAGTGTGAAGACTTTTTAAGAATCGTTGAATTAACTTTTGCCTTATTCTTAAAGAGTTCCTTTGATGGGAACAAAGTAATTTTATATCAGAAGGAAAGAAAAACACTTATGAACACGTATAATGCCTCCTCAACCTGAAAAGCAGGAACGGATAATAAATAGCAAAAATCAGATAAGAATACTTGTATTATAATAGACACCATATTGCAAGTGCATTTAAAATTAGCAATGCATAACATTTATTTCCTTGACATTTGTCTTCCAGAGAGTTCAAAGTGTTTCAGTGTCAGTTGAAATAGGGGAAGAATCTCAGGGAAGTATCCGTTGCATAATAATAGGACCATTGGTATTAATGCCTCTAAGTTGTTTCCAGATCCTTAAAGATGCATTTCCTGAGGAGTGACTGAGCTGTGAAGAAAGAGATGAGAAACCCTCATCCCTCTGAAATACTTGTGTCAGAATATTTTAAGCATAGTACTACGGATAGTAAATTATCCTTATTAACAGAAAATACATCTCAGATTGGAATCTGAGCAATCAGTGGAGCAGAGAAAAAAGGCTTTGACTCGTTCTTCATCTTTTATTTATTTATTTTTTTAATTTTATTTATTTATGGTAGGCACACATTGGGGGAGAGAGAGGAAGAGACACAGGCAGAGGGAGAAGCAGGCTCCATGCACCGGGGGCCTGACGCGGGACTCGATCCCGGGTCTCCAGGATCGCGCCCTGGGCCAAAGGCAGGCTCTAAAGGGCTACGCAAACCAGGGATCCCCATGCTCTTCATCTTTTAAAGAGAAAGGACAGCTTTTCTACCTACAAAGTCAGTTGTCAAGATAGCCTTGGGAATAAGAGTCTGCAGCATCGAATCCAGCTGCACAGCCGGGATGCCCACACCCCAGCTCTTCCTGATCCAAAATCTCTAGGCCTGATCTCCAACAAACACTGCCATGCTGAGGTCATTTGCAATTGCTCTCTCAGGAGCTCCGGGGAAGGTGAAGGAGCTAGATAGGAGGAGAGGGGATGCAATGAGGCTGAGAAAATGAAGGTCTTTCCACTTTAAGTTCAGCGTTCGAACAAGTCCATCCATCACAGGCCCCAGTGAAGAAGAGCTGAAATTTACATTACTTCAGTTACAGTAAAAAAAAAAAACAAACAAAAGTTTACAGCTTAATGTCCTAGAAAGCCCCACAATCGAATAAGAACTGAACCCACGCCAAGGGATGGAGGTGTCTATTAGAATGAGAACAGAGGTCAATGCCTTGAAGGCCCCATATCAAAATATAAACAGAACTTGAGGAATTACTCCAGCCTTTCTGGAGGTCCCCGAGACAAGCCCTTAAAACTAAGCAAAAACCCACCTCGGGGTCCATGTTCCTGCTCTGCTGTGTCGGGTGTACTTGGACGCAAACTCGAGTTTGGAAATCAAACCTTGTGGGTTTGCATCAATGTCAGCTCCATAGTGGTTTCTCAGATTCACAATCTTGGTCACAACACCCCCATGTCACGTCCCACCTGGCTGAACCCCTATCCCCTTCCACCCAGGGTGATACTCAGTCACATCCCCGCCCACAACAGCAGAGCACAGGCCCTCACACAGGTCCCACGGGTACAGTGGGCACTCCTGCCATGCCCGGCCTCCCAGAGGAAGGAAGGAGGTTTCAGCAGGACACACTCCCATGGTGGCCACAGGGCTCCATGCCCAGCACGGCAGCTAGTGAGAAGTCGGGGTCTGTTTCCCTGATGCTCGGGATCCACATGGGCCCACATGGCCCTGGCCAGCCCTGGATTCTGGTCCCGGGCTGAACGAGCCCTCTCACAGCTGGATGTGGCCTGCTGGGCCCTGGGCGTGCCCCACTGATCCAGGTCGCTGACCTAGGGCAGCCCTGGGGATCCCAGGAAACCCCAGTGTGGGTTGTGGAGGGGTAAGCCAGTGGGCCCCACCTGCACCCACACCAGGATGCGGGCTCCTCTATGTGCTGGGGCCCAGAGGGCCCGAGGCCTGTGTCCAGCTGCCCTGCGGGGACCCAGCACAGGTGCCCATGAGGTGCAAGTCCAGGTCAGCTCTGCTGTCCTCAGAACCATCACTCAGGCTGAAACCTCAAGACACATACCCCCAACCAGATTCCACACATGCTCCCAGGTGGGGGACTCCAGCACCCAGCCCCCACCCTGTGTGATTCTTGCCCCCTATTAAAGGACAGAGAGGTCTCCCTCCCCAGGGGAAAGCACGCACCCACAGCTCTGAGCCCATTTGCTGTAGAAAGTCAATAAAGTGTTGTGCGAAAATGCACAGCCAGCCCGTTTCTGTGTTTCCCAGAACTCTGTGCATGGGGCGTGGAGAGACCCCCAGAGAGGAGGAGGGGGCACCACCTAGGCCCCAACTAGCCCCTGCAGGGGCGCCGCCAGGCACACACAGCTGACAACCCCACATGCCTTCCAGGGCGGCCAGACCCACTGCTGGACATGAGAATGTGGCATAGCCGGAACATCCGGCTCAGCTGACCCTCCAGCTGAAAGTTACTGCACGAGCGAGCCCCGGGTCTGCCAGGATAGCCCAGCTAACCGCCCAGCACAAGCACCAGAAATGATGTTGTGCCAACCATTTTGGTGTTTTTTGGTGACCCAGCCAGTGGATCCGATAGCTGCACGTGATAGCTGCATGTGATAGACACACACACACCTCAAAACCAACAAAAGTCGGAATCCCCCCAATGTTGTCAAACAGCAGCCAGATGCTTACATCCACAAAACTGTGGTCTCCAATAGGATACATGGATAACTCTATAAGCCATGACTGCAGAGGTCCTGGAGGCACGGAGATGTGCCTGCTGTGTTCCAACAAGGAGGGCAGAGGGGCAGGAAGCATCCTCCGGAGGGGGGGGCCTCCTTGGAAAGGACACCAGGTCCCTGTGAAGGCTACGGAGGGTGAAATCTGTCCTCCTCTCTTTCTGCTTCTGGTTTTCCTCCTAAATGCCATTTTCCTCAATCATATTAGAAGAATTTATTTTATGTTTTTAAATTTATTTTTATTGCAGTCCAATTTGTATGAATACTTACTTCAGCAAGGGTGTCATACAGGACAGAAGGAGAGATAAAGATTTTCCCAGACAGGCTACATATAAAGGAGTTCAGGACCACTTAACCAGTCCAGTAAGGAATTTTAAGAGGGACTCTTCTAGTGGGGGAAAAAAAGAGACCAATAGCAACAAAGACTAGAAAGGCCCAGAGAACATCACCAGAAACACCAACTCTATGGGTAACACAAAGGCACAAAGTTCACATCTTTGAATAGTCACTCTGAATGCTGATAGACTAAATGCTCCAATCAAAAGATATAGGGTATCAGAGTAGCTTCAAAAGTGGATCCGGGATGCCTGGGTGGCTCAGGGGTTGAGCCTCTGCCTTTGACTCAGGGTGTGATCCTGTAGTCTGGGATCGAGTCCCATATTGGGCTCCTGGTGGGGAGACTGCTTCTCTCTCTGCATAATTGTCTGCCTCTCTCTCTCTCTCTCTCTCTCTGTCTCTCTGATAAATAAAATTATTATTAAAAAAAACAACATCCATCTGTACGCTGCCTACAAGATGCTCACCTTAGACCTATAGACACCAACAGATTGAAAGTCAGGGGATGGAAAATCATCTATCACGCTAATGGATATCAATAGAAAGCTGGAGGACTCATACTTATATCAGACAAACGAGATTTGAAACGAAACCCTGGGGGACACCTGGTGGCTCAGTGGTTGAGCATCTGCCTTCGGCTCAGGGTGTGATCCTGGAATCCCAGGATCGAGTCCCACATCAGCCTCCCTTTGGAGAGCCTGCCTCTCACTCTACTATGTTTCTTCCTCTGCTCCTCTGTGTATCTCTCATGAATAAATAAATAAAATATTTAAATTTCAAACAAGAAAGAATACTCTAAGAAGAGATGAAGAAGGGCATTATTTCATAATTAAAAAGACTCTCTATCAAGGTCAAACAACAAAATATTTATGCTGCCAACATGGCAGTATCTAAATATAGAAACAAATTAACAACAAACTTACAGGAACTCACTGATAATAATACAATGACGGGATTTTAACACTAATGGCAATGGACCAATCGTCTATGCAGAAAATCAAGAGGGAACAATAGCCTTGACACACCGGACCACAGGGACTCAACAGATATATTCTGAACATTTCATCCTAAAGCAGAATACACATTCCTTTCAAGTGCACATGGGACATTCTCCAGAACAGATCATATCATGGCCCACAAATCAGCCCTCAACAGGTACAACAGGTACAAGAAGGTTGATATCACACGCTGTACATTTTTGGAACACGACGCTATGAAACTTGGAGTCGACAGTAAAAAAAAATTTGGACAGACCAAAAATATGTGGAGATTATTAACATCCTACTAGAGAATGAATGGAGCAACCAGGAAATTAAAGAGGAAATTTAAAACAAATGAAAATGAAAACATGTTTCTCCAAACCTCTGGGTTGTAGCAAAGGCAGTCCAGAGGGAAGTACATAGCAATAGAGACCTACCTCAAGAAACAAGAAGTCTCCAATACACACCCTAACCCTACACCTAAAGGAGCTTGAAAAGGAATAGCAAACAAAGCCTAAAGCCTACAGAAGAAGGGAAAGAATAAAGATGAGAGCAGAAATAAACAATACAGAAACAACAAAACAATAGAATGGAATAAGGAAACTAAGAGCTGGTTCTTCAAAATAATTAATAAAATGGATCAAGCCCTAGCCAGCCTTATCAATGAGAAAAGAGAAAAGACCGAGCAGCCCTGGTAGTGTGGTGGTTTAGTGCCACCTGCAGCACAGGGCGTGATCTGGAGACCCTGGATCGAGTCCCATGTCGGGCTCTCTGCATGGAGCCTGCTTCTCCCTCTGCCTCTGTCCCTGCCTCTTTCTCTCTCTCTGCATCTCTTTGAATAAATAAATAAAATCTTAAAACTAAAGAGAGAAAAGAGAAAAGACCTAAAGAAATAAAATCACAAATGAGAGAAGAGAGATCACAATCAACACCAGAAAAATTAGCCAATTAAAAGGGAATACTATGAAATTATATGCTAACAAACTGGGAGACCTGGAAGAAATGGACAAAATACTAGAAATGTGCATACAAGCAAAACTGAAATAGGAAGAAATAGAAAATGTGAAGAGACCCATAACTAGCAAAGGAATTGAATCAGCAAGGCACTTGGTTGTCTCAGTGGTTGAGAATCTGATTTGGCTCAGGTCATGAACCTGGGGACATGGGGGATAAAGTCCCACATCAGGCTCCCCGCATGGAGCCTCATTTTCCCTCTGCCTATACCTCTGCCTCTCTGTGTCTCTCATGAATACATAGATAAAATCTTTAAAAAAGAAAAAATAAAAAGATGAGAAAGGACCCAAATAAAATCACAAATGAGAAAAGAGAAATAACAACCAACACTAGAGAAATACAAACGATTATAAGAGAACATTATGAAAAATTATATGCCAGCAATCAAGAACCTGGAAGAAATAGATCAATTCCAGGAAATATATAACATAGCAAAAATGAAGAAGGAAGAAATAAGAAACTTGAAGCGACATATAACCAGCAGAGAAATTGAATCAGCAATCAAGGATCTCCCAACAGGAGACGCTTGTCAATAGAACAGAATGGAAAACCGAAACAAGATACAAACCTGTAACTCTATGATCCATTAATCGACAACGAGGCAGGAAGGAATATCCAAAGCACAAAGACAGTCTCTTCAACAAACCCTAACCCTGACCGCAGGATAAGAACAAATGGTGTTGAGAAAACCAGGCAGGCACATGCAGAAGAATGAAACTGGACCACTTTCTTACACCATGTATATAAAAAATAAATTCAAAATGGATGAAAGACCTAAATGTGAGACCTGAAACCATACAAAGAAGAAAAGATAGGCAGCAACGTCTTTGACATTGGCCATTGGATGTTCTTTCTAGATATGCCTCGGAGGTGCAGGAAACAAAAACAAAAATACTATTGGGACTTCATCAAATTGAAAAGCTTCTGCAAAGTGAAGGAAACAACCAAAGCTAAAAGGCAACATAGAGGAGGAGAGGCAAGATTGCGGAAGTGTAGTGTCCCCAAATCACCTGTCCCCACGAAATTACCTAGATAACCTTCAAATCATCCTGAAAATCTAGGAATTCGGCCTGAGATTTAAACAGAAACGAGATCGAATGCTACAGTGAGAAAAGTTCGTGATTCTATCAAGGTAGGAAGATGGGAAAAATAAATAAAGAACAAAAGACATCCAAGGGTGAGGGGTCCTGTAAGGATCCGGGCTAACGCCGGGGCGAGTGCCCACAACAGAAGAGCTCTGTCCTGGGAGAAGGAGGAGCTGCACTAATCTTCCAGGGTGGAATGGCGCTTTCAAGGAGTCAGAGAAGGACCCCAGGAAAGCGGAGATGCCCTGGGGCTCCCTGGGACACTAACAGACACAGCACTCCCAGAAGAGTGCACCGAGCTCCCTAAGGGCTGCAGGGCACATGCATTGACCCCAGACCAGCTCTGAGGGGCTTGGGCGGTGGCTCTGTGCGGAGCGGTTTGCATGGCCCCAGGAGCAGCTTGGTGGCGGCGCCTCTTGCAGAGGAAGAGGCTCCATGTGGAGGGGGCTGCGGGGCTCCGGGAGCAACTCGGAGGGGCTTGGGCGGTGGCTCCGCACTGAGGCGGCTATGCGGCCAGGAGTGAGAATCCAACAGGGCAGGCCCTGGAGCACAGGGCGCCGGGACACAGCCCAGGATTCAGCCTCCCCCGAGACAGGAAGAGACCCGGAGGGTCAAGGACAGCAAGGACGCTCCTGCCCAGAGCTGAGCAGATCAGCGGCCCTGCCCCAGAGCCTCCAGGCCCTGCAGATGGACTGCTCCCAAGTTACTGCGGGGGCTGAATACAGGTTTCCAGAGCTGGCCGGTGCCACTGGGGTTGTTCCTCCTGGGGCCTCACGGGTTAAACTACCCGCACTGAGACCTGCACCAGGCAGGGGACAGAGCAGCTCCCCAAGTGCTAACACCTGAAAATCAACACAACAGGCCCCTCTCCCAGAAGACCAGATAGACAGACACTTTCCAGGGGAAGTCAAGGGACTTAAAGTATATAGAATCAGAAGATACTCCCCCATGTTTTTTTTTCATTTCTGTTTGCTTCCCCACCCTTTCCCCCCCTTTCTTTCTTTTTCTTTCTTTTTGTTCTCTTTTCTCCTTCTTTCTTCATTTATTCTTTTTCGTTTTTCTCTTTTCTTTCCTTCTTTCTCTCCTCTCTTTTTCTCCTTTTCCCAATACAATTTGTTTTTGGCCACTCTGCACTCAGCAAAATGACTAGAAGTAAAACCTTACCTAAAAGAAAGAATCAGAAACAGGCCTCTCTCCCACAGAGTTACAAAATCTGGATTACAATTCAATGTCAGAAAGCCAATTCAGAAGCACGATTATACAGCTACTGGTGGCTCTAGAAAAAAGCATAAAGGACTCAAGAGACTTCATGACTGCAGAATTTAGATCCAATCAGGCCGAAATGAAAAATCAATTGAATGAGATGCAATATAAACTAGAAGTCCTAACAATGAGGGTTAAGGAGGTGGAAGAACAAGGGAGTGACATAGAAGACAAGTTGATGGAAAGAGGGAAACTGAGGAAAAAAGAGACAGACAACTAAAAGACCAGGAAGACAGATTAAGGGAAATAAACGACAGCCTGAGGAAGAAAAAGCAATGTGTAATTTGGGTTCCTGAGGGCGCCGAAAGGGGTAGAGGGCCAGAATAAGTATTTGAACAAATCCTAGCTGAAAAATTTCCTAGTCTGGGAAGGGAAACAGGCATTCAGATCCAGGAAATAGAGAGATCCCCCCCTAAAATCAATAAAAACCGTCCAACACGTCGACATTTAATAGTGAAGCTTGCAAATTCCAAACATATAGAGAAGATGCTTAAAGCAGTAAGAGAAAAGAAATCCTTGACCTTTATGGGGAGGAGCATTAGGGTAATAGAAGACCTCTCCACAGCGACCTGGCAGCCCAGAAATGGCTGGCAGGATATATTCAGGGTCCTGCGTGAGAAGAACAAGCAATCAAGAATACTTTATCCAGGGGATCCCTGGGTGGCGCTGCGGTTTGGTGCCTGCCTTTGGCCCAGGGCGCGATCCTGGAGACCCGGGATCGATTCCCACATCGGGCTCCCGGTGCATGGAGCCTGCTTCTCCCTCTGCCTGTGTCTCTGCCTCTCTCTCTCTCTGTGACTATCATAAATAAATAAAAAAAAATTTAAAAAAAAAAAAAAAAAAGAATACTTTATCCAGCAAGGCTCTCATTCAAAATGGAAGGAGAGATAAAGAGCTTCCAAGACAGGCAGGAACTGAAAGAATATGTGACCTCCAACAAGCTCTAGAAGAAATTTTAAGGGGGACTCTTAAAATTCCCCTTTAAGAAGTTCAGTGGAACAATCGACAAAAACAAGGACTGAAGAGATATCATGATGACACTAAACTCATATCTGTCGATAGTAACTCTGAACGTGAACAGGCTTAATGACCCCATCAAAAGGCGTAGGGTTTCAGACTGGATAAGAAAGCAGGACCCACCTATTTGCTGTCTACAAGAGACTCATTTTAGACAAAGGACACCTACAATCTGAAAATTAAATGTTGGAGAACCATTTATCATTTAAATGGTGCTCAAAAGAAAGCAGGGATAGCCATCCTTATATCAGATAAACTAAAATTTAACCCAAAGAGTGTAGTGAGAGTTGAAGAGGGACACTAAGTCATACTTAAGGGATCTATCCCACAAGAGGACTTAACAATCCTCAATATATGCCCTGAATGCGGGAGCTGCCAAATATTTAAACCAATTAATAACCAAAGTGAAGAAATACTTAGATAATAATTATCTTATACTTGGTGACTTCAATCTAGCTCTTTCTACCCTCGATAAGTCTTCTAAGCACAACATCTCCAAAGAAACGAGAGCTTTAAATGATACACTGGACCAGATGGATTTCACAGATATATACAGAACTTTACATCCAAACTCAACTGAATACACATTCTTCTCAGGTGCACATGGAACTTTCTCCAGAATAGACCACATACTGAGTCACAAATAGGGTCTGAACCGATAACAAATGATTGGGATCATCTCCTGCATATTCTCAGACCATAATGCCTTGAAATTAGAACTAAATAACAACAAGAAGTTTGGAAGGACCTCAAACACGTTGAGGTGAAGGATCATCCTGCTAAAAGACGAAAGGGTCAACCAGGAAATTAAGGAAGAATTAAAAAGATTCATGGAAACTAATGAGAATGAACATACAAGCATTCAAAATCTTTGGGATCAGCAAAAGCAGCCTTAAGGTGGAAATACATCACAATACAGCATCCATTCAAAAACGGGAAACTACTCAAATACAAAAGCTAACGTTACACATAAAGGAGCTAGAGAAAATACAGCAGATAGATCCTACACCCAACAGAAGAATAGAGTTAATTAACATTCGAGCAGAACACAAGGAAATCAAGACCAGAAGAACTGTGGAACAGATCAACGGAACGAGGAGTTGGGTCTTTGAACAAATTAATAAGATAGATAAACCATTAGCCAACCTTATTAAAAAGAAGAGAGAGAATATTCAAATTAATAAAATCATGAATCAGAAAGGAGTGGTCACTACCAACACCAAGGAAATAAAACGATTTTTAAAATATACTATTGGCTATAATATTATTATATTATTGGCTATAATTATTATTATATTATTGGGTATACACCAATAAATTAGGCATTCTAGAAGAAATGGACACATTCCTGGAAAGCCAGAAACTACCAAAAAATGGAACAGGAAGAAAGAGAAAAAATGAACAGGCCAATAACCAGGGAGGAAATTGAAGTAGTCATCCAAAACCTCCCAAGACACAAGAGTCCAGGGCCAAATGGCTTCCCAGGGGAATTCTATCAACCGTTTAAAGAAGAATTCATACCTATTCTACTAAAGCTGTTTGGAAAGATAGAAAGAGATGGAGTACTACCAAATTCGTTCCATGAAGCCAGCATCACCTTCATTCCAAAACCAACAAAGACCCTGCCAAAAAGGAGAATTACAGACCAATATCGCTGATGAATATGGATGCAAAAATTCTCAACAAGATACTAGCCTATAGGATCCAACAGTACATTAATAAAATTATTCACCATGACCAAGTAGGACTTATCCCCAGGACACAAGGCTGGTTCAACACTCATAAAACAATCAATGTGATTCATCATATCGGCAAGAGAAAAACCAAGAACCATATGATCCTCTCATTAGATGCAGAGAAAGTATTTGACAAAATAGAGCATCCATTCCTGATCAAAACTCTTCAGAGTGTAGGGATGGAGGGAACATTCCTCGACATCTTACAAGCCATCTACGAAAAGCCCACAGCAAATATCATGCTCAATGGGGAAGCACGGGAAGCCTTTCCCCTAAGATGAGGAACAAGACAGGGATGTCCACTCTCACCACTGCTATTCAACATAGTACTGGAATTCCTAGCCTCAGCAATCAGACAACAAAAAAGACATTCAGGGCATTCAAATTGGCAAAGAAGAAGTCAAACTCCCCCTCTTCGCCGATGACATGATACTGTACCTAGAAAACCCAAAAGCCTCCACCCCAAGATTGCTACAACTCATACAGAATTTGGTAGCGTTGCAGGATACAAAATCAATTTCCAGAAATCAATGGCATTTCTATACACGAACAATGAGACTGAAGAAAGAGAAATGAAGGAGTCAATCTCATTTATAATTGCACCCAAAAGCATAAGATACCTAGGAATAACCCTAACTAAGGAGGTAAATGATCTATACCCTAAAAACTATAGAACACTTCTGAAAGAAATTGAGGAAGACACAAAGAGATGGAAAAATATTCCATGCTCATGGAATGGCAGAATTAACATTGTGAAAATGTCAATGTTACCAAGGCAATGTACAGGTTTAATGCAAACCCTATCAAAATACCATGGACTTTCTTCAGAGATTTAGAACAAATTATTTTAAGATTTGTGTGGAATCGGGATCCCTGGGTGGTGCATCGGTTTGGCGCCTGCCTTTGGCCCAGGGCACGATCCTGGAGACCTGGGTTCGAATCCCATGTCAGGCTCCCGGTACATGGAGCCTGCTTCTCGCTTTGCTTGTGTCCCTGCCTCTCTCTCTCTCTCTCTCTCTCTCTGTGTGTGTGTCTGACTATCATAAAAAAAAGACTTGTGTGGAATCAGAAAAGACCCTGAATAGCCAGGGGAATTTTAAAAAAGACAACCATATCTGGGGGCATCACAATGCCAGATTTCATGGTGTACTACAAAGCTGTGGTTCAAGACAGTGTGGTACTGGCACAAAAACAGACAAATAGATGAGTGGAACAGAAAAGAGACCCCAGGATTGGACCCTGAACTTTATGGTCAACTAATATTTGATAAAGGGGTAAAGACTATCCATTGGAAGAAAGACAGTCTCTTCAATACATGGTGCAGGGATAATGGACATCCACATGCAGAAGAATGAAACTAGACTACTCTCTTTCACCATAAACAAAGATAAACTCAAAATGGATGAAAGATCTAAATGTGAGACAAGAGTCCATCAAAATCCTAGAGGAGATCAGAGGCAACATCATTTTTGAACTTGGCCACAGTAACTTCTTGCAAGATACATCCACGAAGGCAAAAGAAACAAAAGCAAAAATGAACTATTGTGATTTCATCAAGATAAGAAGCTTTTGCACAGCAAAGGATACAGTCAACCAAACTAAAAGACAACCTACAGAATGGGAGAAGATATTTGCAAATGACGTATCAGATAAAGGGCTAGTTTCAAAGATCTATAAAGAACATCTTAAAATCAACACTAAAGAGACAAAGAATCCAATCATGAAATGGGCAAAAGACATGAAGAGAAATCTCACAGAGGAAGACATTGACATGGCCAACATGAACATGGAAAAATGCTCTGCATTCCTTGCCATCAGGGAAATATAAATCAAAACCACAATGAGAACCACCTCACATCACTGAATGGGGATAATTAACAAGGCAAGGAACAACAAATGTTGGAGAGGATGCACAGAAAAGGGAAGACTCTTACACTGTTGGTGGGAATGTGAACTGGTGCAGCCATTGTGGAAAACTGTGTGGAGGTTCCTCAAAGAGTTAAAAATAGACCTGCCCGACGACCCAGCAATTGCACTGTTGCGGATTTACCTCAAAGATTCAGATGCAATAAAACGCCGGGACTCCTGCACCCTGATGTGTATAGCAGCAATGTCCACAATAGCGAAACTGTGGACGGAGCCATGGTGTCCATCGAAAGATGAATGGATAAAGAAGATGTGGTTTATGTATACAATGGAATATTACTCAGCCATTAGAAACGACAAATACCCACCATTTGCTTCAATGTGGATGGAACTGGAGGGTATTATGCTGAGTGAAGTAAGTCAATCAGAGAAGGACAAACGTATGTTGTCATTCAATGCGTTAATATAAATAATAGTGAAAGGGAATATAAGGGAATGGAGAAGAAATGTGTGGGAAATATGAGAAATGGAGACAGAACATAAAGACTCCTAACTCTGAGAAAGTAACGAGGGATGCTGGGAGGGGAGGAGGACAGGGAGTGCGGGTGAATGGGTGACGGGCACTGAGGGGGGCACTTGACAGGATGAGCACTGGGAGTTATTCTGTATGTTGGCGACATGAACACCAATAAAAAATAAAATTATTATTAAAAGAAAAAGAAAGAAAGAAAGAAAGAAAGAAAGAAAGAAAGAAAGAAAGAAAGAAAGAAAGAAGAGAAAGGAAGGAAGGAAGGAAGGAAGGAAGGAAGGAAGGAAGGAAGGAAGGAAGGAAGGAAGGAAGGAAGGAAAGAAGAGTGGCACCTGTGTGGCTCAGTTAGTTAAACCTTAGGCTCAGATCATGATCCAGGTCCCAAGGCAGGCTATCTGTTCAGCAGGAAACCTGTTTCTCCCTCTCCCTCTGCCCCTCTCACTCATGCTTTTTCTCTCCACTCTCTCTCAAATAAATAAAAAATATATTTGAAAAAGAAACAAACCCACAAGGAAGAGAAATCTCCCATGTAGAAGTATTTCAAACAATTTTTGCAGACATTCCACCGTCAAGTTCATGAGCATAGCTTCCCACTCTTATGTGTGGAATACAGATAGTAACTTCATTCTACAAAATATAATGTGAAAAACGTAAAATAATATTGATAATATAATAATAATAATAATTAATAATAATAATAAAGGATCAGTTTACTGCAGAGAAAGGTGACAAACACTACCTCAGCAAGATCAACAGATTGATACCAAGACTGATAAATCATGTTGATAGTATCTATCCTTTATATGATATAATGAAAATGGCAGTATATCTCTGTATATAATCCACAAAAACTGTTCAATCATGAGATAAATGAGACATGTCCCAACTGAGGGAAATTTTACAAAATACTCTACTTCTCAAAGTGTTCCAGTTCAACAACTTCAAGGAAAGGCTGAAAGACTGTCACAATCCAGAGGAGCCTAAGAAAACATGAGGACAAATGGAATGTGATATGAGAGATGGTAACTTAGCAAAAACTAAGGAAATCTGAATAAAGTATGGTCTTTAGTTATTGTGACTATTTTAATATTGATTCATTAGCTAATATTTGTACCATACTGATATAAGATATCAATAATTGGAGAAATTGAGAGCAAGTGCATGAGAATTCACTGTAGTATCTTCTCTATTTCCCTATAAATCTTTGTTTTTTTCCTAATAAATAAGATTTATTTTGAAAATTGACTTAAATGAATCAGGCTCCAAGTGTGAAGACATTTTAAGAATAGTTGAATTAACTTAGCCTTATTCTTAAAGAGTTCCTTTGATGGAAACATAGTAAGAATTTTATATCAGAAGGAAAGAAAAACACTTATGAACACGTATAACGCCTCCTCAACCTGAAAAGCAGTAAAGGATAATAAATAGCAAAAATCAGATAAAAATACTTCTAGTACAATAGACACCATATTGCTAGTGCATTTAAAATTAGCAATGCATAACATTTATTTCCTTGACATTTGTCTTCAAAAGAGTTCACAGTGTTTCAGTGTCAGTTGAAACAGGGGAAGAATCTCAGGGAAGAATCCTTCACATAATAATAGGACCATTGGTAATAATGTCTCTCAGAACTTTCCAAATCCATAAAGATGCATTTTCTAATGAGTGACTGAACTGTGAAGAAAGAGATGAGAAACCCTCATCCCTCTGAACTACTTGTGTCAGAATATTTTAACCATAGTACTACGGATAGTAAATTATCCTTATTAACAGGAAATACGTCTCACATTGGAATCTGAGCAATCAGATGGGCAGAGAAAAAACACTTTGACCCGCTCCTCATCTTTTAAAGACAAAGGAGAGTTTTTCTATGTACGAAGTCAGTTGTCAAGATAGCCTTAGGGAATAAGAGTCAGCAGCATCGAGTCCTGCTGCACAGCTGGGACACCCACACACCAGGTCTTCCTGATCACAATCACTGGGCCTGTCCCCCCAACACAGGATGCCACGCTGAGGTCATTTGCAATTGCTCTCTTAGGAGCTCTTGGGAAGGGGGAAGGAACTAGATAGGATGGGACAGGACACATGGAGGCAGAGAAAAATTAAGGCCATTCCCATTTAAATTCAGCATTCGCACACGCCCAGCCATCCCAGGCCCCTGTGAAGAAGAGATGAAATTTACATTACTTCAGTTACAGGAAAAAAACAAAAGTTTACAGCTTAATGTCCTAGAAAGCCCCACAATAGAATCAAAACAGAGCCCAGGCCAAGGGCAGGAAGCCCCTATTAGAATGAGAGCAGAGCTCAATGCCCTTGAAGGCCCCATATCAAAATGTAAACAGAACTTGAGGAATTGCTCCAGCCCTTCTGGACGTCCCTGAGACCAGCCCTTAAAACTAAGCTAAAACCCAACTCCGGGTCCTAGTCCCTGCTCCGCTGTGTTGGGTGTACTGGGACGCAAACTCGAGTTTGGAATTCAACCCTTGTGTGTTTGCATCGGTGTCAGCTCCTTAGTGGTTTCTCGGATACGCAATCTTGGGCACAATACCCCCATGTCCCCTCCCACCTTGGCTGAACCCCTATCCCCTCCCAACCAGGCTGACACTCCGTCACCTCCCCACCCACAACAACTGGGTACAGGCCCTCACAAAGGTCCCACGGGCACGGTGGGGACTCCCCCCATCCCTGGCATCCCAGAGGAAGGAAGGAGGTTTTGGCAGGACACACTCCCATGGTGACCACAGGGCTCCCTGCCCAACATGGCAGCTCATGACAGGTCGGGGTTTGTCCCTGATGCCTGCTCCTCCTCCCCGGTTTTCCCACAGTAAATGAAGGAGGAGGCCCTGGTCTCCTCCAGGGACATCACGCAGGTAGACATGGACGTCAACAGGACGTTCGGCAGCCACATCATATATTAGGACTGCTAGGGGTCGGGTGAGGCTGCTGGGCCAGGGGGCTTTGGGGCCCCGGGGGCTTCTGTGTAGGGAAAACGGGGCCTCTGACACCAGGGGGAGCAACAGCAGCCAACAACACACCACTCCATGGTAGGGTGATTGGGATGACCACCGTGCCCACCCCTCTGGGCCTCAGGGATGAGGAGGCCACTAGGATGGGGCCTCCAGGGGTTGCCATGGGAGCTGAACACCAAAGGGGAGAGGGACGGCCCCATGAGAAGCAGAGGATGGGGTGGGGGATGTGAGGGGCAGGAACCGGACCTGGGGGCCAGGTGGCATGGCCGCGGCTGGAGCAGGATACACATCGATCCCATGAGGGTCGGACGGGTCAGAGTGACACCCACTCTCGGTGCTTTATATATTTCTAAATTCTATGCATTTAATTTGAGACAATTTGCAATTTGAAAGCATGCATATTATGATGACCCCCAGATAATGCTCCCAGTACAGCCACGGCCCTGCACTGACCACACCGCACCCCAGGGGCAGGTGTCACAACAAACCCCAGACTGGGGTCGCCTTTAACTGTAGACGTCTCGTTGTGCATCTTAGGGGAAGGAGATACCCTGTGTGCGCAAGCCCCCCACGACATCCCCCTCATTCCCCACTCCCCACTCTACATCATCATCCCCAAAGGCATCCCACCTAAATGATCCCCCTCACACCCACACAGCCCCACACAATCCCCACCCACACTATACCCCAACACCATCCCCCCTACACCATCCCCCACACTCCACCACAATCATACCCCTGCTCCCACAGGATCCACCCCCACACCATTTATCCTTAGCAACGACCTGGTGCAGATGCCCCCTGTGGGACATGCTCAGCCTCCCCGAGTTTCTCTGTATACCCTGATCCCATCAGAAGCCCGGGTGTCCCATAGAGTACCCAGGGGTTGCAGGGAGCTGGAAAGACAGGGAGCCCCCGACAGGGTGGGTGCAGGTGAGTGGTGCAGAGGATCCACCATGTCCTGCCTCCGCCCACTGTCCCTCCTGGAGGGCGGCACACCCTGCACAGGACACCAGCCCCTAACCCATAGGAACCTGGGCTGACCTGGCCCCGGGCTCTGTGGGGGCTGAGTTGATTTGAGCCCCGCCCCAGGCCTAACACAAAGACTAATGGGATCCAGCCCCCCATGGCCCTGGCCAGCCCTGGATTCTGGCCCCGGGCTAGCAAGCCGTCTCACAGCTGGATGTGGCCTCTTGGGCCCTGGGCATACCCCACTGATCCAGGTCGCTGACCTAGGGCGCCCTTTGGATCCTGGGACACACCAGGGTGGGGAGAGCAGGGGTAGGCCGGTGGGCCCCACCCATACCCACACCAGGGGGCAGGCTGCTCCAGGTGCTGGGGTACCTGGGAGCCCGAGGCCGGGGTCCAGCTGCCCTGCGGGGACCCAGCATAGGAGCCCATGAGCTGCAGGTCCAGGTCAGCTCTGCTGTCCTCAGAACCGTCTCTCAGGCTGAAACCTCAGGACACACGCCCCCACCCGGATTCCACACATGCTCCCAGGTGGGGGACTCCAGCACCCGCCCCCCCAACCCGTGTCATTCTTGCCCTCCCCTAAAGGACAGAAAGCTCTCCATCCCTAGGGGAAGGCATGCACCCTCGGCTCTGAGCCCATTTGCTGTAGAAAGCCAATTAAGTGTTGTGGTGCGAAAATACACAGCCAGCCCTTTTCTGTGTCTCCCAGAACACTGTGCACGGGGCTTGGAGAGACCCCCAGAGAGGAGGAGGGGGCACCACCCAGGCCCCACCAGCCCCTGCAGGGGCGCCACCATCCACACCCAGCTGACCTCCCCATGTGACTTCCAGGGGCGGCCGGATGCTAGGTTCAGGACCTGACAGACTTTTCTGGGACTCAGGCTGTGCCCCGCGGGCCAGGAGGGGCTGGGACAGAGTGACAGCCAGGAAGCCTCAGGTCATCAGTTTCTGTGCAAAGCCACCCCGATGTCTGTGCTCCCTCTGTCAAGGGGGCCGGGGCAGGCCATGTTCTGGGGCCCCTCCTCCGCCCATCATCCCCGTGCCTGTATGCCTGGGGATCCCAGGACCGAGTCCCACATCGGCCTCCATTTGGGGAGCCTGCCTGTACTTCTGCCTATATTTCTGCCTCTGTTTCTCTGTGTATCTCTCATGGATAACTAAATAAAATATTTACATTTCAAAAAAGAAAGAACAATACTGTAACAAGCGATGAAGAAGGGCATTATTTCATAATTAAAAAGACTCTCTATCAAGATCAAACAACTATATATTTATGCTGCCAAAATGGCAGTACCTAAATATAGAAACCAATTAACAACAAATGTACAGGAACTCACTGATAATAATACAATGACAGCGGATTTTAACACCCACTAATGGCAATGGACCGCTCATCTATACAGAAAATCAACAAGGGAAAAACAGCCTTGACACACTGGACCACAGGGACTCAACAGATATAGTCTGAACATTTATTCCTAAAGCAGAATACACATTCCTTTCAATTGCACATGGGACATTCTCCAGAACAGGTCATATCATGGCCCACAAATCAGCCCTCAACAGGTACAACAGGTACAAGAAGGTTGATATCACGCCCTGTACATTTTCGGACCATGACGCTATGAAACTCGAAGTCAACAGTAAGAAAAAATTTGGACAGACCAAAAATATGTGGAGATTATGAACATCCTACTAGAGAATGAATGGAGCAACCAGGAAATTAAAGAGGAAATTTAAAACAAATGAAAATGAAAACATGTTTCTCCAAACCTCTGGGATGTAGCAAAGGCAGTCGTACAAGAGAAGTACATAGCAATACAGGCCTACCTCAAGAAACAAGAAGTCTCCAATACACAGCCTAACCCTACACCTTAAGAAGCTGGAAAATGATTAGTAAACAAAGCCTAAAGCCTATAGAACAGGGGGAAAATAAAGATGAGAGCACAAATAAACAATACATAACAAAGCAGTAGAATGGAATAACGAAACAAAGAGATGGTTCTTCAAAATAATTAAGAAAATAGATCAAGCCCTAGCCAGCCTCATCAACGAGAAAAAAAGACCTAAATAAATAAAATCACAAATGAGAGAAGAGAGATCACAATCAACACCAGAAAAATAAGACAATTATAAGGGAATACTATGAAAGATTATACGCTAACATACTGGGAGACCTGGAGGAAATGGACAAATGTCTAGAAATGTGCAAACGAGCAAAATTGAAATAGGAAGAAATAAAAAATGTGAACAGACCCATAACTAGCAAAGGATTTGAATCAGCAAGGCACCTTGGTGCCTCAGTGGTTGAGCATCTGCTTTGGCTCAGGTCATCATTCAGGGGTCTTGGGGAATCAAGTCCCACATCAGGCTCCCCGCATGGAGCCTCAATTTCCCTGTGTCTATACCTCTGCCTCTCTGTGTCTCTCATGAATCCATAAATAAATCCTTAAAAAAGAAAAAAGATAAAAAGATGAAAGGACCCAAATAAAATCACAAATGAGAAAAGAGAAATAACAACCAACACTAGAGAAATACAAACGATTATAAGAGAACATTATGAAAAATTATATGCCAGCAACCTAGAACCTGGAAGAAATAGATTAATTCCTGGAAATATATAACATAGCAAAAATGAAAAAGGAAGAAATAAGAAACTTGAACAGTCATAACCAGCAAAGAAATTGAATCAGTAATCAAGGATCTCCCAACAGGAGATGCTTATATCAATAAAACAGAATGGAAATCCGAAACAAGATACAAACCTGTAATTCTATGATCCATTAATCGACAACAAGGCAGGAAGGAATATCCAAAGCACAAAGACAGTCTCTTCAACAAACCCTAACCCTGACCCCAGGATAAGAACAAATGGTATTGGGAAAACCAGGCAGCCAAATGCAGAAGAATGAAACTGGACCACTTTCTTACACCATATATATAAAAAATAAATTCAAAATGGATGAAAGACCTAAATGTGAGACTTGAAACCATACAAAGAAGAAAAGATAGGCAGCAACGTCTTTGACATTAGCCATTGAATCTTCTTTTATATATATATATATATATATATATATATATATATATATATATATATTTGTTTTTTTAATTTTTATTTATTTATGATAGTCACACACACACACAGAGAAAGAGACATAGGCAGAGAAGAAGCAGGCTCCATGCAGGGAGCCTGACGTGGGACTTGACCCCAGGTCTCCAGGATCGGGCCCTGGGCCAAAGGCAGGCACTAAACCGCTGCGCCACCCAGAGATCCCTGGATCTTCTTTCTAGATATGCCTCTGAGGTGAGGAAACAAAAGCAAAAATACTATTGGGAATTCATCAAATTGAAAAGCTTCCACAAAGTGAAGGAAAAAACCAAAGCTAAAAGGCAACATACAAAATGAAAGGAGCAATTGGTAAACAACACATCCAGTGAAGAGTTAGTATGCAAAACACATAAAGGAAATATAAATCTCAAGATCCTAAAAACAAATTATGCGACTGGAGATGGGCAGAAAAATGAATGGACTTTGTCTCTGCCAAGACAGCCAGATGGCCACCAGACACACGGAAAGACACTAAGCGTCACCCATCATCAGGGAAATGCAAACCAAAGCCACAATTATATGTCACCTGACAACCGTCATAATGGCTAATATTAACAACACAAGAAACAACAGGTGTTGGTGAGGCTATGGAGAAGAGGTAGCACGCTTACACTCCTGGTGCGCATGCAAAAAGATGTAGCCACTGTGGAAAACAGTGTGGATGGTCCTCGAGAAGTTAAAAAAAGGGGATCCCTGGGTGGTGCAGTGGTTTGGTGCCTGTCTTTAGCCCTGGGCGCGATCCTGGAGACCTGAGATGGAATCCCACTTCGGGCTCCCAGTGCATGGAGCCTGCTTCTCCCTCTGCCTATGTCTCTGCCTCTCTGTGACTATCATAAAAAATTTTTTTTAAAAAGAAGTTAAAAATAGAGCTACCCTACGATTCCAAAATTGCAGAGCTAGGTATTTACCCCGTGGATACAAAAGTACTTTAGTAGATTCTAAACATGCAGCACAGTGTTTGTAGCAGCGTAATCAACAACAGCCAAACTGTGGATACAGCCCAGATGTCCATCGGCAGATGAATGGGCAGAAAGATGTGGTAAATATACACACTGCGACATCACTCGGTCATCAGAAGGGATGAAATGAAGCCATTTACAATGACGTGGAAGGAGTGGAAAGGATTTATGCTAAATGAACTTAGTCAGAGAAAGACAGATACCAAATACCATACAATTGCATTCACATGTGGATTTTAAGAAACCAAACAAACTGGCAAAGGGGCTCAGGGGGGATGAGAGAAGCAAACCAAGAGACACACTCTTAGTCACAGAGAATAAACTAATAAATACCAGAGGAAGGGGGGGGATGGGGAATCAGGCGATAGGGACAGTGGAGGGCACCTGTGACCAAGTACCAGGCGTTGTATCCAAGGGTTGAATCACTATGTGGTAAACCAGAAGCTATATCATACTGTGTTTACAAACAGGAATTCAAGTAAAACTTTAAAATAATAATTGGTAGTATTGATGAAACATGGGTGCAGTAGAGATAATATCAGAAAGACAACTGAAAATCCAAATAAAGAGTCTTTAGACCCACAAATCCCCTCCTTAGCTCAGCTTGGGAGAAGCCTGCCATGTCTATTCTGACCCCAGCAGAAGCCTGTATTTTGATTCTCCGGGGAGGCCACTGACTTGGTGGAGTCATGCTATCTTTGAAACCAAAACCTAGAGTGCATAACACTAAACTGCCCAATACTAGGAGTCCGAGTGCAGGCACATGCCAAGACCCAAACTCTAACCATACACAGACATAACCCTAACCCTATACTTAATCCTAATATTAACGTAACCCTTAAACAAAACCCATCACTAATCGAAAACCAAACACAAACCCCAAGACCAAAACACATTCACTGAACCTTTCTGTCAACCCTCACCCTAAATCCTAAACCTATTCTAAACCCTTAAGCCTGACCCCTACCTTAAATCTAACCCTAACCTCTAACCCTAACCTTAACTTAATATACTCAAATCCTATTCCTAACCTTAACCTGTACCCTAACCTTAACCCAATAACAATCCTATCACATACCCCAAACTGTACTCTAAACTGTACCCTAAAACTAACTCCTAAACTACACCCTAAACCTATCTCTTATCCTTTTCCAAAACCATACCCTGACCCTGACCTGACCCTAATCCCTAACTAAACACTAACCCTAAACCTAGCACTAACCCCTATCCTAAACCTAACCCTCGCCCTAACCCTAAACATAGCCTTTTACCCTAACCCCTAACCCTTACTCCTAACCCTAAATCACACCCTAACCCCTAACCCTAAATGGAAACCTAAGCCCAACCCTAACTGTAACCATAACCCTAACCCCACCTCCAAACCTCCGGCCCTATTCCCTAAAGCCTAAACCCTAACCCTAACTCTAAATCCTATCGCTAACCCTAACCCCGTTCCCTAATCCCTAACACCCATCCTAACTCCTAACCACTGACCCTTACCCTTATCCCTCACCCTAACCTGTAATCCGTAACCATAAGCTTAATCACAAACACCTAACATCTAACCTAAGCCTAACCACCAACTGCCTCCCCTCCCCTGACCCTACCATTCATTCTACCCATTCACTTACCCTGTGGTTCTGAGTAGTCCCTTCTGATGTGGACGTGGCCCCCAACGGCGCCTCCAGAGTCCTCCAGGGGGTCCTGAGGAAGCCGGGCTCTGTGAGTGCGGACATGGCCCCACGTGTTCCTGAGTCATAGTCAGCGCATCCTGAGGATGCTGGGTATCCTGTCACTGTGGACTATGACTCACATCCTCTGGAAGCCTCAAGCAGGTCCTCAGGTGGCCGGGGGCTCCTGTCAGCCTGGACATGGCCCCACATCCCCCAGAAAACTCACGGCGCATCCTGAGGAGGCTGTGGGCTCCTGTCAGCATAGACGCAGCCCCAAATTTCCAGAAGCCAAAGTCCAGGTCCTGTCAGGATTGACGTGGCCCCACATTTTCCTCAGCCTCACCATAAGACCTGAGGAGGCTGGGGGCTCCTGTCAGCATAGATGTGGCCCCAAATCTTCCAAAAACTTCACAGTGGGTCCTGAGGAGGCTGGAGACTCCTGTCAGTGTGGATTGGCCACCCACATTTTTCTGAGGCCTCACCACAGGCCCTGACAAGGCTGGGGTCTTCTGTCCACATGGACGTATCCCATATTTCCCCAAGTCAACACCGGGGGTCCTAAAGAAGTCAGCATCCTGTTGTGTAGATGTCACCCAACGTCCTCCCGAACATCACTGAGGGTTCTGAGGAGACCGGGGCTCCTGTCACCGTGAATGCGGACCCCAACTTCCAGAAGCCTCAACTTATGTCCTGAGGTGGCCCAGGGGCTCTTGTCAGCGTGGATGTGGGTCCATATCTTCCTGAAGACTCCCCGTGGGTCCTGAGTGGCCCAGGGGCTCCTTTCAGCCTGGATGCAAGCCCACAATTTCCTGAAGCTGTGGCTCATCAGTGTGGACGCTTCCCCACGTCCTCCTCAGGCCTACCCCGGCACAGGCTTGCTCCTGTTATTGCAGGCAGATTAGGCCTACTGCCCATTCATGCCCTCTGGGTGGGGCCTGGGCTCGGGCGCCCCCTGCGGGACGCTCAGGCGCTGTAGGAGGCTGTGCAGGAGGCAGCGGGCGCTTCAGGGACAGCACCTGCCTCCTTTCAGGCTCCAGCTGTGGCCTGTTAGCTTCGGAAACGTCTCACTGAAACGGAGCCCAACACCCGGCTTCCCCAGAAATACTAAAGTACAAGGAATTGGAGCCCACAGGACGCGAAATGAAATGTGGACCAGACTTTTACCACATCCCACAAAACTCACTCAACCCTCTTCCACTGTGGGCGGGACTGCGGGCTGGTGCAGCCGCCCTGGAAACAGTGTGGAGGCTCCTCAGGAAGTTACAAATAGAGCCGCCCTGCGACCAGCAGATGAACGGCCTGAGCTCACTCCGAAGATACAGATGCAGTGAGAATCGGGACACCTGCATGTCCTGATGTTCACAGTATCCAGGTCAACAGTAGCCACACTGTGGGAGGAGCCTCGGTGCCCTCGGGCAGATGATGGATAAAAAGGATGGGAGATAAATGATGGTCATAGAGAGAGGAATGGTATTCAGCTATCAAAGAGAAAGAAATCTTGCCATTTGCAATGACGTGGATAGAACTAGAGGGATCATGTTAAGTGAAATAAGTCAGTCAGGAAAGAGAATGACCGTGTGGTGTCATTCATAGGTGGGATTAAAGAAGCAAAACATATAACAACTGTGAAGGTAAGGAAAAACAAGATGAAAACAGTTGCAGGAAATACAGACTCTTAATGATAGGAAACAAACTGAGGGGCGTTGGAGGTGGGGGGGGGGGTTAAAAGGAGACCGGCCTGAAGGAGGGCATGTGATGTCATGAGCACTGCTGTTATCTCCAACTGGTGAATCCCTGAATTCTTCCTCTGAAAGTATAATACACTATCCATTAATTAATTGGGTTTAAATTAAATTAAGTTAAAAAATCAGTTGTATCACAGCACATTTCCTTCTGGACTCTCTGTTTTGCTCATTCAGCTTATACTGGGACCACCCGCCGTGGGACTGGTTTGCCTACATAGGCTCCATGCCTCGTCCATGGCCCAGCCCAGGGCTAGAACTCACCACCCCTAATATCGGGGCAGGAGGTGTGGTCAGGAGTCGGATGCTTAACCAACGGAGCCAGGTGGGGGCCCGAAAACCACACTGCTTTATCCTGTGTCTCTGTGATATCATTTGAAATAGGAAAGTGCTGCATCCCGCTCTGTCCTGCTTCTCAAATACTGATTTGCTGTCCCGGGTCATTTGTGGGGGAGGATGGATGTTATGGATTTTTTTTTTCCTATTTCTAAGACCTGCCACCATGATTTTGATAGGAATGACATTGAAACTGAGGGTGCCTACAGGAACTGCAGACATTTTCACAAGATGAGGCTCCCACCCCACGAGCCCAGGACGGCCTCCCAGAGCCTGGTATGGCTCAGTGCACAAGTCTTGTGCTCCTTTGGTTCAGTCTCATTATTTATTCTCCTTGATGCTCCTGAGAAGGCCTTCACGTCCTTCCTTTCCTTCCTGAGTGCTCATTGTCGGGACACAGCAAGGCTACTCTGCTCTGTAGGGTCAGTTTGTGTCCGTGACTTTACTGAACTCACTCCTTAGTTCTAACACGTTTTGGTGGAGGCTCACGGGTTTCCTGTTTCCAGTACCGCATTTTCAGCATATAGCAACAGTGTGACATACCCCTTCCAGTTGTGGAACCTTTGCTGTTTACAGCTTAATGTCCTAGAAAGCTCCACAATAGAATCAAAACTGAGCCCAGGCCAAGGGCAGGAAGCCCCTATTAGAATGAGAACAGAGCTCAATGCCCTTGAAGGCCACATATCAAAATGTAAACAGAACTCGAGGAATTCCTCTAGTCCTTCTGGAGATCCCTGAGACAAGCCGTTAAAACTAAGCTAAAACCCACCTCGGGGTTCAAGTCCCTGCTCCGCTGTGTCGGGTATACTCGGACACCAGCTCGAGCTTATAAATAAACCGTTGTGTGTTTGCTTCGGTGTGGGCTTCTTGGTGGTTTCTCGGATTCGCAATCTTGGGCACAACAGTCTGAGATTAAAAAACAAAACCAAAAGCAGCTTGGACATAGGCAGAGTGAAAGCAGGGTTCTGAGAAATGAGCTTGGGGGCTCTTCTGTGGAGGGCCTGCAGACTGGGGGTGGGATGCTCAGCCCCAGACCCAGAGGACCCAGCATCCCCACCGGCATCATGCCAAACAGCGCTGAGTCTCAGGGAGCAGCACAGTGCCACCCGCTGGAGGCAAGAGTCACTGAAACCCACCCGGCCCCTGACCCTGCAGGTGCATCACCTAGGCAGATGTGCACCTGACAATCAGCACCATGGGCCATCCCCAGACCCCGCACAGACCACTCACTGCCAACAAGTTGTCGGACCACAGAGGCTGTAGAGATTCAGCACTGCCTGGAAAGTAGGGTCTAGCTTCCTTTGTAATTTGTGCTTTATTTTCATTTATTTTCTTTGATTCTATTTTATTAATTGCCTTATTTTAATTTTTATGTACGTACCATATATATTTCTTATTTTTACACTCATGGTACTTTAATTGTGTTTGTTATTTTGGGATTTAGAATCTTTTAACAAGGAAGCCAAAATAATCTGGTGTTTTCTTTTTGGGGGGGAGACGGAAGTTGTTATGGTTTTTCTTGGTTTTTCTTTTTCTTCCTTCGTTCTTTTCAGGAAAAAATAATGAGATGTAGAAATTCAACTCCATAAAATAACATGAGGTAGTACTCACAGCCAGGAAGTCCATCAATACAAATATATGATGTCTAACTACAGTTTAAAACAATGATTATAAATATAGCATCTGGGCTAGAAAAAGAGCACAAAAGAAAACTAGAGCATCCCTTACTGTAGAAATAAAAGAACTAAAATTTAGTCAGGCCAACGTTAAAAATGCTATAACTGAGATGCAGTCCCAAGTGGAAGCCTTAAAAACAACGAAAGTTATGGACCACAGAGGCAGACATAGGGAACTCAGCCACTTATTAAAACAATAACATTCATATCTTAGGAGACTCAGAAGATAAAGAGAGAGAACAGGTGGGCCTTGCTCATCCATTAGAAACGACAAATACCCACCATTTGCTTCAACGTGGATGTAACTGGAAGGTATTATGCTGAGTGAAGTAAGTCAATTGGAGAAGGACAAACATTGTATGTTCTCATTCATTTGGGGAATATAGATAATAGTGAAAGGGAATATAGGGGAAGGGAGAAGAAATGTGTGGGAAATATCAGAAAGGGAGACAGAACATAAAGACTCCTAACTCTGAGAAACGAACTAGGGGTGATGGAAGGGGAGGAGGGCAGGGGTGGATGTGAATGTGTGACGGGCACTGAGGGGGGCACTTGACGGGATGAGCACTGAGTGTTATTCTGTATGTTGGCAAATTGAACACCAATAAAAAGTAAATTTATTATTTGAAAGAAGAAAGAAAAAGAATAAAGAAAGAAGAAAGAAAAAGAATAAAGAAAGAAAGAAAGAAATAGGGGCACCTGAGTGGCTCAGTCAGTTAAGCTTCTGCCTTAAGTCAGATCATGATTCAGGTCCCAATGTAGGCTCCCTGTTCAGCAGGGAATCTGCTTCTCCCTGTCCATCTGCCCCTCTCACTCATGGTTTTTCTCTCCTCTCTCTCTCTCTCAAATAAATAACATCTTTGAAAAATAAAAAAAAAACAAACACACAAGGAAGAGAAATCTCCCATGTAGAAGAATTTCAAACAATTTGTGCAGACATTCCACCCTCAAGTTGGTGAGCATAGCTTCCCACTCTTACGTGTGGAATACATATAGTAACTTCCCTCTACAAAATATATTATGAAAAACTTAAAATAATAATGATAATATAATGATAATAATAATAATAATAATAATAGGAAGAAGAAGAAGAAGAAGAGGAAGAATCACTTAACTATGGAGAAAGCTGACAAACACTACCTCAGCAAGATGATCAGATCGATACCAAGACTGATAAATCATGTTGATAGTACCTATCCTTTATATGATATAATAAAAATGGCAGTATATCTCTGTATATAATCCACAAAACAGTTCAATCATGAGATAAACAACAGACATGTCTCAACTGAGGGAAATTTTACAAAATACTCTACTTCTCAAAGTGTTCCAGTGCAACAACAACAAGGAAAGGCTGAAAGACTGTCACAATCCAGAGGAGCCTAATAAAACAGGAGGACAAATGGAATGTCATATGAGGGGTGGTAACTTAGCAAAAACTAAGGAAATCTGAATAAAGTATCGTCTTTGGTTAATGCGAATATTTTAATATTGATTCATTAGCTAATATTTGTACCGTATTGATATAAGATATCAATCATTGGAGAAACTGAGTGCAAGTGCATGCAAATGCTCTGTACTATCTTCTCAATTTCCCTATAAATCTTTGTTTTTTTCTTAATAAATAAGATTTATTTTGAAAATTGACTTAAATGAATCAGGCTCCAAGTGTGAAGACATTTTAAGAATAGTTGAATTAACTTTTGCCTTATTCTTAAAGAGTTCCTTTGGTGGAAACAAAGTAAGAATTTTATATCAGAAGGAAAGAAAAACACTTATGAACACGTATAATGCCTCCTCAACCTGAAAAGCAGGAACAGATAATAAATAGCAAAAATCAGATAAAAATACTTCTATTATAATAGACACCATATTGCAAGTGCATTTAAAATTAGCAATGCATAACATTTATTTCCTTGACATTTGTCTTCAAAAGAGTTCAAGTGTTTCAGTGTCAGTTGAAACAGGGGAAGAATCTCAGGGAAGGATCCTTCACATAATAATAGGACCATTGGTAATAATGTCTCTCAGTTCTTTCCAAATCCATAAAGATGCATTTCCTGAGGAGTGACTGAGCTGTGAAGAAAGAGATGAGAAACCCTCATCCCTCTGAATTACTTGTGTCAGAATATTTTAACCATATACTACGGATAGTAAATTATCCTTATTAACAGGAAATACGTCTCACATTGGAATCTGAGCAATCAGATGGGCAGAGAAAAAAGGCTTTGACTGGCTCTTCATCTTTTAAAGATAAAGGAGAGCTTTTCTATGTACAAAGTCAGTTGTCAAGATAGCCTTAGGGAATGAGTCTGCCCGCACCCCAGGTCTCCCTGATCCCAAATCCCTGGGCCTGTCCCCCAACAGACCCTGCCAAGCTGAGGTCATTTGCAATTGCTCTCTCAGGAGCTCCGGGGAAGGGGGAAAGAGCTAGATAGGATGGGAGGGGACGCAAGGAGGCCAAGAAAATGAAGGTCTTTCCTCTTTAAGTTCAGGGTTCGAACAGGTCCATCCATCCCAGGCCCCTGTGAAGAAGAGGTAAAATTTACATTACTTCAGTTACAGGAAAAAAACAAAAGATTGCAGCTGCTTAATGTCCTAGAAAGCCCCACAATAGAATAAGAACTGAGCCCACCCCAAGGGCTGGAAGCGCCTATTAGAATGAGAACAGAGGTCAATGTCCTTGAAGGCCCCATATCAAAATGTAAACAGAACTTGAGGAATTACTCCAGCCCTTCTGGAGGTCCCTGAGACAAGTCCTAAAAACTAAGCAAAAACCCACCACGAGGTCCAAGTCCCTGCTCCTCTGTGTCGGGTGAACTTGGACGCAAACTCGAGTTTGGAAATCAACCCTTGTGTGTTTGCATCAGTGTCAGCTCCATAGTGGTTTCTCGGATTCACAATCTTGGGCACAACACCCCCATGTCCCCTCCCACCTGGGCTGAACCCCTATCCCCTCCCACACAGGCTGACACTCAGTCACCTCCCCGCCCACAACAGCTGGGCACAGGCCCTCACACAGGTGTCACGGGCATGGTGGGCACTCCCGCCATGCCCGGCCTCCCAGAGGAAGGAAGGAGGTTTCGGCAGTACACACTCCCTTGGTGGCCCCAGGGCTCCCTGCCCAGCACGGCAGCTCGTGAGAAGTCGGGGTCTGTTTCCCTGACGCCTGCTCCTCCTCCCCAGTTTTCCCACAGGAAATGAAGGAGGAGGCCCTGGTCTCCTCCAGGGACATCACGCAGGTAGACTTGGACGTCAACAGGACGTTCGGCAGCCACACCATATTTTGGGATGGCTAGGGGGTCAGGTGAGGCCGCTGGGCCAGGGGGATTCGGGGCCCTGAGGGAGGCCCGGGTCCTTCTGGGTAGGGAAAATGGGGCTTCTGAGGCCGGGGGAGCAATAGAAGCCAAAAACACACTGCTCCATGGTAGGATGTTGGGGATGACTCCCGTGCCCACACTCCCAATGCCTCGGGGATGAGGAAGCCAGTAGGATGGGGCCTTCAGGTGTTGCCATGGGAGCTGAACACCAAAGGGGAGAGGGACGGCCCCCTGAGAAGCAGGGGATGGGGTGTGGGACGTGGGGGGAGGAACCGGACCTGGTGGCCAGGCTGCATGGCCGCTGCTGGAGCAGGACAAACATCGATCCCATGAGGGTCAGACGGGCCAGAGTGACACCCACTCTCGATGCTTTATATTATTCTAAATTCTATGCATTTAATTTGAGACAATTTGCAATTTGAAAACATACATAGTATAATGATCCCCAGATAATGCTGCTGGTCCAGCCAGGGCAGGGGCAGGTGTCACTGCAAACCCCAGACTAGTCGCCTTTAACTGTAGACGTCTCCTTGTGCATCTTAGAGGAAGGAGATGCCCTGTGTCCGCAGGCCCCCCACGACATCCCCCTCATTCCCCACTCCCACACCATCCCCCTACATCATCATCCCCATTGGCATCCCACCTACACCATCCCCCTCAAACCCACACAGCCCCACACAATCCCCACTCACACAATACCCCAACACCATCACCCCTACACCATCCCCCACACTCCACCACCATCATAACCTTGCTTCCACACCATCCACCACCACACCATCAGCCCTCAGCAAGGACCCGGTGCAGGTGCCCCCTGTGGGACATGCTCAGCCTTCCCGGGTTTCTCTGGATACCCTGCTCCCATCAGAAGCCTGGGTGTCCCATAGAATACCCAGGGGTTACAGGGAGGAGGGAAGACAGGGAACCCCCAACAGGGTGAGTACAGGTGAGTGGTGCAGAGGACCCACTGTGCCCTGCCTCCGCCCACTGTCCCTCATTTAGCCTACACACCCCGCAGGACACCAGCCCCTAACCCATGGGGATCTGGGCTGGCCTGGCCCTGGGCTCTGTGAGGGTTGGGGTGATTTGAGCCTCCGCCCCAGGCCCAACACAAAGACTAATGGGACCCAGCCCACATGGCCCTGGCCAGCCCTGGATTCTGGCCCTGGGCTGAGCGAGCCCTCTCACAGCTGAATGTTGACTCCTGGACCCTGGGGTAGGATGGTGGACCCCACCCACACCCACACCAGGAGGCAGACTCCTCCAGGTGCTGGGGCACCAGGGAGCCTGAGGCCGGGTTCCAGCTGCCCTGTTGGGACCCAGCGCAGAAGCCCATGAGTTGCAGGTCCATGTCAGCTCTGCTGTCCTCAGAACCATCTCTCAGACTGAAACCTCAGGACACATGCCCCCACCCAGAGTCCACACATGCTCCCAGGTGGGGGACTCCAGCACCCGCCCCCCAACCCATGTCATTCTTGGCCTCCCCTAAAGGACAGAAAGGTCTCCCTCCCCAGGGGAAGGCTCTGAGCTCTGAGCCTGTTTGCTGTAGAAAGTCAATAAAGTGTTGTGGTGTGAAAATGCACAGCCAGCCCGTTTCTGTGTCTCCCAGAACACTGTTCATGGGGCATGGAGAGACCCCCAGAGAGGAGGACGGGGTACCACCTAGGCCCCACCAGCCCCTGCAGGGGCGCCGCCAGCAACACCCAGCTGACATCCCAACGTGCCTTCCACTGGACCAGATGCCGGGGTCAAGACGCAACAGACTTTACTGGGACTCAGGCTACGCCCCGCGGGCCAGGAGGGCCTGGGACAGAGTGATAGCCAGGAAGCCTCAGGTCACCAGGGTCTGTGCAAAGCGACCCGAAGGTCTGTGCTCCCTCTGTACAGGAGGCTGTGGCTGCCTGGGTGTGGGGCACTTCCTCCCCTCACTGCATTCACTTGACTGTGTGCCTGGGGCAGAGAGGGCCTGCAGGGCGGTCAGCATGGCCTTAGAAGGGATGTCAGGACAGTAGGCCCTTGTGTTGTGCCCAACATTGTGAATCTGAGAAACCACTGAGGAGCCAACACCATTGCAAACTCCCAAGGATTTCTTTGCAAGCTGGAGCTTGTGTCCAAGTGCACCCGACACAGCAGAGCAGGGACTTGGACCCCGAGACTAAAAGGCGTAGCAGCTTTATAGGGGCCAGTGGCCCATGGGATATGCAGAAAGTTGCACAGTCATGTCAGTTCACACGCAGGTGGCCGATTGAATTACACCTTACCCTATAGTATCCACTTGAGCTGGCCTATTACTTTGGTCAGAATCGGCGCACAGATTTGTCGGACACAAAGCGGGGTTACATTGTTATGAGCTGATTTCTGATTAGGGTGTGTTGAGCAGCCTGACTAGGGTGGGGCAGCGCCTTAAGCAACAATCAGGTCATGTCAGGGTCATCGGGGAAGTGCGGGTGTAGCACAAAATGGAATCAGTCCTGCTCTGTGTGCCCAAGGGTAGGAGATTTTTGTTAAATTTCCTGGGACCCACACTTGCAGCTCATGCACCTGGGCCACCCGCACCAGGTGGACTCAGCCTGCACACCTTGTGGTGCTGGATAACTCACACCAGCATATGGAGGGCATCCTCCTCACCCTAGTGAGTAGGGGCTGGGTGAGCATGGGTCTCGGCCTGAAGGCCAGGCAGCACAGCAGACTGAAGAACCCCAGCCCCATCCCCACCCTGACTCCCACACACAGGCAGCCCCAGGGCTCCCGCCATGGGCAACCGGCTCCTCAGGAGCTCCCCCCAGAGCGTCCCGAAGGTCTGGCTCCCTGCTGGCGAGGCATCGGGGAGAATAGAAGCACCCGGCGCCTGGCGGGACCCACTGCAGGTCATGAGAATGTGGTTGAGCCGGAATTTCCAGCTCAGCTGACCCTCCAGCTGAAAGTCATTGCACCAGCGAGCACAGGGTCAGCCAGGAGACCCCAGCTAGCTGCCCAGATCCAGCACCAGAAATGATGTTGTGCCAACCATTTTGGCATTTGGGTGACCCAGCCAGAGGATCCGATAGCTGCACGTGATAGCTGCACGTGATAGACACACACACACCCTAAAACCAACAAAAGTCAGAATCCCCCCAATGTTGTCAAAAAGTAGCCGGATGATTCCATACACGATGCTATGGTCCCCAAAAGGATACATGAAAGATGGTATAGGGGATCCCTGGGTGGCGCAGCGGTTTGGCGCCTGCCTTTGGCTCACGGCGCGATCCTGGAGACCGGGGATCGAATCCCACGTCGGGCTCCCGGTGCATGGAGCCTGCTTCTCTCTCTGCCTGTGTCTCTGCCTCTCTCTCTCTCTCCGTGACTATCGTAAATAAATAAATAAATAAAATTAAAAAAAAAAAGAAAGATGGTATAAACCACGACTGCAGAGGTGTCAGAGGTACGGAGATGTGCCTGGTGGGTTCCAACAAGAGGCCCAGAGGGGAAGGAAGCATCCTACGGAGGGGGGGGGCCCTCCTTGGAAAGGACACCAGGTCCCTGTGAAGGCTACGGAGGGTGAAATCTGTCCTCCTCCCTTTCAGCTTCTGGATTTCCTCCTAAATGCCATTTTCCTCAATGAAAATAGCAAAAATTTATTTTATGTTTTTAAATTTCTTTTTACAGGTGTCCAATTCATATGAATTCTTTCTTCAGCAAGGGTGTCATTCAGGAAAGAAGGAGAGATAAAGAATTCCCAGACAGACAAGTATAAAGGAGTTCATGACCACTAAACCAGTCCAGTAAGGAATTTTAAGAGGGATTCTTCTAGTGGGGGAAAAAAATGAGACCAAAAGCAACAAAGACTAGAAAGGACCAGAGAACGTCACCAGAAACACCAACTCTACCGGTAACACAAAGGCAATAAGTTCATATTTTTCAATAATCACTCTGAATGCTGATAGAAAAATTGCTCCAATCAAAAGATATAGGGTATCAGAGTAGCTTAAAAAACAGGATCCGGGATGCCTGGGTGGCTCAGGGGTTGAGCCTCTGCCTTTGACTCAGGCTGTGATCCTGGAGTCTGGGATCCAGTCCCATATTGGGCTCCTGGTGGGGAGCATGCTTTTCTCTCTGCCTAATTTTCTGCCTCTCTCTCTCTCTCACTCCCTCATAAATAAAATCGTTATTAAAAAAACAAGATCCATCTGTATGCTGCCTACAAGATGCTCACGTTAGACCTATAGACACTGGGAGATTGAAAGTCAGGGGATGGAAAACCATCTATCACGGTAATGGATACCATACGAAAGCTGGAGGACCCATACTTATATCAGTCTAACTAGATTTGAAACCAAACCCTGGGGGACACCTGGTGGGTCAGTGGTTGAGCATCTGCCTTCGGCGCAGGGTGTGATCCTAGGATCCCAGGACCGAGTCCCACATCGGCCTCCCTGTGTGGAGCCTGCCTCTCCTTCTGCCTATGTTTCTGCCTCTGCTGCTCTGTGTGTCTCTCATGAATAAATAAATAAAATATTTACATTTCAAAAAAGAAAGAACAATTACTGTAAGAAGAGATGAAGAAGGGCATTATTTCATAATTAAAAAGACTATCAAGATGAAACAACTAAATATTTATGCTGCCAACATGGGGGTACCTAAATATAGAAACCAATTAACAACAAACTTACAGGAACTCACTGATAATAATACAATGACAGCGGATTTTCACACCCATTTATGGCAATGGACCGATCATCTATACAGAAAATCAACAAGGGAAAAACAGCCTTGACACACTGGACCACAGGGACTCAACAGATATAGTCTGAACATTTCAACCTAAAGCAGAGTACACATTCCTTTCAAGTGCACATGGGACATTCTCCAGAACAGATCACATCATGGGCCACAAATCAGCCCTAAACAGGTACAACAGGTACAAGAAGGTTGATATAACACCCTGTACATTGTCGGACCATGACGCTATGAAACTCGAAGTCGACAGTAAGAAAAAATTTGGACAGACCAAAAATACGTTGAGTTTATGATCATCCTACTAGAGAATGGAGCAACCAGGAAATTAAAGAGGAAATTTAAAACAAACGAAAATGAAAACATGTTTCTCCAAGCCTCTTGGATGCAGCAAAGGCAGTCCTAAGAGAGAAGTACATAGCAATACAGGCCTACCTCAAGAAACAAGAAGTCTCCAATACACAACCTAACCCTACACCTTAAGGACCTGGAAAAGAAATAAAAAACAAAGCCTAAAGCTTATAGAAGAGGGGAAAAATAGAGATGAGAGCAGAAATAAGCAATACAGAATCAACGAAGCAGTAGAATGGAATAACGAAACAAAGAGCTGGTTCTTCAAAATAATTGATAAATTGAATCAAGCCCTAGCCAGCCTTATCAACAAGAAAAGAGAAAAGACCTAAATAAATAAAATCACAAATGAGAGAAGAGAGATCACAATCAACACCAGAAAAATAAGACAACTATAAGAGAACACTATGAAAGATTATACGCTAACAAACTGGGAGACCTGGAAGAAATGGACAAATCCCTAGAAATGTCAAACGAGGAAACCTAAATAGGAGGAAATAGAAAATGTGAACAGACATATAAAAGCAAAAGAATTGAATCAGCAAGGCACCTGGGTGCCTCAGTGGTTGAGCATCTGCTTTGGCTCAGGTCATGATCCCAGGGTCCTGGGGGATCACGTCCCACATCAGGCTCCCTGCATGGAGCCTTATTTTCCCTCTGCCTATACCTCTGCCTCTCTGTGTTTCTCATGAATACATAGATAAAATCTTTAAAAAAGAACAAAGATAAAAAAGAGAATGGTCCCAAATAAAATCACAAAGGAAAAGAGAAATAACAACCAACACTAGAGAAATACAAACGATTATAAGAGAACATTATTAAAAATTATATGCCAGCAACCAAGAACCTGGAAGAAATAGATCAATTACTGGAAATATATAACATAGCAAAAATGAAGAAGGAAGAAATAAGAAACTTGAACAGACAGATAACCAGCAAAGAATTTGAATCAGCATTCAAGGATCTCCCGACCGTAGATGCTTAGATCAATAGAACAGAATGGAAAGCCGAAACAAGATACAAACCTGTAACTCTATGATCCATTAATCGACAACAAGGCAGGAAGGAATATCCAAAGTCACAAAGACAGTCTCTTCAACAAACCCTAACCCTGACCGCAGGATAAGAACAAATGGTGTTGGGAAAACCAGGCAGCCACATGCAGAAGAATGAAACTGGACCACTTTCTTATACGATATATATAAAAAATAAATTCAAAATGGATGAAAGACCTAAATGTGAGACCTGAAACCATACAAAGAAGAAAAGATAGGCAGCAACATCTATGACATTGGCCATTGGATCCTCTTTCTAGATATGCCTCTGAGGTGAGGGAAACAAAAGCAAAAATACTATTGGGACTTCATCAAATTGAAAAGTTTCTGCAAAGTGAAGGAAACAACCAAAGCTAAAAGGCAACATACAGGAGGAGGGGCAAGATGGCGGAAGAGTAGGGTCCCCAAGTCACCTGTACCCACCAAATTACCGAAGTAACCTTCAAATCATCCTGAAAATCTACGAATTCGGCCTGAGATTTAAAAAGACACCAGATCGAATGCTACAGTATGAAAAGTTCACGCATCTATCAAGGTAGGAAGACGGGGGAAAAGAAATAAAGAAACAAAGGGCATCCAAGGTGAGTGGTCCTGCGAAGATCCAGGCTATGGCCACAGCGAGTGCCCCCCAGTCAGGAGAGCTCTGTCCCAGAGAAGCAGGAGCTGAACCAACCTTCCAGGGTGGAATTGGGCCCGCAGGGAGTCAGCGCAGGACCTTGGAGGGCGGGGATGTCCTCGGGCTCCCTTGGACACTAACAGACACCTGCATTCCCAAGAGAGTCCACTGAGCTCACTAAGGGGTACACGGCACATGCATTGACCCTGGAGCAGCTCCAAGGGGCTGGGGCGGTGGCTCTGTGCCGAAGGGGCTGCACGAACCTGGGAGGGGCTTGGCTGCGGCGCCTAGGGCAGAGGAAAAGGCTCCGGGCAGAGGGGGCTGTGAGGCTCCAGGAGCAGCTCAGTGGGGCTGGGGAGGCGGTTTGGTGGAGAGGCGGCTGCACGGCCGGGAGCTCGAATCCAACAGTGCAGGCCCCGGAGGACAGGACTCCGGTACACAGCCCAGGATCTGGCCTCGCCCGAGACAGGCAGAGGCCAGGGGGGCCCAGGACCGCAAGGACCCTCCTGCCCAGAGCTGAGCAGATCAGAGGCCCTGCCCCGGAGCCTCCTAGACTGTCAGACGGACTGCTCTGGAGTAACTGGGGGGGCTGAATCCAGGTTTCCAGAGCTGGCCTCTGGCCCTGGGATTGTTCCTCCTGGGGCCTCACGGGGTTAACAACCCCCACTGAGCCCTGCAACAGGCAGGGGGCAGATCAGCTCCCCAAAGGGCTAACACCTGAAAATCAGCATAACAAGCCCATCCCCCAGAAGACCAGCTAGACGGACAAGTTCCAGGGGAATTCAAGGGACTTAAAGTATACAGAATAAGAAGATACTCCCCCATGTTTTTCTTTCATTTCTGATTGCTTCCCCCAACCTTTTCCCCCTTTCTTTCTTTTTCTTTCTCTTTTTATTCTCTTTTTTCCTTCTTTCTTCTTTTATTCTTTTTTCTTTCTCTTTTCTTTCCTTCTTTCTCTCCTCTCTTTTTCTCCTTTTCCCAATACAACTTGTTTTTGATCACTGTGCACTGAGCAAAATGACTAGAAGGAAAACCTCACCTCAAAAGAAAGAATCAGAAACAGTCCTCTCTCCCACAGAGTTACAAAATCTGGATTACAATTCAATGTCAGAAAGCCAATTCAGAAGCACTATTATACAGCTACTGGTAGCTCTAGAAAAAAGCATAAAGGACTCAATAGACTCATGACTGCAGAATTTAGATCCAATCAGGCAGAAAGTAAAAATAAATTGAATGAGATGCAATCCAAACTAAAAGTCCTAACGACAAGGGTTAACGAGGTGGAAGAAAAGTGAGTGACATAGAAGACAAGTTGATGGCAAAGAGGGAAACTGAGGAAAAAAGAGACAGACAATTAAAAGACCAGAAAGACAGATTAAGGGAAATAAACAACAGCCTGAGGAAGAAAACCCTACGTTTAATTGGGGTTCCAGAGGGTGTCTAAATGGACAGAGGTCCAGAATATGTATTTAAACAAATCCTACCTGAAAACTTTCCTAATCTGGGAAGGGAAACAGGCATTAAGATCCAGGAAATAGAGAGATCCCCTCTAAAATAAATAAAAACCGTCCAACACCTCCACATTTAATAGTGAAGTTTGCAAATTTCAAAGATAAAGAAAAGATCCTTAAAGCAGCAAGAGACAAGAAATCCCTGACCTTTATGGGGAGGAGCATTAGGGTAACAGCAGACGTCTCCACAGCGACCTGGCAGCCCAGAAAGGGCTGGCAGGATATATTCAGGGTCCTCAATAAGAAGAACATGCAACCAAGAATACTTTATCCAACAAGGATCTCATTCAAAATGGAAGGAGAGATAAAGAGCTTCCAAGACAGGCAGGAACTGAAAGAATAAGTGACCTCCAAACGAGCTCTGTAAGAAATTTTAAGGGGGACTCTTAAAATTCCCCTTTAAGAAGAAGTTCAGTGGAACAATCCACAAAAACAAGGGCTGAATAGATATCATGATGACACTAAACTCATATCTGTTGATAGTAACTCTGAATGTGAACGGGCTTAATGACCCCATCAAAAGGCGCAGGGTTTCAGACTGGATAAAAAAGCAGAACCCATCAATTTGCTGTCTAAAAGAGACTCATTTTAGACAGAAGGACACTTACAGCCTGAAAATAAATGTTTGGAGAACCATTTACCATTCAAATGGTCCTCAAAAGAAAGCAGGGGTAGCCATCCTTATATCAGATAAACTAAAATTTACCCCGAAGACTGTAGTGAGAGATGAAGAGGGACAGTAAATCATACTTAAAGGATCTATCCAACAAGAGGACTTAACAATCCTCAATATATTGCCCCATATGTGAGAGCTGCCAAATATTTAAAACAATTAATAACCAAAGTGAAGAAATACTTAGATAATAATACACTTATACTTGGTGACTTCAATCTAGTTCTTTCTACCCTCGATAGGTCTTCTAAGCACAACATATCCAATGAAACGAGAGCTTTAAATGATACACTGGACCAGATGGATTTCACAGAAATCTACAGAACTTTACATCCAAACTCAACTGAATACACATTCTTCTCAAGTGCACATGGAACTTTTTCCAGAATCGACCACATACTGGGGCACAAATCGGGTCTGAACCGATACCAAAAGATTGGGATTGTCCCCTGCATATACTCAGACCATAATGCCTTGAAAGTAGAACTAAGGTATCCCTGAGTGGTGCAGCAGTTTGGCGCCTGCCTTTGGCCCAGGGCGTGAATATGGAGACCCGGGATTGAATCCCACGTCGGGCTTCCGGTGCTAGAAGCCTGCTTCTCCCTCTGCCCGTGTCTCTGCCTCTCTTTCTCTCTCACTGTGTGACTATCATAAATTAAAATTAATAATAAAATAATGAAAAAAAGAAATTAGAACTAAATCACAACAAGAAGTTTGGAAGGAGCTCAAACACGTGGAGGTGAAGGATCATCCTGCTAAAAGACGAAACGGTCAACCAGGAAATTAAGGAAGGATTAAAAAGATTCATGGAAACTAATGAGAATGAACATACAACCGTTCAAAATCTTTGGGATGCAGCAAAAGCAGTCCTAAGGGGGAAATACATCACAATACGAACAGGTGCAGCCAATGTGGAAAACACTGTGGGGGGTCCTCGAGAAGTTAAAAAAAGGGGATCCCTGGGTGGTGCAGTGGTCTGGCACCAGCCTTTGGCCCATGTCGCGATCCTGGAGACCCGGGATGGAATCCCATGTCGGACTCACAGTGCATGGAGCCTGCTTCTCCCTCTGCCTGTGTCTCTGCCTCTCTCTCTGTGACTATCATAAAAAAATTTATAAAAGATGTTAAAAATAGAGCTACCCTACGATTCCAAAATTGCAGAGCTAGGTATTTACCCCGAGGATACAAAAGTCGCTTAGTAGTTTCAAAGAGGGACACGCAGCCCAGTGTTTGTAGCAGCATTATCAACAAGAGCCAAACTGTGGATACAGCCCAGATGTCCATCGACTGATGAATGGGCAGAGACGATGTGGTAAATATACCCACTGCGACATCACTGGGTCATCAGAAGGGATGAAATGAAGCCATTTACAATGAAGTAGGAGAAGTGGAAAGGACTTATGTTAAATGAACTCAGTCAGTCAGAGAAAGACAGATACCAAATACCATACAATTGCATTCAAATGTGAATTTTAAGAAACCAAACAAACTGGCAAAGGGGCAGAGGGGGGGATGACAGAAGCAAACAAACAAAAAAAAAAACAACACACTCTTAACCACAGAGAATAAACTAATAAATACCAGAGATATGTGGGGGGGATGGGGAATCAGGGGATGGGGATAGTGGAGGGCACCTGTGACCAGTACCAGGCATTCTATCCAAGGGTTGAATCACTATGTGGTAAGCCTGAAACTATATTATACTGTGTTAGAAACAGTAATTCAAGTTAAACTTTAAAATAATAATTGATAGTATTGATGAAATATGTGTGCACTAGAGATAAAATCAGAAAGGCAACTGAAAATCCAAATAAAGAGTCTTTAGAGCCACAAATACCCTCCTTAGCTCAGCTTGAGAGAATCCTGCCATGTCTATTCTGACCCCAACAGAAGCCTGTATTTTGATTCTCTGACTTGGTGGAGTCAGGCTATCTTTGAACCCAAAACCTAAATAGAGTGCATAAATCTAAACTGCACAAGAGGGATCCCTGGGTGGCGCAGCAGTTTGGCGCCAGCCTTTGGCCCAGGGCGCGATCCTGGAGACAGGGGATCAAATCCCACATCGGGTTCCCGGTGCATGGAGCCTGCTTCTCCCTCTGCCTATGTCTCTGCCTCTCTCTCTTTCTCTCTCTGTGACTATCATAAATAAATTTAAAAAATTTAAAAAAAATTAAAAAAAATAAACTGCACAAGATACTAAGAGTCCCCGTGGAGGCACATGTTAAGATCCAAACTCTAACCATACACAGACATAACCCTAACCCTACACTTAATCATAATGTTAACCTAACCCTTAAACAAGACCCATCACTAATCGAAAACCAAACACAAACCCCAAGACCAAAACACATTCACTGAACTTTCCTGCCAACCCTCACGCTAACTCTTAATCCTATTATGAACTCTTCACCCTGACCTCTAACTTAAATCTAACCCGAACACTAACCTTTAACCCTAACCTTAAAATAAGGTATTCAAATCCTATTCCTAACCTTAACCTGTACCCTAACCTTAACCCTCTAATACTAATCCTATCTCATACTCCAAACTGTACCCTAACCCGTACCCTAAAACCAACCTCTAACCCACTCCCTAACCCTATATCTTACCCTTTTCCAAAACCGTACCATGACCCTGACCTGACCCTAACCCTAACCCCTAACCAAACACTAACCCTAACCCTAGCCCTAACCCCTATCCTAAACCTAACCCTCGCCCTAACCCAAAACCTAGCACTAACTTTAACTCTAACTCTTAACTCTAACCCATAACCCTAACTCACACCCTAACCCCTAACCCTAACTGCAAACCTAAGCCCAACACTAACTCTAACCATAACCCTAACCCCAACTCCAAAACTCGTGCCCTAATCCCTAAAGCCTAAACCCTAACCTAACTCTAAATCCTATCCCTACCCCTAACCCACATCCTAACTCCTAGCCACTGACCCTTACCCTTATCCCTCACCCTAACCTCTAATCCATAACCATAAGCATAATCACTAACACCTAACATCTAACCTAAGGCTAACCACCAACTGCCTCCTCTCCCCTGACCCTACCATTCATTCTACTCATTCACTTACCCTGTGGTTCAGAGGAGTCCGTTCTGATATGGACGTGGCCCCCAACGGCGCCTCCAGAGTCCTCCAGGGGGTCCTGAGGAAGCCAGGCTCCTGTGAGTGCGGACATGGCCCCAAGTGTTCCTGTGTCATAGTCAGTGGGTCCAGAGGACGCCGGGTCTCCTGTCACTGTGGACTATGCTTCACATCCTCTGGAAGCCTCACAGCAAGTCCTCAGGAGGCCGGGGGCTCCTGTCAGCCTAGACATGGCCTCACATCCCCCAGAAAACTCACTGTGGGTCCTGATGAAGCTGTGGGCTCCTGTCAGCATAGACCCAGCCCCATATTTCCCGAAGCCAAAGTGCAGGTCCTGAGGAGGACAGGGGTCCTGTCAGTGTTGACGTGGCCCCACATTTTCCTCAAGCCTCACCATAAGACCTGAGGAGGCTGGGGGCTCCTGTCAGCATTGACAGGGCTCCAAATCTTCCCAAAACTTCACAGTGTGTCCTGAGGAGGCCGGAGACCTGTCAGTGTGCATGCGGCACCCACATCTTTCTTAAGCCTCACCAGAGGCCCTGACAAGGCTGGGGTCTTCTGTCTGCATGGACGCATACCCATATTTCCCAAAGGCTAGACCAGGGGTCCTGAGGAATTCAGCGTCCTGTTGTGTGGACATGACCACACGTACTACCAAAATGTCACTGAGGATACTGAGGAGGCCGTGGCTCCTGTCACTCTGAATGCGGCCCCCAGCTTCCAGAAGCCTCAACTTATATCCTGAGGGGTCTGGGAGTTTCTGTCAGAGTGGACATGGTGCCACATCTTCCTGAAGCCTCCCCGCGGGTCCTGAGGTGGCCCAGGGGCTCCTGTCAGCGTGGATGCGGGCCCACAATTTCCTGAAGCCTCCCCGCGGGTCCTGAGGTAGCTCAGGGTTTCCTATCAGGGTGTATGTGGGCCAACATCTTCCTGAAGCCTCACCGAGGGTCCTGAGAGGACCGGGGCTCCTGTCAGCGTGAACACGGCCCAATATCCCCCTTTAGACTCCCTGCGCGTCCTGAGGAGGCTGTGGCTGATCAGGGTGGACGCGTCCCCATGTCTTCATCAGGCTTCCCCAGCACAGGCTGGCTCCTATTAGTGCAGGCAGACGAGGCCTACTGCACATGCGGGCACCCTGGGTGAGGCCTGGGCTTGGGCGCCCCCTTTGGGATGCTAGGCGCTGCAGGAGGCTGTGCAGGAGGCGGCTTGCTGGTGCAGGGGGCCGCACCTGCCTCCTTCCAGGCTCCAGCTGTGGCCTGTTAGCATTGGAAACGTCTCACTGAAAAGGAGCCCAACACCCGGCTTCCCCAGAAATACTTAAGGACAAGGAATTGGAGCCCACAGACTGCAAAATGAAATGTGGACCAGACTTTAGCAAGTCCTGCAAAATTCACTCAACTCCCTTCCACTGTGGGCGGGACTGCGGGCTGGTGCAGCCGCCCTGCAAACAGTGTGGAGGCTCCTCAGGAAGTTACAAATACAGACGCCCTGCGACCAGCTGGTGCAGGGCCTGGAGCTGACTCCGAAGATACAGATACAGTGAGACTCAGGGCACCTGCACCCCAATGTCCACAACAGCCAGGTCCACAGTAGCCACACTGTGTGAGGTATCTCGGTGCCCTCAGGCAGATGATGAATAAAGAGGATGGGAGATTGATGATGGTCATAGAGAGAGGAATGGTGCTCAGGTATCAAAGAGAAGGAGATCTTGCCATTTGCAATGATGTGGATAGAACTAGAGAAATCATGTTAAGTGAAATAAGTCAGTTGGGAAAGAGAATGACTGTGGGGTGTCATTCATAGGTGGAATTAAAGAAGCAAAGCAGATGAACATCTGTGAAGGGAAGGAAAAACAAATAAGATGAAAACAGATGCAGGAAATACAGACTCTTAATTATAGGAAACAAACTGAGGGTCGCTGGAGGGTAGGGGACAGGTGAGGGGATCACAGGGGACCGGCATGAAGGAGGGCACGTGATGTCACGTGCACTGCTGTTATCTCCAACTGGTGAATCCCTGAATTCTTCCTCTGAAAGTATAATACACTATCCATTAATTAATTGGGTTTAAATTAAATTAAGTTAAAAAAATCAGTTGTATCAGAGCACAATTCCTTCTCGAATCTCTGTTCTGCTCCTTCAGCTTATGCCGGGACCACCTCCCTTGTGTCTGGTTTGTTTAAGTAGGCTCCATGCCTCATCCATGGCCCAGCCCCCGGCTAGAACTCACGACCCCGACCCCGAGATCAGGACGGGAGGTGAGGTCTGGTGTCGAATGCTTAACTGACAGCCAGCCAGGGGTGCGAGAACAACACTGCTATATCCTGTGTCTCTGTGACATCGTTTGAAATAGGAAAGTGCCATGTCCCTCTCTGGCCTGCTCCTCCAATACTGATTTGCTGTCCGGGGTCATTTTGAGGGGCGGATGGATGTTATGGTGTTTTTTTTTCTATTTCTAAGATCTGCGACCATGATTTTGGTTGGAATGACATTGAAACTGAGGGTGGTCAGGAACTGCGGACATTTTCACAAGATGAAGCTCCCACCCCCGAGCCCAGGAAGGCCTCCCAGAGCCTGGTATGGCTCAGTGCACAAGTCTTGTGTTCCTTTGTTTCTGTCTCATTATTTATTCTCTGTGATGCTCCTGAGAAGGGAGTCACGTCCTTCATTTCCTTCCTGAGTGCTCATTGTCGGGATACAGCAAGGCTATTCTGCTCTGTAGGGTCAGTTTGTGTCCCCTGACTTTACTGAACTCACTCCTTAGTTCTAACAGGCTTGGTGGAGGCTCTCGACTTTCCTGTTTCTAGTACCACGTCTTCAGCATACAGGGACAGTGTGATTCCCCTTCCAGTTGTGGAACCTTGGCTGTTTACAGCTTAATGTCCTAGAAAGCCCGACAATAGAATAAAAATTGAGTCCAGGCAAAGGGCAGGAAGCCCCTATTAGAATGAGAACAGAGCTCAATGCCCTAGAAGGCCCCATATCAAAATGTAAACAGAACTTGAGGAATTGCTCCAGCCCTCCTGGAGGTCCGGAGACCAGCACTTAAAACTAAGCTAAAACCCACCTCGGGGTCCAAGTCCCTGCTCCGCTATGTCGGGTGTACTTGGACACAAGCTCGAGCTTGTAAATAAACCCTCGTGTGTTTGCATTGGTGTCGGCTTCTCGGTGGTTTCTCGGATTCGCAATCTTGGGCAAAACAGTCTGAGAAAAAAAAAACAAAACCAAAAGAAGCTCGGACGCAGGCAGAGTAAAAGCAGGGTTCTGAGAGAAGCAGTGGAGACCCGGGGTGTTGGCAGGTCTTTTGTGTAGGCCCTGGCAGATGGGGGGTGGGGTGGGGGGGGTGGGGGGATGCTCAGCCCCAGAGCCAGAGGACTCAGCGTCCCCACCCACATCCCGCCCATCAGGAGAGACTCAGGGAGCAGCACAGCGCCGCCCACTGGAGGCCAGAGGCGCTGACGCCCACCCTGCCTCTGACCCCACAGTTGCATCTCCCAGACAGATGTGCACCTAAGAATCAGCGCCATGGCCCATCCCGAGACCCTGCACAGACCACTCACTGCCACCAAGTTGTCGGACCACAGAGGCTGCAGAGCTTGAGCTCTGCCTGGAAAGTAGGGTCTAGCTTCCTTTGTACTTTGTGCTTTATTTTCATTTATTTTCTTTGATTCTTTTTTATTAATTGCCTTATTTTAATTTTTATGTATGTACCTTATATATTTATTATTTTTACTATTATGGTACTTTAATTGTGTTTCTTATTTTGGAATTTAGAATCTTTAACAAGCAGGCCAAAATAATCTGGTGTTTTTTATTTTGTGAGGGTAGTTGTTATTGTTTTTCTTGGTTTTCCTTTTTCTTCTTCTTTCTTTTATGGAAAAAATAATGATATGGAGAAATTCAACTCCATAAAATAACTGAGGTAGTACTCACAGCCAGGAAGTTCATCAATACACATATATGATGTCTAATTACAGTTTAAAACAATGATTATAAAGGTAGCAGCTGGGCTGGAAAAAGAGCACAGAAGAAAACTAGAGAATTCCTACTGTAGAAATAAAAGAACTAAAAACTAGTCAGGCCAATGTTAAAAATGCTATAACTGAGATGCAGTCCCAAGTGGAAGCCTTCAAAACAAGAAAGGTTATGGACCACAAAGGCAGACATAGGGAACTCAGCCACTTATTAAAACAATAACATTCATATCATAGGAGACTCAGATGATGAAGAGAGAGAAAAGGTGGGCCTTGCTCAGCCATTAGAAAAGACAAATGGCCACCATTTGATTCAACGTGGATGTAACAGGAAGGTATCATGCTGAGTGAAGTAAGTCAATCGGAGAAGGACAAACATTGTATGTTCTCATTCACTTGGGGAATATAAATAAGAGTGAAAGGGAATATAAGGGAACGGAGAAGAAATGTGTGGAAAATATCAGAAATGGAGACAGAACATAAAGACTCCTAACTCTGAGAAATGAACTAGGGGTGATGGAAGGGGAGGAGGATGGGGGTGGGGGTGAATGGGTGACGTGTACTGAGGGGGGCACTTGACGGGATGAGCACTGGGTGTTATTCTGTATGTGGGCAAATTGAACACCAATAAAAAGTAAATTTATTATTAGAAAGAAAGAAAGAAAAAGTGGCATCTGGGTGGCTCAGTCAGTTAAGCTTCTGCCTTAGGCTCAGATCATGATCCAGGTCCCAAGGAAGGCTCCCTGAAGCAGGGAACCTGCTTCTCCCTCTCCATCTGCCCCTCTCACTAATGGTTTTTCTCTCCTCTCTCTCTCAAATAAATAAATAACATCCTGAAAAAGAAACAAACAGAAGGAAGAGAAATCTCCCATGTATTAGAATTTCAAAGAAGTTGTCCAGACATTCCACCCTCAAGTTGATTAGCATAGCCTCCCACTCTTATGTGTGGAATACACATAGTAACTTCCTTCTACAAAATATAATATGAAAATCTTAATATAAAAATAAAAATGATAATAATAATAATAATAATAATAATAATAATAATAATAAAATCACTTTACTATGGAGAAAGCTGACAAACACTACCTCAGCAAGATGATCAGATCAATACCAAGACTGATAAATCATGTTGATAATATCTATCCTTTATATGATATAATAAAAATGGCAGTATATCTCTGTATATAATCCACAAAAACAGTTCAATGATGAGATAAACAACAGACATGTCCCAACTGAGGTAAATTTTACAAAATACTCTACTTCTCAAAGTGTTCCAGTTCAACGACAACAAGGAAAGGCTGAAAGACTGTCACAATCCAGAGGAGCCTAAGAAAACACGAGTACAAATGGAATGTGATATGAAGGATAGTAACTTAGCAAAATCTAAGGAAATCTGAATAACGTATGGTCTTTGGTTAATGCGACTATTTTAATATTGATTCATTAGCTAATATTTGTACCGGACTAATATAACACCACAATCATATCCCTGCCCCACACCATCCACCACCACACCACCGGCCTCCAGCAAGGACCCAGTGCAGCTGCCCCCCTGTGGGACCACGCTCAGCCTCCCCAGGGTTCTTTAATTTATTTTATTTTAATTTTATGTCCTGTCTATACCCAACACGGTATTCAAACTCATAACCCTGAGTTCAAGATACCCCAACCAGGCCAGCCAGGCACCCCAGTGCCATGTTTCATAACTCTTTGCTTCCTTGCCTATCTCTGCATTGAACTGGAACATTGAGTCCTTGACGGGGAGCTTTAGTAACCTCCGAATCCTAGAATGTTCTCACTGTATCCCAATCCTAGATTGACATTTACCATTGAATAGCACTTTAAATAAATAGTCAGTAAAATAACTACTACAGTAAAGGAAATTATCAACTATTCACGTGTGTGGGCCCTGCTCCCTGGGCTCCCAGGGAAGCTATGGTTTCTTTCACATTGATCAGGTCCAAATGACTCCACCACACCTCAAAGCGTGGGCTCAGTTTCTGCCCTGACACATGCAAGACCCCTGCTTCAATTAACATGTATCAATCAATCAAAGAGAGCCTGACCGGATCTGTGTGGTTCGTAAGAACATGGGACTCTTGTTCTTGGGGTAGCAAGTTCAAGCCCCATGTTGGCTGTAGAGATTACAGAAAAATAAAATCTTAAAAAAATCAATCAGTTGATCTTGGAGAGACATAGCCCCGGATCCCACAAGGGCAGAGAGCCAACCTACGAATCTACTCACAATATTATAAGCAGCAGTGCACAAAAATTGTACTTTCAGAAGTCTCCTAGAGTGGGGGACACACCAGCCTTAAGGTGTTCAAGTGGAGAAGTGGGGGGCAGTCCCTGGAGCAACAGGGTGGGTTCAGGATCCCAGGGGTCCCAAGGACAGTGGCGCCAACTGTTCTCAGGCACAGGAGCAGGAACCCGGCTGAGAGCAGTGGGGCTCGGGCCAGCTGTCTGCCCTGTGTGGCCATAAGCTGCAAACCCCTGTGCAGTTATGGGGCCCAGTTCCTGGGACAGAGCAGCAAAGGCCAGGAGTGTGTGGACACCCTCCCGGGCAGGAAGAGAACAGGTCTCCACCAGGGCAGCCCCTAAAATTTGGAGTTTTAAACTTCAGTCACTTGTCTGTGGGGAGGCTGAGAAAATTGAGGCCGTTCCACTTTAAGTTCACAGTTAGCACAAGTACTGCCATCCCAGGACCCTGTGTATAAGAGCTAAAATTTACATTACTTCAGTTACAGGAAAAAAAAGAAAAAAAACTTACAGCTTAAGGTCCCAGAAAGCCCCATATTAGAATGAGAACAAAACTCAATGCCCTTGAAGGCCTCATATCAAAATGTAAACAGAACTTGAGGAATTGCTCCAGCCCTTCTGGAGGACCCTGAGAGGAGCCCTTAAAACTAAGCTAAAACCCACCTCGGGGTCCAAGTCCCTGCTCCGCTGTGTGGGGTATACTTGGACCCAACCTTGAGTTTGTAAATCAACCCTCGTGTGTTTGCATCGGTGTCTGCTTGGACAATCTTGGGCACAACACCCCCAAGTGTTGGGCACTTGCAATCTTGGGCACAACACCCCAAGTCCCCTCCCCACCTGGGCTGATACCCTGTCCCCTCCCACCCAGGCTGACCCTCAGTCACCTCCCGCCCACAGCGGCTCACCACAGCCCCTCACAGAGGTCCCACAGCCACGGCCGGCACTCTGGCCATCCCCGGCCTCCCAGGAGAAAAAAGGAGATTTCAGCAGGACACACTCCTATGGTGGTCCCAGGGCTCCCTGCCCAGGATGGCAGCTGGTGACTGGCCGGTGTCTGTGTCCCTGACGCCGGCTCCTCCTCCCCGGTTTTCCCGCAGGAAATGAAGGAGGAGGCCTCTACTCCTCCAGGGACATCACGCAGATAGACTTGGACATCAACAAGATGTTTAGCAGCCAAATTAAGTTTTGGGATTGCTAGAGGGTGGGGAGAGGCTGTTGAGTCAGGGGGCTTCTAGGCCCCGGGGGAGGCCCAAGGGCTTCTGGGTAGGGAACACGGGGCTTAAGAGGCCGGGGAAGCAACAGCAGCCAGCAACACACCACTGTATGGTTGGGTGCAGGGGAGGACACCCATGCCCCAACCCCCGGGGCTTCGGGGTTGAGGGGGTCACTAGGTCGGTGCCTCTAGGGGTTTCCATGGGAGCTGAACCACACAGGGGCGAGGGACGGCCCCTTGAAAAGCAGGGGGCTGCGGTGGGGCCCATGGAGGGCAGTAACCGGACCTGCGGGCCAGGCGGCATGGCCGTGGCTGGAGCAGGACACACATCGTTCCCATGAGGGTCGGATGGGTCAGGGTGACACCCACACTCGGTGTTTTATATATATCTAAATTCTATGCATTTAATTTGAGACAATTTGCAATTTGTAAGCATACATAGTATGAAAACCCCCAGATAATGCCCCCGGTCCAGCCAGCGTCCTGCACTGACCACACGGTGCCCCAGGGGCAGGTGTCACAGCAAACCCCAGACTGGGATCGCCTTTATCTGTAGACGTATCCATGTGCGTCTGAGAGAAAGTGGATGCCCTGTGTCAGCAGGCCCCCCATGTCATCCTCTCTTTCCCCACCCCCAAGCATCCCCCTTCATCATCATCCCCAATGGCATCCTACCTATATCATCCCCCTCACACTGACACAGCCCCACACAATCCCCACCCAAACTATTCCCCCCACCATCCCCCCGCACCATCCCCCACACTCCACCACCATCATGCCCCTGCCCCCACAACATCCACCCCCACACCATCTGTCCCCAGCAAGGACCCTGGGCAGCTGCCCCCTGTGGGACATACTCAGCCTCACCGGGGTTCTCTGGATACCCTGCTCCCATCAGAAGACCGGGTTTCCCATAGAGTACCCAGGGGTTGCAGGAAGGAGGGAAGGCAGGGAGCCCCAGACAGGGTGGGTGCAGGTGAGTGGTGCAGAGGATGCACTGTCCCTCCTGGAGGGTGGCACACCCTTCACAGGACACCAGCCCATAACCCAGGGGGATCTGGGCTGGCCTGGCCCCAGGCTCTGTGAAGGTGGGGGTGATTTGAGACCCCGCCCCAGGCCCAACAAAAAGACTAATGGGATCCAGTCCCCCATGGCCGTGTCTAGCCCTGGATTCTGACCCTACACTGAGCGAGCCTTCTCACAGCTGGATGTGGCCTCCTGGGCCCTGGGGGTGCCACACAGATCCAGGTCGCTGACCTAGGGCAGCCCTGGGGATCCCAGGACACCCAAGCTTGGGGAGAGCAGAGGTAGGCCAGTGGACCCTACCCACACCCACACCAGGAGGCAGGCTCCTCCAGGTGCTGGGGCAACAGGGGCCCCACGACCGGGGTCCACCTGCCCTGCAGGGACCCAGTGCAGGAACCCATGAGCTGCAGGTCAAGGTCAGCTCTGCTGTCCTCACAACCATCTCTCATGCTGAAACCTCAGGACACATGCTCCCCGGTAGGGGACTCCAGCACTTGCCCCCCCACCCATCTGATTCTTGTCCTCCCCTAAAGGACAAAATGGTCTCCCTTCCCAGGGGAAGGCATGCACCCTCAGCTCTTAGCCCATTTGCTGTAGAATGTCAATAAAGTATTGTGTGTGAAAATGCACAGCCAGCCTGTTTCTGTGTCTCCCAGAACTCTGTGTATGGGGCGTGGAGAGACCCCCAGAGAGGAGGACGGGGCACCACCCAGGCCCCAACAGCCCCTGCACGGGCACTGCAAGGCACAGCTGACGTCCCCACGTGCCTTCCAGGGGCGGCCAGATGCCAGGGTCAGGACCACACAGACTATACTCAGACTCAGCCTGTGCCCCATGGGCCAGGAGGGCCTGGGACAGAGTGACAGCCAGGGAGCCTCAGGTCACCAGGGTCTGTGAAAAGCGACCTGGAGGGTCTGTGCTCCCTCTGTCCAGGGGGCCAAGGCTGGCCCCGATCCAGGGCATGTACTCCCCTCCCTGCATTCCCGTGCCAGTGTGCCTGGGGCACTGAAGGACTGTGGGGCGCTCAGAGTGGCCCTGGAAGGGATGTCAGGACAGCAGGCCCTTGTGTTGTGCCCAAGACTGCGAATCTGAGAAACTACTGATGAGCTGACACCGATGCAAACTCCTGAGGGTTTCTCTACAAGCTGTAGCTTGGGTCCAAGTGCACCTGACACAGCGGAGCAGGGACTTGGACCCCGAGACTAAGAGGCATAGCAGCTTTATAGGGGCAGTGGACCGTGGGATATGCAGAAATTTGCACAGTCATGTTGGTCCACAAACAAGAGGCTGATTGAATTACACCTTACCCTATAGTATCCACTTGAGCTGGCCTATTACTTTGGTCAGAATTGGCTCACAGTTTTGGGGGGCACAAAGCAGGGTTACATTGTTATGAGCCGATTTCCAATTAGGGTTTGCCCAGCGGTCTGACTCGGGTGGGGCAGCGCCTTAAGCCATAAGCAGGTCATGTTGGGGTCATAGGGAGGTGGCGGGTGTAGCACAAAATGGAATCAGTCCTGCGCTGCTTGTCCAGGGGTAGGGGATTTTTATTAAATTTCCTGTGTCCCAACTTGCAGCTCACCCACCTGGGCCATGCTCACCAGGTGGACTCAGCGTGCACACCTTGTGGTGCTGGATCTCTCACACCAGCTTGTGGAGGGCACCCTCCTTGCCCTAGTGAGTAGGGGCTGGGTGAACATGGGGCTCGGCCTGAAAGCCAGGCAGCACAGGGGACCAAAGAAACCCAGCCCCGTTCCCACCCTGACCTCCACACACAGGCCGCCCCAGGGCTCCCCGCCATGGGTACCCGACTCCTCAGGAGCTCCCCCCAGGGTTACCCTGAGGTCTGACTCCCTTCTGGAGAGGCATCGGTGAGAATAGAAGCAGCCAGCGCTCGGCGAGACACTCTGTCGGACATGGTAATTTGGCCGAGACAGTCCTTCAACCTCAGCTGAACCTCCAGCTGAAATTCACTGCAGGAGCGAGCCCCGGGTCAGCCAGGAGAGCCCAGCTGGCCACCCAGAGCCAGCACCAGAAATGATGTTGTACCAACCATTTCGGGGTTTTGCGTGACCCAGCCAGAGGATCCGATAGCTACACGTCATAGATTCATGTGATAGACACACACACACCCCACAACGAACAAAAGTCAGAATCACCCCAATGCTGTCAAACAGCAGCTGGATGGTTACATACATGACACCGTGGTCCCCAATAGGATACATGGAAGACGCTATAAACCACGACTGCAGAGGTGCTGGAGGCATGGAGATGTGCCTGCTGGGTTCCAAAAAGGAGCGCAGAGGGGCAGGAAGCATCCTACAGAGGGAGGGGGGCCCTTAGGAAAGGACACCAGGTCCCAGTGAAGGCTAAGGATGGTGAAATCTGTCCTCCTCCCTTTCAGCTTCTGGTTTTCCTCCTAAATGCCATTTTCCTCAGTCACACGAGCAAAAATTTATTTTATGTTTTTAACTTTCTTTATATTGGGTCCAATTTGTATGAATTCTTTCTTCAGGAAGTGTGTCATTCAGGAGAGAAGGAGAGAGAAAGATTTTCCCTGACAGGCAAAGTATAAAGGAGTTCATGACCACCAGTCCAGTAAGGAATTTTAAGAGGGACTCTTCTAGTGGGGGGAGAAAAGATACCAAAAGCAACAAAGACTAGAAAGGACCAGAGAACGTCACCAGAAACACCAACTCTACCACTAACAACAAGGCACAAGTTCATATCTTTGAATAAGCACTCTGAATGCTGATACTAAATGCTCCAATCAAAAGATATAGGGTGTCAGAGTGGCTTAAAAAACAGGATCCGCGATGCCTGGGTGGCTCAGGGGTTGAGCCTCTGCCTTTGACTCAGGGTGTGATCCTGGAGTCTGGGATCGAGTCCCATATTGCGCTCCTGGTGGGGAGCATTCTTCTCTCTCTGCCTAATTTTCTGCCCCCCTCTCTCTCTCCTCTCTCTCATGCTCTCAAAAATAAAATTGTTATTAAAAAATCAGGATCCATCAGTATGCTGCCTACTAGAGGCTCACCTTAGACCTATAGACACCAGCAATTTTAAAGTCAGGGGATGGAAAATCATCTATCACGCTAATGGTTATGAAAAGAAAGCTGGAGGACCAATACTTATATTAGAAAAACTAGATTTGAAACCAAACCCTGGGGGACACTTGGTGGCTCAGTGGTTGAGCATCTGCCTTCGGCTCAGGGGGTGATCCTGGGATCCTAGGATCGAGTCCCACATTGACATCCCTTTGGGGAGCCTGTCTCTCCCTCTGCTATGTTTCTGCCTCTGCTCCTCTGTGTATCTCTCATGAATAAATAAATAAAATATTTAAATCTCAAAAAGAAAGAACAAATACTGTAAGAAAAGATGAAGGAAGGCATTATTTCATAATTAAAAAGACTCTCTATCAGGATCAAACAACTAAATATTTATGCTGCCAACATGGGAGTACCTAAATATGGAACCCAATTACCAATAAACATACAGAAACTCACTGATAATGATACAATGACAGGGGATTTTAACACCTACCCAGTAATGGCAATGGACTGATCTTCTATGCAGAAAATCAACAGGGGAACAATAGCCTAGACACACTGGACCACAGGGACTCAACAGATATAGTGAACATTTCTTCCTAAAGCAGAATACACATTCCTTTCAAGTTCACATGGGACATTCTCCAGAACAGATCATATCATGGGCCACAAATCAGCCCTCAACAGGTACAACAGGCACAAGAAGGTTGATATCACACCCTGTACCTTTTCGGACCATGACGCTATGAAACTCGAAGTCAACAGTAAGAAAAAATTTGGACAGACCAAAAATACATGGAGATTATGAACATCCTACTAGAGAATGAATGGAGCAAACAGGAAATTAAAGAGGAAATTTAAAACAAATGAAAATGAAAACATGTTTCTCCAAAACTCTGGGATGTAGAAAAGGCAGTCCAAAGAGGGAAGTACATAGCAATACAGGCCTACCTCAAGAAACAAGAAGTATCCAATACACAGCTTAACCCTACACCTAAAGGAGCTGGAAAAGGAATAGCAAACAAATCCTAAAGCCTACAGAAGAAGGGAAAAAATAAAGATGAGAGCAGAAATAAATACAGAAATAAAAAACATTAGAATGGAATTACGAAACTAAGAGCTATTTCTTCAAAATAATTAATAAAATGGATCAAACCCTATCCAGCCTTAGGAACGAGAAAAGAGAAAAGAACTAAATGAATAAAATCACAAAAGAGAGAAGAGTGATCAAAATCAACACCAGAAAAATAAGACAATTATAAGGGAATACTATGAAAGATTATATGCTAACAAACTGGGATACCCGGAAGAAATGGACAAATCCCTAGAAATGTGCAAACGAGCAAAACTGAAATAGGAAAAAATAGAAAATGTGAAGAGACCCATAACTAGCAAAGGAATTGAATCAGCAAGGCACCTTGGAGCCTCAGTGGTTGAGCATGTGCTTTGGCTCAGGTCATGATCCCAGGATCCTGGTGGATCAAGTCCCACATCAGCCTCCCTGCATGGAGCCTCATTTTTCCTCTGCCTCTCTGCATCTCGCATGAATCCATAAATAAAATCTTTAAAAAAGAAACAAGATAAAAAGATGAGAAAGGACCCAAATATAATCACAGATGAGAAATGAGAAATAACAACCAACACTACAGAAATACAAACGATAATAAGAGAATATGATGAAAAAGTATAAGCCAGCAACCTAGAACCTAGAAGAAATAGATCAATTCCTAGAAATATATAACATAGCAAAAAGGAGAAATGAAGAAATAAGAAACTTGAACAGACAGATAACCAGCAAAGATATTGAATCAGCACTCAAGAATCTCCCAACAGGAGACACTTAGATCAATAGAACAGAATGCAAAGCCGAAACAAGATACAAACCTGTAACTCTATGATCCATTAATCGACAACAAGGCAGGAAGGAATATCCAATGACACAAAGACAGTCTCTTCAACAAACCCTAACCTGACCCAAGGATAAGAACAAATGGTGTTGGGAAAACCAGGCAGCCACACGCAGAAGAATGAAACTGGACCACTTTCTTACACCATATATATAAAAAATAAATTCAAAATGGATGAAAGACCTAAATGTGAGACCTGAAACCATACAAAGGAGAAAAGATAGGCAGGAACATCTTTGACGTTGGCCATTGGATCTTCTTTCTAGATATGCCTCTGAGTTGAGGGAAACAAAAGCAAAAATACTATTGGGACTTCATCAAATTCAAAAGCTTCTGCAAATTGAGAGACACAACCAACGCTAAAAGGCAACATACAAAATGAAACGAGATATTTGTAAACAACACATCCAATAAATTGTATGCAAAATACGTAAAGCAAATATAAATTTCAGCATCCTAAACACAAATTATCCAACTGCAGATGGGCAGAAGACATTAATGGACTTTGTCTCTGACAAGACAACCAGATGGCCACCAGACACCGAAAGACACTCAGCGTCACCCATCATCAGGGAAATGCAAATCAAAACCACAATAAGATGTCACCTGACAGCCATCAGAATGGCTAAAATTAACAACAGAAGAAACAACAGGTGTTCTTGAGGCTTTGGAGAAAGGGTAGCCCCCTTACACTCCTGGTGGGCATGCGAACAGGTGCAGCCACTGTGGAAAACACTGTGGAAGGTCCTCGAGAAGTTAAAAATAGGGGATCCCTGGGTGGCGCACTGGTTTGGCACCTGCCTTTGGCCCATGTCGCGATCCTGGAGACCCGGGATCGAATCCCACGTCGGACTCACAGTGCATGGATCCTGCTTCTCCCTCTGCCTGTGTCTCTGCTCTCTCTCCGTGACTATCATAAAAAAAATAAAAAAAGAAGTTAAAAATAGAGCTACACTACGATTCCAAAATTGCAGAGCTAGGTATTTACCCCGAGGATACAAAAGTCATTTAGTAGATTCCAAGAGGGACACGTAGCCCAGTGTTTGTAGCAGCGTTATCAACAACAGCCAAACTGTGGATACAGCACAGATGTCCATTGGCAGATGAATGGGCAGAAAGATGTGGTAAATATACACACTGCGACATCACTCAGTCATCAGAAGGGATGAAATGAAGCCATTAACAATGACGTGGGAGAAGTGGAAAGGACTTATGCTAAATGAACTCAGTCAGTCATAGAAAGACAGATACCAAATACCATACAATTGCATTCACATGTGAATATTAGGAAACCAAAAAAACTGGCAAAGGGGCAGAGGGGGGATGAGAGAAGCAAACAAAAAAACACACTCTTAACCACAGAGAATAAACTAATAAATACCAGAGGAAGGTGGGGGGGATGGGGAATCAGGGGATGGGGATAGTGGAGGGCACCTGTGACCAGTACCAGGCGTTGTATCCAAGGGTTGAATCACTATGTGGTAAACCTGAAACTATATCATACTGTGTTTACAAACAGGAATTCAAGTAAAACTTTAAAAATATAATTGGTAGTATTGATGAAACATGTACACACTAGAGATAAAATCAGAAAGGCAACTGAAAATCCAAATAAAGAGTATTTAGAGCCACAAAACCCCTCCTTACCTCAGCTCGGGAGAAGACTGCCATGCCTATTCTCACCCAAGTAAAAGCCTGGATTTTGATTCTCTGGGGAGGCCACTGACTTGGTGGAGTCAGGCTATCTTTGAAACCAAAACCTAAATAGAGTGCATAAAACTAAACTGCCCAAGATACTAGGAGTCCCAATGCAAGCACATGCCAAGACCCAAACTAACCATACACAGACATAACCCTAACCCTACACTTAATCCTAATGTTAACCTAACCCTTAAACAAGACCTATCACTAGTCGAAAACCAAACACAAACCCCAAGACCGAAACACATTCACTGAACCTTCCTGCCAACCCTCACCCTAACTCCTAAACGTCGGTTCACCTAAACTGAGGTTTCCTTAACCCTGAACCCTACGTTAAATCTAACCTGAACCCTAACCTCTAACCGTACGTAACCTTAAAATAAGGTATTCAAATCCTATTCCTAATCTTAACCTGTACCATAACACTAACCCTCTAATACTAATCCTGTCTCATACCCCAAACTGTACCCTAACCCGTACCCTAAAACCAAACCCTAATACACTCCCTAACCCTATATCTGACCCTTTTCCAAAACCGTACCCTGACCCTGACCTTACCCTAACCCTAACCCCTAACCAAACCTTAACCCTAACCCTAGCCCTAACCCCTATCCTAATCCTAACCCTCGCCCTAACCCTAAACCTAGCCCTAGCTTTAACTCTAACCCTTAACTCAAGCCCCTAACTCTAACCCCTAACCATAACTCACACCCTAACCCCTAACCCTAACTGCAAACCTAAGCTCAACCCTAACTCTAACCATAACACTAACCCCAACTCCGAACCTCCTGCCCTAGTCCCTAAAGCCTAAACCCTAACTCTAACACCAAATCCTGTCCCTAGCCCTAACCCACATCCTAACTCCTAACCACTGACCCTTACCCTTATCCCTCACCCTAACTTCTAATCCATAACCATAAGCATAATCACTAACACCTAACATCTAACGTAAGGCTAACCACCAATTGCCTCCCCTCCTTTGACCCAACCATTCATTCTACCCATTCACTTACTCTGTGATTCTGAGGAGTCCCTTCTGATATGGACGTGGCCCCCAATGGCACTTCCAGAGTCCTCCAGGGGGTCCTGAGGAAACCGGGCTCCTGTGAGTGTGCACGTGGCCCCACATGTTCCTGAGCCATAGTCAGTGGGTCCTGAAGACGCCGGGTCTCCTGTCACTGTGGACTATGCTTCACATCCTCTGGAATCCTCGCAGCAGGTCCTCAGGAGGCCGGGGGCTTCTGTCAGCGTGGACATGGCCCCACGCCACCCAGAACACTCACCGTGGGTCCTGAGGAGGCTGTGGGCTCCTGTCAGCAAAGACCCAGCCTCATATATCCCAAAGCCAAAGTGCAGGTCCTGAGGACAACGGGGGTCTTGTCAGTGTTGAGGTGGACCCACATTTTCCTCAAGCCTCACCATAAGCTCTGAGGAGGCTGGGGGCTCCTGTCAGCATGGACGTGGCCCCAAATATTCCCAAAACTTCACAGTGCATCCTGAGGAGGCCAGAGATTCCTGTCAGTGTGGATGCAGCACCCACATCTTTCTTAGGCCTCACCAGAGGCCTTGACAAGGCTGTGCTCTTCTGTCCGCATGGACGCATCCCCATATTTCCCGAAGACTACACCAGGGGTCCTGAGGAAGTCAGCGTCCTGTTGTGTGGACGTTACCACACATACTCCCGAATTGTCACCGATGGATCTAGGAGGCCGCGGCTCCTGTCATCCTGAATGCGGCCCCCAGCTTCCAGAAGCCTCAACTTATATCCTGAGGGGCCTGGGAGTTCCTGCCAGAGTGGACGCAGTGCCACATCTTCCTGAAGCCTCCCTGCGGGTCCTGAGGCAGCCCAGGGGCTCCTGTCAGCCTGGATGTGGGCCCACAATTTCCTGAAGCCTCCACGTGGGTCCTGAGGCGGCCAAGTGCTTTTGTCAGCGTGGACGCGGTGCCACATCTTCCTGAAGCCTCCCCGCAGGTCCTGAGGTGGCCCAGGGTCTCCTGTCAGCGTGGATGCGGGCCCACAATATCTTGAAGCCTCCCCGCGAGTCCTGAGGCAGCCCAGGGTCTCCTATCAGGGTGTATGCGGGCCCACATCTTCCAGAAGCCTCAATGCGGGTCCTGAGGAGACCCGGGCTCCTGTCAGCGTGAACGCAGCCCAATGTCCCCCTTTAGACTCCCTGAGCGACCTGAGGAGGCTGCGGCTTATCCGGGTCGATGCGTCCCCATGTCCTCCTCAGGCCTCCCCAGCACAGGCTGGCTCCTGTTAATGCTGGCAGAGGAGGCGTACTGCACATGCGGGTCCCCTGGGTGGGGCCTGGTCTCGGGCGCCCCCTTTGGGATGCTAGGCACTGCAGGAAGCTGTGTAGGAGGTGGCTTGCTGGTGCACGGGGCGGCACCTGCCTCCTTCCAGGCTCCAGCTGTGGCCTGTTAGCATCGGAAATATCTCACTGAAACGGAGCCCAACACCCGGCTTCCCCAGAAATACTTAAGGACAAGGAGTTGGAGCCCACAGACTGCAAAATGAAATGTGGACCAGAATTTGAGCAAGTCCTGCAAAACTCACTCAACCCTCTTCCACTGTAGGTGGGAACGCGGGCTGGTGCAGCCACCCTGGAAACAGTGTGGAGGCTCCTCAGGAAGGTACAAATAGAGCCGCCCTGTGACCAGCAGGTGCAGGGACAGGAGCTGACTTCGAAGATACAGATGCAGTGAGACTCAGGACATCTGTACCCCAATGTCCACAACAGCCGTGTCCACAGTAGTCACACTGTGTGAGGAGTCTCGGTGCCCTCAGGCAGATGATGTATAAAGAGGATGGGAGATAGGTGATGGTCATAGAGAGAGGAACGGTACTCAGCTATCAAAGAGAAGGAAATCTTGCCATTTGCAATGACGTGGATAGAACTAGAGAAATCATGTTAAGTGAAATAAGTCAGTCGGGAAAGAGAATGACCGTGGGGTGTCATTCATAGGTGGAATTAAAGAAGCAAAGCATATGAACATCTGTGAAGGGAAGGAAAAACAAATAAGATGAAAAAAGATGCAGGAAATACAGACTCTTAATTATAGGAAAAAAATGAGGGTCGCTGGAGGGTCGGGGACAGGTGAGGGGATCACAGGGAACTAGCATGAAGGAGGGCGTGTGATGTCATGTGCACTGCTGTTATCTCCAACTGGTGAATCCCTGAATTCTTCCTCTGAAAGTATAATACACTATACGTTAATTAATTGGGTTTAAATTAAGTTAAAAAAATCAGTTGTATCAGAGCACAATTCTTTCTGGACTCTCTGTTCTGCTCCTTCAGCTTATGTCAAGAACACCACCCTTGACTCTGGTTTGTTTAAGTAGACTCCATGCCTCGTCCATGGCCCAGCCCAGGGCTAGAACTCAGGACCCCAAGGTCAGGACAGGAGATGAGGTCAGGTGTCGAATGCTTAACCGACAGAGCCAGCCAGGGGCCCGAGAACAATACTGCTATAACCTGTGTCTCTGTGACATCGTTTGAAATAGGAAAGTGCTATGTCCCACTCTGTCCTGCTTCTCCAATACTGATTTCCTCTCCGGGGTCATTTGTGGGGGCAGATGGATGTTAAGGGTTTTTTTTTTCCTATTTCTAAGATCTGCCACCATGATTTTGATACGAATGACATTGAAACTGAGGGTGGCTTCAGGAACTGCGGACATTTTCCAAGAGGAGGCTCCCACCCCACGAGCCCAGGAAGGCCTCCCAGAGCCTGGTATGGCTCAGTGCACAAGTCTTGTGCTCCTTTTGTTCAGTCTCATTATTTATTCTCTGTGATGCTCCTGAGAAGGGAGTAACATCCTTCATTTCCTTCCTGAGTGCTCATTGCCAGGACACAGCAAGGCTACTCTGCTCTGTAGGGTCGTTTGTGTCCCCTGACTTTACTGAACTCACTCGTTAGTTCTAAGAGGCTTGGTGGAGGCTCTCGAGTTTCCTGTTTCTAGTACCACATCTTCAGCATATAGGGACAGTGTGAGTTCCCCTTCCAGTTGTGGAACCTTTGCTGTTTACAGCTTAATGCCCTAGAAAGTCCCACAATAGAATAAAAACTGAGTCCAGGCAAAGGGCAGGAAGCCCCTATTAAAATGAGAACAGAGCTCAATGCCCTAGAAGGCCCCATATCAAAATGTAAACAGAACTTGAGGAATTATCCAGCCCTCCTGGAGGTCCCGAGACCAGCCCTTAAAACTAAGCTAAAACCCATCTCGGGGTCCAAGTCCCTGCTCCGCTATGTCGGGTGCACTTAGACACAAGCTCCAGCTTGTAAATAAACCCTCGTGTGTTTGCATCGGTGTCAGCTTCTCGGTGGTATCCCGGATTCCCAATCTTGGGCAAAACAGTCTGAGATAAAAAATCAAAACCAAAAGAAGCTCAGATGCACTCAGAGTAAAAGCAGGGTTCTGAGAGAAGCAGCGGAGACCCGGGGGCTTGGCGGCTCTTCTGTCAAGGCCCCTGCAGATGGGGGGGGGGATGCTCAGCCCCAGAGTCAGAGGACCCAGCGTCCCCACCCGCATCCCGCCCATCAGCGTGGAGTCTAAGGGAGCAGCACAGCGCCGCCCACTGGAGACCAGAGACGATGACACCCACCCAGCCTCTGACCCGCAGGTGCATCTCCCAGGCAGATGTGCACCTGAGAATCAGCACCAAGGCCCTTCCCGAACCCTGCACAGACCACTCAATGCCACCAAGTTGTCAGACTACAGAGGCAGCAGAGCCTCAGCTCTGCCTGGAAAGTAGGGTGTAGCTTCCTTTGTACTTTGTGCTTTATTTTCATTTATTTTCTTTGATTCTATTTTATTAATTGCTTAATTTAATTTTTATGTATGTACCTTATATATTTCTTACTTTTACTACCATGGTACTTTAATTGTGTTTCTTATTTTGGGATTTAGAATCTTTAACAAGCAGGCCAAAATAATCTGGTGTTTTTTTGGGGGGGAGGGTAGTTGTTATTGTTTTTCTTGGTTTTCCTTTTTCTTCCTTCTTTCTTTTCTGAAAAAAAATAGTGAGATGGAGAAATTCAACTCCATAAAATAACATGAAGTAGTACTCACAGCCAGGAAGTTCATCAATACACATATATGATGTCTAACTACAGTTTAAAACAATGATTATAAAGATAGCATCTGGGCTGGAAAAAGAGCACAGAAGAAAACTAGAGAATCCCTTACTGAAGAAATAAAAGAACTAAAATCTAGTCAGGCCAATGATAAAAATGCTATAACTGAGATGCAGTCCCAAGTGGATGCCTTCAAAACAAGAAAGGTTATGGACCACAAAGGCAGACATAGGGAACTCAGCCACTTATTAAAACAATAACATTCATATCATAGGAGACTCAGATGATGAAGAGAGAGAAAAGGTGGGCCTTGCTCAGCCATTAGAAACGACAAATACCCACCATTTGATTCAACGTGGATGGAACTGGATGGTATCATGCTGAGTGAAGTAACTCAATCGGAGAAGGACAAACATTGTATGTTCTCATTCACTTGGGGAATATAAATAAGAGTGAAAGGGAATGTAAGGGAAGGGAGAAGAAATGTGTGGGAAATATCAGAAAGAGAGGCAGAACATAAAGACTCCTAACTCTAGGAAATAAACTAGGGGTGATGGAAGGGGAGGAGGACGGGGATGGGGGTGAATGGGTGACGTGTACTGAGGGGGGCACTTGATGGGTTGAGCACTGGGTGTTATTCTGTATGTGGGCAAATTGAACACCAATTAAAAGTAAATTTATTATTAAAAAAAAGTTTGAAAGAAAGAAAAAGTGGCATATGGTTGGCTCAGTCAGTTAACCTTCAGCCTTAGGCTCAGATCATCATCCAGGTCCCAAGGCAGCTCCCTGTTCAGCAGGGAACCTGCTTGTCCTTCTCCATCTGCCCTTCTCGCTCATGGTTTTTCTCTCCTCTCTCTCTCAAATAAATAAATAACATCCTGAAAAAGAAACAAACAAACAAACCCAGAAGGAAGAGAAATCTCCCATGTAGAATAATTTCAAAGAAGTTGTGCAGACTTCCACCCTCAAGTTGATTAGCATAGCCTCCCACTCTTATGTGTCGAATACACATAGTAACTTCCTTCTACAAAATATAATATGAAAATCTTAATATAAAAATGATAATAAATAATAATAATAATAATAAAAAGAATCATTTTACTATGGAGAAAGCTGACAAACACTACCTCAGCAAGATGATCAGATCAATACCAAGACTGATAAATCATGTTGATAATATCTATCCTTTATATAATAAAAATGGTATTATCTCTCTGTATATAATCCACAAAAACAGTTCAATCATGAGATAAACAACAGACATGTCCCAACTGAGGTATATTTTACAAAATACTCTACTTCTCAAAGTGTTCCAGTTCAACGACAACAAGGAAAGGCTGAAAGACTGTCACAATCCAGAGGAGCCTAAGAAAACATGAGGACAAATGGAATGGGATATGAGTAATGGTAACTTAGCAAAAACTAAGGAAATCTGAATAAAGTATGGTCTTTGGTTAATGCAACTATTTTAATATTGATTCATTAGCTAATACTTGTACCGCACTAATATACCACCACAGTCATATCTCTGCCCCACACCATCCACCCCCACACCATCGGCCCCCAGCAAGGACCCAGTGCAGCTGCCTGGTGGGACATGCTCAGCCTCCCCAGGGTTCTCTGCATACCCTGCTCCCATCAGAAGCCGGATTGTCCCATAGAGAACCCAGGGGTTGCAGGGAGAGGGAAGGCAGGGATCCCCGAAATGGTGGGTGCAGGTGAGTGGAGCAGAGGACACATTGGGCCCTGCCTCCGCCCACTGTCCCTCCTGGAGGGGGGGTACACCCTGCACAGGACACCAGCCCCTAACCCAGAGGGATCTGGGCTGACCTGGCTCCACGCTCTGTGGGGGCTGAGTTGATTTGAGCCCCCCCCCAGGCCCAACACAAAGACTAATGGGATCCAGGCCCCCATGGTCCTGGCTAGCCCTGGATTCTGGCCCCAGGGTGAGCCAGCCCTCTCAAAGCTGGATGTGGCCTCCTGGGCCCTGGGCGTGCCCCACAGATCCAGGTCGCTGACCTAGGGCAGGCCGTGGGATCCCGGGACACCCCAGAGTGGGGACAGGATGGATAGGCCATTTGGCCCCACCCGACCCCACTCCAGGAGGCAGGCTCCTCCAGGTATTGGGGCCCAGAGGGCCCAAGGCCGGGGTCCAGCTGCCCTGCGGGGACCCAGTGCAGGAGCCCATGAGCTGCAGGTCCAAGTCATCTCTGCTGTCCTCAAAACAGTCACTCACTCAGGCTGAAATCTCAGGACAAACGCCCCCACCCAGAGTCCACACATGCTCCCACGATGTGGACTCTAGCACCCGCCCCCCCCACACCGTGGGATTCTTGCCCTCCCCTAAAGGACAGAAAGGTCTCCCTCCCCAAGGGAAGGCGCGCAATAGGCTCTGAGCCTGTTTGCTGTAGAAATCAATAAAGTGTTGTGGTGCGAAAATGCACAGCCAGGCCATTTCTGTGTCTCCCAGAACTCTATGCATGGGGTGTGGAGAGACACCCAGAGAGGAGGAGGGGGCACCATCCAGACCCCAAACAGATCCTGCAGGGGCGCCACCAGGTAAACACAGCTGATGTCCCCATGTGCCTTACAGGGGCGGCCAGACGCCAGGGTCAGGACCCACAGACTTTACTGGGACTCAGGCTCTGCCCCCCGGGCCAGGAGGGGCTGGGACAGAGTGACAGCCAGGGAGCTTCAGGTCACCAGGTCTGTGAACAGCGACGTGGGAGGTCTGTGCTCCCTCTGTCCAGAGGGCTGCGGATGGCCAAGTTCCGGGGCACTTCCTCCCCTCCCCGCATCCCGATGCATGTCTGCCTGGGGCACAGAGGGCCTGTGGGGCGGTCAGCGTGGCCCTGGAAGGGATGCCAGGACACCAGGCCCTGGTGTTGTGCCCAAGATTGCAAATCAGGGAAACCACTAAGGAGCCCACACCGATGGAAACTCCCGAGGGTTTCTTTACAAGCTGGAGCTTGGGTCTAATTGCACCTGACACAGCGGAGCAGGGACGTGGATCCCAAGACTAAGAGGCATAGCAGCTTTATAGGGGCTAGTGGCCCATGGGATACGCAGAAAGTTCCACAATCATGCCAGTCCACACGCTGGTGGCTGACTGAATTACACCTTACCCTATAGTATCCACTTGAGCTGGCCTATTACTTTGGTCAGAATCGTCGCACAGTTTTGGGGGGCACAAAACAGCGTTACATTGTTATGAGCCGATTTCCAATTAGGGTGTCCCCAGAGGCCTGACTAGGGTGGGGCAGTGCCTTAAGCAATAAGCAGGTCATGTGGGGGTCATAAGGGAGGTGGCGGGTGTAGCACAAAATAGAATCAGTCCTATCCTGCTTGTTCAGAGGTAGGGGATTTTTGTTAACTTTCCTGGGTCCCACACTTGCAGCTCACGTACCTGGGCCACCCTCACCTGGTGGACTCAGACTGCACACCTTGTGGTGCTGGATCTCTTACACCAGCGTGTGGAGAGCACCTTCCTCGCCCTAGTGAGTAGGGGCTGGGTGAGCATGGGGCTTGCCAGAAGCCCAGGCAGCACAGGGGACCGAGGATCCCAGCCCTGACCCCAACTCGACTCCCACACACAGGCAGCAACAGGGCTTTCCGCCATGGGCAGCCAGGTCCTCAGGATCTCCCCACAGGGTGGCGCTGAGGTCCGGCTTCCTGCTGGAGAGAAGCAGCCAGCGCTCAGTGGGATCCCCTGCCTGACATGGGAATTTGGCCAAGTCAGATGTTCCAGCTCAGCTGACCCTGCAGCGGAATCACTGCAGGAGGGAGCCCCAAGTCGGAAAGGAGAACCTAGCTATCTGCCCAGCGCCAGCACAAGAAATGATGTTGTGCCAACCATTTTGGCATTTGGGTGACCCAGCCAGAGGATCAGATAGCTGCACATGATATCTGCCTCTGATAGACACACACACACACACACCCCCAAAACCAACAAAAGTCGGAATCCCCCCAATTTGTCAAACAGCAGCCGATGGTTACATACACGACGCTGTGGTCCCCAATAGGATACATAGAAGTCGCTATAAACCATGACTGCAGAGGTACTGGAGGCACGGAGATGTGCCTGCTGGGTTTCAAAAAGGAGCACAGAGAGGCAGAACGCATCCTACGGAGGGGGTGCCCCTCCTAGGAAAGGACACCAGGTCCCTGTGTAGGCTATGGATGGATCTGTCCTCCTCTCTTTCAGCTTCTGGTTTTCCTCCTCTTTTGTTCTTCCTAATTCTAGTTTAGCCTCCACCCTGCATCCAAGACAATGACCAAAGAGGCTTCGTTATGACGTCGCATCCTAAAAGGAGGCAGAGCTTTGGCTACCGAGTTCAGAAATGGTCATTGCCTAGGTGTATGCTGATCCCCTGAACTCGTGGCTTCACGGCTCTTCTCTCCCTGCAGAATGAGGGGAACCACAGGTCTTACAATGAAAGACGCCCACTTCCACACGGGCGGGACTATCCTTTCTGGAGGACGTCATCTGGGCCAAGTAGTGCAAGCGGGCGATCAAGAATAGTTTGCAGGTGAGACATAAGCAAACACTTACCTTTGATGTCATGCTTTATTTGTTCATCCATTTATTATTTCTTAAATATTTTCATTTAATGTCCTCTCTATACCCAACATGGAGTTCAAACCCACAACCCTGAGATCAAGATCCCCCAACCAGGCCAGCCAGGCACCCCAGTGCCATGTTTCATAACTCTTTGCTTCCTTGCCTATCTCTGCATCCAACTGGAACATTAAGTCCTTGACGGGAAGCTTTAATTACCTCCGAATCCTAGAACGTTCTCACTGTATCCCAATCCTAGATTGACATTTACCATTGAATAGCACTTTAAATAAATAGTAAAATAACTACTACCATAAAGGAAATTATCAACTTTTCACGTGTGTGGGCCCTGCTCCCTGGGCTCCCAGGGAAGCTATGATTTCTTTCACATTGATCAGGTCCAAATGACTCCACCACACCTCAAAGCGTGGGCTCAGTTTCTGCCCTGACACATGCAAGACCCCTGCTTCAATTAACATGTATCAATCAATCAAAGAGAGTCTGACCGGATCTGTGTGGTTCGTAAGAACATGGGACTCTTGTTCTTGGGGTAGCAAGTTCAAGCCCCATGTTGGCTGTAGAGATTACAGAAAAATAAAACCTTAAAAAAAGTCAATCAGTTGATCTTGGGGAGACACAGCCCCGGATCCCACAAGGGCAGAGAGCCAACTGACAGTTCTACGCACAATATTATATGCAGCAGTGCACAAAATCTGAACTTTCAGAAGTCTCCTAGATGGGGGACACACCAGCCTTAAGGTGTTCAGGTGGAGAAGTGGGGGGCAGTCCCTGGAACGACAGGGTGGGCTCAGGATCCCAGGGGTCCCAAGGACAGTGGTGCCAACTGTTCCCAGTCACAGGAGGAACCCGGCTGAGAGCAGCGCACTCGGGCCAGCTGTCTGCCCTGTGTGGCCATAAGCGGCAAACCCCTGTGCAGTCACGGGGCCCAGTTCCTGGGACAGGCCAGCAAAGGCCAGGAGTATGAGGACACCCTCCCGGCAGGAAGAGAACAGGTCTCCACCAGGGCAGCCCCTAAAATTTGGAGTTTTATAATTCAGTCACTTGTCTGTGGGGAGGCTGAGAAAATTGAGGATGTTCCACCTTAAGTTCACTGTTAGCACAAGTACTGCCATCCCAGGACCCTGTGAATAAGAGCTAAATTTTATTACTTCAGTTACAGGAAAAAAGAAAAAAACAGCTTACAGCTTAAGGTCCCAGAAAGCCCCATATTAGAATGAGAACAGAGCTCAATGCCCTTGAAGGCCTCATATCAAAATGTAAACAGAACTTGAGGAATTGCTCCAGCCCTTCTGGAGGTCCCCGAGACCAGTCCTTAAAACTAAGCTAAAATCCACCTCGGGGTCCAAATCCCTGCTCCGCTGTGTGGGGTATACTTGGACCCAAGCTCGAGTTTGTAAATCAACCCTTGTGTGTTTGCATCGGTGTCGGCTCCTTAGTTGTTTCTCCGATTCGCAATCTTGGGCACAACACCCGCAAGTCCCCTCCCCACCTGGGCTGATCCCCTGTCCCCTCCAACCCAGCCTGACCCTCAGTCACCTCCCGCCCACAGCAGCTCACCACAGCCCCTCACAGAGGTCCCAGGGCCACGGTGGGCACTCTGGCTGTCCCCTGCCTCGCAGGAGAAGAAAGGAGGTTTTGGCAGGACACACTCCCATGGTGGCCCCAGGGCTCCCTGCCCAGGATGGCAGTGGTGACAGGCCGGTTTCTGTGTCCCTGACACCGGCTCCTCCTCCCTGGTTTTCCCGCAGGAAATGAAGGAGGAGGCCTCCTCTCCTCCAGGAACATCACGCAGATAGACCTGGACATCAACAGGATGTTCAGGAGCCAAATCATGTTTCGGGACAGCTAGAGAGTGGGGTGAGGCTGTTGAGTCAGGGGGCTTCAGGGCCCTGGGGGAGGCCCAGGGGCTTCTGGGTAGGAAACACGGGTCTTAAGAGGCCGGGGGAAGCAACACCAGCCAGCAACACACCACTGTATGGTAGGGTGCCTGGGATAACCCCCGTGCCCCAACCCCCGGGGCTTCGGGGATGAGGAGGTCACTAGGTCGGTGCCTCCAGGGGTTTCCATGGGAGCTGAACCCCAAAGGGGCGAGGGACGGCCCGTGGAGGGCAGTAACCGGACCTGGGGGCCAGGTGGCATGGCCGTGGCTGGAGCAGGACACACATCGATCCCATGAGGGTCGGACGGGTCAGGGTGACACCCACACTCGGTGTTTTATATATATCTAAATTCTATGCATTTGAGACAATTTGCAATTTGTAAACATACATAGTATGATGACCACCAGATAATGCCCCCGGTCCAGCCAGCGTCCGGCACTGACCACACGGGACCCCAGGGGCAGGTGTCACAGCAAACCCCAGACTGGGGTCACCTTTATCTGTAGATGTATCCATGTGCATCTGAGAGAAAGTGGATGCCCTGTGTCGGCAGGCCCCCATGTCATCCCCTTCATTCCCCACCCCCACACCATCCCCCTTCATCATCATCCCAAATGGCTCCAACCCATATCATCCCCCTCACACCCACACAGCCCCACACAATCCCCACCCACACTATACCCCCACCATCCCCTCTGCACCATCCCCCACACTCCACCACCATCATGCCCCTGCCCCCACAACATCCACCCCCACACCATCTGCCCCCAGCAAGGACCCAGTGCAGCTGCCCCCTGTGGGACATACTCAGCCTCACCGGGGTTCTCCGGATACCCTGCTCCCACAGGAGACCGGGTTTCCCATAGTGTACCCAGGGGTTGCAGGAAGGAGGGAAGGCAGGGAGTCCCCAACAGGATGGGTGCAGGTGAGTGGTCAGAGGACCCACTGTGCCCTGCCTCCACCCACTGTCCCTCCTGGAGGGCGGCACACCCTGCATAGGACACCAGCCCCTAACCCAGAGGGACAAGGGCTGGCCTGGCCCCAGGGTCTGTGTGGGCTAGGTTGATTTGAGCCTCCCCCAGGCCCAACAGAAAGACTAACGGGATCCAGCCCCCCATGGCCCTGGCCAGCCCGGGATTCTGGCCCCAGGCTGAGAGAGCCCTCCCACAGCTGGATGTGGCCTCTTGGGGACTGGGCAAGCCCCACAGATCCAAGTCGCTGACCTAGGGCAGCCCTGGGGATCCCGGGACACCCCAGGTTGGGGAGAGGAGGGATAGGCCAGTGGGCTCACCCGCACCCACAGCAGGAGACAGTCTCCACCAGGTTCTGAGGCCCCAGGGGGCCTGAGACCGGGGTCCAGCTGCCCTGCGGGGACCCAAAGCAGGAGCCCATGAACTGCAGGTCCAAGTCAGGTCTGTTGCCCTCAGAACCGTCTCTCATGCTGAAACCTCAGGACACGAACCCACCCTGAGTCCAAACATGCTCCCAGGTGGGGGACTCCAGCACCCGCCCCTGCCCCACATGTGATTCTTGCTCTCCTCTAAAGGACAGAATGTTCTCCCTCCCCAGGGGAAAGCACGCACCCTTGGCTCTGAGCCCCTTTACTGTAGAAAGTCAATAAAGTGTTGTGGTGCAGAATTGCACAGCCAGCCCGTTTCTGTGTCTCCCAGAACTCTGAGCAGAGGGCTTGGAGAGACCCCAAGAGATGAGGAGGGGGCTACATCCACACCCCAAACAGCCCCTGCAGTGGCACTGCCAGACACACACAGCTGATGTACCCACATGCCTTCCAGGGGTGCCCAGACGCCAGGGTCAGGTCCTACAGACTTTACTGGGACTCAGCCTGTGCCCAGCAGGCCAGGAGAGGCTGGGACAGAGTGACAGCCAGGGAGCCTCAGGTCACCAGGGTCTGTGGAAGCGACCTGGGAGGTCTGTGCTCCCTCTGTCCAGGGGGCCGGGGCTGGCCGGGTTCCGGGGCACTTCCTCCCCTCCCCGCATCCCCGTGCCTGTGTGCCTGGGGCACAGAGGACCTGCAGAGTGGTAGCGTGGCCCTGGAAGGGATGTCAGGACAACAGGCCCTTGTGTTGTGCCCAAGATTGCGAATTCGCAATTCGAATTCGAAACCACCAAGGAGCCCACACTGATGCAAACTCCCGAGGGTTTCTCTACAAGCTGGAGCTTGGGTCCAAGTGCACCCGACACAGAGGAGTAGGGACTTGGATCCCAAGACTAAGAGGTGTAGCAGCTTTATAGGAGCCAGTGGCCCAAGGGAACGCTGAAAGATGCGTAGTCATGTCAGTCCACATGCAGGTGGCTGATTGAATTACATTTTATCCTATAGTATCGACTTGAACTGGCCTATTACTTTGGTCAGAATTGGCGCACAGCTTTGTGGGGCACAAAGCAGGGTTGCATTGTTATGAACGGATTTCGGATTAGGGTGTGCCCAGCGGCTTGAGTCGGGTGGGGCAGCGCCTTAAGCCATAAGCAGGTCACGTGGGGTCATAGGGGAGATGGCTGGTGGAGCACAAAATGGAATCAGTCCTGCTCTGCTTGTCCAGGGGTAAGGGATTTTTGTTAAATTTACTGGGTCCCACACTGCAGCTCATGCACGTGTGCCACCCTCACAAGGTGTACTCAGCTTGCACACCTTGTGGTGCTAGATCTCTCACACCAGCATGTGGAGGGCACCCTCCTCGCCTTAGTGAATAGGGGCTGGGTGAGCATGGGGCTCAGCCTGAAGGCCAGGCAGCACAGGGGACCAAAGAACCCCAGCCCCGTCTCCACCCAGACTCCCAAACACAGGCAGTCCCAGGGCTCCCCACCCATGGGCAGCTGGCTCCTCAGGAGCTCCCACCAGGATGGCCCCGAGGTCTAGCTCCCTGCTGGAGAGGCATCAGGGAGAAGATAATCAGCCAGCACATGGCAGGACCCACTTCCGCACATGGGAATATGGCCAAGCTGGACCTTCCAGCTCAGCCTACCCTCCAGCGGAAAATCACTGCACGCGCAAGCCGTTGGTCTGCCATGAGAGCCTAGCTAGCCGCCCAGCGCCAGCACCAGAAATGATGTTGTGCCAACCATTTCGGCATTTGGGTGAGCCAGCCAGAGGATCCAATAGCTGCACGTGATAGCTACATGTGATAGACACACACACACCACACAACCAACAAAAGTTGGAATCCACCCAATGTTGTCTAACAGCAGCCAGATGGTTACATACACGACGCTGTGGTCCCCAATAGGATACATGAAAGACGCAATAAACCATGACTTCAGAGGTGCTGGAGGCACAGAGATGTGCCTGCTGGGTTCCAACAAGGAGCACAGAGGGGCAGGAAGCATCCTACGGAGGGGAGGCCCCTCCTTGGAAAGGACATCATGTCCCTGTGAAGGCTACGGACGGTGAAATCTGTCCTCCACTCTTTCAGCTTCTGGTTTACCTCCTACGTGCCATTTTCCTCAATCATAAGACCAAAAATTTATTTTATGTTTTTAAATTTCTTTTATTGGAGTCCAATTTGTATGAATTCTTGCTTCAGCAAGGGTGTCATTCAGGAGGAGAGGAGAGATAATGATTTTCCCAGACAGGCAAAATATAAAGGAGTTCATGACCATTTAACCAGTCCAGTAAGGAATTTTAAGAGGGACTCTTCTAGTGGGGGAAAAAAAGAGACCAAAAACAACAACTCTAGAAAGGACAAGAGAACGTCACCAGAAACACCAACTCTTCCGGTAACACAAAATCACAAAGTTCATATCTTTGAATAATCACTCTGAATGCTGATAGACTAAATGCTCCAATCAAAAGATATAGGGTATCAGAGTGGCTTAAAAAACAGGATCTGGGATGCCTGGGTGGCTCAAGGTGTTGAGCATCTGCCTTTGACTCAGGGTGTGATCCTGGAGTTTGGGATCGAGTCCCATATGGGGCTCCTGGTGGGGAGTCTGCTTCTCTTTCTCCCTAATTTTCGGCCTCTCTCTCTCTCTCTCATAAATAAAATCGTTATTAAAAAAACAAGATCCATCTGTATGCTGCCTACAAGATGCTCACCTTAGACCTAGACACACCAGCAGATTGATAGTCAGGGGAGGGAAAATCATCTACCACGCTAATGGATATCAAACGAAAGCTGGAGGACCCATACTTATATCAGACAAAAGAGATTTGAAACCAAACCCTGGGGGACACCTGGTGGCTCAGTTGTTGAGCATCTGCCTTCAGCTCAGGGTGTGATCCTGGGATCCCAGGATCGAGTCCCACATCGGACTCCCTTAGGGGAGCCTGCCTCTCCCTCTGCCTATGTTTCTGCCTCTGCTTCTCTGTGTATCTCTAATGAAAAAATAAATAAAATATTTAAATCTCAAAAAGGAAGAACAAATACTGTAAGAAGAGATGAAGAAGAACATTATTTCATAATTAAAAAGACACTCTATCAAGATCAAACAACTAAATATTTATGCTGCCAACATGAGAGTACCTAAATATAGAAACCAATTAACAACAAACATACAGGAAATCACTGGTAATAATACACTGACAGGGGATTTCAACACCCACTTATGGCAATGGACCGATCATCTAGCAGAATCAACAAGTGAACAATAGCCTTGACACACTGGACCACAGGAACTCAACAGATATAGTCAGAATATTCGATCAGAAAGCAGAATACACATTCCTTTCAACTGCACATGGGACATTCTCCAGAACAGATAATATCAAGGCCCACAAAACAGCTCTCAACAGGTACAACAGTTACAAGAAGGTTGATATCACACCCTGTACATTTTTGGACCACAACGCTATGAAACTTGAAGTCGACAGTAAGAAAAAATTTGGACAGACCAAAAATATGTTGAGTTTATGATCATCCTACTAGAGAATGAATGGAGCAACCAGGAAATTAAAGAGGAAATATAAAACAAACGAAAATTAAAACATGTTTCTCCAAACCTCTGGGATGTAGCAAAGGCAGTCCTAAGAGGGAAGTACATAGCAATACAGGCCTACCTCAAGAAACAAGAAGTCTCCAATACACAACCTAACCCTACACCTGAAGGAGCTGAAAAAGAAATAGCAAACATAGCCTAAAGCCTACAGAAGAAGGGAAAAAATAAAAAAGAGAGCAGAAATAAACAATATAGGAACAACAAAACAGTAGAATGGAAAAACAAAACTGAGAGCTGGTTCTTTAAAATAATTAATAAAATGGATCAAGCCATAGCAAGCCTTATCAACGAGAAAAGAGAAAAGACCTAAATAAATAAAATCACAAATGAGAGAAGAGAGATCACAATCAACACCAGAAAAATAAGACAATTATAAGGTAATAGTATGAAAGATTATACGCAAACAAACTGGGAGACCTGAAAGAAATGGACAAATCCCTAGAAATGAGCAAATGAGCAGAACTGAAATAGGAAGAAATAGAAAGTGTGAACAGACCCATAACTAGCAAAGGAATTGAATCAGCAAGGCACCTGGGTGCCTCAGTGGTTGAGCATGTGCTTTGGCTCAGGTCATGATTCCGGGGTTCCGGGGGATCAAGTCCCACATCAGGCTCCCCACATGGAGTCTCATTTTCCCTCTGCCTATAACTCTGCCTCTCTGTGTCTCGCATGAATACATAAATAAAATCTTTAAAAAAGAGAACAAATACAAAGATGTGAAAGGACCTAAATAAAATCACAAATGAGAAAAGAGAAATAACAACCAACACTAGAGAAATACAAACGATTATAAGAGAACATTATGAAAAATTATATGCCAGGAACCTAGAACCTGGAAGAAATAGATCAATTCCTGGAAATATATAACATAGCAAAAATGAAAAAGGAAGAAATAAGAAACTTGAACAGACAGATAACCAGCAAAGAAATTGAATCTACAATCAAGAATCTCCCAACAGGAGATGCTTAGATCAATAGAACAGAATGGAAAGCCGAAACAAGATACAAACCTGTAACTCTATGATCCATTAATCGACAACAAGGCAGCAAGGAATATCCAATGGCACAAAGACAGTCTCTTCAACAAACCCTAACCCTGACCCCAGGATAAGAACAAATGGTGTTGGGAAAACCAGGCAGCCAAATGCAGAAGAATGAAACTGGACCACTTTCTTACTCCATATATATAAAAAATAAATTCAAAATGGATGAAAGACCTAACTGTGAGACCTGAAACCATACAAAGAAGAAAAGATAGGCAGCAAAGTCTTTGACATTGGCCATTGGATGTTCTTTCTAGATATGCCTCTGAGGTGAGGGAAACAAAAGCAAAAATCCTATTGGGACTTTAAGAAATTGAAAAGCTTCCGAAAAGTGAAGGAAACAACCAAAGCTAAAAGGCAACATACAAAATGAAAGGAGATATTGGTAAACAACACATCCACTAAAGAGTTAGTATGCAAAACACATAAAGCAAATATAAATCTCAAGATCCTAAAAACAAATTATGCAACTGGAGATGGGCAGAAAAATGAATGGACTTTCTCTCTGAAAGACTGCCAGATGGCGACCAGACACAAGGAAAGACACTAAGCATCACCCATCATCAAGGAAATGCAAATAAAAACCACAATGATACTTCACCTGACAGCCGTCATAATGGCTAATATTAACAACATAAGAAAAAACAGGTTTTAGTGAGGCTATGGAGAAGGGGTCCCTCCCTTACACTCCTGGTGGGCATGCGAACAGAAGTAGCCACTGTGGAAAACAGTGTGGAGGGTCCTCTAGTAGTTAAAAATAGGTGATCCCTGGGTGGTGCAGTGGTTTGGTGCCTGTCTTTGGCCCAGGGCATGATCCTGGAGACCGGGGATCGAATCCCACATTGGGCTCCCGGTGCATGGAGCCTGCTTCTCCCTCTGCCTGTGTCTCTGCCTCTCTCTCTGTGACTATCATAAAAAAAATTTTTTTTTAAAGTTAAAAATAGAGCTAACCTACGATTCCAAATTTGCAGAGCTAGGTATTTACCCTGAGGACACAAAAGTACTTTAGTAGATTCGAGGGGGACACGCAGCCCAGTGTTTCTAGCAGCGTTATCAACAACAGCCAAACTGTGGATACAGCCCTACGTCCATCGGCAGATGAACGGGCAGAGACAGTGTGGTAAATATACACACTACGACATCACTCGGTCATCAGAAGGGATGAAATGAAGCCATTTACAATGATGTGGAAGGAGTGAAAGGATTTATGCTAAATAAACTCAGAGAAAGACAGATACCAAATACCATACAATTGCATTCACAGGTGAATTTTAAGAAACCAAACAAACTGGCAAAGGGGCTCAGGGGGGATGAGAGAATCAAGCCAAGATACCCACTCTTAACCACAGAGAATAAACTAATAAATACCAGAGGAAGGTGGGGGATGGGGAATCAGGGGATGGGGACAGTGGAGGGCACCTGTGACCAGTACCAGGCGTTGTATCCAAGTGTTGAATCACTAAGTGGTAAACCTGAAACTATATCATACTGTGTTTACAAACAGGAATTCAAGTAAAACTTTAAAATAATAATTGGTAGTATTGATGAAACATGTGCGCACTAGAGAAAAAATCAGAAAGGCAACTAAAAATCCAAATAAAGAGTATTTAGAGCCACAAATCCCCTCCTTAGCTCAGCTTGGAAGAAGTCTGTAATGTCTATTCTGACCCCATCAGAAGCCTGGATTTTGAGTCTCTGGGGAGGCCACTAATTTGGTGGAGTCAGGCTATCTTTGAACCCAAAACCTAAATAGAGTGCATAAAACTCAACGGCCCAAGATACTAGGAGTCCCAGTGCAGGCACATGCCAGGACCCAAACTCTAACCATACACAGACATAACCCTAACCCTACACTTAATCCTAATGTTAAACTAACCCTTAAACAAGACCCATCACTAATCGACAACCAAACACAAACCCCAAGACCAAAACACATTCAGTGAACCTTCCTGCCAACCCTCACCCTAAATCCTAAACCTATTCGAAACCCTTATCCCTGACCCCTGTCTTAAATCTAACCCTAACCTCTAACCCTAACCTTAACTTAATGTACTCAAATCCTATTCCTAACCTTAACCTGTACCCTAACCCTAACCCTCTAATACTAATCCTATCTCATACCCCAAATGGTACTCTAACTTGTACCCTAAAACTAACTCCTAAACCACTCCCTAAACCTATCTCTTACACTTTTAAAAACCCGTAACCTGACCCTGACCTGACCCTAATCCCTAACTAAACACTAACCCTAACCCTAGCCCTAACCCCTATCCTAAACCTAATCCTCTCCCTAACCCTAAACGTAGCCATAACTTTTACCCTAACCCCTAACACTTACCCCTAACCCTAACTCACACCCTAACCCCTAACCCTAAATGGAAACCTAAGTCCAACCCTAACTGTAACCATAACCCTAACCCCACCTCCAAACCTCCTGTCCTAATCCCTAAAGCCTAAACCCTAAGCCTAACTCTAAATCCTGTCACTAACCCTAACCCCGTTTCCTAATCCCTAACCCCCATCTTAACTCCTAACCACTGACTCTTAACCTTATCCCTCACCCTAACCTGTATTCCGTAACTATAAGCTTAATCACAAACACCTAACATCTAACCTAAGCCTAACCACCAACTGCCTCCCCTCCCGACCCTACCATTCATTCTACCCATTCACTTACCCTGTGGTTCTGAGTAGTCCCTTCTGATGTGGACGTGACCCCCAACAGCGCCTCCAGAGTCCTCCAGGGGGTCCTGAGGAAGCAGGGCTCCTGTGAGTATGGACGTGGCCCCAATTGTTCCTGAGTCATAGTCAGAGTGTCCTGAGGACGCTGGGTCTCCTGTCACTGTGGACTATGCCTCACATCGTCTGGAAGCCTCACAGCAGGTCCTCAGGTGGCCCGGGGCTCCTGTCAGCCTGGACATGGCCACACGTCCCCCAGAAAACTCACCACACGTCCTGAGGAGCTGTGGGCTCCTGTCAGCATAGACGCAGCCCCATATTTCCCGAAGCCAAGTGCATGTCCTGAGGAGGACGGGGGTCCTGTCAGTGTTGAGGTGGCCCAACATTTTCCTCAAGCCTCACCAGAAGACCTGAGGAGGCTGGGGGCTCCTGTCAGCATAGATGTGGCCCCAAATCTTCCCAAACCTTCACAGTGGGTCCTGAGGAGGCTGGAGACTCTTGTCAGTGTGGATGCGACACCCACATTTTTCTTAGGCCTCACCACAGGCCCTGACAAGCCTGGGGTCTTCTGTCCGCATGGATGCATCCCATATTTCCCCAAGTCAACACCAGGGGTCCTAAGGATTCAGCATCCTGTTGTGTCGTGACACAACGTCCTCCCGAAGCATCACCGAGGGTTCTGAGGAGGCCGGGGCTCCTGCCACCATTAATGCGGCCCGCAGCTTCCAGAAGCCTCAACTTATGTCCTGAGGTGGCCCAGGGGCTCCTGTCAGCGTGGATGCGGACCCACATCTTCCTGAAGCTGCGGCTCATCAGCGTGGACGTGTCCCCACCTCCTCCTCAGGCCTCCCCAGCACAGGCTGGCTCCTGTTAGTGCAGGCAGAGGAGGCCTACTGCACATTCATGCCCGCTGGGTGGGGCCTGGGCTCGGGCGCCCCCTGCAGGACGCTCAGGCGCTGCAGGAGGCTGTGCAGAAGGCAGTGGGCGCTCCAGGGGCCGCACCTGCCTCCTTTCAGGTTCCTGCTGTGGCCTGTTAGCTTTGGAAACGTCTCACTGAAACGGAGCCCAACACCTGGCTTCCCCAGAAATACTTAAGGACAAGGAATTGGAGCCCACAGGACGCGAAATGAAATGTGGACCAGAGTTTTACCACGTCCCGCAAAACTCACTCAACCCTCTTCCACTGTGGGCGGGATTGCGGGCTGGTACAGCCACCCTGGAAACAGTGTGGAGGCTCTGCAGGGCGACTCTATTTGTAACATCCAGTGAACAGCAGGTGAACGGCCTGATTTCACTCCGAAGATACAGATGCAGTGAGACTTGGGACACCTGCACCCCAATGTATACAGCAGCCGGGTCCACAGTAGCCACACTGTGGGAGGAGCCTCGGTGCTCTGTGGCAGATGATGGATAAAAAGGATGGGAGATAGATGATGGTCATAGAGAGAGGAATGGAACTCAGCTATCAAAGAGAAGGAAATATTGCCATTTGCAATGACGTGGATAGAACTAGAGGGATCATGTTAAATGAAATAAGTCAGTCAGGAAAGAGAATGACCGTGTGGTGTCATTCATAGGTGGAATTAAAAAGCAAAGCATATAACAACTGTGAAGGGAAGGAAAAACAAATAAGATGAAAACAGTTGCAGGAAATACAGACTCTTTTTTTTAATTTTTATTTATTTATGATAGTCACAGAGAGAAAGAGAGAGGCAGAGACATAGGCAGAGGGAGAAGCAGGCTCCATGCACCAGGAGCCCGATGTGGGATTCGATCCCGGGTTTCCAGGATCGCGCCCTGGGCCAAAGGCAGGCGCCAAACCACTGCGCCACCCAGGGATCCCCAAAATACAGACTCTTAATGATAGGAAACAAACTGATGGTCGTTGGAGGCGGGGAGGTTAACAGGGGACCTGCATGAAGGAGGTCACGTGATGTCACGAGCATTGCCGTTATCTCCAACTGGTGAATCCCTGATTCTTCCTCTGAAAGTATAATACACTATCCATTAATTAATTGGGTTTAAATTAAATTAAGTTAAAAAAATCCATTGTATCAGAGCACATTTCCTTCTGGACTCTCTGTTTTGCTCCTTCAGCTTATGCTGGAACCACCCCCCATGGGACTGGTTTGCCTAAGTAGGCTCCACGCACCGTCCATGGCCCAGCCCAGGGTTAGAACTCACGACCCCTGAGATCAGTACCGGAGGTGAGGTCAGGAGTCAGATGCTTAACCAACGGAGCCAGCTGGGGGCCCGAGAACCACACTGCTTTATCCTTTGTGTCTGTGACATCGTTTGAAATAGGAAAGTGCTGCGTCCCACTCTCTCCTGCTCCTCCAGTACTGATTTGCTGTCCGGGGTCATTTGTGGGGGCAGATTGATGTTATGGTTTTTGTTTTTTTTTTTTTTTTTTTTTTGCTATTTCTAAGATATGCCACCATGATTTTGATAGGAATGACTTTGAAACTGAGGGTGGCTTCAGAAACTGTGGACATTTTCACAAGATGAGGCTCCCACCCCTCGAACCCAGGACGGCCTCCCAGAACAGAGCCATGTATGGCTCAGTGAACAAGTCTTGTGCTCCTATGGTTCAGTCTCATTATTTATTCTCCTTGATGCTTCTGAGAAGGGAGTCACGTCCTTCCTTTCCTTCCTGAGTGCTCATAGTCGGGACAGAGCAAGGCTACTCTGCTCTGTAGGGTCAGTTTGTGTCCTGTGACTTTACTGAACTCACTCCTTAGTTCTAACAGGTTTTGGTGGAGGCTCCCAGGTTTCCTGTTTCCAGTATTGCGTCTTCAGCATATAGGGACAGTGTGACGTCCCCCTTCCAGGTGTGGAACCTTTTCTGTTTACAGCTTAATGTCCTAGAAAGCCCCACAATAGAATCAAAACTGAGCCCAGGCCAAGGGCAGGAAGCCCCTATTAGAATGAGAACAGAGCTCAATGCCCTTGAAGGCCCCATATAAAAATGTACACAGAACTTGAGGAATTGCTCTAGCCCTTCTGGAGGTCCCCGAGACCAGCCCTTAAACCTAAGCAAAAACTCACCTCGGGGTCGAAGTCCGTGCTCCGCACTGTCAGGTATACTTGGACACAAGCTCGAGCTTGTAAATAAACCCTCGTGTGTTTGCTTCGGTGTGGGCTTCTCCATGGTTTTTCGGATTCACAATCTTGGGCACAACAGTCTGAGATAAAAAAAGAAAACCAAAAGCATTTCGGACGCGGGCAAAGTGAAAGCAGGGTTCTGAGAGATGCGCTTGGGGGCTCTTCTGTGGAGGGCTTGCAGACTGGGGGGTGGGATGCTTAGCCCCAGAATCAGAGGACCCAGTGTCCCCTCCCAAATCACGCCAAACAACGCCAATCTCAGGGAGCACCACTGCGCCACCTGCTGGAGGCCAGATGCGCTGAAGACCACCCCAACCCTGACCCTGCAGGTGCATCTCCCAGGCAGATGTACACCTGACAATCAGCACCATGGGCCATCCCCAGACCCCACACAGACCATTCGCTGCCACCAAGTTGTCAGACCCAAGAGGCTGCATAGCTTCAGCGCTGCCTGGAAAGAAGGGTGTAGCTTCCTTTGTATTTTGTGCTTTATTTTCATTTTTTTTATTCTATTTTATTAATTGCCTTATTTTATTTTTTATGTATGTACCTTATATATTTCTTATTTTTACTTTCATGGAACATTAATTGTGTTTGTTATTTTGGGATTTAGAATCTTTTTACAAGGAGGCCAAAATAATCTAGTGGTTTTTTTGGGGGAGGGCAGTTGTTATTGTTTTTCTTGATTTTTCTTTTTTTCCTACTTTCTTTTCTGGAAAATATAATGAGATCGAGAAATTCACCTCCATAAAATAACATGAGGTAGTATTCACAGCCATGAAGTCCATCAAAACAAATATATGATGTCTAAATACAGTTTAAAACAATGATTATAAAGATAGCATCTGGGCTGGAAAAAGAGCACAGAAGAAAACTAGAGAATCCCTTACTGTAGAAATAAAAGAACTAAAATTAAGTCAGGCGAATGTTAAAAATAGTATAACTGAGATGCAGTCCCAAGTGGAAGCCTTAAAAACAAAGAAAGTTATGGACCACAGAGGCAGATTTAGGGAACTCAGCCACTTATTAAAACAATAACATTCATATCATAAGAGACTCAGAAGATGAAGGGAGAGAAAAGGTGGGCCTTACTCATCCAATAGAAACCACAAATACCCACCATTGCTTCAATGTAGATGTAACTGGAAGGTATTATGCTGAGTGAAGTAAGTCAATCAGAGAAGGACAAACATTGTATGTTCTCATTCACTTGGAGAATATAAATAATAGTGAAAGGGAATATAGGGGAAGGGAGAAGAAATGTGTGGGAAATATCAGAAAGGGAGACAGAACATAAAGACTCCTAACTCTAGGAAGCTAACTAGGGGTGATGGAAGGGGAGGAGGTTAGGGATCTGTATGAATGGGTGACGGGCACTGAGGGGGGCACTTGACGGGATGAGCACTGAGTGTTATTCTGTATGTTGTCAAATTGAACACCAATAAAAAGTGAATATATTATTTAAAAAAAAATAAAGGGAAAGAAAGAAATAGTGGCACCTTGGTGGCTCAGTCAGTTAAGCTTCTGCCTTAAGTCAGATCATGATCCAGGTCCCAAGAAAGGCTCCCTGTTTAGCAGGGAACCTGCTTCTCCCTCTCCCTCTGCCCCTCTCACTCATGGTTTTTCTCTCCTCTCTCTCTCAAATAAATAAAAAACATCTTTGAAAAAGAAACAAAAAAAACAAAGCCACAAGAAGAGAAATCTCCCATGTAGAAGAATTTCAAACAATTTGTGCAGACATTCCACCCTCAAGTTGATGAGCATAGCTTCCCACACTTACGTGTGGAATACACATAGTAACTTCCTTCTACAAAATATATTATGAAAAACTTAAAATAATAATGATGATAATAATAATAATAATAATAATAATAATAATAATAATAAGAAGAAGAAGAAGAAGAAGAAGAAGAAGAAGAAGGAGGAGGAGGAGGAGGAAGAGGAGGAGGAAGAGAAGGAGGAGAAGAAGAATCACTTAACTACGGAGAAAGATGACAAACACTACCTCAGCAAGATGATCAGATCGATACCAAGACTGATAAATCATGTTGAAAGTATCTATCCTTTATATGATATAATGAAAATGGCAGTATATCTCTGTATATAATCCACAAAAACAGTTCAATCATGAGATAAACGAAAGACATGTCTCAACTGAGGGAAATTTTCAAAATACTCTACTTCTCAAAGTATTCCAGTGCAACAACAAGGAAAGGCTGAAAGACTGTCACAATCCAGAGGAGCCTAAGAAAACAGGAGGACAAATGGAATGTGATATGAGGGATAGTAACTTAGCAAAAACTAAGGAAATCTGAATAAAGTATGGTCCTTGGTTAATGCAACTATTTTAATATTGATTCATTAGCTAATATTTGTACCATACTGATATAAGATATCAATAATTGGAGAAATTGAGTGCAAGTGCATGCGAATGCTCTGTACTATCTTCTCAATTTCCCTATAAATCTTTCTTTTTTTTCCTAATAAATAAGATTTATTTTGAAAATTGACTTAAATGAATCAGGCTCCCAGTGTGAAGACATTTTAAGAATAGTTAAATTAACTTTTGCCTTATTCTTAAAGACTTCCTTCGATGGGAACAAAGTAATAATTTTATATCAGAAGGAAAGAAAAACACTTATGAACACGTATAATGTCTCCTCAACCTGAAAAGCAGGAATCGGATAATAAATAGCAAAAATCAGATAAAAAATACTTCTATTATAATAGACACCATATTGCAAGGGCATTTAAAATTAGCAATGCATAACATTTATTTCCTTGACATTTGTCTTCCAAAGAGTTCAAAGTGTTTCAGTGTCAGTTGAAACAGGGGAAGAATCTCAGGGAAGAATCCTTCACAGAATAATAGGACCACTGGTAATAATATATCTCAGTTCTTTCCAAATCCATAAAGATGCAATTCCTGAGCAGTGACTGAGCTGTGAAGAAAAAGATGAGAAACCCTCATCCCTCTGAATTACTTGTGTCAGAATATTTTAACCATAGTACTACGGATAGTAGTAAATTATCCTTATTAACAGGAAATACGTCTCAGATTGGAATCTGAGCAATCAAAAGGGCAGAGAAAAAACACTTTGAATCGCTCTTCATCTTATAAAGAGAAAGGACAGCTTTTTTATGTACGAAGTCAGTTGTCAAGATAGCCTTAGGGAATAAGATTCTGCAGCATCGAATCCCGCTGCACAGCTGGGACGCCCACGCCCCAGGTCTTCCTGATCCCAAATCCCTGGGCCTGTCCCCCACACACGCTGCCAGGCTGAGGTCATTTGCAATTGCTCTCTTAGGAGCTCCGGGGAAGGGGGAAGGAGCTAGATAGGATGGGAAGGGATGCAAGGAGGCCAAGAAAATGAAGGCCTTTCCACTTTAAGTTCAGCGTTCGAACACGTCCAGCCATCCCAGGCCCCCGTGAAGAAGAGATGAAATTTACATTACTTCAGTTACAGGAAAAAAACAAAAGTTTACAGCTTAATGCCCTGGAAAGCCCCACAATAGAATAAGAACAGAGCCCACGCCAAGGGCTGGAAGCACCTATTAGAATGAGAACAGAGCTCAATGCCCTTGAAGGCCCCATATCAAAATGTAAACAGAACTTGAGGAATTACTCCAGCCCTTTTGGAGGTCCCCAAGACAAGCCCTTAAAAGGAAAACACCACCTTGGGGTCCAAGACCCTGCTCTGCTGTGTCGGGTGTACTTGGACGCAAGCTCGAGTTTGGAAATCAACCCTTGTCTGTTTGCATCAGTGTCAGCTCCGTAGTGGTTTCTCGGATTCACAATCTTGGGCACAACACCCCCATGTCCCCTCCCACCTGGGCTGAACCACTATCCCCTCCCATCCAGGCTGCCACTCAGTCACCTCCCCGCCCACAACAGCTGGGCAGAGGCCCTCACACAGGTGTCACGGGCACGGTGGACACTTTCATCATGCCTGGCCTCCCAGAGGAAGGAAAGAGGTTTCGGCAGGACACACTCCCATGGTGGCCCCAGGGCTCCCTGCCCAGCACAGCAGTTCGTGACAGGTTGGGGTCTGTGTCCCTGACGCCTGCTCCTCCTCCCCGGGTTTCCCACAGGAAATGAAGGAGGAGGCCCTGGTCTCCTCCAGGGACATCTTGGAGGTAGACTTGGATGTCACCAGGATGTTCGGCAGCCACACCATATTTTGGGATGGCTAGGGGGTCGGGTGAGGCTGCTGGGCCAGGGGTCTTCGGGACACCAAGGGAGGCCCGGGGCCTTCTGGGTAGGGAAAACGGGGCTACTGAGGCCGGGGGAGCAATAGCAGCCAACAACACACTGCTCCATGGTAGGATGCTGGGACTGACACCCGTGCCCACACTCCCGGTGCCTCGGGGATGAGGAGGCCACTAGGATGGGGCCTCCAGGGGTAGCCATGGGAGCTGAAGACCAAAGAGGAGAGGGACGGCTCCCTGAGAAGCAGGGGATGGGGTGGGGATGTGGGGGGCAGGAACCGGACCAGGGGGCCAGGCTGCATAGCCGCGGCTGGAGCAGGACCACATCGATCCCATGAGGGTCGGACGGGTCAGAGTGACACCCTCTCTCGGTGCTTTATATTATTCTAAATTTTATGCATTTAATTTGAGACAATTTGCAATTTGAAAGCATATATAGTAAAATGACCCCCAGATAATGCCCCCGGTCCAGCCAGGGCCCTGCAATGACCACACGGAGCCCCAGGGGCAGGTGTCACTGCAAACCCCAGACTAGTCGCCTTTAACTGTAGATGTCTCCTTAGCATCATAGAGGAAGGAGATTTCCTGTGTCCGCAGCCCCCCCACGACATCCCCCACATTCCCCACTCTCACACCATCCTCCTACATCATCATCCCCAATGGTATCCCACCTACACATCCCCCTCACAGCCACACAGCCCCACACAATCCGCACTCACACTATACCCCAACACCATCACCCCTACACAATCCCCCACACTCCACCACCATCATACCCCTGCCCCCACACCATCCACCACCACACCATTGGCCCCCAGCAATGACCCGATGCAGGTGCCCCCTGTGGGACTTGCTCAGCCTCCCCGGGGTTCTCTGGATACCCTAATCCCATCAGAAGCCCAGGTGTCCCATAGAGTACTCAGGGGTTGCAGGGAGGAGGGAAGACAGGAAGCCCCCGACAGGGTGGGTGCAGTTGAGTGATGCAGAGGACCCACTGTGCCCTGATTCTGCCCACTGTCCCTCATTTAGGGCGGCAAACACTGCACAGGACACCAGCCCTTAACCCATGGGGATCTGGGCTGGCCTGGCCCTGGGCTCTGTGAGGGCTGGGGGTGATTTGAGCCCCCACCACAGGCCCAACACAAAGACTAATGGGATCCAGCACACACAGCCCTGGCTAGCCCTGGATTCTGGCCCCAAGCTGAGCCAGCCCTCTCACAGCTGGATGGTGGGCCCCACCTGCACCCACACCAGGAGGCTGGCTCCTACAGGTGCTGGGGACCCAGGGAGCCTGAGGCCGGGATCCAGCTGCCCTGTGGAGACCCAGCGCAGAAGCCCATGAGCTGCAGGTCAGGTCAGGTCAGCTCTGCTGTCCTCAGAACCGTCTCTCAGACTGAAACCTCAGGACACACGCCCCCACCCAGAGTCCACACATGCTTCCAGGTGGGGGACTCCGGCATCCGTCCCCAACCCATGTCATTCTTGTCCTTCCCTAAGGGACAGAAAGGTCTCCATCCCCAGGGGAAGGCGTGCACCCTCGGCTCTGAGCCCGTTTACTGTAGAAAGTCAATAAAGTGTTGTGGTGTGAAAATGCACAGCCAGCCCGCTTCTGTGTCTCCCAGAACACTGTTCATGTGGCATGGAGAGACCCCCAGAGAGGAGGAGGGGGTACCACCTAGGCCCCACAAGCCCCTGCAGGGGCGCCGCCAGGAACACCCGGCTGACGTCCCCACGTGCCTTACACAGGTGGCCAGATGCCGGGGTCAGGACCCAACAGACTTTACTGGGACTCAGGCTGTGCCCCGCGGGCCAGGAGGGCCTGGGACAGAGTGACACCAGGAAGCCTCAGGTCACCAGGGACTATGCAAAGCGACCCAGAGGTCTGTGCTCCCTCTTTCCAGAAGGCCGTGGCTGGCCGGGTACAGGGCACTTCCTCCCCTCCCCGCATCCCTGTGCCTGTGTGGCTGGGGCAGAGAGGGCCTGCCGGGCGGTCAGCATGGTCCTAGAAGGGATGTTAGGACAGTAGGCCTTTGAGTTGTGCCCAAGATTGTGAATCCAAGAAACCACTGAGGAGTCAACACCGATGCAAACTCCCAAGGGTTCCTTACAATCTGGAGCTTGTGTCCTAGTGCACCCGACACAGCGGAGCAGGGATTTGGACCCTGAGACTAAGAGGTGTAGCTGCTTTATAGGGGCCAGTGGCCCATGGGATACACAGAAAGTTGCACAGTCGTGTTGGTCCACATGCAGGTGGCCGATTGAATTACACCTTACCCTATAGGATCCACTTGACCTGGCCTATTTCTTTGGTCAGAATCGGCGTGCAGTTTTGGCAGGCACAAAGCAGGGTTACATTGTTATGAGCCGATTTACGATTACGGTGTGCCCAGCGGCTTGACTGGGTTGGGGCAACGCCTTAAGACATAAGCAGGTCATGTGGGGGTCATAGGGGAGGTGGCAGTTGTAGCACAAAATGGAATCAGTCCTGCTCTGCTTGTCCAGGGGTAGGCGATTTTTGATAAATTTCCTGGGCCCCACACTTGCAGATCATGCACCTGGGCCACCCTCACCAGGTGGACTCACTGTGCACACCTTGTGGTGCTGGATCTCTCACACCAGTGTGTAGAGGGCACCCTCCTTGCCCTAGTGAGTAGGGGCTGGGTGAACATGGGGCTTGGCCTGAAGGCCAGGCAGCAGAGGACCGAGGAACACCGGCCCCATCACCACCCCTACTCCCACACACAGGCTGCCCCATGGCTCCCCGTAATGGGCACCCGGCACCTCTGGAGATCCACCTAGGGTGGCCCCAAGGTCCGGCTCCCTGCTGGAGAGGCACTGGGGAGAAGAGAAGCAGGCGGCGCTCGGGGAGACCCACTGCTGGACATTGGATTGTGGCCGAGCCAGACCTTCCACCTCAGCTGACCCTCTGGCTGAAATTCACCTCAGGAGCGAGCCCTGGGTCAGCCAGGAGAGCCCAGCTAGCCACCCAGCATCAGCACCAGAAATGAAGTTGTACCAACCATTTCGGCATTTGGGTGACCCAGCCGGAAGATCTGATAGCTGCATGTGACAGCTTCATGTGATAGACACACACACACCCCACAACCAACAAAAGTCAGAATCCCCCCAATGTTGTCAAACAGCAGCTGGATGGTTACATACACGACGCCGTGGTCCCCAATAGGATACCTGGAAGATGCTATAAACCATGACTGCAGAGGTGCTGGAGGCACAGAGATGTGCCTGCTGTGTTCCAAAAAGGAGCACAGAGGGGCAGAAAGCATCCTATGGGGGGGGGGGCCCTCCTAGGAAAGGACACCAGGACCCTGTGAAGCCCACGGATGGTGAAATCATTCCTCTTCTCTTTCAGCTTCTGCTTTTCCTACTAAATGCCATTTTCCACAATCATAATAGCAAAAATTTATTTTATGTTTTCATATTTCTTTTTATTGGAGTCCAATTTGTATGAATTCTTGCTTCAGCAAGGGTGTCATTCAGGATAGAAAGAGAGAGAAAGATTTTCCCAGACAGGCAAAGTATAAAGGAGTTCATGACCACTAAACCAGTCCAGTAAGGAATTTTCAGAGGGACCATTCTAGTGGGGGAAAAAAGAGACCAAAAGCAACAAAGACTAGAAAGGACAAGAGAACGTCACCAGAAACACCAACTCTTCTGGTAACACAAAGGCACAAAGTTCATATTTTGAATAAGCACTCTGAATGCTGATACTAAATGCTCCAATCAAAAGATATAGGGTATCAGAGTGCCTTAAAAAACAAGATCCGGGATGCCTGGGTGGCTCAGGGTTTGAGCCTCTGCCTTTGAATCAGGATGTGATCCTAGAGTCTGTGATCGAGTCCCATATTGGGCTCCTGGTGGGAAGCCTGCTTCTCTCTGGGCCTAATTTTCTGCCTCTCTCTCTCTCTCTCTCTCTCTCTCTCTCATGCTCTCAAAAATAAAATCGTTATTAAAAAAACAAGGTCCATAGGTATGCTGCCTACTAGATGCTCACCTTAGACCTATACACACCAGCAGATTGAAAGTCAGGGATGGAAAATCATCTATCATGCTAATGGTTATGAAAAGAAAGCTGGAGGACCAATGCTTATATTAGAAAAACTAGATTTGAAACCAAACCCTGGGGGACACCTGGTGGCTCAGTCGTTGAACATCTGCCTTTGGCTCAGGGTGTGTTCCTGGGATCCCAGGATCGAGTCCCACATCGGCATCCCTTTGGGGAGCCTTTCTCTCCCTCTGCCTATGTTTCTGCCTCTGCTTCTCTGTGTATCTCTCATGAATAAATAAATAAAATATTCAATCTCAAAAAAGAAAGAACAAATACTATAAGAAGTGATGAAGAAGGGCATTATTTCATAGTTAAAAAGACTCTATCAGGATCAAACAACTAAATATTTATGCTGCCAACATGGGAGTACCTAAATATGGAAAACAATTACCAACAAATGTACAGGAACTCACTGATAATAATACAATGACGGGATTTTAACACCCACCCACTTATGGCAATGGACCGATTGTCTATGCAGGAAATCAACAGGGGAACAATAGCCTTGACACACTGGACCACAGGGACCCAACAGATATAGTCTGAACATTTCTTCCTAAAGCAGAATACACGTTACTTTCTTTTTTTTTAAAGATTTTATTTATTTATTCATGATAGTCACACAGAGAGAGAGAGAGGCAGAGACATAGGCAGAGGGAGAAGCAGGCTCCAAGCAGGGAGCCCGATGTGGGATTTGATCCCGGGTCTCGAGGATTGCGCCCTGGGCCAAAGGCAGGCGCCAAACTGCTGCACCACCCAGTGATCCCAGAATACACATTCCTTTCAAGTGCACTTGGGACATTCTCCAGAACAGATCATATCATAGGCCACAAATCAGCCTTCAACAGGTACAACAGGTTCAAGAAGTTTGATATCACACCCTGTATATATTTTTTTTAATTTTTATTTATTTATGATAGTCACACAGGGAGAGAGAGAGGCAGAGACATAGGCAGAGGGAGAAGCAGGCTCCATGCACCGGGAGCCTGACGTGGGATTCGATCCTGGGTCTCCAGGATCGTGCCCTGGGCCAAAGGCAGGTGCCAAACTGGTGCGCCACCCAGGGATCCCCACCCTGTATATTTTTGACCACGATGCTATGAAACTTGAAGTCGGCAGTAAGAAAAAATTTGGACAGACCAAAAATACGTGGAGATTATGAACATCCTACTAGAGAATGAATGGAGCAACCAGGAGATTAAAGAGGAAATTTAAAACAAATGAAAATGAAAACATATTTCTCCAAACCTCTGGGATGTAGCAAAGACAGTCCAAAGAGGGAAGTACATAGCAATACAGGCTTACCTCAGGAAACAAGAAGTCTGGGATCCCTGGATGGCACAGTGGTTTGGCACCTGCCTTTGGCCCAGGGCGCGATCCTGGAGACCCGGGAACGAATCCCACATCGGGCTCTTGGTACATGTAGCCTCCTTCTCCCTCTGCCTATGTCTCTGCCTCTCTCTCTCTCTATCATAAATAAATAAAAATTAAATAAAATGTTTAAAAAAAAGGAAACAAGAAGTCTCTAATACACAACCTAACCCTACACCTAAAGGAGCTGGAAAAGGCATAGCAAACGAAGCCTAAAGCCTACAGAAGAAGGGAAAAAATTAAGATGAGAGCAGAAATAAACAATACAGAAATAAAAAAACAGTAGAATGGAATAATGAAACTAAGAACCGGTTCTTCAAAATAATTAATAAAATGGATCAAGCCCTATCCAGGCTTATGAATGAGAAAAGACCTAAATAAATAAAATCACAAATGAGAGAAGAGTGATCACAATCAACACCAGAAAAATAAGACAATTATAAGGGAATACTATGAAAGAATATATGTTAACAAACTGGGAGACCTGGAAGAAATGGACAAATCCCTAGAAATGTGCAAATGAGCAAAACTGAAATAGGAGAAATAGAAAATGTGAACATACCCATAACTAGCAAAGGAATTGAATCAGCAAGGCACCTGGGTGCCTCAGTTGTTGAGCATGTGCTTTGGCTCAGGTCATGATCCTGCGGTCCTGGGGAATCAAGTCCCACATCAGGCTCCCCGCATGGAGCCTCATGTTCCCTGTGCCTATACTTCTGCATCTCTGTGTCTCGCATGAATACATACATAAAATCTTTAAAAAAGAAAAAAGATAAAAAGATGAGAAAGGACCCAAATAAAATCAGAAATGAGAAAAGAGAAATAAAAACCAACACTAGAGAAATACAAAAGATTATAAGAGAATATGATGAAAAATTATATGCCAGCAACCTAGAACCTGGAAGAAATAGATCAATTCCTGGAAATATATAACATAGCAAAAATTAAAAATGAAGAAATAAGAAATTTGAACAGACAGTTGACCAGCAAAGAAATTGAATCAGCAATCAGGGTTCTACCGATAGGAGATGCTTAGATCAATAGAACAGAATGGAAAGCCAAAACAAGATACAAACATGTATCTATGACCCATAATGGACAACAAGGCAGGAAGGAATATCCAATGGCAGAAAGACAGTCTCTTCAACAAACCCTAACCCTGACTGCAGGATAAGAACAAATGGTGTTGGGAAAACCAGGCAGCCACATGCAGAAGAATGAAACTGGACCACTTTCTTACACCATATATATAAAAAATAAATTCAAAATGGATGAAAGACCTAAATGTGAGACCAAAAAACATATAAAGAAGAAAAGATAGGCAGCAATGACTTTGACATTGGCCATTGGATCTTCTTTCTAGATATGCCTCTGAGGTGAGGGAAACAAAAGCAAAAATCCTATTGCGATTTCATCAAATTGAAAAGCTTCTGCAAAGTGAAGGAAAGAACCAAAGCTAAAAGGCAACATACAGGAGCAGGGGCAAGATGGCGGAAGAGAAGCGTCCCCAAGTCACCTGTCCCCTCCAAATTACCTAGATAACCTTCAAATCATTCTGAAAATCTTCGAATTCTGCCTGAGATTTAAAGACAGACCAGCTGGAATGCTACAGTGAGAAAAGTTCGCGCTTCTATCAAGGTAGGATGACGGGGGGAAAAAGAAATAAAGAAACAAAAGGCATCCAAGTGGAGGGGCCCCACGAGGAGCCGGGCTAAGGCCAGGCGGTGTGCCCCCTGGTCAGGAGAGCTTTGTCCCAGAGAAGCAGGATCAGCACCAATCTTCCTGGGCAGAATGGCGCCCACAGGGATTCAGAGCAGGACCCCAGGAAGGCGGGGATACCCTCGTGCTCCCTGGGACACTAAGAGACACCTGCACTCCAGGAGAGTGCACCAAGCTCCCTAAGTGCTGCAGGGCAAGTGCACTGACTTGGGAGCAGCTCAGAGGGGTTTGGGCAGGGCTCTGCATGGAGCGGGTTGCATGCCCCGGGAGCAGCTTGGTGGCAGTGCCTCAAGCAGAGGAAGTGGCTCCATGCAGAGGGGGCTGTGCGGCTCTGGAAGCAACTCGGAGGTGCTCAGGCGGCGGCTCCCTGAGGGGGCTGCCCGACCAGGAGCAGCTCAGAGGGGCTGGGTGGCAGCTGTGGGGAGAGACGGCTGCACAGACAGGAGCGTGAATCCAATAGCGCAGGCCCCAGAGCCCAGGATTTGGCCTCCCCTGGGACAGGCAGAGGCCCGGATGGCCCAGGACAACAAGGATGCTCCTGCCCAGAGCTGAGCAGATCAGCGGTCCCGGCCCAGAGCCTCCAGGCCCTGCAGATGGACTGCTCTGGAGTTACTGTGGGTGCTGAATACAGGTATCCAGAGCTGGCCGCTGCCACAAGGGTTGTTCCTCCTGAGGCCTCACGGGGTAAACTACGCCCACTGAGCCCTGCACCAGGCAGGGGACAGAGCAGCTCCCCCAAGTGCTAACATCTGAAAATCAGCACAACAGGCCCCGCCCCAGAAGTCCAGCTAGACGGACAAGTTCCAGGGGAAGTCAAGGGACTTAAAGTATACAGAATCAGAAGATACTCCCCCATGTTTTTTTTTTATTTCTGATTGCTTCGCCCTCCCTTTTCCCCCTTCTTTCCTTTTCTTTCCTTTTCTTTCTCTTTTTATTCTCTTTTTTCTTCTATCTTCCTTTATTCTTTTTTCTTTTTCTCTTTTCTTTCCTTCTTTCTCTCCTCTCTTTTTCTCCTTTTCCCAATACAATTTGTTTTTGGCCACTGCACTGAGCAAAATGACTAGAAGGAGAAGCTCACCTCAAAAGAAAGAATCAGAAACAGTCCTCTCTCCCACAGAGTTACAAAATCTGGATTAGAATTCAATGTCAGAAAGCCAATTCAGGAGCACTATTATACAGCTACTGGTGGCTCTAGAAAAAAGCATAAAGGATCAAGAGACTTCATGACTGCAGAATTTAAATCCAATCAGGCAGAAAGCAAAAATCAATTGAATGAGATGCAATCCAAACTAGAAGTCCTAACGACGAGGGTTAACAAGGTAGAAGGACGAGGGAATGACATAGAAGACAAGTTGATGGCAAAGAGGGAAACTGAGGAAAAAAGAGACAGACAATTAAAAGACCAGAAAGACAGATTAAGGGAAATAAATGACAGTCTGAGGAAGAAAACCTACCTGTAATTGGGGTTCCCGAGGGCGCCAAAATGGACAGAGGGCCAGGATAAGTATTTAAACAAATCCTAGCTGAAAAATTTCCTAATCTGGGAAGGGAAACAGGCATTCAGATCCAGGAAATAGAGAGATTCCCCCCTAAAATCAATAAAAACCGTCCAACACCTTGACATTTAATAGTGAAGCTTCCAAGTTCCAAAGATAAAGAGAAGATCCTTAAAGCAGCAAGAGACAAGAAATCCCTGACCTTTATGGGGAGGAGCATTAGGGTAACAGCAGACGTCTCCACAGCGACCTGGCAGCCCAGAAAGGGCTGGCAGGATATATTCAGGGTCCTCAATAAGAAGAACATGCAACCAAGAATACTTTATCCAGCAAGCTCTCATTCAAAATGGAAGGAGAGATAAAGAGTTTCTAAGACAGGCAGGAACTGAAAGAATATGTGACCTCCAAACCAGCTCTGCAAGAAATTTTAAGGGGGACTCTTAAAATTCCCCTTTAAGAAGAAGTTCAGTGGAAAAATCCACAAAAACAAGAACTGAATAGATATCATGATGACACTAAACTCATATCTATCGATAGTAACTCTGAACATGAACGGGCTTAATGACCACGTCAAAAGGCCCAGGGTTTCAGACTGGATAAAAAATCAGGACCCATCTATTTGCTGTCTACGAGAGACTCATTTTAGACAGAAGGACACCTACAATCTGAAAATTAAATGTTGGCGAACCATTTACCATTCAAATGGTCCTCAAAAGAAAGCAGGGGTAGCCATCCTTATATCAGACAAACTAAAATTTACCCCGAGGACTGTAGTGAGAGATGAAGAGGAACACTAAATCATACTTAAGGGATCTATCCAACAAGAGGACTTAACAATCCTCAATATATGCCCCGAATATGGGAGCTGCCAAATACTTAAACCAATTAATAACCAAACAAAGAAATACTTAGATAATAATTATCTTATACTTGGTGACTTCAATCTAGCTCTTTCTACCCTCGATAGGTCTTCTAAGCACATCTCCAAAGAAACGAGAGCTCTAAATGATACACTGGACCAGATGGATTTCACAGAAATCTACAGAACTTTACATCCAAACTCAACTGAATGCACATTCTTCTCAAGTGCACATGGAGCTTTCTCCAGAATAGACCACATACTGGGTCACAAATAGGGTCTGAACCGATACCAAACGATTGGGATCGTCCCCTGCATATTCTCAGACCATAATGCCTTGGAATTAGAACTAAATCATAACAAGAAGTTTGGAAGGAGCTCAAACACGTGGAGGTGAAGGATCATCCTGCTAAAAGATGAAAGGGTCAACCAGGAAATTAAGGAAGGATTAGAAAGTTTCATGGAAACTAATGAGAAAGAACATACAACCATTAAAATATTTGGCTTGCAGCAAAAGCAGTCCTAAGGGGGAAATACATCACAATATAAGCATCTATTCCAAAACGCGAAACTACTCAAATACAAAAGCTAACCTTACACATAAAGAGGCTAGAGCAAAAAAAAAGCAGATAGATCCTACACCCAACAGAAGAATAGAGTTAATTAACATTCGAGCAGAACTCAAGGAAATTGAGACCAGAAGAACTGTGGAACAGATCAACAGAAGGAGGAGTTGGTTCGTTGAATGAATTAATAAGATAGACCATTAGCCAACCTTATTAAAAAGAAGAGAGAGAATATTCAAATTAATAAAATCATGAATGAGAAAGGAGAGGTCACTACCAACACCAAGGAAATACAAAGGATTTTAAAAACATTATGACCAGCCATACACCAATAAATTAGGCAATCTAGAAGAAATGGACGCATTCCTGGAAAGACAGAAACTGCCAGAACTGGAACAGGAAGAAATACAAAACCTGAATAGGCAAAAACCAGGGAGGAAATTGAAGCAGTCTTCCAAAACCTCCCAGGACACAAACGTCCAGGGCCAGATGGCTTCCCAGGGGAATTCTATCAAACGTTTAAAGAAGAAACCATACCTATCCTACTAAAGATGTTTGGAAAGTTAGAAAGAGATAGAGTACTTCCAAATTCATTCCATGAGGCCAGCATCACCTTAATTCCAAAACCAGACAAAGACCCCACCAAAAAGGAGAATTACAGACCAATAGCCATGATGAACATGGATGCAAAAATTCTCAACAAGATACTAGCCAATAGGATCCAAAAGTACATTAAGAAAATTATTCACCATGACCAAGTAGGATTTATCCTCGGAACACAGGCTGGTTCAACACTCGTCAAACAATCAATGTGATTCTTCATATCAGCAAGAGACAAACCAAGAACGATATGATCCTCTCATTAGATGCAAAGAAAGCATTTGACAAAATAGAGCATCCATTCCTGATCAAAACACTTCAGAGCATAGGGAGAGAAGGAACATTTCTCGTCATCTTAAAAGCAATCTAGGAAAAGTCCACAGCAAATATCATTCTCAGTGGGGCCGCACTGGAGGCCTTTCCCCAAAGATCAGGAACAAGACAGGGATGTCCACTCTCCCACTGCTATTCAACATAGTACTGGAAGTCCCAGCCTCAGCAGACAGCAAAAAGACATTAAAGGCATTCAAATTGGCAAAGAAGTAGTCAAACACTCCCTCTTCTCAGATGACATAATACTTTACCTAGAAAACCCAAAAGCCTCCACCCCAAGATTGCTAGAACACATACAGCAATTTGGTAGCATTGCAGGATACCAAAATCAATGCCCAGAAATCAATGGCATTTCTATACACTGACAATGAGACTGAAGAAAGAGAAATTAAGGAGTCAATTTCATTTACAATTGCACCAAAAAGCTTAAGATACCTAGGAATAAACCTAACCAAGGAGGTAAAAGATATACCCTAAAAACAATAGAACACTTCTGAAAGAAATTGAGGAAGACACAAAGAGATGGAAAAATATTCCATGCTCATGGATTGGCAGAATTATCATTGTGAAAATGTCAATGGTACCCAGGCAATGAACACGTTTAATGCAAGCCCTATCAAAATACCATGGACTTTCTTCAGAGAGTTAGAGCAAATTATTTAAGATTTGTGTGGAATCAGAAAAGACCCCGAATAGCCAGGGGAATTTAAAAAAGACAACCTTATATGGGGACATCACAATGCCAGATTTCAGGGTGTACTACAAAGCTGTGGTCATCAAGACAGTGTGGTACTGGCACAAAAACAGACAAATAGATCAATGGAACAGAATAGAGAACCCAGAAGTGGACCTTGAACTTTATGGTCAACTAATATTCGATAAAGGAGGAAAGACTATCCATTGGAAGAAAGACAGTCTCTTCAATAAATGGGGCTGGGAAAATGGACATCCACATGCAGAAGAATGAAACTAGACCACTCTCTTTCACCATACACAAAGATAATCTGAAAATGGATGAAAGATCTAAATGTGAGACAAGATTCCATCAAAATCCTAGAGGAGAACACAGGCAACACCCTTTTTGAACTTGGCCACAGTAACTTCTTGCAAGATACATCCACGAAGGCAAAAGAAACAAAAGCAAAAATGAACTGTTGTGATTTCATCAAGATAAGAGGCTTTTGCACAGCAAAGGATACAGTCAACCAAACTAAAAGACAACCTACAGAATGGGAGAAGATACTTGCAAATGATGTATCAGATAAAGGGCTAGTTTCAAAGACCTATAAAGAACTTCTTAAAATCAACACTAAAGAGACAAAGAATCCAATCATGAAATGGGCAAAAGACATGAAGAGAAATCTCACAGAGGGAGACACTGACATGGCCAACATGCACATGAGAAAATGCTCTGCATCACTTGCCTCAGGGAAATAGAAATCACACCAGTGAGCATGGGGAAAATTAACAAGGCCGGAAACCACAAATGTTGGAGAGGATGCGGAGAAAAGGGAACCCTCTTACACTGTTGGTGGGAATGTGAACTGGTGCAGCCACTGTGGAAAACTGTGTGGAGGTTCCTCAAAGAGTTAAAAATAGACCTGCCCTATGACCCAGAAATTGCACTCTTCCCTATTTACCCAAAATATTCAGATGCAATGAAACGCCAGGACACCTGCACCCCGATGTTTTTACCAGGAATGTCCACAATAGCGACACTGTGGACGGAGCCATGGTGTCCATTGAAAGATGAATGAATAAAGAAGATGTGATTTATGTATACAATGGAATATTCCTCAGCCATTAGAAACGACAAATACCCACCATTTGCTTCAACGTGGATGGAACTAGAGGGTATTATGCTGAGTGAAGTAAGTTAATCGGAGAAGGACAAATGTATGTTGTCATTCAATGCGTTAATATAAATAATAGTGAAAAGGAATATAAGGGAAAGGAGAAGTAATGTGTGGGAAATATGAGAAATGGAGACAGAACATAAGGACTCCTAACTCTGAGAAAGTAACTAGGGATGCTGGGAGGGGAGGAGGGCAGGGGGTGCGGGTGAATGAGTGATGGGCACTGAGGGGGGCACTTGCCGGGATGAGCATGGGTGTTATTCTGTTTGTTGGTAAACTGAACACCAATAAAAAATAAATTTACTAAAAAAAAAAGTTCAAACAACTAAACATTTATGCTGCCAACATAGGAGTACCTAAATATAGAAACCAATTAACAACAAACATACAGGAAATCACTGATAATAATACAATGACAGGGGATTTTAACACCCACTTATGGCAATGGACTGATCGTCTATGCAGAAAATCAACAGGGGAACAATAGCCTTGACACACTGGACGACAGGGACTCAACAGATATAGTCTGAACATTTCTTCCTAAAGCAGAATACACATTCCTTTCAAGTTCACATGGGACATTCTCCAGAAAAGATCATATCATGGGCCACAAATCAGCCCTCAATAGGTACAACAGGTACAAGAAGGTTGATATCACCCCTTGTACATTTTCGGAACACAACGCTATGAAACTCGAAGTCGACAGTAAGAAAAAAAATTGGACAGACCAATAATACATGGAGATTATGAACATCCTACTAGAGAATGAATGGAGCAACCAGGAAATTAAAGAGGAAATTTAAAACAAATGAAAATGAAAACATGTTTCTCCAAACCTCTGGGATGTAGCAAAGGCAGTCCTAAGAGGGAAGTACATAGCAATACAGGCCTAAAGAAACAAGAAGTCTCCAATACACAACCTAACCCTACACCTAAAGGAGCTGGTAAAGGAATAGGAAACAAAGCCTAAATCCTACAGAAGAAGGGAAAAAATAAAGATGAGAGAAGAAATAAACAGTGCAGAAAAAAACAAAACAGTAGAATGGAATAACGAAACTAAGAGCTGGTTCTTCAAAAATTAATTAATAAAATGGATCACGCCCTAGCCAGCCTTATCAACGAGAAAAGAGAAAACCTAAATAAATAAAATCACAAATGAGAGAAGAGAGATCACAATCAACACCAGAAAAATAAGATGATTATAAGGGAATACTATGAAAGATTATACACTAACAAACTGGGAGACCTGGAAGAAATGGACAAATCCCTAGAAATGTGCAAACGAGCAAAACTGAAATAGGAAGAAATAGAAAATATGAACAGACCCATAACTAACAAAGAAATTGAATCAGTAAGGCACCTGGGTGCCTCAGTGGTTGAGCATCTGCTTTGGCTCAGGTCATGTTCCCGGGGTCCTGGGGGATCACGTCCTACATCAGGCTCCCTGCATGAAGCCTCATTTTCCCTCTGCCTATAACTCTGCCTCTCTGTGTCTCTCATGAATACATAAATAAAGGTGAAGCCACTGTGGAAAACAGTCTGGAGGGTCCTCAAGAAATTAAAAATAGGGGATCCCTGGGTGGCGCAGTGGTTTGGTGCCTGCCTTTGGCCCAGGGCGAGATCCCTGAGACCCGGGATCGAATCCCACGTCGGGCTCCCAGTGCATGTAGCCTGCTTCTTTCTCTCCCTGTGTCTCTGCCTCTGTCTCTGTGGCTATCATAAAAAAAATTAAAAAAAGACGTTAAAAATAGAGCTACCCAACGATTCCAAAATTGCACAGCTAGGTATTTACCCCGAGGATACAAAAGTAGTTTAGTAGATTTTAAGAGGAACATGCAGCCTAGTGTTGGTAGCAGCGTTATCAACAACAGCAAAACTGTGTATAGAGCCGAGATGTCCATCGACAGATGAATGGGCAGAGACGATGTGTTAAATATACACATTGCAACATCACTGGGTCATCAGAAGGGATGAAATGAAGCCATTTACAATGACGTGGGAGAAGTGGAAGGGACTTAAGCTAAATGAACTCAGTCAGAGAATACAGATTCCAAATACCATACAATTGCATTCACATGTGAATTTTAAGAAACCAAACAAACTGGCAAAGGGGCAAAGGGTGGGATGAGAGATGCAAACCAAGAAACACACTCTTAACCACAGAGAATAAACTAATAAATACCAGAGGAAGGTGGGGGGTGGGAAATCAGGGGATGGGGATAGTGGAGGGCACCTCTGACCAGTACCAGGCGTTGTATTCAAGGGTTGAATCACTATGTGGTAAACCTGAAACTATATCATACTGTGTTTACAAACAGGAATTCAAGTAAAACTTTAAAATAATAATTGGTAGTATAGAGAAAACATGTGCACACAAGAGATAAAATCAGAAAGGCAACTGAAAATCCAAACAAAGAGTTTTTAGAGCCACAAATCCCCTCCTTCGCTCAGCTCATGAGAATCCTGCCATGCCTATTCTCACCCCAGAGAAGACTGGATTTTGATTCTCTGGGGAGGCCACTGACTTGGTGGAATCAGGCTATCTTTGAAACCAAAACCTAAATAGAGTGCATAAAACTAAACTGCCCAAGACGCTAGGAGTCCCAGTGCAGGCACATGCCAAGACACAAACTCTAACCATACACAGATATAACCCTTACCCTACACTTAAGCCTAATGTTAACCTAACACTTAAACAAGAACTATCACTAATCAAAAAACCAAACACAAACCCCAAGACCGAACCACATTCACTGACCTACCTGCCAAGCCACACTAACTCCTAAACCTATTCTGAGGTTTCCTTAACCCTGACCCTTACCTTAAATCTAATCGTAACCCTAACCTCTAACCCTAACCTTAACTTAATGTACTCAAATCCTATTCCTAACCTTAATTTGTACCCTAACCCTAACCCTCTAATACTAACCCTATCTCATACCCCAAACTGTACACTACCCATACCCTAAAACTAATCCCTAACCCACTGCCTAACCCTATCTCTTACCCTTTTCCAAAACCATACCCTGACCCTACCCTGACCCTATCCGTAACCCCTAACCAAACAATAACCCTAACACTAGCACTAAACCCTATCCTAAGCCTAACCCTCGCCCTAACCCTAAACCTAGGCCTAACTTTAACTCTAACCCTTAACGCTAACCCCTAACCCTAACTCACACCCTAACCCCTAACCCTAACTGCAAACCTAATCACAACCCTAACACTAACCATAACCCTAACCCCAACTCCTAACATCCTGCCCTAATCCCTAAGCCTAAACCCTAACCCTAACTCTAAATCCTGTCCCTAACACTAACCCTAACCCCTTTCCCTAATCCCTAACCCCCAGCCTAACTCCTAACCATTGACCCTTACCCTTATCCCTCACGCTATCCTCTAATCTGTAACCATAAGCATAATCACTAAACCCTAACATCTAACCTAACTTAACCACCAACTGCCTCCCCTCCCCTGACCCTACCATTCATTCTACCCATTCACTTACCCTGTGGTTCTGAGTAGTCCCTTCTGATGTGGACGTGGCCCCCAATGGCACCTCCAGAGTCCTCCAGGGGGTCCTGAGGAAGCCAGGATCCTGTGAGTGTGGATGTGGCCCCACGTGTTCTTGGGTCATAGTCAGCGGGTCCTGAGGACACGGGTCTCCTGTCACTGTGGACTATGCCTCACATCCTCTGGAAGCCTCACAGCAGGTCCTCAGGAGGCCGAGGGCTCCTGTCAGCCTGGACATGGCCCCATGGCCCCCAGAAAACTCACTGCGGGTCCTGAGGGGGCTGTGGGCTCCTGTCAGCATAGACGCAGCCCCATATGTCCTGAAGCCAAAGTGCTGATCCTAAAGAGGCTGGAGACTCCTGTCAGTTTGGATTCGGCACCCACATTTTTCTTACGCCTCACCACAGGCCCTGACAAGGCTGGGGTCTTCTGTCTGCATGGAAGCATCCTCATATTTCCCCAAGTCTACACCGGGGGTCCTGAGGACGTCAGCGTCCTGTTGTTTGGGAGTGGCCCCCAGTCCTCCCATAGCCTCACTGCAGAATCTGAGGAGGCCAGGGCTCCTGACACCATGGATGCGGCCCCCACCTTCCAGAAGACTCAAATTATGTCCTGAGTGGCCCGGGAGCTCCTGCCAGAGTGGACGCAGCACCACAGCTTCCTGAAGCCTCCCTGCAGGTCCTGAAGCGGCCCAGGTGTTCCTGTCAGGGTGAATGCGGGCCCACATCTATCCTGGGAATCTGAGCAATCAGATGGGCAGAGAAAAAAACACTTTGACTCGCTCTTCGTCTTATAAAGAGAAAGGACAGCTTTTCTATGTACAAAGTCAGTTGTCAAGATAGCCTTAGGGAATAAGAGTTGCAGCATCAAATCCCGCTGCACAGCTGGGACGCCCGAGCCCCAGGTCTTCCTGATCCCAAATCCCTGGGCCTGTCCCCCAACACAAGCTGCCAGGCTGAGATCATTAGCAATTGCTCTCTTAGGAGCTCTAGGGAAGGGGGAAGGAGCTAGATAGGATGGGAAGGGACACAAGGAGGCCGAGAAAATGAAGGCCTTTCCACTGTAAGTTCAGCATTCCACAAGTACAGCCATCCCAGGCCCCTGTGAAGAAGAGCTGAAATTTACATTACTTCAGTTACAGGAAAATAACAAAAGTTTACAGCTTAATACCCTGGAAAGCCCCACAATAGAATAAAAACTGAGCCCAGGCCAAGTGCAGGAAGCCCCTATTAGAATGAGAATAGATCTCAATGCCTTTGAAGGCCCCATATCAAAATGTAAACAGAACTTGAGGGGGATCCCTGGGTGGCACAGCGGTTTGGCGCCTGCCTTTGGCCCAGGGCACGATCCTGGAGACCCTGGATCAAATCCCACGTCGGTATCCCGGTGCATGGAGCCTGCTTCTCCCTCTGCCTGTGTCTCTGCCTCTCTCTCTCTCTCTCTCTCTCTCTCTCTGTGACTATCATAAAAAAAATAAAATCTTAAAAAAAAAAAAAAAAAAGAAGTTTAAAAAAAAAAGAACTTGAGGAATTGCTCCAACCCTTCGGGAGTACCCCGAGACCAACTCTTAAAACTAAGCTAAAACCCACCTCAGGGTCCAAGTCCCTGCTCTGCTCTGTCGGGTATACTTGGACACAAGCTCAAGCTTGTAAATAAACTCTCATGTGTTTGCCTTGGTGTCAGCTTCTCGGTGGTTTCTCGGATTAGCAATCTTGGGCATAACAGTCTGAGATAAAAAAACAAAACCAAAAGAAGCTCGGACACAGGTAGAGTGAACGCAGGGTTCTGGGGGCTTGGCCGCTCTTCTGTGGAGGCCCCAGCAGACTGGGGTGGGGGATGCTCTGCCCCAGAGCCAGAGGACCCAGAGACCCCACCCGCATCCCGCCTATCAGGGCCAGGTCTCAGGAACAGGGCAGCACAGCCCACTGAGCCCAGAGGCGCTGACGCCCACCCCGCCTCTGACCCGCGCAGGTGCATCTCCCAGGCAGATGTGCACCTGACAATCAGCGCCATGGCCCATCCCCAGACCCCACACAGAGCATTCGTTGCCACCAAGTTGTTGGACCACTGTGGCTGCAGAGCTTAAGGTCTGCCTGGAAAGTAGGGTCTAGATTCCTTTGTACTTTGTGCTCTTTTTTCATTTATTTTCTTTGATTCTTTTTTATTAATTACCTTATTTTAATTTCTATGTATGTACCTTATATATTTCTTATTTTTGCTTTCATAGTACTTTAATTGTGATTCTTAATTTTTTTTCAATTTATTTATGATAGTCACAAACAGAGAGAAAGAGAGAGAGAGAGAGAGAGAGAGAGAGAGGCAGAGACACAGGCAGAGGGAGAAGCAGGCTCCATGCACTGGGACCCCGACGTGGGATTTGATCCAGAGTCTACAGGATTGTGCCCTGGGCCAAAGGCAGGCACTAAACCGCTGCGTCACCCAGGGATCACTTTAATTGTTTCTATTTTGGGATTTAGAATCTTTTAACAAGCAGGCCAAAATAATCTGGGTTTTTTTTTGTTTTGTTTTGTTTTTTGGGGAGGAGTGCAGTTGTTATTGTTTTTCTTGTTTTTTCTTTTTCTTCCTTCTTTCTTTTCTGGAAAATATAATGAGATGGAGAAAATCACCTCCATAAAATAACATGAGGTCTACTCACAGCCAGGAAGTTCATCAATACACATATATGATGTCTAAATACAGTTTAAAACAATGATTATAAAGACAACAGCTGGGCTAGAAAAAGAGCACAGTAGAAAACTAGAGAAACCTTTACTGTAGAAATAAAAGAACTAAAATCTAGTCAGGCCAATGTTAAAAATGGTATAACTGAGATGCAGTCCCAAGTGGAAGCCTTCAAAACAAGAATGGTTATGGACCACAGAGACAGACGTAGGGAAGTCATCCACTTATTAAAACAATAACATTCATACCATAGGAGACTCAGAAGAGGAAGAGAGAGAAAAGGTGGGCCTTTCTCAGACATTAGAAACAACAAATACCCACCATTTGCTTCAAAGTGGATGGAACTGGAAGGTATTTCGCTGAGTGAAGTAAGTCAATCGGAGAAGGACAAACATTGTATGTTCTCATTCATTTGGGGAATATAGATGATAGTGAAGGGAATATAAGGGAAGTGAGAAGAAATGTGTGGGAAATATCAGAAAGGGAGACAGAACATAAAGACTCCTAACTCTGGGAAATGAACTAGGGGTGATGGAAGGGGAGGAGGGTGGGGGTGGGGGTGAATGTGTGACGTGTACTGACGGGCTGAGCACTGGGTGTTATTCTGTATGTGGGCAAATTGAATACCAATAAAAGTAAATTTATTACTAAAAAAAGAAAAAGAAAGAAAAAGTGGCATCTGGGTGGCTCAGTCACATAAGCTATTGTCTTAGGCTCAGATCATGATCCAATTCCCAAGGCAGGCTCCCTGTTTGCAGGGAACCTGCTTCTCCCTCTACATCTGCCCCTCTCGCTCTTGGTTTTTCTCTCCTCTCTCTTTCAAATAAATAAATGACATCTTTAAAAAGAAACAAACAAACCCAGAAGGAAGAGAAATCTCCCATGTAGAAGAATTTCAAAGAAGTTGTACAGACATTCCACCCTCAAGTTGATTAGCATAGCCTCCCACTCATATGTATGGAATACACATAGTAACTTCCTTCTACAAAATAGAATATGAAAATGTGTATATAAAAATGATAATATAATAATAATAATAATCACTTTACTACGGAGAAAGCTGACAAACACTACCTCAGCAAGATGATCAGATTGATACCAAGACTGATAAATCATGTTGATAATATCTATCCTTTATATGATATAATTAAAATGGCAGTATATCTCTTTATATAATCCACAAAAAGAGTTTAATCATGAGATAACAGACATTTCCCAACTGAGGTAAATTTTACAAAATACTCTACTTCTCAAAGTGTTCCAGTTCAACGACAACAAGGAAAGGCAGAAAGACTGTCACAATCCAGAGGAGCCTAAGAAAACATGAGGACAAATGGAATGGGATATGAGGGATGGTAACTTAGCAAAAACTAAGGAAATCTGAATAAAGTATGGTCTTTGGTTAATGCAACTATTTTAATATTGATTCAAGGCTAATATTTGTACCTTCCTAATATACCACCAACATCATATCCCTACCCCACAACATCCACCCCCACACCATCGGCCCCCAGCAAGGACCCAGTGCAGCTGCCCCCTGTGGGACATGCTCAGCCTCCCCGGGGTTCTCTGGATACCCTGCTCCCATCAGAAGCCTGATTGTCCCATAGAGAACCCAGAGGTTGCAGGGAGGAGGGAAGGCAGAGATCCCCGAAAGGCTGGGTGTAGGTGAGTGGTGCAGAGGATACATTGGGCCCTGCCTCCGCCTACTGTCTGTCCTGGAGGGTGGCACACCCTGCACAGGACACCAGCCCCTAACCCAGAGGGACCTGGGCTGACCTGGCTCTGTGCTCTGTGGGGACTAGGTTGAATTGAGCCCCTCCCAGGCCCAACACAAAGACTAATGGGATCCAGGCCTCCATGGTCCTGGCCAGCCCTGGATTCTGGCCCCAGGCTGAGCGAGCCCTCTCACAGGTGGATGTGGCCTCCTGGGCCCTGGGCGTGCCCCACAGATCCAGGTCGCTAACCTAGGGCAGACTGGGGGATCCCGGGACACCCCAGGGTAGGGAGAGGATGGATAGGCCGGTTGGCCCCACCCAACCCCACACCAGGAGGCAGGCTCTTGCAGGTATTGGGGCCCCAGAGGGCCCAAGGCAGGTGTCCAGCTGCCCTGCGGGGCCCCAGTACAGGAGCCCATGAGCTGCAGGTCCAGGTCATCTCTGCTGTCCTCAGAACAGTCACTCAGGATGAAATCTCAGGACACATGCCCCCACCTGGAGTCCACACATGTTCCCACAATGTGGACTCTAGCACCCGCCTCTCCACACCGTGTGATTATTGCCCTCCCCTAAAGGACAGAAAGGTCTCCCTCCCCAGGGGAAGGCGCGCATTAGGCTCTGAGCCCCTTTGCTGTAAAAAGTCAATAAAGTGTTGTGTGAAAATGCACAGCCAGCCCGTTTCTGTGTCTCCCAGAACTCTATGCATGGAGTGTGGAGAGACACCCAGAGAGGAGGAGGGGGCACCATCCAGGCCCCAAACAGCCCCTGCTGGGGCGCCGCCAGGTACACAGAGCTGACATCCACCCGTGCCTTCCAGGGGCAGCCAGACGCCAGGGTCAGGACCCCACAGACTTTACTTGGACTCAGGCTGTGTCCCCTGGGCCAGGAGGGGATGGGACAGAGTGACAGCCAGGGAGCTTCAGGTCACCAGGGTCTGTGCACAGCGACCTGGGAGGTCTGTACTCCCTCTGTCCTGAGGGCCCAGGATGGCCGAGTTCCGGGGCACTTCCTCCCGTCCTCGCATCCCCGTGCCTGTGTGCCTGGGACACAAAGGGCCTGTGGGGCGGTCAGCGTGGCCCCGGAAGGGATGTCAGGACACCAGGCCCTGGTGTTGTGCCCAAGATTGTAAATCAGGGAAACCACCAAGGAGCCCACACCGATGGAAACTCCTGAGGGTTTCTTTACAAGCTGGAGCTTGGGTGTAATTTCACCAAACACAGCGGAGCAGGGACGTGGATCCCGAGACTAAGAGGCATAGCAGCTTTATAGGGGCCAGTGGCCCATGGGATATGCAGAAAGTTGCACAGTCATGATGGTCCACACGCAGGTGGCCAATTGAATTACACCTGACCAAATAGTATCCACTTGAACTGGCCTATTACTTTGGTCAGAATCGTCGCACAGTTTTGGGGGGCACAAAGCAGGGTTACATTGTTATGAGCCGATTTCCGATTAGGGTGTGCCTAGCGGCCTGACTAGGTTGTGGCAGCGCCTTAAGAAAAAAGCAGCTCATGTGAGGGTCATAGGGGAGGAGGCGGGTGTAGCACAAAATGGAATCAGTCCTGCTCTGCTTGTCCAGGGGTAGGGGATTTTTGTTAACTTTCCTGGGTCCCACACTTGCAGCTCACGAACCATGGCCACCCTCACCAGGTGGACTCACTGTGCACAGCTTGTGGTGCTGGATCTCTCACACCAGTGTGTAGAGGGCACCCTCCTCACCCTAGTGAGTAGGGGCTGGGTGAGCATGGGGCTCGCCAGAAGGCCAGGCAGCACAGGGGACTGAGAACCCCAGCCCAGACCCCAACTCGACTCCCATACACAGGCAGCAACAGGGCTCCCCACCATGGGCAGCCAGCTCCTCAGGATCTCCCCCCAGGGCGGCGCTGAGGTCTGGCTCCCTGCTGGAGAGGCTTCTGGGAGAAGAGAAACAGCAGGTGCTCAGTGGGACCCCCTGAGGACATGGGAATTTGGCCGAGTTGGACCTTCCAGCTCAGCTGACCCTCCAGTGGGAAGTCACTGCAGGAGCGAGCCCGGAGTCGGCAAGGAGAGCCCAGCTATCTGCCCAGCGCCAGCACCAGAAATGATGTTGTGCCAACCATTTCAGCATTTGGGTGACCCAGCCAGAGGATCAGATACCTGCACGTGATAGCTACATGTGATAGACACACACACACCCCAAAACCAACAGAAGTCGGAATCCCCCCCAATGTTGTCTAACAGGAGCCAGATGGTTACATACACGACACTGTTGTCACCAGTAGGATACATGGAAGATGCAATAAACCATGACTGCAGAGGTGCTAGAGATACAGAGATGTGCTTGCTGGTTTCCAACAAGGAGCACAGAGGTGCAGGAAGAATCCTACAGAGGGAGGGGAGGCCCCTTCATGGAAAGGACACCATGTCCCTGTAATGGCTACAGATGGTGAAATCTGTCCTCCTCTCTCTTAGCTTCTGGTTTTCCTCCTAAATGCCATTTTCCTCAATCATAAGACCAAAAATTTATTTTATGTTTTTAAATTCCTTTTTATTGGAGTCCAATTTGTATGAATTCTTGCTTCAGCAAGGGTGCCATTCAGGAGAGAAGGAGAGAGAAAGATTTTCTGGACAGTCAACATATCAAGGATTTCATGACCACTTAACCAGTCCAGTAAGGGATTAAGAGGGACTCTTCTAGTGGGGGAAAAAAGAGACCAAAGCAATAAAGACTAGAAAGGACCAGAGAACGTCACCAGAAACACCAACTCTTCTGGTAACACAAAGGAACAAAGTTCATATCTGTGAATAATCACTCTTAATGCTGATAGACTAAATGCTCCAATCAAAAGATATAGGGTATCAGAGTGGCTTAAAACACAGGATCCGGGATACCTGGGTGGTTCAAGGGGTTGAGCATCTGGCTTTGCTCAGTCTGTGATCCTGGAGTCTGGGATCGTGTCCCATATTGGGCTCCTGGTGGGGAGTCTGCTTCTCTCTCTCCCTAATTTTCGGCCTCTCTCTCTCTCTCTGATAAATAAAATCATCATTAAAAAAACAAGATCCATCTGTATGCTGCCTACAAGATGCTCACCTTAGACCTATAGACACCAGCAGATTGATAGTCAGGGGAGGGAAAATCATCTACCACGCTAATGGATATCAAAAGAAAGCTGGAGGACCCATACTTATATCAGACAAACGAGATTTGAAACCAAACCCTGGGGGACACCTGGTGGCTCAGTGGTTGAGCAATGCCTTCGGCTCAGGGTGTGATCCTGGGATCCCAGGATCGAGTCCCACATCACCCTCCCTTTGGGGAGCCTGCCTCTCCCTCTGCCTATGTTTCTGCCTCTGCTTCTCTGTGTATCTCTCAAAAATAAATAAATAATATATTTAAATCTCAAAAAGAAACAACAAATATTGTAAGAAGAGATGAAGAAGAGCATTATTTCATAATTAAAAAGACTATCAAGATCAAACAACTAACTATTTATGCTGCCAACATGAGTACCTAAATATAGAAACTGATTAACAACCAACGTACGGGAAATCACTGATAATAATACACTGACAGAGGATTCCAACACCCACTTATGGCAATGGACCAATCATCTATGCAGAAAATCAACAAGGGAACAATAGCCTTGACACACTGGGCAACAGGGACTCAACAGATATAGTTAGAATATTAGTTCCAAAAGGAGAATAAACATTCTGTTCAATTGCATATGGGACATTCTCCAGAACAGATCATATCAGGGCCCACAAATCAGCCCTCAACAGGTACAACAGGTACAAGAATGTTGATTTCACACCCTGTTCATTCTCAGACCAAGGCGCTATGAAACTGGAAGTCGACAGTAAGAAAACAATTGGACAGACCAAAAATACATGGAGTTTATGATCATCCTACTAGAGAATGAATGGAGCAACCAGAAAATTAAAGAGGAAATTTAAAACAAATGAAAATGAAAACATGTTTCTCCAAACCTCTGGGATGTAGCAAAGGCAGTCCTAAGAGGGAAGTACATAGCAATACAGGCCTACCTCAAGAAACAAGAAGTCTCCAATACACAACCTAACCCTACGCCTGAAGGAGCTGAAAAAGGAATAGCAAACAAAGACTAAAGCCTACAAAAGAAGGGAAAAAATTAGGATCAGAGCAGAAATAAACAATACAGAAACAACAAAACAGTAGAATGGAATAACAGAACTAAGAGCTAGTTCTTTAAAATAAGTAATAAAATGGATCAAGCCCTAGCCAGCCTTATGATGAGAAAAGAGAAAAGACCTAAATAAATAAAATCACAAATGAGAGAAGAGAGATCACAATCAACACCAGAAAAATAAGACAATTATAAGGGGATACTATGAAAGATTATACGCTAACAAACTGGGAGACCTGGAAGAAATGGACAAATCCCTAGAAATGAGCAAATGAGCAAAACTGAAATAGGAAGAAATAGAAAATGTGAACAGACCCATTACTAGCAAAGGAATTGAATCAGCAAGGCACCTGGGTGCCTCAGTGGTTGAGCATGTGTTTGGCTCAGGTCATGATCCCAGGGTCCTAGGGGTTCAAGTCCCACATCAGGCTCCCCCCATGGAGCCTCATTTTCCCTCTGCCTATACCTTTGCATCTTTGTGTCTCTCATGAATACATAAATAAAATATTTTTTTTAAAAAAAGATAAAAAGTTGAGAAAGGACCCAAATAAAATCAGATGAGAAAAGAGAAATAAAAAACAACACTAGAGAAATACAAACGATTATAAGAGAATATGATGAAAAATTATATGCCAGCAACCTAGAACCTGGAAGAAATAGATCAATTCCTAGAAATATATAACATAGCAAAAATTAAAAATGAAGAAATAAGAAATTTGAACAGACAGATAACCAGCAAAGAAATTGAATCAGCAATCAGGGTTCTCCCAACAGGAGATGCTTAGATCAATAGAACAGAATGGAAAGCCAAAACAAGATACAAACCTGTATCTATGACCCATAAAGGATAACAAGGCAGGAAGGAATATCCAATGGCAGAAAGACAGTCTCTTCAACAAACCCTAACCCTGACCCCAGGATAAGAATAAATGGTGTTGGGAAAACCAGGCAGCCAAATGAAGAAGAATGAAACTGGACCACATTCTTACACCATATATATAAAAAATAAATTCAAAATGGATGAAAGACCTAAATGTGAGACCTGAAACCAATCAAAGAAGAAAAGATAGGCAGCAACGTCTTTGACAATGGCCACTGATTTTTCTTTCTAGATATGCCACTGAGGTGAGGGAACAAAAGCAAAAATGCTACTGGGACCTCATCAAAATGAAAAGCTTCTGCAAAGTGAAGGAAACAACCAAAGCTAAAAGGCAACATACAAAATGAAAGGAGATATTGGTAAACAACACATCCAATAAAGAGTTAGTATGCAAAACACATAAAGGAAATATTAATCTCAAGATCCTAAAAACAAATTATGCAACTAGAGATGGGCAGAAAAATGAATGGACTTTGTCTCTGACAAGACAGCCAGATGGCCACCAGACTCACGGAAAGACACAAAGCGTCACCCATCATCAGGAAAATGCAAACCAAAACCACAATGATATGTCAGCTAAGAGCCGTCATAATGGCTAAAATTAACAACACAAGAAACAACAGGTGTTGGTGAGGCTTTGGAGAAAGGGTAGCCTCCTTACATTCCTGGTGGGCATGCGAACACATTTAGCCACTGTGGAAAACAGTGTGGAGGGTCCTAGAGAAGTTAAAAAAATTGGATCCCTGGGTGGTGCAGTGGTTTGGTACCTGTCTTTGGCCCAGGGTGCGAACCTGGAGACCCGGGATTGAATCCCACTTTGGGCTCCAGGGCATGGAGCCTGCTTCTCCCTCTGCCTGTGTCTCTGCCACTCTCTCTGTGACTATCATAAAAAAATTTTTAAAAAGAAGTTAAAAATAGAGCTACCCTACGATTCCAAAATTTCACAGCTAGGTATTTATCCCGAGGATAGAGAAATACTTTAGTAGATTCGAGGAAGGACACGCAGCCCACTGTTTGTAGCAGCGTTATCAACAACAGCCAGACTGTGGATACAGCCCAGATGTCCATCGACTGATGAATGGGCAGAAAGATGTGGTAAATATACACACTGCGACATCACTCGGTCATCAGAAGGGATGAAATGAATCCATTTACGGTGACGTGGAAGGAGTGGAAAGGATTTATGCTAAATGAACTCAGAGAAAGACAGATACCAAATACCATACAATTGCATTCACATGTGAATTTTGAGAACCAAACAAACTGGCAAAGGGGCGGAGGAGGCATGAGAGAAGCAAACCAAGATACACACTCTTAACCACAGAGAATAAACTAATAAATACCAGGGGAAGGTGGGGAGGATGGTGAATCAGGGGATGGGGATAGTGGAGGGCACCTGTGACCAGTACCAGGCGTTGTATCCAGGGGTCTAACCACTATGTGGTAAACCTGAAACTATATCATACTGTGTTTACAAACAGGAATTCAAGTAAAACTTTAAAATAATAATTGGTAGTATAGAGAAAACATGTGCACACAAGAGATAAAATCAGAAAGGCAACTGAAAATCCAAATAAAGAGTATTTAGAGCCACAAATCCCCTCCTTAGCTCAGCTCGGGAGAAACCTGCCATGTCTATTCTCACCCCAGCAGAAGCCAGGATTTTGATTCTCTGGAGAGGCCACTGACTTGGTGGAGTCAGGCTATCTTTGAACCCAAAACCTAAATAGAGTGCATAAAACTAAACTGCCCAAGATGCTAGGAGTCCCAGTGCAGGCACATTCCAAGACCCAAACTCTAACCATACACAGACATAAGTCTAATCCTACACTTAATCTTAATGTTAACCTGACCCTTAAACAAGACCCATCACTAATCGAAAACCAAACACAAACCCCAAGACCAAAACACATTCACGGAACCTTCATGCCAACCCTCACCCTATATCCTAAACCTATTCTAAACCCTTAACCCTGACCCCTACCTTAAATCTAACCCTAACCTCTAACCCTAACCTTAACTTAATGTACTCAAATCCTATTCCTAACCTTAACCTGTACCCTAACCCTAACCCTCTAATACTAATCCTATCTCATACCCCAAACTTTACTCTAACCTGTACCCTAAAACTAACTCCTAAACCACTCCCTATACCTATCTCTTACCCTTTTCCAAAACCGTACCCTGACCCTGACCCTGACCTGACCCTAAACCCTAAATAAATACTAATCCTATCCCTAGCCCTAACCCCTATCCTATACCTAACCCTTGCCCTAACCCTAAACCTAGCCCTAAATTTTACGCTAACCCCTAACCCTAACTCACACCCTAACACCTCACCCTAACTGCAAACCTAAGCCCAACCCTAACTGTAACCATAACCCTAAACCCACCTCCAAACCTCCTGCCCTAAACCCTAAAGCATAACCCTAACCCTAACTCTAAATACTGTCACTAACCCTAACCTCATTCCCTAATCCCTAACCCCCATCCTAACTCCTAACCACTGACCTTACCCTTATCCCTCACCCTAACCTCTAATCCGTAACCATAAGGTTAATCACAACACCTAACATCTAACCTAAGCCTAACCACCAACTGCCTCACCTCCCCTGACCCTACCATCCATTCTACCCATTCACTTACCCTGTGGTTCTGAGGAGTCCCTTCTGATATGGACGAAGCCCCCAATGTCTTGTGCTCTTTTTGTTCAGTCTCCTTATTTATTCTCTGTGATGCACCTGAGAAGGGAGTCACATCCATCATTTCCTTCCTGAATGCTCACTGTCAGGACACAGCAAACCCCACAATAGAATAAAAACTGAGCCCAGTCCAAGGGCAGGAAGCCCCTATTAGAACAGATCTCAATGCCCTTGAAGGCCCCATATCAAAATGTAAACAGAACTTGAGGAATTACTCCACCCTTCAGGAGTTCCCCGAGACCAACTCTTAAAAATAAGCTAAAACCCACCTCGGGGTCCAAGTCCCCGCTCCATTGTGTTGGGTATACTTGGACACAAGCTCGAGCTTGTAAATAAACCCTCATGTGTTTGCATTGGTGTTGGCTTCTCGGTGATTTGTGATTTCTCAGATTCACAGATTCACAATCTTGGGCACAACAGTCTGAGATAAAAAAAGAAAACCAAAAGAAGCTTCGGTGCAGGTAGAGTGAACGCAGGGTTCTGAGAGAAGCCGCGGAGACCCAGGGGCTTCGGGGTTCTTCTGTGGAGGCCCCAGCAGACTGGGGGGTGGGATGCTCAGCCCCAGAGCCAGAGGACCCAGCGTCCCCACCGGCATCCCGCCCATCAGGGCCAGGAATCAGGGAGCAGCACAGTGCCGCCCGCTGGAGCCCAGAGGCGCTGACGCCCACCCCGACTCTGACCCCCACAGGTGCAACTCCCAGGCAGATGTGCACCTGACAATCAGCGCCAAGGCCCATCCCCAGACCCCACACAGACCATTCGCTGCCACCAAGTTGCCAGACCACAGAGGCTGCAAAGCTTCAGCTCTGCCTGGAAAGTAGGGTCTAGATTCCTTTGTACTTTGTGCTCTATTTTTAATTATTTTCTTTGATTCTTTTTTATTAATTGCCTTATTTTAATTTAATGTATGTACCTTATATATTTCTTATTTTTACTTTTATGTTAGTTTAATTGTGTTTCATATTTTGGGATTTAGAATCTTTTAACAAGCAGGCCAAAATAATCTGGTGGGTTTTTTTGGAGGGCAGTTGTTATTGTTTTTCGTGGTTTTTCTTTTTCTTCCTTCTTTTTTTCTGGAAAAAATAATGAGATGGAGAAATTCTCCTCCATAAAATAACATGAGGTAGTACTCACAGCCAGGAAGTTCATCAATAAACATATATTATGTCTAACTACAGTTTAAAACAATGATTATAAAGATAGCAGCTGGGCTGGAAAAAGAGCACAGAAGCAAACTAGAGAATCCCTTACTGTAGAAATAAAAGAGCTAAAATCAAGTCAGTCCAACGTTAAAAATGCTATAACTGAGATGCAGTCCCAACTGGAAGCCTTCAAAACAAGAAAGGTTATGGACCACAGAGGCAGACGTAGGGAAGTCAGCCACTTATTAAAACAATAACATTCGTATCATAGGAGACTCAGAAGATGAAGAGAGAGAAAAGGTGGGCCTTACTCAGGCATTAGAAACAACAAATACCCACCATTTGCTTCAAGGTGGATGGAACTGGAAGGTATTATGCTGAGTGAAGTAGGACAATCGGAGAAAGACAAACATTGTATGTTCTCATTCATTTGGGGAATATAGGTAATACTTAAAGGGAATATAAGGGAAGGGAGTAGAAATGTGTGGGAAATATCAGAAAGGGAGGCAGAACATAAAGACTCCTAACTCTTGGAAATGAACTAGTGGTGATTGAGGGGAGGAGGGCAGGGTTGAGGGTGAATGGGTGACGGGCACTGAGGGGTCACTAGATGGGATGAGCACTGGGTGTTATTCTGATTTGGCAAACTGAACACCAATAAAAAATAAATTTATTATTTAAAAAAAAAGAAGGAAAGAAAGAGTGGCACTGGGGTGGCTCAGTCAGTTAAGCTTCTACCTTAAGTCAGATCATGATCCAGGTCGCAAGGAAGGCTCCGTTTTCAGCAGGGAACCTGCTTCTCCCTCTCCCTCTGCTTCTCTCACTCATGCTTTTTCTCTCTTCTCTCTCTCAAATAAATAAATAACACCTTTGAAAAAGAAACAAAAAAAAGAAACCCACAAAGAAGAGAAATCTCCCTTGTAGAAGAATTTCAAACAATTTGTGCAGACATTCCACTCTCATGTTGATGAGCATAGCTTCCCACTCTTACGTGTGGAATACACATAGTAACTTCCTTCTACAAAATATATTATGAAAAACAAAATAACATGATGATGATAATAACAATAATTAATAATAATGAAAAGAATCACTTAACTATGGAGAAAGATGACAAACACTACCTCAGCAAGATGATCAGATCGATACCAAAACTGATAAATCATGTTGATAGTATCTATCCTTTATATGATATAATAAAAATGGCAGTATATCTCTGCATAAAATCCACAAAAACAATTCATTCATGAGATAAACAACAGACATGTCCCAACTGAGGGAAATTTTACAAAATACTCTACTTCTCAAAGTGTTCCAGTGCAACAACAAGGAAAGGTTGAAAGACTGTCACAATCCAGAGGAGCCTAAGAAAACAGGAGGACAAATGGAATGTGATATGAGGGATGGTAACTTAGCAAAAACTAAGGAAATCTGAATAAAGTATGGTCTTTGGTTAATGCGACTATTTTAATATTGATTCATTAGCTAACATTTGTACCGTACTAATATAAGATATCAATAATTGGAGAAATTGAGTGCAAGTGCATGCGAATGCTCTGTACTATCTTCTCAATTTCCCTATATATCTTTGTTTTTTTCCTAATAAATAAGATTTATTTTGAAAATTGACTTAAATGAATCAGGCTCCAAGTGTGAAGACATTTTAAGAATAGTTTAATTAACTGTTGCCTTATTCTTAAAGAGTTCCTTTGATGGAAACAAAGTAAAAATTTTAGATCAGAAGGAAATAAAAACACTTATGAACATGTATAATGCCTCCCTAACCTCAAAAGCAGGAACGGATAATAAATAGCAAAAATCAGATAAAAATACTTTTAGTATAATAGACACCATATTGCAAGTGCAATTAAAATTAGCAATGCATAACATTTATTTCCTTGACATTTGTCTTCAAAAGAGTTCAGTGTTTCAGTGTCAGTTGAAACAGGGGAAGATTCTCAGGGAAGAATCCTTCACATAATAATAGGACCATTGGTAATAATGTCTCTCAGTTCTTTCCAAATCCATAAAGATGCATTTCCTGAGGAGTGACTGAGCTGGGAAGAAAGAGACGAGAAACCCTCATCCCTCTGAATTACTTGTGTCAGAATATTTTAACCATAGTACTATGGATAGTAAATTATCCTTATTAACAGGAAATACATCTCAGATTGGAATCTGAGCAATCAGATGGGCAGAGAAAAAAGGCTTTGACTCGCTCCTCATCTTTTAAACATAAAGGACAGCTTTTCTATGTAAAAGTCAGTTTTCAAGATAGCCTTAGGGAATAAGAATCTGCAGCATCGAATCCCGCTGCACAGCCGGGGTGCACGCAACCCAGGTCTCCCTGATCCCAAATCCCTGGTCCTGTCCAACACACACTGCCACGCTGAGGTCATTTGCAACTGCTCTCTCAGGAGGTCCGGGGAAGGGGAAAGGAGCTAGATAGGATGGGATGGGATGCAAGGAGGCTGAGAAAATGAAGGCCTTTCCGCTTTAAGTTCAGCGTTCGAACACGTCCAGCCATCCCAGGCCCCTGTGAAGAAGAGATGAAATTTACATTACTTCAGTTACAGGAAAAAAACAAAAGTTTACAGCTTCATGTCCTAGAAACCCCCACAATAGAATAAGAACTGAGCCCACGCCAAGGGATGGAGGCGCCTATTATAATGGGAACAGAGGTCAATGCCCTTGAAGGCCCCATATCAAAATGTAAACAGAACTTGAGGAATTACTCCAGCCCTTCTGGAGGTCCCCGATACAAGCCCTTAAAACTAAGCAAAAACCCACCTCGTGGTCCAAGTCCCTGCTCCGCTGTGTCGGGTGTACTTGGACGCAGGCTCGAGTTTGAAAATCAACCCTTGTGGGTTTGCATCAGTGTCAGCTCCGTAGTGGTTTCTCGGATTTGCAATCTTGGGCACAACATCCCCATGTCCCCTCCCACCTGGGCTGAACCCTTATCCCCTCCCACCCAGGCTGACCCTCAGTCACCTCCTCGCCCACAACAGCTGGGCACAGGCCCTCACACAGGTCCTACAGGCATGGTGGGAACTCCCGCCATGCCCGGGCTCCCAGGGGAAGGAAAGAGGTTTCGGCAGGACACACTCCCATGGTGGCCCCAGGGCTCCCTGGCCAGCATGGCAGCTCATGACAGGTGGGGGTCTGTGTCCCTGACGCCTACTCCTCCTCCCCAGTTTTACCACAGGAAATGAAGGAGGAGGTCCTGGTCTCCGCCAGGGACATCACCCAGGTAGACTTGGACGGCAACAGGACATTCGGCAGCCACACTGTATTTTGGGATGGCTAGGGGGTCGGGTGAGGCTGCTGGGCCAGGGGGCTTCGGGGCCCCGAGGGAGGCCCGGGGCCTTCTGGGTAGGGAAAACGGGTTTCTGAGGCCGGGGGGAGCAATAGCAGCCAACACACACTGTTCCATGGTAGGATGCTGGGGAGGACTCCAGTGCCCACAATCCCGGTGCCTCGGGGATGAGGAGGCCAGTAGGATGGGGCCTCCAGGGGTTGCCATGGGAGCTGAATGCCAAAGGGGAGAGGGACGGCCCCCTGAGAAGCAGGGGATGGGGTGGGGGACGTGGGGGGCAGGAGGGCCTGGGACAGAGTGACAGCCAAGAGGCCTCAGGTCACCAGGGTCTGTGCAAAGCGACCCGGATGTCTGTGCTCCTTCTGTCCAGGAGGTCGTGGCTGGCCAGGTACGGGGCACTTCCTCCCCTCCCCACATCCCCTTGCCTGTGAGCCTGGGGCAGAGAGGGCCTGCAGGGCAGTCAGCATGGCCCTAGAAGGGATGTCAGGACAGTAGTCCCTTGTGTTGTGCCCAAGATTGTGAAACTGAGAAACCACTGAGGAGCCAACACCGATGCAAACTCCCAAGGCTTTCTTTACAAACTGGAGCTTGTGTCCAAGTGCACCCGACACAGCGGAGCAGGGACTTGGACCCTGAAACTAAGAGGCATATCAGCTTTATAGGGGCCAGTGGACCATGGGATATGCAGAAATTTGCACAGTCATGTCAGTTCACACAGGTGGCTGATTGAATTGCACCCTACCGTATAGTATCCACTTGAGCTGGTCTATTACTTTGGTCAGAATCGGCGCACAGATTTGGTGGGCACAAAGCGGGGTTCACTGTTATGAGCTGATTTCTGATTAGGGTGTGCCCAGCAATCTGACTAGGGTGGGGCAGCGCCTTAAGCCATAATCAGGTGATGAGGGGGTCATAGGGGAGTTGGCGGGTGTAGCACAAAATGGAATCAGTCCTGCTCTGCTTGCTCAGGGGTAGGAGATTTTTGTTAAATTTCCTGGGTCCCACACTTGCAGCTCATGCACCTGGGCCACCTGCACCAGGTGGACTCAGCGTGCACACCTTACGGTGCTGGATCTCTCACACCACCGTGTGGAGGGCACCCTTCTTGCCCGAGTGAGTAGGAGCTCGGTGAGGATGGGACTCAGCCTGAAGGCCAGGCAGCACAGGGTCTGAGGAACCCCATCCCCGTCCCCACCCCGACTCCCACACACAGGCAGCCCCAGGGCTCCCCTCCATGTGCACCCTTCTCCTCAGGAGCACCCCCCAGAGCGGCTCTGAGGTCTGGCTCCCTGCTGGAGAGACATCAGGGAGAAGAGAAGCACATGGTGCTTGGCAGGACCCACTGCAGGACCTAGGAATGTGGTCAAGCCGGAACTTCCATCTCAGCAGACACTCCACTGGAAAGTCATTGCATGAGCCAGCACAGGGTCGGTAGGAGACCCCAGTAGCTGCCCAGCTCCAGCACCAGAAATGATGTTATGCCCACCATTTTGGCATTTGGGTGACCCAGCCAGAGGATCTGATAGCTGCACGTGATAGCTGCATGTGATAGACACACACACACCCCAAAACCAATAAAAATCAGAATCCCCCCAATGTCAAACAGCAGCCAGATGATTCCATACACGACGCTGTGGTCCCCAAAAGGATACATGGAAGATGTTATAAACCACGACGACAGAGGTGTCAGAGGTACAGAGATGTGCCTGCTGGGTTCCAACAAGGAGCACAGAGGAGCAGGAAGCATCCTATGGAGGGGGGGCCCTCCTAGGAAAGGACACCAGGTCCCTGTGAAGGCTACGGAGGGTGAAATCTGTCCTCCTCCCTTTCAGCTTCTGGTTTTCCTCCTAAATGCCATTTTCTTCGATCATAACACCAAAAATTTATTTTATGTTTTTAAATTTCTTTTATAAGAGTCTAATTTTTATAAATTCTTTCTTCAGCAAGGGTGTCATTCAGGATAGAAGGAGATATAAAGATTTCCCATACAGGCAAAATATAAAGGAGTTCATGACCACTTAACCAATCCAATAAAGAATTTTAAGAGGGACTCTTCTAGTGGCGGAAAAAAAGAGACCAAAAGCAACAAAGACTAGAAAGGACCAGAGAACATCACTGGAAACACCAACTCTACCGGTAACACAAAGGCAGTAAGTTCATATCTTTCAATAATCACTCTGAATGCTGATAGACTAAATGCTCCAATCAAAAGATAGAGGGTATCAGAGTGGCTTAAAAAACAGGATCCGGGATGCCTGGGTGGCTCAGGTGTTGAGCCTCTGCCTTTGACACCGGGTGTGATCCTGGAGTCTGGGATTGAGTCCCATAGTGTGCTAGTAGTGGGGAGCATGCTTCTCTCTCTGCCTAATTTTCTGCCTCTCTCTCTCTCTCTCTCTCTCTCTCTCATGCTCTCAAATATAAAATCGTTATTAAAAGAACAAGATCCATCAGTATGCTGCCTACTAGATGCTCACGTTAGACCTATAGAAACCGGGAGATTGAAAGTCAGGGGATGGAAAATCATCTATCACGCTAATGGTTATGAAAAGAAAGCTGGAGAACCCATACTTATATCAGACTAACTAGATTTGAAACCAAACACTGGGGGACACCTTGTGGCTCAGTGCTTGAGCATCTGCCTTCGGCTCAGGGTGTGATCCTGGGATCCCAGGATCGAGTCCCTTATTGGCATCCCTTTGGGGAGCCTGTCTCTCCCTCTGCCTATGTTTCTGCCTCTGCTTCTCTTTGTATCTCTCAAAAATAAATAAATAAAATATTTAAATCTCAAAAAAGAAAGAATAAATACTGTAAGAAGAGATGAAGAAGGACATTATTTCATAATTAAAAAGACTCTCTATCAGGATCAAACAACTAAATATTTATGCTGCCAACATGGCAGTACCTAAATATGGAAACCAATTAACAACAAACATACAGGAACACACTGATAATAATACACTGACAGGGGATTTCAACACCCACTTATGGAAATGGACTGATTGTCTATGCAGAAAATCAACAGGGGAAAAATAGCCTTGACACACTGGACCACAGGGACTCAACAGATATAGTCTGGACATTTCTTCCTAAAGCAGAATACACATTCCTTTCAAGTGCACATGGGACATTCTCCAGAACAGATCATATCATGGGCCACAAATCAGCCCTAAACAGGTACAACAGGAACAAGGAGGTTGATATCACACCCTGTACCTTTTCGGACCACGACTCTATGAAACTCGAAGTCAATGGTAAGAAAAAATTTGGACAATCCAAAAATACGTGGAGATTATGAACATCCTACTAGACAATGAACGGAGCAAACAGGAAATTAAAGAGGAAATTTAAAACAAATGAAAATGAAAACATGTTTCTCCAAACCACTGGGATGTAGAAAGGGCAGTCCAAAGAGGGAAGTACATAGCAATACAGGCCTACCTCAAGAAACAAGAAGTCTCTAATACACAACCTATCCCTACACCTAAAGGAGCCGGAAAAGGAATAGCAAACAAAGCCTAAAGCCTACAGAAGAGGGAAAAATAAAGATGAGAGCAGAAATAAACAATACAGAAATTAAAAAAACAGTAGAATGGAATAACGAAACTAAGAGCTGGTTCTTCAAAATAATTAATAAATGGAGTCAAGCCTTATCCAGCCTTACGAATGAGAAAAGAGAAAAGACCTAAATAAATAAAATCACAAATGAGAGAAGAGTGATCACAATCAACACCAGAAAAATAAGACAATTATAAGGGAATACTATGAAAGAATATATGTTAACAAACTGGGAGACCTGGAATAAATGGACAAATCCCTAGAAATGTGCAAAAGAGAAAAACTGAAATAGGAAAAAATAGAAAATGTGAACAGACCCATAACTAGCAGAGGAATTGAATCAGCAAGGCACCTGGGTGCCTCAGTGGTTGAGCATCTGCTTTGGCACAGGTCATGATCCCGGGGTCCTGGGGAATCAAGTCCCACATCAGGCTCCCCGCATGGAGCCTCATTTTCCCTCTGCCTATACCTCTGCCTCTCTGAGTCTCTCATGAATACATAAATAAAATATTTTAAAAAGAGAAAAGATAAAAAGATGAGAAATTACTGAAATAAGATCACAAATGAGAAAAGAGAAATAACAACCAACACTAGAGAAATACAAACGATAATAAGAGAATATGATGAAAAATTATATGCCAGCAACCTAGAACCTGGAAGAAATAGATCAATTCCTGGAAATATATAACATAGCAAAAATGAAAAATAAATAAATAAGAAAATTGAAAAGACCGATAACCAGCAAAGAAATTGAATCAGCAATCAGGGATCTCCCTACAGGAGATGCTTAGATCAATAGAACAGAATGGAAAGCCAAAACAAGATACAAACATGTATCTATGATCCATTAATGGACAACAAGGCAGGAAGGAATATCCAATGGCACAAAGACAGTCTCTTCAAGAAACCCTAAACCTGACCCCAGGATAAGAACAAATGGTGTTGGGAAAACCAGGCAGCCACATGCAGAAGAATGAAACTAGACCACTTTCTTACACCATCTATATAAAAAATAAATTCAAAATGGATGAAAGACCTAAATGTGAGACCTGAAACCATACAAAGAAGAAAAGATAGGCAGCAACATCTATGACATAGGCCATTGGATCTTGTTTCTAGATATGCCTCTGAGGTGAGGGAAACAAAAGCAAAAATACTATTGGGACTTCATCAAATTGAAAAGCTTCTGCACAGTGAAGGAAACAACCAAACCTAAAAGGCAACATACAGGAAGAAGGGCAAGATGGCGGAAGAGAAGGGTCCCCAAGTCACCTGTCCCCACCAAATTACCTAGATAACCTTCAAATCATCCTGAAAATCTAGGAATTCGACCTGAGATTTAAACATATATCAGCTGGAATGCTACAGAGAGAAAAGTTCGCGCTTCTATCAAGGTAGGAAGACCAAAAAAGGAGTAAAGAAACAAAAGGCATCCAAGGGGGAGAGGCCCCCAAGGAGCCGGGCTAAGGCCAGGGCGAGTGCCCCCCGGTCAGGAGAGCTCTGTCCCAGAGATGCAGGAGCTGCACCAATCTTCCAGGGTGGAATGGCACCCGCAGGGATTCAGAGCAGGACCCGAGGAGGGTGGGGATACCTTCGGGGTCCATGGGAAACTAACAGACACCTGCACTCCCAAGACAGTGAACCGAGCTCCCTAAGGGCTGCAGGGCACATGCATTGACCCAGGAGCAGCTCTGAGGGGCTCAGGTGGTGGCTGTGTGTGGAGGGGGCTGCGGGTCCCTGGGAGCAGCTAGGTGGTGGCACCCAGGGCAGAGGAAGAGGCTTCATGTGGAGGGGGCTGCGCAGCTCCTACAGCAGCTCAGAGGGGCTAGGGCGGCAGCTCCATGGAGAGGTGGCTGCACGGCGGGGAGCGAGAATCCAACAGCACAGGCCCCGGAGCACAGGGCGCCATGACACAGCCCAGGATTCGGCCTCCCCCAGGACAGGCAGAGGCCCGGAGGGCCCAGGACAGCAATGACGCTCCTGCCAAGAGCTCAGCAGATCAGCAGCCTCACCCTGGAGCCCCCAGGCCCTGCAGATGGACTGTTCTGGAGTTACTGTGGGGGTTGAATACCGGTTTTCAGACCTGGCCACTGCCACTGGGGTTGTTTCTCCTTGGGCTTCATGGGGTAAACTACCCCCATTGAGCGCTTCACCTGGCAGGGGGAGAGGAGCTCCCCCAAGGGCTAACACCTGAAGATCAGCACAACAGACCCCTCCCCCAGAAGACCATCTAGACGGACAAGTTCCAGGGGAAGTCAAGGGACTTAAAGTATACAGAATCAGAAGATACACCCCCATGTTTTATTTATTTCTGATTGCTTCCCCCACCCTTTTTCTCCCCCTTTCTTTCTTTTTCTTTCTCCTTTTATTCTTTTTTTGCTTTTTTTAGTCCTTTTTCCTTTTTTCTTTTTCTCTTCTCTTTCCTTTTTTCTATCCTCTCTTTTTCTCTTATTCCCAATACACTTGTTTCTGGTCAATCTGCTTTGAGCAAAATGACTACAAAGAAAAGCTCACCCCAAAAAAAAGAAACAGTCCTCTCTCCAACAGAGTTACAAATCAGGATTACAATTCAATGTCAGAAAACGAATTCAGAAGCACTATTATACAGCTACTGGTGGCTCTAGAAAAAAACATAAAGGACTCAAGAGACTTCATGACTGCAGAATTTAGATCCAATCAGGCCGAAATTTAAAAGTCAATTGAATGAGATGCAATCGAAACTAGAAGTCCTAAAGATGAGGGTTAACGAGGTGGAAGAACGAGTGAGTGACATAGAAGACGAGTTGATGGCAAAGAGGGAAACTGAGGAAAAAAGAGACAGACAATTAAAAGACCAGGAAGACAGATTAAAGGAAATAAACGACAGTCTGAGGAAGAAAAACCTATGTGTAAATGCGGTTCCCGATGGCGCCAAAAGGGATAGAGGGCCAGAATATGTATTTGAACAACTCCTAGCTGAAAACTTCCCTAATCTGGGAAGGGAAACAGGCATTCAGATCCAGGAAATAGAGAGATCCCCCCCCTATAATCAATAAAAACCGTCCAACACCTCGACATTTAATAGTGAAGCTTGCAAATTCCAAAGATAAAGAGAAGATCCTTAAAGCAGCAAGAGACAAGAAAATCCTGACCTTTATGGGGAGGAGCATTAGGGTAACAGCAGACGTCTCCACAGCAACCTGGCAGGCCAGAAAGGGCTGGTCAGATATATTCAGGGTCCTCCATGAGAAGAACATGCAACCAAGAATACTTTATCCAGCAAGGCTCTCATTCAAAATGGAAGGAGAGATAAAGAGCTTCCAAGACAGGCAGGAACTGAAAGAATATGTGAACTCCAAACCAGCTCTGCAAGAAATTTTAAGGGGGACTCTTAAAATTCCCCTTTAAAAAGAAGTTCAGTGGAACAATCCACAAAACAAGGACTGAATAGATATCATGATGACACTAAACTCATATCTGTTGATAGTAACTCTGAACATGAACGGGCTTAATAACCCCCTCAAAGGCGCAGGGTTTCAGACTGGATAAAAAAGCAGGACCCTACTATTTCCTCCCTCAAGAGACTCATATTAGACAGAAGGACACCTACAATCTGAAAATAATGGGTTGGAGAACTATTTACCATTCAAATGGTCCTCAAAAGAAAGCAGGGGTAGCCATCCTTATATCAGAAAAACTAAAATTTACCCCGAAGACTATAGTGAGAGATGAAGATGGACACTAAATCATACTTAAAGGATCTATCCAACAAGAGGACTTAACAATCCTCAATATATACTCCCCGAATATCGGAGCTACCAAATATTTAAACCAATTAATAACAAAAGTGAAGAAATACTGGTGACATCAATCTAGGTCTTTCTACCCTCGATAGGTCTTCTAAGCACAACATCTCCAAAGAAACGAGAGCTTTAAATGATACACTGGAGCAGATAGATTTCACAGATATCTACAGAACTTTATATCTAAACTGAACTGAATAAACATTCTTCTCAAGTGCACATGGAACTTTCTCCAGAATAGACCACATCCTGGGTCACAAATAGGGTCTGAACCGATACCAAAAGATTCAGATCGTCCCCTGCATATTCTCAGACCATAATGCCTTGAAAGTAGAACTAAATCACAACAAGAAGTTTGGAAGGACTTCAAACACATGGAGGTTAAGGACCATCGTGCTAAAAGATGAAAGGGTCAACCAGGAAATTGAGGAAGAATTAAAAAGATTCATGGAAACTAATTGGAATGAAGATACAACCGTTCAAAATCTTTTGCATGCAGCAAAAGCAGTCCTAAGGGGGAAATACATCACAATACAAGCATCCATTCAAAAACTGGAAAGAACTCAAATACAAAAGCTAACCTTACTCATAAAGGAGCTAGAGAAAAAAACAGCAGCTAGATCCTACGCTCAAGAGAATAAGAGATTTAATTAAAATTTGAGCAGACCTCAAGGAAATTGAGACCACAAGAAATGTGGAATAGATAAACAAAACCAGGAGTTGGTTCTTTGAAAGAATAACATACATAAACCATTAGCCTGTCTTATTAAAAGAGAGAGAAAACTCAAATTAATAAAATCATGAATGAAAAAAAATAAAATAAAATCATGAATGAGAAAGGAGAGATCACTACCAACACCAAGGAAATACAAACGATTTTAAAAACATATTATGAACAGCTATATGGAAATAAATTAGGCAATCTAGAAGAAATGGAGGCATTCCTGGAATGCCACAAACTACCAAAACTGGAACAAGAAGAAATAGAAAACCTAAACAGGCCAATACCCAGGGAGGAAATTGAAGCAGTCATCAAAAAACTCCCAAGTCACAAAAGGCCAGGGCCAGATGGCTTCCCAGGGGAAATCTATCAAAGGTTTAAAGAAGAAACCATACCTACTAAAGCTGTTTGGAAAGATAGAAAGAGATGGAGTACTTCCAAATTCGTTCTATGAAGCCAGCATCACCTTAATTCCAAAACCAAAGACCCCACCAAAAAGGAGAATACAGACCAATATCCCTGATGAACATGGATGCAAAAATTCTCAACAAGATAAAGCCAATAGGATCCAACAATACATTAAGAATATTATTCACCATGACCAAGTAGGATTTATCCCTGGGACACAAGGCTGGTTCAACACTCGAAATACAATCAATGTGATTCATCATATCAGCAAGAGAAAAACCAAGAACCATATGATCCTCTCATTAGATGCAGAGAAAGCATTTGACAAAATAGAGCATCCATTGCTGATCAAAACACTTCAGAGGGTAGGGATAGAGGGAACAATCCTCGACATCTTAAAAGCCATGTAGGAAAAGCCCACAGCAAATATCATTCTCAATGGGGCAGCACTGGGAGCCTTTCCCCTAAGATCAGGAACAAGACAGGGATGTCCACTCTCACCAGTGCTATTCAACATAGTATTGGAAGTCCTAGCCTCAGCAATCAGACAACAAAAAGACATTAAAGGCATTCAAATTGGCAAAGAAGAAGTCAAACTCTCCCTCTTCACCAATGACATGATACTCTACCTAGAAAACCCAAAACCCTCCCCGTGAAGATTGCTAGAACTCATACAGCAATTTGGTAGCATGGCAGGATACAAAATCAATGCCCAGAAATCAATGGCATTTCTATATACTAACAATGAGACTGAAGAAAGAGAAATTAAGGAGTCAATTTCATTTACAATTGCACCCAAAAGCATAAGATACCTAGGATTAAACCTAACCAAGGAGATAAATGATCTATACCTAAAACCTATAGAAAACTTCTGAAAGAAATTGAGGAAGACACAAAGAGATGGAAAATATTACATGCTCATGGATTGGCAGAATTAATATTGTGAAAATGTCAATGTTACCCAGGCAATGTACATGTTTAATGCAATCCCTATCAAAGTACCATGGACTTTCTTCAGAGAGTTAGAACAAATTATTTTAAGATTTGTGTGGAATCAGAAAAGACCCCGAAAAGCCAGGGGAAGTTTATTTTATTTTATTTTTAATTTTTATTTATTTATGATAGTCACACACGGAGAGAGAGAGAAGCAAAGACACAGGCAAAGAGAGAAGCAGGCTCCATGCACAGGGAGCCCTATGTGGGTCTTGAAACCGGGTCTCCAGGATGGCGCCCTGGGCCAAAGGCAGGCGCCAAACCACTGCGCCACCCAGGGATCCCAAGCCAGGGGAATTTTTAAAAAGAAAACCATATCTGGGGGCATCACATGCCAGATTTCAGGTTGTACTACAAAGCTGTGGTCATCAAGACAGTGTGGTACTGGCACAGAAACACACATAGATCAATGGATCAGAATAGAGACCCTGAACTTTATGGTCAACTAATAATCGATAAAGGGGGAAAGACTATCCATTGGAAGAAAGACAGTCTGTTCAATAGATGGTGGTGGGAAAATTGGACAACCGAATGCAGAAGAATGAAACTAGACCACTCTCTTTCACCATACACAAAGATAAACTCAAAATGGATGAAAGATCTAAATGTGAGACAGGAGTCCATCAAAATCCTAGAGGAGAACACAGGCAACACCCTTTCTGAACTCGGCCACAGTAAATTCTTGCAAGATTCATCCACGAAGGCAAAAGAAACAAAAGCAAAAATGAACTATTATGACTTCATCAAGATAAGAAGCTTTTGCACAACAAAGAATACAGTCAACAAAACTAAAAGACAAACTACAGAATGGGAGAAGATATTTGCAAATGTCGTATCAGATAAACGGCTAGTTTCCAAGATCTATAAAGAACTTCTTAAACTCAACAGCAAAGAAACAAACAATCCATCATGAAATGGGCAAAAGACATGAACAGAAATCTCACAGATGAAGACATAGACATGGCCAACATGTACATGAGAAAATGCTCAGCATCACTTGCGTCAGGGAAATACAAATCAAAACCACAATGAGATACCACCTCACACCGGTGAGCATGGGGAAAATTACCAAGGCAGGAAACCACAAATTTTGGAGAGGATGTGGAGAAAAGGGAAGACTCTTACACTGTTGGTGGGAATGTGAACTGGTGCAGCCACTCTGGAAAACTGTGTGGAGGTTCCTCAAAGAGTTAAAAATACACCTGCCCTATGACCCAGCAATTGCACTCTTGGGGATTTTCCCCAAATATTCAGATGCACTGAAACACCGGGACACCTGCACCCTGATGCTTTTAGCAGGAATGTCCACAAAGGCAAAACTGTGGATGGAGCCATGGTGTCCATTGAAAGATGAATGGATAAAGAAGATGTGGTTTATGTATACAATGGAATATTACTCAGCCATTAGAAACGACAAATACCCACCATTTGCTTCAACGTGGATGGAACTGGAGGGTATTATACTGAGTGAAGTAAGGCAATTAGAAAAGGACAAACGTATGTTTTCATGCAATTGGTTAATATAAATTATAGTGAAAGGGAATATAAGGGAATGGAGAAGAAATGTGTGGGAAATATCAGAAAGGGAGAGAGAACATAAAGACTCCTAACTCTGAGAAAGGAACTAGGGAGCTGGAAGAGGAGGAGGGCAGGGGGTACGGGTGAATGGGTGACGGGCATTGAGGGGGGCACTTTGGGATGAGCACTGGGTGTTATTCTGTTTGTTGGTAAATTGAACACCAATAAAAATAAATTTATTTTAAATAAAAGTTCAAACAACTAAATATTTATGCTGCCAACATGACAGTACCTAAATATAGAAACCAATTAGCAACAAACAACAGGAACTCACTGATAATAATACAATTACAGGGGATTTTAACACCCACTTATGGCAATGGGCCGATCGTCTATGCAGAAAATCAACCGGGGAAAATAGCCTTGACACAATGGACCACAGGGACTCAACAGATAATGTCTGAACATTTCAACCTAAAGCAGAATACACATTCCTTCCAAGTGCACATGGGACATTCTCCAGAACAGATCATATCATGGCCACAAATCAGCCCTCAACAGGTACAACAGGTACATGGTTGATATCAACAAGGTTGATATCACACCCTGTACATTTTCGGACCATGACGCTATGAAACTCGAAGTCGAAAGTAAGAAAAAATATTGGACATACCAAAAATATGTGGAGATTATGAACATCCAAATAAGGAATGAATGGAGCAACCAGGAAATTAAAGAGGAAATTTGAAACAAATGAAAATGAAAACATGTTTCTCCAAACCTCTGGGTTGTAGCAAAGGCAGTCCTAAAGGGAAGTACATAGCAATACAGGCCTACCTCAAGAAACAAGAAGTCTCCAATACACAACCTAACCATACACCTAAAGGAGCTGGAAAAGGAATAGCAAAGAAAGCCTAAAGCCAACAGAAAAAATAAAGATGAGAGCAGAAATAAACAATGCAGCATAAACAAAACAGTAGAATGGAATAATGAAAATAAGAGCTGGTTCTTCAAAATAATTAATAAAATGGATCAAGCCCTAGCCAGCCTTATCAACGAGAAAAGAGAAAACTTAAATGAATAAAATCACAAATGAGAGAAGAGAGATCACAATCAACACCAGAAAAATAAGATGATTATAAGGGAATACTATGAAAGATTATATGCTAACAAACTGGGAGACCTGGAAGAAATGGACAAATCCCTAGAAATGTGCCAATGAGCAAAACTGAAAGAGGAAGAAATAGAAAATATGAAGAGACCCATAACTAGCAAGGAAATTGAATCAGGAAGGCACCTGGGTGCCTCAGTGGTTGAGCATCTGCTTTGGCTCAGGTCATGATCCCGGGGTCTGGGGGATCACGTTCCACATCTGGCTCCCCGCATAGAGCCTCATTTTCCCTCTGCCTATAACTCTGCCTCTCTGTGTCTCGCATGAATACATAAATAAAGGTGCCGCCACTGTGGAAAGCAGTCTGGAGGGACCTCGAGAAGTTAAAAATAGGGGATCCCTGGGTGGCACAGTAGTTTGGTGCCTGCCTTTGGCCCAGGGCTTGATCCTGGAGACCCGGGATCGAATCCCACATCGGGTTCCCAGTGCATGGAGCCTGCTTCTCCCTCTGCCTGTGTCTCTGCCTCTCCCTCTGTGACTATCATAAAAAAAAATTTAAAAAAAGAAGTTAAAAATAGAGCTACCCTATGATTCCAAAATTGCACAGAGTATACACAGAGGATACAAAAGTAGTTTAGTAGATTCAAAGAGGAACATGCAGCCCAGTGTTGGTCACAGTGTTATCAACAACAGCGGAACTGTGTATACAGCCTATATGTCCATCGACAGATGAATGGTCAGAGACGATGTGGTAAATATACACACTGCAACATCACTCATTCATCAGAAGGGATGAAATGAAGCCATTTTCAATGACATGGGAGAAGTGGAAGGGACTTATGCACAATGAACTCAGTCAGTCTGAGAAAGACAGATACCAAATACCATACAATTGCATTCACATGTGAATTTTAAGAAACCAAACAAACTGGCAAGGGGCGAAGGATGGATGAGAGATGCAAACCAAGAAACACACTCTTAATCACAGAGAATAAACTAATAAATACCAGAGGAAAGTGGGGGGGGATGGGGAATCAGGGGATGGGGATAGTGGAGGTCACCTCTGACCAGTACCAGGCATTGTATTCAAGGGTTGAATCACTATGTGGTAAACCTGAAACTATATCATACTGTGTTTACAAAGAGGAATTTAAGTAAAACTTTAAAATAATAATTGGTAGTATAGAGGAAACATGTGTGCACAAGAGATAAATCAGAAAGACAACTGAAAATCCAAACAAAGAGTCTTTAGAGCCACAAATCCCCTCCTTAGCTCAGCTCAGGAGAAGCCTGACATGCCTATTCTCACCCCAGCAGAAGCCTGGATTTTGATTCTCTGGGGAGGCCACTGACGTGGTAGAGTCAGGCTCAAAGAACCCAAAACCTAAATAGACTGCATAAAAATAAACTGCCCAAGATGCTAGGAGTCCCAGTGCAGGCACATGCCAAGACCCAAACTCTAACCATACACAGACATAACCCTAACCCTACACTTAAGCCTAATGTTAACCTAACCCTTTAACAAGAACTATTACGGGATCCTTGGGTGGCGCAGCGGTTTGGCGCCTGCCTTTGGCCCAGGGCGCGATCCTGGAGACCCGGGATCGAATCCCACATCGGGCTCCTGGTGCATGGAGCCTGCTTCTCCCTCTGCCTATGTCTCTGCCTCTCTCTCTTTCTCTCTCTGTGACTATCATAAATAAATAAAAATTTAAAAAAAGAACTATCACTAATCAAAAACCAAACACAAACCCAAAGACCGAAACACATTTACTGAACCTTCCTGCCTACCCTCACCCTAACTCCTAAACCTATTCTAAACCCTTAACCCTGACCCTTAACTTAAATCTAACCCTAACCCTAACCTCTACCAATAACCTTAACTTAATGTACTCAAATTCTATTCCTAACCTTTACCTATACCCTAACACTAACCCTCTAATACTAATCCTATCTCATACCCCAAAGTGTACCCTAACCCGTACCCTAAAACTAATCCCTAACCCACTGCTGAACCCTCTCTTACCCTTTTCCAAAACTGTACCCTGACCCTGACCTGACCCTATACCGAACCCCTAACCAAACACTAACCCTAATCCTAGCCCTAACCCCTATCCTAAAACTAACCCTCGCCCTAACCTTTAACCTAGCCCTAACTTTAACTCTAACCCCTAACCCTAACCCTAACTCACACCCTAACCCCTAACCCTAACTGCAAACCTAGCCCAATCCTAAATCTAACCATAACCCAAACCCCAACTCCTAACCTCCTGCCCTAATCCCTAAAATCTTTTTTTTTTAAATTTATTTATTTATGCTAGTCACAGAGAGAGAGAGAGAGGCAGAGACATAGGCAGAGGGAGAAGCAGGCTCCATGCACCAGGAGCCCGACGTGGGATTTGATCCCGGGTCTCCAGGATCGCGCCCTGGGCCAAAGGCAGGCGCCAAACCGCTGTGCCACCCAGAGATCCCCCTAATCCCTAAAATCTTAGCCCTAACCCTAACACTAATCCTGTCCGGAACCCAACCCCCATCCTAACTCCTAAACATTGACCCTTATCCTTATCCCTCACCCTAACCTCTAATCCGTAACCATAAGCATAATCACTAACCCCTAACATCTAACCTAAGCCTAACCACCAACTGACTCCCCTCCCCTGATCCTATCATTCATTCTACCCATTCACTTACCCTGTGGTTCTGAGTAGTCTCTTCTGATGTGGACGTGGCCCCCAACGGCGCCTCCAGAGTCCTCTAGGGGGTCCTGAGGAAGCTGGGCTCCTGTGAGTGCGCACGTGGCCCCACGTGTTCCAGAGTCATAGTCAGCGTGTCCTGAGGACACCGGGTCTCCTGTCACCGTGGAGTATGCCTCACATCCTCTGGAAGCCTCACAGCAGGTTTTCAGGAGGCCGGGGCTCCCGTCAGCCTGGACATGGCCCCACATCCCCTGAAAACTCACCGCGCATCCTGAGGAGGCTGTGGTTTCCTGTCAGCCTTGATGGAGTCTCATGTGTCCCGAAGCCAAAGTGCAGGTCCTGAGGAGGACGGGGGTCCTCTCAGTCTTGACGTGGCCCCACATTTTCCTCAGCCTCACCATAAGACCTGAGGAGGCTGGGGGCTCCTGTCAGCATGGACGTGGCCTCAAATCATCCCAATCCTTCACAGTGCATCCTGAGGAGGCCGGAGAAACCTGTCAGTGTGGATTCGGCATCCACATCTTTCTTAGGCCTCACCACAGGCTCTGACAAGGCTGGGGTCTTTTGTCCGCATGGACACATGCCCATATTTCCCAAAGTCTACACCGGGGGTCCTGAGGAAGTCAGTGTCCTGTTGTGTCCATGTGGCCCCAAGTCCTTCCAGAGCGTCACCGAGGGTTCTGAGGAGGCCGGGGTTCCTGTAACCATGAATGCGGCCCCCAGCTTCCAGATGTCTCAACTTATGTCCTGAGGGGCCCAGGAGCTCCTGCCAGAGTGGACGCGGTGCCACATTTTCCTGAAGCCTCCCCACAAGTCCTGAGGTTGCTCAGGGGCTCCTGTCCGCGTCGATGCGGGCCCATATCTTCCTGAACCCTCCCCGCGGGTCCTGAGGCTGCTCAGGGGCTCCTGTCAGCATGGATGTGGGCCCACAATTCCTGAAGCCTCCCGGCGGTCCTGAGGAGGCTCAGGGTTCCTGTCAGTGAGGATGTCAGCCCACATCTTCCTGAAGTTCCGCGCGGGTCCTGAGGTGCCCAGGGGCTCCTGACAGGGTGGATGCGGGCCCACATTTTCCTAATGCCTCACCTTGGGTCCTGAGGAGACCGGAGTTCCTGAGAGCGTGAACACGGCCCAATTTCCCCCTGAAGACTCCCTGCGGGTCCTGAGGAGGCTGCAGCTCATCAGCATAGATGCGTCCCCACCTCCTCCTCGGGCCTCCCCAGCACAGGCTGGCTCCTGTTAGTGCAGGCAGAGGAGGCCTACTGCACATGCGCGCCCCATGGGAGGGTTCTGGTCTCGGGCGCCCCGTGCGGGATGCTCAGGTGCTGCAGGAGGCTGTGTAGGAGGCAGCGGGTGCTTCATGGGCCGCACCTGCCTCTTTCAGGCTCCAGCTGGGGCTGTTAGCTTCGGAAACATCTCACTGAAAAGGAGCCCAACACCCGGCTTCCCCAAAAATACTTAAGGACAAGGAATTGGAGCCCACAGCACACGAATAAAATGTGGAACAGACTTTTACCACATCCTGCAAAACTCCTCAATCCTCTTCCACTGTGGGCGGGACAGCGGGTTGGTGCAGCCGCAATGGAAACAGTGTGGAGGCCCCTCAGGAAGTTACAAATAGAGCCACTCTGCGACCAGCAGGTGAACGGCCTGGAGCTCACTCCGAAGATACAGATGCAGTGAGACTCGGGACACCTGCACCCCAATGTCCACAGCAGCCGGGTCCACAGTAGCCACACTGTGGGAGGAGACTCGGTGCCCTGTGGCAGATGATGGATAAAGAGGATGGGAGATAGATGATGGTCATAGAGAGAGGAATGGTACTCAGCTATCAAAGAGAAGGAAATCTTGCCATTTGCAATGATGTGGATAGAACTAAAGGGATCATGTTAAGTGAAGTAAGTCAGTAGGAAGGAGAATGACCGTGTGGTGTCACTCATAGATGGAATTATAGAAGCAAAGCAGATGAACTACTGTGAAGGGAAGGAAAAACAAATAAGATGAAAACAGATGCAGGAAATACAGACTCTTAACGATAAGAAATGAACTGAGGGTCTCTGGAGGGGGGAGGATAACAGGGGACCGGCATGAAGAAGGGCACGTGATGTCACGGGCACTGCTGTTATCTCCAACTGGTGAGATAATTCTTCCCTGAATCCCTGAATTCTTCCTCTGAAAGTATAATACACTATACATTAATTAATTGGGTTTAAATTAAATTTAAAAAATCAGTTGTATCAGAGCACATTTCCTTCTGGACTCTCTGTTTTGCTCATTCAGCTTATGCCGGGACCACCCCACGTGGGTCTGGTTTGTCTTAGTAGGCTCCACGCCTCGTCCATGGCCCAGCCCAGGGCTAGAACTCAAGACCCCTGAGATCAGGACCAGAGGTGAGGTCAGGAGTCGTATGCTTAACCGATGGAGCCAGCCAGAGGCCTGGAACCACACTGCTTTATCCTGTGTCTCTGTGATATCATTTGAAATAGGAAAGTGCTACATCCCACTCTGTCATGCTTCTCCAGTACTGATTCGCTGTTCGGGGTCATTTGTTGGGGGGGATGGATGTTATAGTTTGTTTTTTTTTTTTCCTATTTCTAAGATCTGCCACCATGATTTTGATAGGAATGACATTGAAACTGAGGGTAGCTTCAGAAACTGCGGACATTTTCACAAGATGAGGCTCCCACCCCACAAGCCCAGGACGGCCTCCCAGAGCCTGGTATGGCTCAGTGCACAAGTCTTGTGCTCCTTTGGTTCAATCTCATTATTTCTTCTCCTTGATGCTCCTGAGAAGGCCTTCACGTCCTTCCTTTCCTTCCTGAGTGCTCATTGTCAGGACACAGCAAGGCTACTCTGCTTTGTAGGGTCAGTTTGTGTCCCGTGACTTTACTGAACTCACTCCTAAGTTCTAACAAGTTTTGGTGGAGGCTCTCTGGTTTCCTGTTTCAAGTACCGCATCTTCAGCATATAGGGACAGTCTGACGTCCCCCTTCCAGGTGTGGAACCTTTGCTGTTTACAGCTTAATGTCCTAGAAAGCCCCACAATAGAATCAAAACTGAGCCCAGGCCAAGGGCAGGAAGCCCCTATTAGAATGAGAACAGGGCTCAATGCCCTTGAAGGCCCCATATCAAAATGTAAACAGAACTTGAGGAATTGTTCCAGCCCTTCTGGAGGTCCCGGAGACCAGCCCTTAAAACTAAGCTAAAACCCTCCTCAGGGCAAGTCCTTGCTCCGCTGTGTCGGGTATACTTGGACACAAGATCGAGCATGTAAATAATCCCTCATGTGTTTGTATCGGAATCGGCTTCTTGGTGGTTTCTCAGATTCACAATCTTGGGCCCACAGTCTGAGATAAAAAAACAAAACCAAAAGGGGCTCAGACGTGGGCAGAGTGAAAGCAGGGTTCTGAGAGAATCAGCAGAGACTCGGGGGCTTCGGTGATCTTCTGTGGAGGGCCTGCAGACTGGGGGACGGAATGCTCAGCTCCAGAGCCAGAGGACCCACTGTCCCCACCCGCATCCCGCCCATCAGCGCGGAGTCTCAGGGAGCAGCACAGCACTGCCCACTGGAGGCCAGAAGTGCTGACGCCCACCACGCCTCTGACCCCGCATGTCCATCCCCCAGGCATATGTGCACCTGACAATCAGAGCCATGGCCAATCCCCAGACCCCACACAGACCACTCATTGCCACCATTGTGTCAGACCACAGAGGCTGCAGTGATTCAGCTCTGCCTGGAAAGTAGGGTCTAGATTCCTTTCTACTTTGTGCTTTATATTCATTTATTTTCTTTGATTCTTTTATATTAATTGCCTTATTTTAATTTTTATGTATGTACCTTATATATTTCTTATTTTTAGTTTCATGGTATTTTAATTGTGTTTCTTATTTTGGGATTTATAATCTTTTAACAACCAGGCCAAAATAATCTGGTGGGTTTTTTTTGGGAGGGCAGTTGTTATTGTTTTTCTTGGTTTTTCTTTTTCTTCCTTCTTTCTTTTCTGGAAAAAATAATGAGATGGAGAAACTCACCTCCATAAAAAAACATGAGGTAGTACTCACAGCCAGGAAGTCCATCAATACAAATATATGATGTCTAACTACAGTTTAAAACAATGATTATAAAGATAGCAGCTGGGCTGGAAAAAGAGCACAACAGAAAAGTAGAGAATCCCTTACTGTAGAAATAAAAGAAGTAAAATCTAGTCAGGCCATCGTTAAAAATGCTATAACTGAGATGCAGTCCCAAGTGGAAGCCTTAAAACAAGGAAGGTTATGGACCACAAAGGAAGACTTCGGAACTCAGCCACTTATTAAAACAATAACATTCATATCATGGGAGACTCAGAAGATGAAGAGAGAGAAAAGGTGGGCCTTGCTCAGCCATTAGAAATGACAAATACCCATCATTTCCTTCAATGTGGATGGAACTGGAGGGTATTATCCTGAGTGAAGTAAGTCAATCAGAGAACGACAAATATTGTATGTTCTCATTCACTTGGGGAATATAGATAATAGTGAAAGGGAATATTAGGGAAGGGAGAAGAAATGTGTGGGAAATATCAGAAAGGGAGACAGAACATAAAGACTCCTAACTCTGGGAAACGAACTAGGGGTGATGTAAGGTGAGGGGGGCGGGGATGGGGGTGAATGTGTGACGGGCACTGAGGGGGGCACTTGACGGGATGAGCACTGTGTGTTATTCTGTATGTTGGCAAATTGAATACCAATAAAAAGTAAATTTATTATTAAGAATAGAAAGAAAGAAAGAAAGAAAGAAAGAAAGAAAGAAAGAAAGAAAGAAAGAAAGAAAGAAAGAAAGAAAGAAAGAAAGAGTGGCACCTGGGTGTCCTAGTCTGTTAAGCTTCTGCCTTAGGGTCAGATCATGATCCAGGTCCAAAGGAAGGCTCCCTGTTCAGCAGGGATCCTGCTTCTCCCTCTCCCTCTGCCCCTCTAGCACATGTTTTTCACTCCTCTCTCTCTCAAATAAATAAATAGCATCTTTGATAAAGAAACAAACAAACAGGGAAACCTGGGTGGCGCAGCGGTTTGGCGCCTGCCTTTGGCCCAGGGCGCGATCCTGGAGACCCGGGATCGAATCCCACATCGGGCTCCCGGTGCATGGAGCCTGCTTCTCCCTCTGCCTGTGTCTCTGCGCCTCTCTCTCTCTCTCTGTGACTATCATAAATAAATTTAAAAATTAAAAAAAAAGAGAAACAAACAAACAAACCCAGAGGGATAAGAAATCTCCCATGTAGAAGATTTTCAAACAATTTGTGCAGACATTCCACACTCAAGTTCATGAGCATAGTTCCCACTCTTATGTGTGGAATACACATAGTAACTTCCTTCTACAAAATATATTATGAAAAACTTAATAATGATAATATAATAATAATAATAATATTAATAACAATAAAGAATCACTTTACTATGGAAAAAATAAATAAAAAAATATTCTAAAAAAATAGACACCATATTGCAAGTGCATTTAAAATTAGCAATGTATAACATTTATTTCCTTGACATTTGTCTTCCAAAGAGTTCATAGTGTTTCAGTGTCAGTTGAAACAGGGGAAGAATCGCAGGGAAGAATCCGTCACTTAATAATAGGACCGTTGGTACTAATGTCTCTCAATTATTTCCAAATCCATAAAGATTCATTTCCTGATGAATGACTGAGCTGTGAAGAAATAGATGAGAAAGCCTCATCCCTCTGAATTACTTGTGTCAGAATATTTTAACCATAGTACTACGGATAGTAAATTATCCTTATAAACAGGAAATACATCTCAGATTAAAATCTGAGAAATCAGATGGGCAGAGGAAAAAATGCTTTAAATCGCTCCTCAGGTTTTATTTTTTTTAATTTTTTTTAATTTATTTATGATAGTCACAGAGAGAGAGAGAGAGAGAGGCAGAGACACAGACAGAGGGAGAAACAGGCTCCATGCACTGGGAGCCTGATGTGGGATTCGATCCCGGGTCTCCAGGATCGCGCCCTGGGCCAAAGGCAGGCGCCAAACCGCTGCGCCACCCAGGGATCCCGCTCCTCAAGTTTTAAAGACAAAGGAGAACTTTTCTATGTACAAAGTCAGTTGTCAAGATAGCCTTAGGGAATAAGAGTCTGCAGCATCAAATCCTGCTGCACTGCCGGGACGCCCGCGCCCCAGGTCTTCCTGATCCCAAATCCCTGGGCCTGTCCCCGAACACAGGCTGCCAGGCTGAGGTCATTTGCAATTTCTCTCTTAGGAGCTCCAGGGAGGGGGGCATGAGCTAGATAGGACAGGACGGGATGCATGGAGGCCGAGAACATTACGGCCATTCTACTTTAAGTTCAGTATTAGCACACGTCCAGCAATCCCAGGCCCCTGTGAAGAAAGCTGAAATTTGCATTACTTCAGTTACTGGAATAAAACAAAAGTTGACAGCTTAATGTCTTAGAAAGCCCCACAATAGAATAAAAACTGAGCCTAAGCAAAGGGCTGGAAACCTCAATTAGAATGAGAAGAGAGCTCAATGTCCTTGAAGGCCCCATATCAAAATGTAAACAGAACTTGAGGAATTGCTCCAGCCCTTCTGGAGGTCCCTGAGACCAGCCCTTAAAAGTAAGCTAAAACCCTCCTCAGGGTCCAAGTCCCTGCTCCACTGTGTGGGGTATACCTGGACCCTTGCTTGAGTTTGTAAAACAACCCACGTGTGTTTGCAAAGTGTCGGCTCCTTAGTGGTTTCTCGGATTCGCAATCTTGGACACAATACCCGCATGAACCCTCCCCACCTGGACTGACCTCCTCTCCCCTCCCACCCAGGCTGACCCTCAGTCACCTCCCACCCACCACAGCTGGGCACAGGCCCTCACACAGTTCCATGGGCATGGTGGGCACTCCCACCATCCCTGGACTCCCAGGGGATAGAAGGAGGTTTCGGCAGGACACACTCCCATGGTGGCCCCAGGGCTCCCTGCCCATGAGAGCACCTGGTGACAGGTCGGGGTCTGTATCCCTGATGCCAGTTCCTCCTCCCAGGTTTTCCCGCAGGAAATGAAAGAGGAGGACCTGGTCTCCTCCAGGGACATCACGCAGGTGGACCTGGACGTCAACAGGACGTTCAGCAGTCACATCATATTTTGGGACTACTACGGGGTAGGGTGAGGTTGAGGGGCCAGGGGGGATCAGGACCCAGTGGAGGACCGGGGGATTCTGGGTAGGGAAAACGGGGATTCTGAGTCGGGGGGCAGAACAGAAGCCAACAACACACCGTTCCATGGTAGGGTGTTGGGGATTACCTCTGTGCCCCCACCCCCGGGGCCTCGGACATGAGGAGGCCACTAGGATGGGGTCTCCAGGGCTTGCCATGGGAGCTGAACCACAAAGGGGAGAGGGACGGTCCTCTGAGTAGCAGGGGATGGGGTGGGGGACGTGGGGGGCAGGAAATGGACCTGGGTGCCAGGCGGCATGGCCAAGGCTGGAGCAGGATACACATCGATCCCATGAGGGTCGGACGGGTCAGAGTGACACCCACTCTCGGAGATTTATATATTTCTAAGTTCTATGCATTTAATTTGAGACATTTTGCAATTTGAAAACACACATAGTATGATGAACCCCAGATAATGCTCCCGGTCCAGCCAGAGTCCTGCAATGACCACACCCCGCCCCAGGGGCAGGTGTCACAGCAAACCCCAGACTGGGGTTGCCTTTAAGTGTAGACATCTCCTTGTGCATCTTAGAGGAAGGGGATGCCCTGTGTCCGCAGGCCCCCCATGACATCCCCCTCATTCCCCACTCCCACTCCATCCCCCTACATCATCATTCCCCATGGCATCCCACCTACACCATCCCCCTCAAACCCACACAGCTCCACACAATCCCCACCCACACTATACCCCAACACCATGCCCCCACACCATCCACCCCCCCACCATCAGCCCCCATCAAGGACCCGGTGCAGGTGCCCCCTGTGGGACATGCTCAGCCTCCCCGGGGATCTCTCGATATCCTGCTCCCATCAGAAGCCCGGGGGTCCCATAGAGTACCCAGGGGTTGCAGGGAGGAGCGAAGACAAGGGGCCCCCGACAGGGTGTGTGCAGGTGAGTGGTGCAGAGGATGCACTGTCCCTCCTGGAGGGTGGCACACCCTTCACAGGACACCAGCCCATAACCCAGGGGGATCTGGGCTGGCCTGGCCCCAGGCTCTGTGAAGGTGGGGGTGATTTGAGACCCCGCCCCAGGCCCAACAAAAAGACTAATGGGATCCAGTCCCCCATGGCCGTGTCTAGCCCTGGATTCTGACCCTACACTGAGCGAGCCTTCTCACAGCTGGATGTGGCCTCCTGGGCCCTGGGGGTGCCACACAGATCCAGGTCGCTGACCTAGGGCAGCCCTGGGGATCCCAGGACACCCAAGCTTGGGGAGAGCAGAGGTAGGCCAGTGGACCCTACCCACACCCACACCAGGAGGCAGGCTCCTCCAGGTGCTGGGGCAACAGGGGCCCCACGACCGGGGTCCACCTGCCCTGCAGGGACCCAGTGCAGGAACCCATGAGCTGCAGGTCAAGGTCAGCTCTGCTGTCCTCACAACCATCTCTCATGCTGAAACCTCAGGACACATGCTCCCCGGTAGGGGACTCCAGCACTTGCCCCCCCACCCATCTGATTCTTGTCCTCCCCTAAAGGACAAAATGGTCTCCCTTCCCAGGGGAAGGCATGCACCCTCGGCTCTTAGCCCATTTGCTGTAGAATGTCAATAAAGTATTGTGGTGTGAAAATGCACAGCCAGCCTGTTTCTGTGTCTCCCAGAACTCTGTGTATGGGGCGTGGAGAGACCCCCAGAGAGGAGGACGGGGCACCACCCAGGCCCCAACAGCCCCTGCACGGGCACTGCAAGGCACAGCTGACGTCCCCACGTGCCTTCCAGGGGCGGCCAGATGCCAGGGTCAGGACCACACAGACTATACTCAGACTCAGCCTGTGCCCCATGGGCCAGGAGGGCCTGGGACAGAGTGACAGCCAGGGAGCCTCAGGTCACCAGGGTCTGTGAAAAGCGACCTGGAGGGTCTGTGCTCCCTCTGTCCAGGGGGCCGAGGCTGGCCCCGATCCAGGGCACGTACTCCCCTCCCTGCATTCCCGTGCCAGTGTGCCTGGGGCACTGAAGGACTGTGGGGCGCTCAGAGTGGCCCTGGAAGGGATGTCAGGACAGCAGGCCCTTGTGTTGTGCCCAAGACTGCGAATCTGAGAAACTACTGATGAGCTGACACCGATGCAAACTCCTGAGGGTTTCTCTACAAGCTGTAGCTTGGGTCCAAGTGCACCTGACACAGCGGAGCAGGGACTTGGACCCCGAGACTAAGAGGCATAGCAGCTTTATAGGGGCAGTGGACCGTGGGATATGCAGAAATTTGCACAGTCATGTTGGTCCACAAACAAGAGGCTGATTGAATTACACCTTACCCTATAGTATCCACTTGAGCTGGCCTATTACTTTGGTCAGAATTGGCTCACAGTTTTGGGGGGCACAAAGCAGGGTTACATTGTTATGAGCCGATTTCCAATTAGGGTTTGCCCAGCGGTCTGACTCGGGTGGGGCAGCGCCTTAAGCCATAAGCAGGTCATGTTGGGGTCATAGGGAGGTGGCGGGTGTAGCACAAAATGGAATCAGTCCTGCGCTGCTTGTCCAGGGGTAGGGGATTTTTATTAAATTTCCTGTGTCCCAACTTGCAGCTCACCCACCTGGGCCATGCTCACCAGGTGGACTCAGCGTGCACACCTTGTGGTGCTGGATCTCTCACACCAGCTTGTGGAGGGCACCCTCCTTGCCCTAGTGAGTAGGGGCTGGGTGAACATGGGGCTCGGCCTGAAAGCCAGGCAGCACAGGGGACCAAAGAAACCCAGCCCCGTTCCCACCCTGACCTCCACACACAGGCCGCCCCAGGGCTCCCCGCCATGGGTACCCGACTCCTCAGGAGCTCCCCCCAGGGTTACCCTGAGGTCTGACTCCCTTCTGGAGAGGCATCGGTGAGAATAGAAGCAGCCAGCGCTCGGCGAGACACTCTGTCGGACATGGTAATTTGGCCGAGACAGTCCTTCAACCTCAGCTGAACCTCCAGCTGAAATTCACTGCAGGAGCGAGCCCCGGGTCAGCCAGGAGAGCCCAGCTGGCCACCCAGAGCCAGCACCAGAAATGATGTTGTACCAACCATTTCGGGGTTTTGCGTGACCCAGCCAGAGGATCCGATAGCTACACGTCATAGATTCATGTGATAGACACACACACACCCCACAACGAACAAAAGTCAGAATCACCCCAATGCTGTCAAACAGCAGCTGGATGGTTACATACATGACACCGTGGTCCCCAATAGGATACATGGAAGACGCTATAAACCACGACTGCAGAGGTGCTGGAGGCATGGAGATGTGCCTGCTGGGTTCCAAAAAGGAGCGCAGAGGGGCAGGAAGCATCCTACAGAGGGAGGGGGGCCCTTAGGAAAGGACACCAGGTCCCAGTGAAGGCTAAGGATGGTGAAATCTGTCCTCCTCCCTTTCAGCTTCTGGTTTTCCTCCTAAATGCCATTTTCCTCAGTCACACGAGCAAAAATTTATTTTATGTTTTTAACTTTCTTTATATTGGGTCCAATTTGTATGAATTCTTTCTTCAGGAAGTGTGTCATTCAGGAGAGAAGGAGAGAGAAAGATTTTCCCTGACAGGCAAAGTATAAAGGAGTTCATGACCACCAGTCCAGTAAGGAATTTTAAGAGGGACTCTTCTAGTGGGGGGAGAAAAGATACCAAAAGCAACAAAGACTAGAAAGGACCAGAGAACGTCACCAGAAACACCAACTCTACCACTAACAACAAGGCACAAGTTCATATCTTTGAATAAGCACTCTGAATGCTGATACTAAATGCTCCAATCAAAAGATATAGGGTGTCAGAGTGGCTTAAAAAACAGGATCCGCGATGCCTGGGTGGCTCAGGGGTTGAGCCTCTGCCTTTGACTCAGGGTGTGATCCTGGAGTCTGGGATCGAGTCCCATATTGCGCTCCTGGTGGGGAGCATTCTTCTCTCTCTGCCTAATTTTCTGCCCCCCTCTCTCTCTCCTCTCTCTCATGCTCTCAAAAATAAAATTGTTATTAAAAAATCAGGATCCATCAGTATGCTGCCTACTAGAGGCTCACCTTAGACCTATAGACACCAGCAATTTTAAAGTCAGGGGATGGAAAATCATCTATCACGCTAATGGTTATGAAAAGAAAGCTGGAGGACCAATACTTATATTAGAAAAACTAGATTTGAAACCAAACCCTGGGGGACACTTGGTGGCTCAGTGGTTGAGCATCTGCCTTCGGCTCAGGGGGTGATCCTGGGATCCTAGGATCGAGTCCCACATTGACATCCCTTTGGGGAGCCTGTCTCTCCCTCTGCTATGTTTCTGCCTCTGCTCCTCTGTGTATCTCTCATGAATAAATAAATAAAATATTTAAATCTCAAAAAGAAAGAACAAATACTGTAAGAAAAGATGAAGGAAGGCATTATTTCATAATTAAAAAGACTCTCTATCAGGATCAAACAACTAAATATTTATGCTGCCAACATGGGAGTACCTAAATATGGAACCCAATTACCAATAAACATACAGAAACTCACTGATAATGATACAATGACAGGGGATTTTAACACCTACCCAGTAATGGCAATGGACTGATCTTCTATGCAGAAAATCAACAGGGGAACAATAGCCTAGACACACTGGACCACAGGGACTCAACAGATATAGTGAACATTTCTTCCTAAAGCAGAATACACATTCCTTTCAAGTTCACATGGGACATTCTCCAGAACAGATCATATCATGGGCCACAAATCAGCCCTCAACAGGTACAACAGGCACAAGAAGGTTGATATCACACCCTGTACCTTTTCGGACCATGACGCTATGAAACTCGAAGTCAACAGTAAGAAAAAATTTGGACAGACCAAAAATACATGGAGATTATGAACATCCTATTAGAGAATGAATGGAGCAAACAGGAAATTAAAGAGGAAATTTAAAACAAATGAAAATGAAAACATGTTTCTCCAAAACTCTGGGATGTAGAAAAGGCAGTCCAAAGAGGGAAGTACATAGCAATACAGGCCTACCTCAAGAAACAAGAAGTATCCAATACACAGCTTAACCCTACACCTAAAGGAGCTGGAAAAGGAATAGCAAACAAATCCTAAAGCCTACAGAAGAAGGGAAAAAATAAAGATGAGAGCAGAAATAAATACAGAAATAAAAAACATTAGAATGGAATTACGAAACTAAGAGCTATTTCTTCAAAATAATTAATAAAATGGATCAAACCCTATCCAGCCTTAGGAACGAGAAAAGAGAAAAGAACTAAATGAATAAAATCACAAAAGAGAGAAGAGTGATCAAAATCAACACCAGAAAAATAAGACAATTATAAGGGAATACTATGAAAGATTATATGCTAACAAACTGGGATACCCGGAAGAAATGGACAAATCCCTAGAAATGTGCAAACGAGCAAAACTGAAATAGGAAAAAATAGAAAATGTGAAGAGACCCATAACTAGCAAAGGAATTGAATCAGCAAGGCACCTTGGAGCCTCAGTGGTTGAGCATGTGCTTTGGCTCAGGTCATGATCCCAGGATCCTGGTGGATCAAGTCCCACATCAGCCTCCCTGCATGGAGCCTCATTTTTCCTCTGCCTCTCTGCATCTCGCATGAATCCATAAATAAAATCTTTAAAAAAGAAACAAGATAAAAAGATGAGAAAGGACCCAAATATAATCACAGATGAGAAATGAGAAATAACAACCAACACTACAGAAATACAAACGATAATAAGAGAATATGATGAAAAAGTATAAGCCAGCAACCTAGAACCTAGAAGAAATAGATCAATTCCTAGAAATATATAACATAGCAAAAAGGAGAAATGAAGAAATAAGAAACTTGAACAGACAGATAACCAGCAAAGATATTGAATCAGCACTCAAGAATCTCCCAACAGGAGACACTTAGATCAATAGAACAGAATGCAAAGCCGAAACAAGATACAAACCTGTAACTCTATGATCCATTAATCGACAACAAGGCAGGAAGGAATATCCAATGACACAAAGACAGTCTCTTCAACAAACCCTAACCTGACCCAAGGATAAGAACAAATGGTGTTGGGAAAACCAGGCAGCCACACGCAGAAGAATGAAACTGGACCACTTTCTTACACCATATATATAAAAAATAAATTCAAAATGGATGAAAGACCTAAATGTGAGACCTGAAACCATACAAAGGAGAAAAGATAGGCAGGAACATCTTTGACGTTGGCCATTGGATCTTCTTTCTAGATATGCCTCTGAGTTGAGGGAAACAAAAGCAAAAATACTATTGGGACTTCATCAAATTCAAAAGCTTCTGCAAATTGAGAGACACAACCAACGCTAAAAGGCAACATACAAAATGAAACGAGATATTTGTAAACAACACATCCAATAAATTGTATGCAAAATACGTAAAGCAAATATAAATTTCAGCATCCTAAACACAAATTATCCAACTGCAGATGGGCAGAAGACATTAATGGACTTTGTCTCTGACAAGACAACCAGATGGCCACCAGACACCGAAAGACACTCAGCGTCACCCATCATCAGGGAAATGCAAATCAAAACCACAATAAGATGTCACCTGACAGCCATCAGAATGGCTAAAATTAACAACAGAAGAAACAACAGGTGTTCTTGAGGCTTTGGAGAAAGGGTAGCCCCCTTACACTCCTGGTGGGCATGCGAACAGGTGCAGCCACTGTGGAAAACACTGTGGAAGGTCCTCGAGAAGTTAAAAATAGGGGATCCCTGGGTGGCGCACTGGTTTGGCACCTGCCTTTGGCCCATGTCGCGATCCTGGAGACCCGGGATCGAATCCCACGTCGGACTCACAGTGCATGGATCCTGCTTCTCCCTCTGCCTGTGTCTCTGCTCTCTCTCCGTGACTATCATAAAAAAAATAAAAAAAGAAGTTAAAAATAGAGCTACACTACGATTCCAAAATTGCAGAGCTAGGTATTTACCCCGAGGATACAAAAGTCATTTAGTAGATTCCAAGAGGGACACGTAGCCCAGTGTTTGTAGCAGCGTTATCAACAACAGCCAAACTGTGGATACAGCACAGATGTCCATTGGCAGATGAATGGGCAGAAAGATGTGGTAAATATACACACTGCGACATCACTCAGTCATCAGAAGGGATGAAATGAAGCCATTAACAATGACGTGGGAGAAGTGGAAAGGACTTATGCTAAATGAACTCAGTCAGTCATAGAAAGACAGATACCAAATACCATACAATTGCATTCACATGTGAATATTAGGAAACCAAAAAAACTGGCAAAGGGGCAGAGGGGGGATGAGAGAAGCAAACAAAAAAACACACTCTTAACCACAGAGAATAAACTAATAAATACCAGAGGAAGGTGGGGGGGATGGGGAATCAGGGGATGGGGATAGTGGAGGGCACCTGTGACCAGTACCAGGCGTTGTATCCAAGGGTTGAATCACTATGTGGTAAACCTGAAACTATATCATACTGTGTTTACAAACAGGAATTCAAGTAAAACTTTAAAAATATAATTGGTAGTATTGATGAAACATGTACACACTAGAGATAAAATCAGAAAGGCAACTGAAAATCCAAATAAAGAGTATTTAGAGCCACAAAACCCCTCCTTACCTCAGCTCGGGAGAAGACTGCCATGCCTATTCTCACCCAAGTAAAAGCCTGGATTTTGATTCTCTGGGGAGGCCACTGACTTGGTGGAGTCAGGCTATCTTTGAAACCAAAACCTAAATAGAGTGCATAAAACTAAACTGCCCAAGATACTAGGAGTCCCAATGCAAGCACATGCCAAGACCCAAACTAACCATACACAGACATAACCCTAACCCTACACTTAATCCTAATGTTAACCTAACCCTTAAACAAGACCTATCACTAGTCGAAAACCAAACACAAACCCCAAGACCGAAACACATTCACTGAACCTTCCTGCCAACCCTCACCCTAACTCCTAAACGTCGGTTCACCTAAACTGAGGTTTCCTTAACCCTGAACCCTACGTTAAATCTAACCTGAACCCTAACCTCTAACCGTACGTAACCTTAAAATAAGGTATTCAAATCCTATTCCTAATCTTAACCTGTACCATAACACTAACCCTCTAATACTAATCCTGTCTCATACCCCAAACTGTACCCTAACCCGTACCCTAAAACCAAACCCTAATACACTCCCTAACCCTATATCTGACCCTTTTCCAAAACCGTACCCTGACCCTGACCTTACCCTAACCCTAACCCCTAACCAAACCTTAACCCTAACCCTAGCCCTAACCCCTATCCTAATCCTAACCCTCGCCCTAACCCTAAACCTAGCCCTAGCTTTAACTCTAACCCTTAACTCAAGCCCCTAACTCTAACCCCTAACCATAACTCACACCCTAACCCCTAACCCTAACTGCAAACCTAAGCTCAACCCTAACTCTAACCATAACACTAACCCCAACTCCGAACCTCCTGCCCTAGTCCCTAAAGCCTAAACCCTAACTCTAACACCAAATCCTGTCCCTAGCCCTAACCCACATCCTAACTCCTAACCACTGACCCTTACCCTTATCCCTCACCCTAACTTCTAATCCATAACCATAAGCATAATCACTAACACCTAACATCTAACGTAAGGCTAACCACCAATTGCCTCCCCTCCTTTGACCCAACCATTCATTCTACCCATTCACTTACTCTGTGATTCTGAGGAGTCCCTTCTGATATGGACGTGGCCCCCAATGGCACTTCCAGAGTCCTCCAGGGGGTCCTGAGGAAACCGGGCTCCTGTGAGTGTGCACGTGGCCCCACATGTTCCTGAGCCATAGTCAGTGGGTCCTGAAGACGCCGGGTCTCCTGTCACTGTGGACTATGCTTCACATCCTCTGGAATCCTCGCAGCAGGTCCTCAGGAGGCCGGGGGCTTCTGTCAGCCTGGACATGGCCCCACGCCACCCAGAACACTCACCGTGGGTCCTGAGGAGGCTGTGGGCTCCTGTCAGCAAAGACCCAGCCTCATATATCCCAAAGCCAAAGTGCAGGTCCTGAGGACAACGGGGGTCTTGTCAGTGTTGAGGTGGACCCACATTTTCCTCAAGCCTCACCATAAGCCCTGAGGAGGCTGGGGGCTCCTGTCAGCATGGACGTGGCCCCAAATATTCCCAAAACTTCACAGTGCATCCTGAGGAGGCCAGAGATTCCTGTCAGTGTGGATGCAGCACCCACATCTTTCTTAGGCCTCACCAGAGGCCTTGACAAGGCTGTGCTCTTCTGTCCGCATGGACGCATCCCCATATTTCCCGAAGACTACACCAGGGGTCCTGAGGAAGTCAGCGTCCTGTTGTGTGGACGTTACCACACATACTCCCGAATTGTCACCGATGGATCTAGGAGGCCGCGGCTCCTGTCATCCTGAATGCGGCCCCCAGCTTCCAGAAGCCTCAACTTATATCCTGAGGGGCCTGGGAGTTCCTGCCAGAGTGGACGCAGTGCCACATCTTCCTGAAGCCTCCCTGCGGGTCCTGAGGCAGCCCAGGGGCTCCTGTCAGCCTGGATGTGGGCCCACAATTTCCTGAAGCCTCCACGTGGGTCCTGAGGCGGCCAAGTGCTTTTGTCAGCGTGGACGCGGTGCCACATCTTCCTGAAGCCTCCCCGCAGGTCCTGAGGTGGCCCAGGGTCTCCTGTCAGCGTGGATGCGGGCCCACAATATCTTGAAGCCTCCCCGCGAGTCCTGAGGCAGCCCAGGGTCTCCTATCAGGGTGTCTGCGGGCCCACATCTTCCAGAAGCCTCAATGCGGGTCCTGAGGAGACCCGGGCTCCTGTCAGCGTGAACGCAGCCCAATGTCCCCCTTTAGACTCCCTGAGCGACCTGAGGAGGCTGCGGCTTATCCGGGTCGATGCGTCCCCATGTCCTCCTCAGGCCTCCCCAGCACAGGCTGGCTCCTGTTAATGCTGGCAGAGGAGGCGTACTGCACATGCGGGTCCCCTGGGTGGGGCCTGGTCTCGGGCGCCCCCTTTGGGATGCTAGGCACTGCAGGAAGCTGTGTAGGAGGTGGCTTGCTGGTGCACGGGGCGGCACCTGCCTCCTTCCAGGCTCCAGCTGTGGCCTGTTAGCATCGGAAATATCTCACTGAAACGGAGCCCAACACCCGGCTTCCCCAGAAATACTTAAGGACAAGGAGTTGGAGCCCACAGACTGCAAAATGAAATGTGGACCAGAATTTGAGCAAGTCCTGCAAAACTCACTCAACCCTCTTCCACTGTAGGTGGGAACGCGGGCTGGTGCAGCCACCCTGGAAACAGTGTGGAGGCTCCTCAGGAAGGTACAAATAGAGCCGCCCTGTGACCAGCAGGTGCAGGGACAGGAGCTGACTTCGAAGATACAGATGCAGTGAGACTCAGGACATCTGTACCCCAATGTCCACAACAGCCGTGTCCACAGTAGTCACACTGTGTGAGGAGTCTCGGTGCCCTCAGGCAGATGATGTATAAAGAGGATGGGAGATAGGTGATGGTCATAGAGAGAGGAACGGTACTCAGCTATCAAAGAGAAGGAAATCTTGCCATTTGCAATGACGTGGATAGAACTAGAGAAATCATGTTAAGTGAAATAAGTCAGTCGGGAAAGAGAATGACCGTGGGGTGTCATTCATAGGTGGAATTAAAGAAGCAAAGCATATGAACATCTGTGAAGGGAAGGAAAAACAAATAAGATGAAAAAAGATGCAGGAAATACAGACTCTTAATTATAGGAAAAAAATGAGGGTCGCTGGAGGGTCGGGGACAGGTGAGGGGATCACAGGGAACTAGCATGAAGGAGGGCGTGTGATGTCATGTGCACTGCTGTTATCTCCAACTGGTGAATCCCTGAATTCTTCCTCTGAAAGTATAATACACTATACGTTAATTAATTGGGTTTAAATTAAGTTAAAAAAATCAGTTGTATCAGAGCACAATTCTTTCTGGACTCTCTGTTCTGCTCCTTCAGCTTATGTCAAGAACACCACCCTTGACTCTGGTTTGTTTAAGTAGACTCCATGCCTCGTCCATGGCCCAGCCCAGGGCTAGAACTCAGGACCCCAAGGTCAGGACAGGAGATGAGGTCAGGTGTCGAATGCTTAACCGACAGAGCCAGCCAGGGGCCCGAGAACAATACTGCTATAACCTGTGTCTCTGTGACATCGTTTGAAATAGGAAAGTGCTATGTCCCACTCTGTCCTGCTTCTCCAATACTGATTTCCTCTCCGGGGTCATTTGTGGGGGCAGATGGATGTTAAGGGTTTTTTTTTTCCTATTTCTAAGATCTGCCACCATGATTTTGATACGAATGACATTGAAACTGAGGGTGGCTTCAGGAACTGCGGACATTTTCCAAGAGGAGGCTCCCACCCCACGAGCCCAGGAAGGCCTCCCAGAGCCTGGTATGGCTCAGTGCACAAGTCTTGTGCTCCTTTTGTTCAGTCTCATTATTTATTCTCTGTGATGCTCCTGAGAAGGGAGTAACATCCTTCATTTCCTTCCTGAGTGCTCATTGCCAGGACACAGCAAGGCTACTCTGCTCTGTAGGGTCGTTTGTGTCCCCTGACTTTACTGAACTCACTCGTTAGTTCTAAGAGGCTTGGTGGAGGCTCTCGAGTTTCCTGTTTCTAGTACCACATCTTCAGCATATAGGGACAGTGTGAGTTCCCCTTCCAGTTGTGGAACCTTTGCTGTTTACAGCTTAATGCCCTAGAAAGTCCCACAATAGAATAAAAACTGAGTCCAGGCAAAGGGCAGGAAGCCCCTATTAAAATGAGAACAGAGCTCAATGCCCTAGAAGGCCCCATATCAAAATGTAAACAGAACTTGAGGAATTATCCAGCCCTCCTGGAGGTCCCGAGACCAGCCCTTAAAACTAAGCTAAAACCCATCTCGGGGTCCAAGTCCCTGCTCCGCTATGTCGGGTGCACTTAGACACAAGCTCCAGCTTGTAAATAAACCCTCGTGTGTTTGCATCGGTGTCAGCTTCTCGGTGGTATCCCGGATTCCCAATCTTGGGCAAAACAGTCTGAGATAAAAAATCAAAACCAAAAGAAGCTCAGATGCACTCAGAGTAAAAGCAGGGTTCTGAGAGAAGCAGCGGAGACCCGGGGGGTTGGCGGCTCTTCTGTCAAGGCCCCTGCAGATGGGGGGGGGGATGCTCAGCCCCAGAGCCAGAGGACCCAGCGTCCCCACCCGCATCCCGCCCATCAGCGTGGAGTCTAAGGGAGCAGCACAGCGCCGCCCACTGGAGACCAGAGACGATGACACCCACCCAGCCTCTGACCCGCAGGTGCATCTCCCAGGCAGATGTGCACCTGAGAATCAGCACCAAGGCCCTTCCCGAACCCTGCACAGACCACTCAATGCCACCAAGTTGTCAGACTACAGAGGCAGCAGAGCCTCAGCTCTGCCTGGAAAGTAGGGTGTAGCTTCCTTTGTACTTTGTGCTTTATTTTCATTTATTTTCTTTGATTCTATTTTATTAATTGCTTAATTTAATTTTTATGTATGTACCTTATATATTTCTTACTTTTACTACCATGGTACTTTAATTGTGTTTCTTATTTTGGGATTTAGAATCTTTAACAAGCAGGCCAAAATAATCTGGTGTTTTTTTGGGGGGGAGGGTAGTTGTTATTGTTTTTCTTGGTTTTCCTTTTTCTTCCTTCTTTCTTTTCTGAAAAAAAATAGTGAGATGGAGAAATTCAACTCCATAAAATAACATGAAGTAGTACTCACAGCCAGGAAGTTCATCAATACACATATATGATGTCTAACTACAGTTTAAAACAATGATTATAAAGATAGCATCTGGGCTGGAAAAAGAGCACAGAAGAAAACTAGAGAATCCCTTACTGAAGAAATAAAAGAACTAAAATCTAGTCAGGCCAATGATAAAAATGCTATAACTGAGATGCAGTCCCAAGTGGATGCCTTCAAAACAAGAAAGGTTATGGACCACAAAGGCAGACATAGGGAACTCAGCCACTTATTAAAACAATAACATTCATATCATAGGAGACTCAGATGATGAAGAGAGAGAAAAGGTGGGCCTTGCTCAGCCATTAGAAACGACAAATACCCACCATTTGATTCAACGTGGATGGAACTGGATGGTATCATGCTGAGTGAAGTAACTCAATCGGAGAAGGACAAACATTGTATGTTCTCATTCACTTGGGGAATATAAATAAGAGTGAAAGGGAATGTAAGGGAAGGGAGAAGAAATGTGTGGGAAATATCAGAAAGAGAGGCAGAACATAAAGACTCCTAACTCTAGGAAATAAACTAGGGGTGATGGAAGGGGAGGAGGACGGGGATGGGGGTGAATGGGTGACGTGTACTGAGGGGGGCACTTGATGGGTTGAGCACTGGGTGTTATTCTGTATGTGGGCAAATTGAACACCAATTAAAAGTAAATTTATTATTAAAAAAAAGTTTGAAAGAAAGAAAAAGTGGCATATGGTTGGCTCAGTCAGTTAACCTTCAGCCTTAGGCTCAGATCATCATCCAGGTCCCAAGGCAGCTCCCTGTTCAGCAGGGAACCTGCTTGTCCTTCTCCATCTGCCCTTCTCGCTCATGGTTTTTCTCTCCTCTCTCTCTCAAATAAATAAATAACATCCTGAAAAAGAAACAAACAAACAAACCCAGAAGGAAGAGAAATCTCCCATGTAGAATAATTTCAAAGAAGTTGTGCAGACTTCCACCCTCAAGTTGATTAGCATAGCCTCCCACTCTTATGTGTCGAATACACATAGTAACTTCCTTCTACAAAATATAATATGAAAATCTTAATATAAAAATGATAATAAATAATAATAATAATAATAAAAAGAATCATTTTACTATGGAGAAAGCTGACAAACACTACCTCAGCAAGATGATCAGATCAATACCAAGACTGATAAATCATGTTGATAATATCTATCCTTTATATAATAAAAATGGTATTATCTCTCTGTATATAATCCACAAAAACAGTTCAATCATGAGATAAACAACAGACATGTCCCAACTGAGGTATATTTTACAAAATACTCTACTTCTCAAAGTGTTCCAGTTCAACGACAACAAGGAAAGGCTGAAAGACTGTCACAATCCAGAGGAGCCTAAGAAAACATGAGGACAAATGGAATGGGATATGAGTAATGGTAACTTAGCAAAAACTAAGGAAATCTGAATAAAGTATGGTCTTTGGTTAATGCAACTATTTTAATATTGATTCATTAGCTAATACTTGTACCGCACTAATATACCACCACAGTCATATCCCTGCCCCACACCATCCACCCCCACACCATCGGCCCCCAGCAAGGACCCAGTGCAGCTGCCCGGTGGGACATGCTCAGCCTCCCCAGGGTTCTCTGCATACCCTGCTCCCATCAGAAGCCGGATTGTCCCATAGAGAACCCAGGGGTTGCAGGGAGAGGGAAGGCAGGGATCCCCGAAATGGTGGGTGCAGGTGAGTGGAGCAGAGGACACATTGGGCCCTGCCTCCGCCCACTGTCCCTCCTGGAGGGGGGGCACACCCTGCACAGGACACCAGCCCCTAACCCAGAGGGATCTGGGCTGACCTGGCTCCACGCTCTGTGGGGGCTGAGTTGATTTGAGCCCCCCCCAGGCCCAACACAAAGACTAATGGGATCCAGGCCCCCATGGTCCTGGCTAGCCCTGGATTCTGGCCCCAGGGTGAGCCAGCCCTCTCAAAGCTGGATGTGGCCTCCTGGGCCCTGGGCGTGCCCCACAGATCCAGGTCGCTGACCTAGGGCAGGCCGTGGGATCCCGGGACACCCCAGAGTGGGGACAGGATGGATAGGCCATTTGGCCCCACCCGACCCCACTCCAGGAGGCAGGCTCCTCCAGGTATTGGGGCCCAGAGGGCCCAAGGCCGGGGTCCAGCTGCCCTGCGGGGACCCAGTGCAGGAGCCCATGAGCTGCAGGTCCAAGTCATCTCTGCTGTCCTCAAAACAGTCACTCACTCAGGCTGAAATCTCAGGACAAATGCCCCCACCCAGAGTCCACACATGCTCCCACAATGTGGACTCTAGCACCCGCCCCCCCACACCGTGGGATTCTTGCCCTCCCCTAAAGGACAGAAAGGTCTCCCTCCCCAAGGGAAAGCGTGCAATAGGCTCTGAGCCTGTTTGCTGTAGAAATCAATAAAGTGTTGTGGTGCGAAAATGCACAGCCAGGCCATTTCTGTGTCTCCCAGAACTCTATGCATGGGGTGTGGAGAGACACCCAGAGAGGAGGAGGGGGCACCATCCAGACCCCAAACAGATCCTGCAGGGGCGCCACCAGGTAAACACAGCTGATGTCCCCATGTGCCTTACAGGGGCGGCCAGACGCCAGGGTCAGGACCCACAGACTTTACTGGGACTCAGGCTCTGCCCCCCGGGCCAGGAGGGGCTGGGACAGAGTGACAGCCAGGGAGCTTCAGGTCACCAGATCTGTGAACAGCGACGTGGGAGGTCTGTGCTCCCTCTGTCCAGAGGGCTGCGGATGGCCAAGTTCCGGGGCACTTCCTCCCCTCCCCGCATCCCGGTGCATGTCTGCCTGGGGCACAGAGGGCCTGTGGGGCGGTCAGCGTGGCCCTGGAAGGGATGCCAGGACACCAGGCCCTGGTGTTGTGCCCAAGATTGCAAATCAGGGAAACCACTAAGGAGCCCACACCGATGGAAACTCCCGAGGGTTTCTTTACAAGCTGGAGCTTGGGTCTAATTGCACCTGACACAGCGGAGCAGGGACGTGGATCCCAAGACTAAGAGGCATAGCAGCTTTATAGGGGCTAGTGGCCCATGGGATACGCAGAAAGTTCCACAATCATGCCAGTCCACACGCTGGTGGCTGACTGAATTACACCTTACCCTATAGTATCCACTTGAGCTGGCCTATTACTTTGGTCAGAATCGTCGCACAGTTTTGGGGGGCACAAAACAGCGTTACATTGTTATGAGCCGATTTCCAATTAGGGTGTCCCCAGAGGCCTGACTAGGGTGGGGCAGTGCCTTAAGCAATAAGCAGGTCATGTGGGGGTCATAAGGGAGGTGGCGGGTGTAGCACAAAATAGAATCAGTCCTATCCTGCTTGTTCAGAGGTAGGGGATTTTTGTTAACTTTCCTGGGTCCCACACTTGCAGCTCACGTACCTGGGCCACCCTCACCTGGTGGACTCAGACTGCACACCTTGTGGTGCTGGATCTCTTACACCAGCGTGTGGAGAGCACCTTCCTCGCCCTAGTGAGTAGGGGCTGGGTGAGCATGGGGCTTGCCAGAAGCCCAGGCAGCACAGGGGACCGAGGATCCCAGCCCTGACCCCAACTCGACTCCCACACACAGGCAGCAACAGGGCTTTCCGCCATGGGCAGCCAGGTCCTCAGGATCTCCCCACAGGGTGGCGCTGAGGTCCGGCTTCCTGCTGGAGAGAAGCAGCCAGCGCTCAGTGGGATCCCCTGCCTGACATGGGAATTTGGCCAAGTCAGATGTTCCAGCTCAGCTGACCCTGCAGCGGAATCACTGCAGGAGGGAGCCCCAAGTCGGAAAGGAGAACCTAGCTATCTGCCCAGCGCCAGCACAAGAAATGATGTTGTGCCAACCATTTTGGCATTTGGGTGACCCAGCCAGAGGATCAGATAGCTGCACATGATATCTGCCTCTGATAGACACACACACACACACACACCCAAAACCAACAAAAGTCGGAATCCCCCCAATATTGTCAAACAGCAGCCGATGGTTACATACACGACGCTGTGGTCCCCAATAGGATACATAGAAGTCGCTATAAACCATGACTGCAGAGGTACTGGAGGCACGGAGATGTGCCTGCTGGGTTTCAAAAAGGAGCACAGAGAGGCAGAACGCATCCTACGGAGGGGGTGCCCCTCCTAGGAAAGGACACCAGGTCCCTGTGTAGGCTATGGATGGATCTGTCCTCCTCTCTTTCAGCTTCTGGTTTTCCTCCTCTTTTGTTCTTCCTAATTCTAGTTTAGCCTCCACCCTGCATCCAAGACAATGACCAAAGAGGCTTCGTTATGATGTCGCATCCTAAAAGGAGGCAGAGCTTTGGCTACCGAGTTCAGAAATGGTCATTGCCTAGGTGTATGCTGATCCCCTGAACTCGTGGCTTCACGGCTCTTCTCTCCCTGCAGAATGAGGGGAACCACAGGTCTTACAATGAAAGACGCCCACTTCCACACGGGCGGGACTATCCTTTCTGGAGGACGTCATCTGGGCCAAGTAGTGCAAGCGGGCGATCAAGAATAGTTTGCAGGTGAGACATAAGCAAACACTTACCTTTGATGTCATGCTTTATTTGTTCATCCATTTATTATTTCTTAAATATTTTCATTTAATGTCCTCTCTATACCCAACATGGAGTTCAAACCCACAACCCTGAGATCAAGATCCCCCAACCAGGCCAGCCAGGCACCCCAGTGCCATGTTTCATAACTCTTTGCTTCCTTGCCTATCTCTGCATCCAACTGGAACATTAAGTCCTTGACGGGAAGCTTTAATTACCTCCGAATCCTAGAACGTTCTCACTGTATCCCAATCCTAGATTGACATTTACCATTGAATAGCACTTTAAATAAATAGTAAAATAACTACTACCATAAAGGAAATTATCAACTTTTCACGTGTGTGGGCCCTGCTCCCTGGGCTCCCAGGGAAGCTATGATTTCTTTCACATTGATCAGGTCCAAATGACTCCACCACACCTCAAAGCGTGGGCTCAGTTTCTGCCCTGACACATGCAAGACCCCTGCTTCAATTAACATGTATCAATCAATCAAAGAGAGTCTGACCGGATCTGTGTGGTTCGTAAGAACATGGGACTCTTGTTCTTGGGGTAGCAAGTTCAAGCCCCATGTTGGCTGTAGAGATTACAGAAAAATAAAACCTTAAAAAAAGTCAATCAGTTGATCTTGGGGAGACACAGCCCCGGATCCCACAAGGGCAGAGAGCCAACTGACAGTTCTACGCACAATATTATATGCAGCAGTGCACAAAATCTGAACTTTCAGAAGTCTCCTAGATGGGGGACACACCAGCCTTAAGGTGTTCAGGTGGAGAAGTGGGGGGCAGTCCCTGGAACGACAGGGTGGGCTCAGGATCCCAGAGGTCCCAAGGACAGTGGTGCCAACTGTTCCCAGTCACAGGAGGAACCCGGCTGAGAGCAGTGCACTCGGGCCAGCTGTCTGCCCTGTGTGGCCATAAGCGGCAAACCCCTGTGCAGTCACGGGGCCCAGTTCCTGGGACAGGCCAGCAAAGGCCAGGAGTATGAGGACACCCTCCCGGCAGGAAGAGAACAGGTCTCCACCAGGGCAGCCCCTAAAATTTGGAGTTTTATAATTCAGTCACTTGTCTGTGGGGAGGCTGAGAAAATTGAGGATGTTCCACCTTAAGTTCACTGTTAGCACAAGTACTGCCATCCCAGGACCCTGTGAATAAGAGCTAAATTTTATTACTTCAGTTACAGGAAAAAAGAAAAAAACAGCTTACAGCTTAAGGTCCCAGAAAGCCCCATATTAGAATGAGAACAGAGCTCAATGCCCTTGAAGGCCTCATATCAAAATGTAAACAGAACTTGAGGAATTGCTCCAGCCCTTCTGGAGGTCCCCGAGACCAGTCCTTAAAACTAAGCTAAAATCCACCTCGGGGTCCAAATCCCTGCTCCGCTGTGTGGGGTATACTTGGACCCAAGCTCGAGTTTGTAAATCAACCCTTGTGTGTTTGCATCGGTGTCGGCTCCTTAGTTGTTTCTCCGATTCGCAATCTTGGGCACAACACCCGCAAGTCCCCTCCCCACCTGGGCTGATCCCCTGTCCCCTCCAACCCAGCCTGACCCTCAGTCACCTCCCGCCCACAGCAGCTCACCACAGCCCCTCACAGAGGTCCCAGGGCCACGGTGGGCACTCTGGCTGTCCCCTGCCTCGCAGGAGAAGAAAGGAGGTTTTGGCAGGACACACTCCCATGGTGGCCCCAGGGCTCCCTGCCCAGGATGGCAGTGGTGACAGGCCGGTTTCTGTGTCCCTGACACCGGCTCCTCCTCCCTGGTTTTCCCGCAGGAAATGAAGGAGGAGGCCTCCTCTCCACCAGGAACATCACGCAGATAGACCTGGACATCAACAGGATGTTCAGGAGCCAAATCATGTTTCGGGACAGCTAGAGAGTGGGGTGAGGCTGTTGAGTCAGGGGGCTTCAGGGCCCTGGGGGAGGCCCAGGGGCTTCTGGGTAGGAAACACGGGTCTTAAGAGGCCGGGGGAAGCAACACCAGCCAGCAACACACCACTGTATGGTAGGGTGCCTGGGATAACCCCCGTGCCCCAACCCCCGGGGCTTCAGGGATGAGGAGGTCACTAGGTCGGTGCCTCCAGGGGTTTCCATGGGAGCTGAACCCCAAAGGGGCGAGGGACGGCCCGTGGAGGGCAGTAACCGGACCTGGGGGCCAGGTGGCATGGCCGTGGCTGGAGCAGGACACACATCGATCCCATGAGGGTCGGACGGGTCAGGATGACACCCACACTCGGTGTTTTATATATATCTAAATTCTATGCATTTGAGACAATTTGCAATTTGTAAACATACATAGTATGATGACCACCAGATAATGCCCCCGGTCCAGCCAGCGTCCGGCACTGACCACACGGGACCCCAGGGGCAGGTGTCACAGCAAACCCCAGACTGGGGTCACCTTTATCTGTAGATGTATCCATGTGCATCTGAGAGAAAGTGGATGCCCTGTGTCGGCAGGCCCCCATGTCATCCCCTTCATTCCCCACCCCCACACCATCCCCCTTCATCATCATCCCAAATGGCTCCAACCCATATCATCCCCCTCACACCCACACAGCCCCACACAATCCCCACCCACACTATATCCCCACCATCCCCTCTGCACCATCCCCCACACTCCACCACCATCATGCCCCTGCCCCCACAACATCCACCCCCACACCATCTGCCCCCAGCAAGGACCCAGTGCAGCTGCCCCCTGTGGGACATACTCAGCCTCACCGGGGTTCTCCGGATACCCTGCTCCCACAGGAGACCGGGTTTCCCATAGTGTACCCAGGGGTTGCAGGAAGGAGGGAAGGCAGGGAGTCCCCGACAGGATGGGTGCAGGTGAGTGGTGCAGAGGACCCACTGTGCCCTGCCTCCACCCACTGTCCCTCCTGGAGGGCGGCACACCCTGCATAGGACACCAGCCCCTAACCCAGAGGGACAAGGGCTGGCCTGGCCCCAGGGTCTGTGTGGGCTAGGTTGATTTGAGCCTCCCCCAGGCCCAACAGAAAGACTAACGGGATCCAGCCCCCCATGGCCCTGGCCAGCCCGGGATTCTGGCCCCAGGCTGAGAGAGCCCTCCCACAGCTGGATGTGGCCTCTTGGGGACTGGGCGTGCCCCACAGATCCAAGTCGCTGACCTAGGGCAGCCCTGGGGATCCCGGGACACCCCAGGTTGGGGAGAGGAGGGATAGGCCAGTGGGCTCACCCGCACCCACAGCAGGAGACAGTCTCCACCAGGTTCTGAGGCCCCAGGGGGCCTGAGACCGGGGTCCAGCTGCCCTGCGGGGACCCAAAGCAGGAGCCCATGAACTGCAGGTCCAAGTCAGGTCTGTTGCCCTCAGAACCGTCTCTCATGCTGAAACCTCAGGACACGAACCCACCCTGAGTCCAAACATGCTCCCAGGTGGGGGACTCCAGCACCCGCCCCCGCCCCACATGTGATTCTTGCTCTCCTCTAAAGGACAGAATGTTCTCCCTCCCCAGGGGAAAGCACGCACCCTTGGCTCTGAGCCCCTTTACTGTAGAAAGTCAATAAAGTGTTGTGGTGCAGAATTGCACAGCCAGCCCGTTTCTGTGTCTCCCAGAACTCTGAGCAGAGGGCTTGGAGAGACCCCAAGAGATGAGGAGGGGGCTACATCCACACCCCAAACAGCCCCTGCAGTGGCACTGCCAGACACACACAGCTGATGTACCCACATGCCTTCCAGGGGTGCCCAGACGCCAGGGTCAGGCCCTACAGACTTTACTGGGACTCAGCCTGTGCCCAGCAGGCCAGGAGAGGCTGGGACAGAGTGACAGCCAGGGAGCCTCAGGTCACCAGGGTCTGTGGAAGCGACCTGGGAGGTCTGTGCTCCCTCTGTCCAGGGGGCCGGGACTGGCCGGGTTCCGGGGCACTTCCTCCCCTCCCCGCATCCCCGTGCCTGTGTGCCTGGGGCACAGAGGACCTGCAGAGTGGTAGCGTGGCCCTGGAAGGGATGTCAGGACAACAGGCCCTTGTGTTGTGCCCAAGATTGCGAATTCGCAATTCGAATTCGAAACCACCAAGGAGCCCACACTGATGCAAACTCCCGAGGGTTTCTCTACAAGCTGGAGCTTGGGTCCAAGTGCACCCGACACAGAGGAGTAGGGACTTGGATCCCAAGACTAAGAGGTGTAGCAGCTTTATAGGAGCCAGTGGCCCAAGGGAACGCTGAAAGATGCGTAGTCATGTCAGTCCACATGCAGGTGGCTGATTGAATTACATTTTATCCTATAGTATCGACTTGAACTGGCCTATTACTTTGGTCAGAATTGGCGCACAGCTTTGTGGGGCACAAAGCAGGGTTGCATTGTTATGAACGGATTTCGGATTAGGGTGTGCCCAGCGGCTTGAGTCGGGTGGGGCAGCGCCTTAAGCCATAAGTAGGTCATGTGGGGTCATAGGGGAGATGGCCTATGACCATTTGGAGCACAAAATGGAATCAGTCCTGCTCTGCCTGTCCAGGGGTAAGGGATTTTTGTTAAAATTCCTGGGTCCCACACTGCAGCTCATGCACGTGGGCCACCCTCACAAGGTGTACTCAGCCTGCACACCTTGTGGTGCTAGATCTCTCACACTAGCATGTTGAGGATACCCTCCTCGCCTTAGTGAATAGGGGCTGGGAGAGCATGGGGCTCGGCCTGAAGGCCAGGCAGCACAGGGGACCGAGGAACCCCAGCCCTGTCCCTACCCAGACTCCCAAACACAGGCAGTCCCAGGGCTCCCCCCAATGGGCAGCTGGATCCTCAGGAGTTTCCACCAGGGCAGCCCCGAGGTCTGGCTCCCTGCTGGAGAGGCATTGGGGAGAAGATAAGCAGCCAGCGCATGGCACGACCCACTGCTACACATGGGAATATGGCCAAGCCGGTCCTCCCAGCTCAGCTGACCCTCCAGCAGAAAGTCACTGCAAGAGCGAGCCCCGGGTCTGCCAGGAGAGCCTAGCTAGCTGCCCAGCGCCAGCACCAGAAATGATGTTGTGCCAACCATTTCGGCATTTGGGTGACCCAGCCAGAGGATTAGTAGCTGCACATGATAGCTGCATGTGATAGAGACACACACACCCAAAACCAACAAAAGTCGGAATCCCCCCAATGTTGTCTAACAGCAGCCGGATGGTTACATACACGACGCTGTGGTCCCCAATAGGATACATGAAAGACGCAATAAACCACGACTGCAGAGGTGCTGGAGGCACAGAGATGTGCCTGCTGGGTGCCAACAAGGAGCACAGAGGGGCAGGAAGCATCCTACGGAGGGGAGGCCCCTCCTTGGAAAGGACATCATGTCCCTGTGAAGGCTATGGATGGTGAAATCTATCCTGCTCTCTTTCAGCTTCGGGTTTTCCTCTTAAATGCCATTTTCCTCAATCATAAAACCAAAAATTTATTTTATGTTTTTAAATTTCTTTTTATTGGAGTCCAATTTGTATGAATTCTTGCTTCAGCAAGGGTGTCATTCAGGAGAGAAGGAGAGATCATGAATTCCCAGATAGGCAAAATATAAAGGAGTTCATTACCACTTAACCAGTCCAGTAAGGAATTTTAAGAGGGACTCTTCTAGTGGGGGAAAAAAAGAGACCAAAAGCAACAAAGACTAGAAAGGACCAGAGAACATCACCAGAAACTCCAACTCCTCCTGTAACACAAAGGCAAAAAGTTCATATCTTTGAATAATCACTCTGAATGCTGATAGACTAAGTAATCCATTCAAAAGATATTGCGTATCAGAGTGGCTTAAAACACAGGATCCGGGATGCCTGGGTGGCTCAAGGGGTTGAGCATCTGCCTTTGACTCAGGCTGTGATCCTGGAGTCTGGGAGCGAGTCCCATATTGGTCTCCTGGTGGGGAGTCTGCTTCTCTTACTCCCTAATTTTCTGTCTCTCTCTCTCTCTCTGTCTCTCATAAATAAAATCGTTATTAAAAAAACAAGATCCATCCTTACGCTGCCTACAAGATGCTCACCTTAGACCTATACACACCAGCAGATTCATAGTCAGGGGAGGGAAAATCATCTACCACGCTAATGGATATCAAACGAAAGCTGGAGGACCCATACTTATATCAGACAAACGAGATTTGAATCCAAACCCTGGGGGACACCTGCTGGCTCAGTGGTTGAGCATCTGCCTTCAGCACAGGGTGTGAACCTGGGATCACAGGATCGAGTCCCACATCGGCCTCCCTTAGGGGAGCCTGCCTCTCCCTCTGCCTATGTTTCTGCCTCTGCTTCTCTGTGTATCTCTCATGAATAAATAAATAAAATATTTAAATCTGAAAAAGAAAAAACAAATACTGTAAGAAGAGATGAAGAACATTATTTCATAATTAAAAAGACTCTCTATCAAGATCAAAGAACTAAATATTTATGCTGCCAACATGGGAGTGCCTAAATATAGAAACCAATTAACAACAAATGTACAGGAACTCACTGATAATAATACACTGACGGGATTTCAACACCCACTTATGGCAATGGACCAATCGTCTAGCAGAAAATCAACAAGGGAACAATAGCCTTGACACACTGGACCACAGGGACTCAACAGATATAGTCAGAACATTAGATCTGAAAGCAGAATACACATTCCTTTCAAGTGCACATAGGACATTCTCCAGAACAGATCATATCAGGGCCCACTAATCAGCCTTCAACAGGTACAACAGGTACAAGAAGGTTGATAACACACCATGTACATTTTCGGAACACGGCGCTATGAAACTGGAAGTCGACAGTAAGAAAAAATTTGGACAGACCAAAAATATGTTAAGTTTATGATCATCCTACTAGAGAATGAATGGAGTAACCAGGAAATTAAGGAGGAAATTTAAAACAAATGAAAATGAAATCATGTTTCTCCAAACCTCTGGGATGTAGCAAAGGCAGTCCTAAGAGGGAAGTACATAGCAATACAGGCCTACCTCAAGAAACAAAAGTCTCCAATACACATCCTAACCCTACACCTGAAGGAGCTGAAAAAGGAATAGCAAACAAAGCCTAAAGCCTAAGAAGAAGGGAAAAAATAAAGATGAGAGCAGAAATAAACAATACAGAAACAACAAAACAGTAGAATGGAGTAACAAAACTAAGAGCTGGTTCTTTAAAATAATTAATAAAATGGATCAAGCCCTAGCCAGCCTTATCAATGAGAAAAGAGAAAAGACCTAAATAAATAAAATCACAAATGAGAGAAGAGAGATCATAATCAACACCAGAAAAATAAGACAATGATAAGGGAATACTATGAAAGATTATATTCTAACAAACTGGGAGACCTGGAAGAAATGGACAAATCCCTAGAAATGTGCAAACGAGCAAAACTGAAATAGGAAGAAATATAAAATATGAACACACCCATGAGTAACAAAGAAATTGAATCAGCAAGGCACCTGGGTGCCTCAGTGGTGGAGCATCTGCTTTGGCTCAGGTCATGATCCCGGGGTCCTGGGGAATCAAGTCCCACATCAGGATTCCCGCATGGAGCCTCATTTTCCCTCTGCCTATAACTCTGCCTCTCTGAGTCTCTCATGAATACATAAATAAAGGTGCAGCCACTGTGGAAAACAGTCTGGAGGGTCCTCGAGAAGTTAAAAATAAGGGATCCCTGGGTGGCATAGCGATTTGGCACCTGTCTTTGGCCCAGGGCGTGATCCTGGAGACCCAGGATCGAATCCCACATCGGGATCCCGGTGCATGGAGCCTGCTTCTCCCTCTGCCTGTGTCTCTGCCTCTCTCTCTGTGACTATCATAAAAAAAAATTTAAAAAAAGAAGTTAAAAATAGAGCTATCCTACGATTCCAAAATTGCAAACCCAGGTATTTACCCCGAGAATACAAAAGTAGTTTAGTAGATTCGAAGAGGAACACACAGCCCAGTGTTAGTAGCAGCATTACCAACAACAGAGAAACTGTGTATAGAGCCCAGATGTCCATCGACAGAAGAATGGGCAGAGACGATGTGGTAAATATACACACTGCGACATCACTCGGTCATCAGAAGGGATGAAATGAAGCCATTTACAATGACGTGGGAGAAGTGGAAGGGACTTATGCTAAATGAACTCACTCAGTCAGAGAAAGACAGATACCAACTACCATACAATTGCATTCACATGTGAATTTTGAAACCAAACAAACCGGTAAAGGGGCAGAGGGGGGGATGAGAGAAGAAAACAAAAAAACACACTCTTAACCACAGAGAATAAATTAATAAATACCAGGGGAAGGTGGGGGGGATGGGGAATCAGGGGATGGGGTTTGTGGAGGTCACTTCTGACCAGTACCAGGCGTTGTATTCAAGGGTTGAATCACTATGTGGTAAACCTGAAACTATATCATACTATGTTTATAAACAGGACTTCAAGTAAAACTTTAAAATAATAATTGGTAGTATAGAGGAAACATGGGCACACAAGAGATAAAATCAGAAAGGAAACTGAAAATCCTAAGAGTCTTTAGAGCCACAAATCCCCTCCCCTTAGCTGAGCTCAGGAGAAGCCTGCCATGCCTATTCTCACCCCAGAGAAGCCTGGATTTTGATTCTCAGGGAAGGCCGCTGACTTGGTGGAGTCAGGCTATCTTTGAAACCAAAACCTAAATAGAGTGCATAAAAATAAACTGCCCAAGATGCTAGGAGTCCCAGTGCAGGCACATGCTAAGACACAAACTCTAACCATACAGAGACATAACCCTAACCCTAAACTTAAGCCTAATGTTAACCTAACCCTTAAACAAGAAGTATCACTAATCAAAAACCAAACACAAACCCCAAGACCGAAACACATTCACTAAACCTTCCTGCCAACCCTCACCCTAACTCCTAAACCTCTTCTAAACCTTTAACCCTGACCCTTATCTTAAATCTAACCCTAACTCTAACCTCTAACCATAACCTTAACTTAATGTACTCAAATCCAATTCCTAACCTTAACCTGTACCCTAACCCTAACCCTCTAATACTAATCCTATCTCATATCCCAAACTGTACCCTAACCCGGACCCTAAAACTAATCCCTAACCCACTGCCTAACCCTCTCTTACCCTTTTCCAAAACCGTACCCTGACCCTGACCTGACCCTAACCGTAACCCCTAACCAAACTCTAACCCTAATCCTAGCCCTAACCTGTATCCTAAACCTAACCCTCACCCTAACCGTAAACCTAGCCCTAACTTTAACTCTAACCCCTAATGCTAACCCTTAACCCTAATTCACACCCTAACCCCTAACCCTAACTGCAAGCCTAGCCGAACCTTAACTGTAACCATAACCCAAACCCCAACTCCTAACCTCGTGCCTTAATCCCTAAAGTCTAAACCCTAACCCTAACTCTAACTCCTGTCCCTAACCCAAACCCCCATCCTAACTCCTAACCACTGACCCTTACCCTTATCCCTCACCCTAACCTCTAATCTGTAACCATAAGCATAATCACGATCCCAATATCTAACCTAAGCCTAACCACCAACCACCTCCCCTCCCCTGACCCTACCATTCATTATACCCATTCACTTATCCTATGGTTCTGAGGAGTCCCTTCTGACATGGACGTGGCCCCCAACGGCGCCTCCAGAGTCCTCCAGGGGGTCCTGAGGAAGCCGGGCTGCAGTGAATGCAGACGTGGCCCCACGTGTTCCAGAGTCATAGTCAGCGGGTACTGAGTACGCCGGGTCTCCTGTCAACGTGAGTATGCCTCCTCTGGAAGGAGGAGGAACATCTTTCTGGATGCCTCACATTCTGGAAGCCTCACAGCAGGTTCTCAGGAGGCCGGGGGCTCCTGTCAGCCTGGACATGGCCCCATGTCCCCTGAAAATTCACCCCGGGTCCTGAGGAGGCTGTGGGTTCCTGTCAGCCTAGACGCAGCCCCATGTGTCCCAAAGCCAAAGTGCAGGTCTTGAGGAGGACGGGGGTCCTCTCAGTCTTGACGTGGCCCCAGAATTTCCTCAGCCTCACCATAAGACCTGAGGAGGCTGGGGGCTCTTCTCAGAATGGACATGGTCCCAAATCATCCCAATTGTTCAGTGTGTCCTGAGGAGGCTTGAGACTTCTATCAGTGTGGATTCGGCATCCACATATTTCTTAGGCCTCACCACTGGCTATGACAAGCCTGGGGTCTTCTGTCCGCATGGACGCATCCCCATATTTCCCGAAGTCTACACCGGGGGTCCTGAGGACATCAGCGTCCGGTTATGTGGACGTGGCCCCACATCCTCCCGAAGTGTCACCGCAGGTTCTGAGGTGGCCGAGGCTCCTGTCACTGTGGATGCGGCCCCCAGCTTCCAGAAGACTCAACTTATGTCCTGAAGGGCCAATTAGCTCCTGCCAGAGTGGAAGCGGTGCCCCATCTTTCAGAAGCCTCCACACATGTTCTGAGGCGGCCCAGGGGTTCCTGTCAGTGTAGATGGGGGCCCACATCTTACTGAAGCCTCCCCGTGGGTCCTGAGGCAGCCCAGGAGCTCCTGTCAGGGTGGGTGTGGGCCCACAATTTCCTGAAGCCTCCCCACAGATCCTGAAGTGGTCCAAGGGGTCCTGTCAGGGTGGATGTGGGCCATATCTTCCTGAAGCCTCACCGTGTGTCCTAAGGAGACCGGGGCTCCTGACAGCATGAAGGCTGCCCAATATCCCCCTGAAGACTCCCTGCAGGTTCTGAGGAGGCTGTGGCTCATCAGCGTGGACATGTCCCCACGTCTTCCACAGGCCTCCCCAGCACAGGCTGGCTCCTGTTAGTGCAGGCAGACAAGGCCTACTGCACATGCCTGCCCCTTGGCAGTGCCTGGGCTCAGGCACCCCTGCGGGATCCTCAGGCGCTACAGGAGGCATGTGCCCGTCCCCAGGCCCACCTCTGCCTCCTTCCATGCTCCAGCTGTGACCTGTTAGCTTCGGAAATGTCTGACTGAAAAGGAGCCCAACACACAGCTTCCCCAAAAATACTTAAGGAGAAGGAATTGGAGCCCAAAGGACGCTAAACGAAATGTGGACCAGACTTTTACCACGTCCTGTAATCTCACTCAACCCTCTTCCACTGTGGGCGGGACCGCGGGCTGGTGGAGACGCCATGGAAACACTGTGGAGGCTCCTCCTGAAGTTACAAATAGAGCCAACCCGCGACCAGCATGTGTAAAGCCTGGAGCTCACTCCGAAGATACAGATGCAGTGAGACATGGGACAACTGCACCCCAATGTCCACACCAGCCGGGTCCACAGTAGCCACACTGTGGGAGGACCCTCGGTGCCCTGTGGCAGATGATGGATAAAGAGGATGGGAGATAGATGATGGTCATAGAGAGAGGAATGGTACTCAGCTATCAAAGAGCAGGAAATCTTGCCATTTGCAATGACGTGGATAGAAGGAGAGGGATCATCTTAAGTGAAATAGGTCAGTCGGAAAAGAGAATGACCGTGTGATGTCATTCATAGGTGGAATTAAAGAAGCAAAGCAGATGAACATCTGTGCAGGGAAGGAAAAACAAATAAGATGAAAACAGATGCAGGGAATACAGACTCTTATATTTAGGAAACAAACTGAGTGTCATAGCAGAGGAGGGGACGGGGGAGAGCATAACGGGACTGGCATGAAGGAAGACATGTGATGTCACGTGCACTGCAGTTATCTCCAACTGGTGAATCTCTGAATTCTTCCTCTGAAAGTATAATACACTATACGTTAATTAATTGGGTTTAAATTAAATTAAGTTAAAAAAATCAGTTGTATCAGAGCATGTTTCCTTCTGGACTCTCTGTTCTGCTCCTTCAGCTTATGGTGGGACCAACTCTCGTGGGGGTGGTTTGTTTAAGTAGGCGTCAGGCCTCGTCCATGGACCAGCACAGGGCTAGAACTCACGACCCCGAGATCAGGACCGATGGTGAGGTCAAGTGTCGGATGCTTAACCGACGGAGCCAGGCGGGGTCCCGAGGACAACACTGCTTTATCCTGTGTCTCTGTGACATCGTTTGAAATAGGAAAGTGCTGCGTCCCACTCTGTCCTGCTTCTCCAATACTGATTTGCTCTCCGGGGTCATTTGTGGGGGCAGATGGATGTTATGGGGTTTTTTTTTTTCCTATTTATAGGATCTGTCACCATGATTTGACGGGAATGACATTGAAATACAGGGTGGCTTCAGGAACTGCGGACATTTTCACAAGATGAGGCTCCCAAACCACGAGCCCAAGATGGCCTCCCAGAGCCTGGTATGGCTCAGTGCACAAGTCTTGTGCTCCTTTGGTTCTGTCTGATTATTTATTCTCTGTGATGCTCCTGAGAAAGGAGTCACATCCGTCATTTCCTTCCTGAGTGCTCATTGACAGGACACAGCAAGCCCCACAATAGAATAAAAACTGAGCCCAGGCCAAATGCAGGAAGCCCCTATTAGAACAGATCTCAATGCCTTTGAAGGCCCCATATCAAAATGTAAACAGAACTTGAGGAATTGCTCCAGCCCTTCAGGAGTTCCCCGAGACCAGCCCTTAAAACTAAGGTAAAAACCACCTCGTGTTCCTAGTCCCTGCTCCACTGTGTCGGGTATACATGGACACAAGCTAGTTTTTGTAAATAAACCCCCGTGTGTTTGCATCAGTGTCAGCTTCTCGGTGGTTTCTGAGATTCGCAATCTTGGGCACAACAGTCTGAGAAAAAAAACAAAACCAAAAGAAGCTCGGACGCAGGTAGAGTGAATGCAGGGTTCTGAGAGAAGCAGCGGAGACCCGGTGGCTTGGGAGCTCTCCTGTGGAGGCGCCAGCTGACTGGGGGGCAGGAAGCTCAGCCCCAGAGCCAGAGGACACAGAGACCCCACCCGCATCCCGCCCATCAGCACAGCGCCACCCGCTGGGGGCCAGACGCGCTGACGCCCACCCCGCCGCTGACCCCACAGATGCATCTCCCAGGCAGATGTGCACCTGACAATCAGCGCCATAGCCAATCCCCAGACCCCACACAGACCACTCGCTGCCACCAAGGTGTCAGACCACAGAGGCTGCAGAGCTTCAGCTCTGCTTGGAAAGTAGGGACTAGCTTCCTTTGTACTTTGTGCTTTATTTTCATTTATTTTCTTTGATTCTTTTTTATTAATTGCCTTATTTAATTTTTATGTATGTACCTTAAATATTTCTCATTTTTAGATTCATGGTACTTTAATTGTGTTTCTTATTTTGGGATTTAGAATCTTTTAACAACCAGGCAAAAATAATCTGGTAGTTTTTTTGGGTAGGGCAGTTGTTATTGTTTTTCTTGGTTTTTCTTTTTCTTCCTTCTTTCTTTTCTGGAAAAAATAATGAGATGGAGAAATTCACCTCCATAAAATAATGAGGTAGTACTCACAGCCAGGAAGTCCATCAATACAAATATATGATGTCTAACTACAGTTTAAAACAATGATTTAAAGATAGCATCTGGGGATCCCTGGGTGGTGCAGCGTTTTGGCGCCTGCCTTTGGCCCAGGGCACGATCCTGGAGACCCGGGATCGAATCCCACATCGGGCTCCCGGTGCATGGAGCCTGCTTCTCCCTCTGACTGTGTCTCTGCGCCTCTCTCTCTCTGTGTGACTATCATAAATAATAAATAAAAAAAATTAAAAATAAATAAATCTTTAAAAAGAACTTAAAAATATATTAAAAAAAATAAAGATAGCATCTGGGCTGGAAAAAGAGCACAGAAGAAAACTAGTGAATCCTTTACTGTAGAAATAAAAGAAGTAAAATCTAGTCAGGCCAACGTTAAAAATGCTATAACTGAGATGCAGTACTAAGTGGAAGCATTAAAAACAAGGAAGGTTATGGACCACAAAGGCAGACTTCGGAACTTAGCCACTTATTAAAACAATAACATTCATATCATGGGAGACTCCCAAGATGAAGACAGAGGAAATGTGGGCTTGCTCAGCCATTAGAAATGACAAATAACCACCATTTCCTTCAACGTGGATGGAACTGGAAGGTATTATGCTGAGTGAAGTAAGTCAAGCAGAGAAAGACAAATATTGTATGTTCTCATTCACTTGGGGAATATAGATAATAGTGAAAGGGAATATTAGGGAAGGGAGAAGAAATGTGTGGGAAATATCAGAAAGGGAGGGAGAACATAAAGACTCCTAACTCTGGGAAACAAACTAGGAGTGATGTAAGGGGAGGAGGGCAGGGGTGGGGGTGAATGTGCTCCTCCTCCCCGGTTTTCCCACAGGAAATGAAGGAGGAGGCCCTGGTCTCCTCCAGGGACATCATGCAGGTGGACCTGGACGTCAACAGGATGTTCAGCAGTCACATCATATTTTGGGACTACTACGGGGTAGGGTGAGGTTGAGGGGCTAGGGGGGATCAGGACCCAGGGGAGGACCGGGGGATTCTGGGTAGGGAAAAAGGGGCTTCTGAGGCAGGGGGCAAAACAGCAGCCAACAACACACCGCTCCATGGTAGGGTGTAGGGGATGACCTCTATGCCCACACCCCCGGGGCCTCGGGGATGAGGAGGCAACTAGGATGGGGCCTCCAGGGCTTGCCATGGGAGCTGAACCCCAAAGGGGAGAGGGACTGCCCACTGAGAAGCAGGGGATGGGTGGGAGATGTGAGGGGCATGAACCGGACCTGGGGGCCAGGCGGCATGGCCGCGACTGGAGCAGGACCCACATCGATCCCATGAGGGTCGGACGGGTCAGAGTGACACCCACTCTTGGTGATTTCTATATTTCTAAATTCTATGCATTTGATTTGAGACAATTTGAAATTTGAAAACACATATAGTATGATGAACCCCAGATAATGCCCCCAGTCCAGCCAGGGCCCTGCACTGTCCACACCCAGCCCCAGGGGCAGGGGTCACAGCAAACCCCAGACTGGAGTCACCTTTAAGTGTAGACGTATCCTTGTGCATCTTCGAGGAGGGGATGCCCTGTGTCCGCAGGCCCCCCACGACATCCCCCTCATTCCCCACTCCCACTCCATCCCCCTACATCATCATCCCCAATGGCATCCCACCTACACCATCCCCCTCAAACCCACACAGCCCCAAACAATCCCCAACCACACTATACCCCAACACCATCCGCCCTACACCATCCACCATACTCCACCACCATCATACCCCTGCCCCCACAACTTCCACCCCCACAACATTGGCCCCTAGCAAGGACCCGGTACAGGTACCCCCTGTGGGTCATGCTCAGCCTCCCCGGGGTTCTCTGGATACCCTGCTCCCATCAGAAGCCCGGGTGTCCCATAGAGTACCCAGGGGTTGCAGGGAGGAAGGAAGACAGGGAGCCCCTGACAGGGTGTGTGCAGGTGAGTGGTGCAGAGGATGCACTGAGCCCTGTCTCCACCCACTGTCCCTCCTGGAAGGCGGCTTACACTGCACAGGACACCAGCCCCTAACCCAGGGCGATCTGGGCGGGCCTGGCCCCGGGCTCTGTGAGGGCGGGGGTGATTTGAGCCCCCACCCCAGTCCCAACAAAAAGACTAATGGGATCCAGCCCCCCATGGCCCAGTCCAACCCTGGATTCTGGCCCCATGCTGAGCGAGCCCTCTCACAGCTGGATGTGGCCTCCTGGACCCTGGGTGTGCCCCACAGATCCAGGTCGCTGACCTAAGGCAGCCCTGGGGATCCCAGGACACCCAAGGTTGGGGAGGGTAGAGGTGGGCCGGTGGGACCCACCCACACCCACACTAGGAGGCAGGCTCCTGCAGGTGCTGGGGCCCCAGGGGCCCCGTAGCTGGGGTCCAGCTGCCCTGCGGGACCCAGCTAGGTACCCATGAGCTGCAGGTCAAGGTCAGCTCTGCTGTCTTCAGAACCATCTCTCAGGCTGAAACCTCAGGACACACGTCCCCACCCGAGGTCCACACGTGCTCCCAGGTGGGGGACTCCAGCACTCGCACCCCACCCATGTGAATCTTGCCCTCCCCTAAAGGACAGACATTATCTCCACAGGGGAAGGCGCACACCCTCCACTCTGAGCCCATTTGCTGTAGAATGTCAATAAAGTGTTGTGGTGCGAAAATGGACAGACGGACCGTTTCTGTGTCTCCCAGAACTCTGTGCACGGGGCGTGGATAGATCCACAGAGAGGAGGAGGGGGCACCACCCAGTCCCCAAACAGCCCCTGCAGGGTCACCACAAGGCACACACAGCTGACGTCCCCACGTGCCTTCCAGGGGCGGCCAGACGCCAGGGTCAGGACCCACAAACTATACTGTGAGTCAGCCTGTGCCCAACAGGCCAGGAGGGCCTAGGACAGAGTGACGGCCATGGAGCCTCAGGTCAGCAGTGTCTCTTAAAGCGACCTTGGATGTCTGTGCTCCCTCTGTCAAGGGGGCCGGGGCTGGCTGGTTTCTGGGGTACCTTCTCCCCTCCCTGTATCTTTGTGCCTGTGTGCCTGGGAAACAGCGGGCCTATGGGGCTGTCAGCGTGACCCTGGATCGGATGTCAGGACAGCAGGCCCTTGTGTTGTGCCCAAGATTGCAAATCCAAGAAACCACCGATGAGCCGTCACTAATGCAAACTCCCATGGATTTCTTTACAAGCTGGAGCTTAAGTCCAAGTGTCCCCAACACAGCGGAGCAGGGATTTGGACCCTGAGACTAAGAGGCGTAGCAGCTTTAAAGGGGCCAGTGGCCCATGGGATACACAGAAAGTTGCACAGTCGTGTTGGTCCACACGCAGGTGGCCGACTGAATTACACCTTACCCTATAGGATCCACTTGACCTGGCCTATTTCTTTGGTGAGAATCGGCGTGCAGTTTTGGCGGGCACAAAGCAGGGTTACATTGTTATGAGCCGATTTCCAATTAGGGTGTGCCCAGCAGCATGACTGGGTTGGGTCAGCGCCTTAAGACATAAGCAGGTTATGTGGGGGTCATAGGGGAGGTGGAGGGTGTAGCACAAAATGGAATCAGTCCTGCTCTGCTTGTCCAGGGGTAGGGGATTTTTGTTAAATTTCCTGGGTCCCACACTTGCAGCTCATGCACCTGGGCCACCCTTACCAGGTGGACTCAGTGTGCACACCTTGTGGTGCTGGATCTCTCACACCAGCGTGTAGAGGGCACCCTCCTTGCCCTAGTGAGTAGGGGCTGGGTGAGCATGGGGCTCGGCATGAAGGCCAAGCAGCACAGGGGACCGAGGAACCCCAGCCCGATCACCACCCCTACTCCCACACACAGGCTGCACCATGGCTCCCCGTAATGGGCACCTGGCGCCTCTGGAGACCCCCCCCAGGGCGGCCCCGAGGTCCTGCTCCCTGCTGGACAGGCATCGGGGAGAAGAGAAACAGCTGGCGCTCAGCGAGACCCACTGCCTGACATAGGAATGTGGCCGAGCCAGACCTTCCAGCTCAGCTGACCTTCCAGCGGAAAGTCACTGCACGAGCCAGCCCCGGGTCGGCCAGGAGAGTCCAGCTAGCTGCCCAGCGCCAGCTCCAGAAATGATGTTCTGCCAACCATTTCGGTGTTTGGGTGACCCAGCCAGAGGATCCAATAGCTGCACGTGATAGCTGCATGCGATAGACACACACACACCCCGAAACCAACAAAAGTCGGAATCCCCCAGTGTTGTCAAACAGCTGTCGAATGGTTACATACACGACTCTATGGTCCCCAGTAGGATACATGGAAGACGCTATAAATCATGACTGCAGAGGTGCTGGAGGCATGGAGATGTGCCTGCTGGGTTCCAACAAGGAGAGCAGAGGGCTAGGAAGCATACTTCAATGGGGGGGGCCCTCTTAGGAAAGGACACCAGGTCCCTGTGAAAGCTACGGATTGTGAAATCTTTCCTCCTCTCCTTCAGCTTCTGGATTTCCTCCTCCTTTCTTCTTCCTAATTCTAGTTTACCCTCCACCCTGCATCCAAAACAATGACCAAAGAGGCTTCTTTATGATATCTGATCCTAAAAGGAAGCTGAGCTCTGGCTACAGGGTTCAGAAACGATCATTTTCTAGGTGTATGCTGATCCCCCGAACTCGTGCCTTCATGGCTCTTCTCTCCCTACAGAACGAGGGGAACCACAGGTCTTACAATGAAAGACGCCCACTTCCACTCAGGTGGGACTGTCCCTTGTGGAGGACGTCATCTGGGCCAAGTAGTCCAAATGGGGTGATCAAGAATAGGTCGCAGGTGAGACATAAGCAAGCACTTACCTTCGATATCATGCTTTATTTGTTCATCCATTTATTATTTGTTAAATATTTTAATTTTATGTCCTGTCTATACCCAACACGGTGTTCAAACCCATAACCCTGAGTTCAAGATACCCCAACCAGGCCAGCCAGGCACCCCAGTGCCATGTTTCATAACTCTTTGCTTCCTTGCCTATCTCTGCATCGAACTGGAACATTGAGTCCTTGATGGGGAGCTTTAGTAACCTCCGAATCCTAGAATGTTCTCACTGTATCCCAATCCTAGATTGACATTTACCATTGAATAGCACTTTAAATAAATAGTCAGTAAGATAACTACTACAGAAAAGGAAATTATCAAATTTTCATGTATGTGGTCCCTGCTCCCTGGGCTCCCAGGGAAGCTATGGTTCCTTTAACATTGATCAAGGTCCAAATGACTCCACCACACCTCAAAGCGTGGGCTCAGTTTCTGCCCTGACACATGCAACACCCCTGCTTCAATTAACATGTATCAATCAATCAAAGGGAGCCTAACTGGCTCAGTGTGGTTCGTAAGAACATGGGACTCTTGTTCTTGGGGTAGCATGTTCAAGCCCAATGTTGGCTGGAGAGATTACAGAAAAATAAAATCTTAAAAATATCAATAAGTTTATCTTGGGGAGACATACAAGGGCAGGGATCCAGCTGATGGTTCTACGCACAATATTATGCAGCAGAGCACAAAATGTGAACTTTCAGAAGTCTCCTAGAGTGGGGGACACACCAGCCTTAAGGTGTTCAGGTGGAGAAGTCAGGTGCAGTCCCTGGAGCAACAGGGTGGGCTCAGGATCCACAGGTCCCAAGGATGGTGGCACCAACTGTTCCCAGGCACAGGAGTGGGAATACGGCTGGGAGCAGTGGGACTCGGGCCAGCTCTCTGCCCTGTGTGGCCATAAGCGGCAAACCCCTGTGCAGTCACAGGGCCGCGTTCCTGGGACAGGCCAGCAAAGGCCAGGAGTATGAGGACACCCTCCCAGGCAGGAAGAGCACAGGTCTCCACCAGGGCAGCCCCTAAAATTTGGAGTTTTAAACTTCAGTAACTTGTCTGTGTGGAGGCTGACAAAATTGAGGCGGTTCCACTTTAAGTTCACTGTTAGCACAAGTACTGCCATCCCAGGCCCCTGTGAATAAGAGCTAAAATTTACATTACTTCAGTTACAGGAAAAGGAAAAAAAACAGCTTACAGCTTAAGGTCCCAGAAAGCCCCATATTAGAATGAGAACAGAGCTCAATGCCCTTGAAGGTCCCATATCAAAATGTAAACAGAACTTGAGGAATTGCTCCAGCCCTTCTGGAGGTCCCCGAGACCAGCCCTTAAAACTAAGCTAAAACCCACTTCGGGGTCCAAGTTCATGCTCCGCTGTGTCAGGTGTACTTGGACGCAAGCTCGAGTTTGGAAATCAACCATCGTGTGTTTGCATCGGTGTCGGCTCCTCAGTGGTTTCTTGGATTTGCAATCTTGGGCACAATACCTCCATGTCCCCTCCCCACCTGGGCTGACCACCTGTCCCCTCCCCCCCAGGCTGACCCTCAGTCTCCTACTCGCCCACAACAGCTTGGAACAGGCCCTCACACAGGTCTCATGGGCTTGGTGGGTACTCCTGCCATCCCCGGCCTCCCAGGGCAAGACAGGAGGTTTCGGCAGACCCACTCCCATGGTGTCCCCAGGGCTCCCTGCACAGCATGGCAGCTCGTGACAGGTCAGGGTCTGTGTCCCTGATGCGGGCTCCTGCTCCCCGGTTTTTCCACAGGAAATGAAGGAGGAGGCCCTGGTCTCATCCAGGGACATCACGCAGATAGACCTGGACATCAACAGGACGTTCGGCAGCCACACTATGTTTTGGGCCTGCTAGGGGGTCGGGTGAGACTGCTGGGCCAGGGGGCTTAGGGGCCCCAGGGGAGGCCTGGGGGCTTCTGGGTAGGGAAAACGGGGCTTCTGAAGCCGGGGGGAGCAACAGCAGCCAACAACACACCGCTCCATGGTAGGGTGATAGGGATGACCCACATGCCCCCAACCCCGGGGCCTCTGGGATGAGGATGTCAATTGGATGGGGCCTCCAGTGGTTTCCATGGGAGCTGAACCCCAAAGGGGAGAGGGATGGCGCCCTGAGAAGCAGGGGATGGGGTGGGGGACGTGGGGGGCAGGAACCAGACATGGGGGCCAGGCGGCATGGCCGCGGCTAGAGCAGGAAACACATCAATCCCATGAGGGTCGGACGGGTCAGAGTGACACCCGCTCTCGGTGCTTTATATATTTCTAAATTCTATGCATTTCATTTGAGACAATTTGCAATTTGAAAACATACATAGTATGATGACCCCCAGATAATGACCCCGGTCCAGCCAGGGCTCTGCACTTACCACACGGCACCACAGGGACAGGTGTCACAGCAAACCCCAGACTGGGGTCGCCTTTAACTGTAGAAGTCTCCTTGTGCATCTTAGAGGAAGGGGATGCCCTGTGTCCGCAGGCCCCCCACGCCATCCTTCTCATTCCCCACCCCCACATCATCCCCCTACATCATCATCCCCAATGGCATTCCACATAACACCATCCCCCTCACAGCCACACAGCCCCACACAATCCTAACCCACACTACACCCCAACACCATCCCCCCTACACCATCCCACACACTCCACCACCATCATGCCCCTGCCCCCACACCATCTACCCCACACCATCGGCCACCAGCAAACCCGGTGCAGGTGCCCCCTGTGGGACATGCTCAGCCTCCCTGGGATTCTCTGGATACCCTGCTCCATCAGAAGACCGGGTGTCCAATAGAGAACACAGGGGTTGCAGGGAGGAGGGAAGGCACGGAGTCCCCAACAGAGTCGGTGCAGGTGGGTGGTGCCAAGGACCCACTGTGCCCTGCCTCTGCCCACTCTCCCTCCTGGAAGGTGACACACCCTGCACAGGACAATAGCCCCTAACACAGTGGGACCTGGGCTGCCCTGGCACCAGGATCTGTGGGGGCTGGGTTGATTTGGGCCCTGCCCAGGCCCAACACAAAGACTAATGGGTTCCAGCTCCCCATGGCCCTGGGCAGCCCTGGATTCTGGCCCCACGCTGAGCGAGCCCTCTCACAGCTGGATGTGGCCTCCTGGGCCCTGGGCGTGACCCACAGATCCAGGTCGCTGACCTAGGGCAGCCCTGAGGATCCTGGTACACCCCAGAGTGGGGAGAGCAGAGGTACACCGGTGGGCCCCACTGGCACCCACACCAGGAGGTAAGCTCCTCCAGATACTGGGGCCCCAGGGGGCCTGAGGCCGAGGTCCAGCTGCCCTGTGGGAACCCAGCGCAGGAGCCCATGAGCTGCAGGTCCAGTTCAGCTCTGCTGTCCTCAGAACCGTCTCTCAGGCAAAAAACTCAGGACACATGCCCCCATACGGAGTTCACACATGCTCCCAGGTGGGGGACTCCAGCACTTGATCCTCAACCCATGTGATTCTTGTCCTCCCGTAAAGGACAGAAAGGTCTCCCTCCCCAGGTGAAAGCACGCACCCATGGCTCTGAGCCCATTTACTGTAGATAGTCAATAAAGTGTTGTGCACAGCCAGCCCTTTTCTGTGTCTCCCAGAACTCTGTGCACGGGGCGTCGAGAGACCCACAGGGAGGAGGAGGGGGCATCACCCAGGCCCCAAACAGCCCCTGCAGGGGCACCGCAAGGCACACACAGCTGATGTCCCCACGTGCCTTCCAGGGGCAGCCAGTCGCCAGGGTCAGGACCCCACAGACTATACTGGGACTCAGCCTGTGCCCCATGGGCCAGAATGGGCTAGGACAGAGTGACAGCCAGGGAACTTCAGGTCACCAGGGTCTCTGCAAAGCGACCTGGGAGGTCTGTGCTCCCTCTGTCCAGGAGGCCGGGGCTGGCCCGGTTCCAGGGCACGTACTACCCTCCCCGCATACCCATGCCAGTGTGCCTGGGGCACAGAGGACCTGTGGGGCGCTCAGCGTGGCCCTGGAAGGGATGTCAGGACAGCAGGCCCTTGTGTTGTGCCCAAGACTGCGAATCTGAGAAACCACCAAGGAGCCCACACCGATGGAAACTCCCGAGGGTTTCTCTACAAGCTGGAGCTTGGGTCCAAGTGCATCTGACACAGCGGAGCAGGGACTTGGACCCGAGACCAAGAGGCATAGCAGCTTTATAGGGTCAGTGGACCATGGGATATGCAGAAATTTGCAGTCATGTAGGTCCACACACAGGTGACTGAGTGAATTACAACTTACCCTATAGTATCTACTTGAGCTGGCCTAATACTTTGGTCAGAATCGGTGCGCAGTTTTGGGGGACACAAAGTAGGGTTACATTGTTATGAGCTGATTTCCGATTAGGGTGTGCCCAGCAGCTTGACTTGGGTGGGGCAACGCCTTAAGCCATAAGCTGCTCATGTGGGGGTCATAGGGAAGGTGGAGGGTGTAGCACAAAATGGAATCAGTCCTGCTCTGCTTGTCCAGGGGTAGGGGATTTTGTTAAATTTCCTGTGTCCCAACTTGCAGCTCATGCACCTGGGCAACGCTCACCAGGCAGATTCAGCGTGCACACCTTGAGGTGCTGGATCTATCACAGCAGCGTGTGGAGGACACCTCCTCGCCCTAGTGAGTAGGGGCTGGGTGAGCGTGGGGCTCGGCCTGAAAGCCAGGCAGCACAGGGGACTGAGGAACCCCAGCCCCGTCCCCACCCCGACCTCCACACACAGGCAGCCTCAGGGCCCCCGCCATGGGCACCTGGCTCCTCAGGAGCTCCCCCAGGGCGGCCCCGAGGTCTGACTCCCTTCTGGAGGGGCATCGGGGAGAAGAGAAGCAGCTGGCGCTCGGCAAGACCCACTGCCGGACATGGGAATGTGGCCGAGCAGACCTTCCAGCTCAGCTGACCCTCTGGCTGAAATTCACTACAGGAGCGAGCCCCGGGTCAGCCAGGAGAGCCCAGCTAGCCACCCAGCATCAGCACCACAAATGATGTTTTACCAACCATTTCGGCATTTGGGTTACCCAGCCAGAGGATCCGATAGCTGCACGTGATAGCTTCATGTGATACACACACAAACCCCACAACCAACAAAAGTCAGAATCCACCCAATGTTGTCAAACAGCAGCTGGATGGTTACATACACGACGCCGTGTTTCCCAAAAGGATACCTGGAAGACGATATAAACCATGACTGCAGAGGTGCTGGAGGCACGGAGATGTGCCTGCTGGGTTCCAAAAAGGAGCACAGAGGGGCAGGAAGCATCCTACGGAGGGGGTTCCCCTCCTAGGAAAGGACACCAGGTCCCTGTGAAGGCTACGGATGGTGAAATCTTTCCTCCTCTCTTTCAGCTTCTGCTTTTCCTACTAAATGCCATTTTCCTCAATCATAATAACAAAAATTTATTTTAAGTTTTTAAATTTCTTTTTATTGGAGTCCAATTTGTATGAATTCTTTCTTCAGCAAGGGTGTCATTCAGGATAGAGAGAAAGATTGTCCCAGAAAGGCAAAGTATAAAGGAGTTCATGACCACTAAACCAGTCCAGTAAGGAATTTTAAGAGGGACTCTTCTAGTGGGGGAGAAAAAGAGACCAAAAGCAACAAAGACTAGAAAGGCCCAGAGAATGTCACCAGAAACACCAACTCTACCAGTAACACGAAGGCACAAAGTTCATATCTTTGAATAATCACTCTGAATGCTGATACTAAATGCTCCAATCAAAAGATATAGGGTATCAGAGTGCCTTAAAAACAGGATCCGGGATGCCTGGGTGGCTCTGGGTTTGAGCCTCTACCTTTGACTCAGGGTGTGATCCTAGAGTCTGGGATCGAGTCCCATATTGGGCTCCTGGTGGGTAGCCTGCTTCTCTCTTGGCCTAATTTTCTGCCCCCCCTCTCTATCTCTCTCTCTCTCATGCTCTCAAAAATAAAATTGTTATTAAAAAAACAAGGTCCGTCGGTATGCTGCCTACTAGATGCTCACCTTAGACCTATAGACAACAGCAGATTGAAAGTCAGGGGGTGGAAAATCATCTATCACGCTAATGGTTATGAAACGAAAGCTAGAGGACCAATACTTATATTAGACAAACTACATTTGATACCAAACCCTGGGGTTAACCTGGAGGCTCAGTGGTTGAGCATCTGCCTTCGGCTCAAGGTGTGTTCCTGGGATCCCAGGATTGAGTCCCAAATTGGCATCCATTTGGGGAACCTCTCTCCCTCTGCCTATGTTTCTGCCTCTGCTTCTCTGTGTATCTCTCATGAATAAATAAATAAAATATTCAATCTCAAAAAAGAAAGAACAAATACTGTAAGAAGTGATGAATAAGGGCATTATTTCATAGTTAAAAAGTCTATCAGGATCAAAAAACTAAATATTTATGCAGCCAACAGGGAGTACCTAAATATGGAAACCAAATACCAATAAACGTACAGGAACTCACTGATAATAATACAATTACAGGGGATTTTAACACCTACTCACTTATGGCAATTGTCCAATCATCTATGCAGAAAATCAACAGGGGAACAATAGCCTAGACACACTGGACCATAGGGACTCAACAGATATAGTCTGAACATTTCTTCCGAAAGCAAAATACACATTCCTTTCAAGTGCACAAGGGACATTCTCCAGCACAGATCATATCATGGGCCACAAATCAGCCCTCAACAGGTACAACAGGTACAAGAAGGTTGATATCACACCCTCTACATTTTTTAACACGACGCTATGAAACACGAAGTCGACAGTAAGAAAAAATTAGGACAGACCAAAAATACATGGAGATTATGAACATCCTACTAGAGAATGAATGCAGCAACCAGGAAATTAAAGAGGAAATTTAAAACAAATGAAAATGAAAACATGTTTCTTCAAACCTCTGGGATGTAGCAAAGGCAGTCCAAAGATGGAAGTACATAGCAATACAGGCCTATCTCTGGAAACAAGAAGTGTTTAATACACAACCTAACCTTACACCTAATGAGCAGGAAAAGGAATTGGAAACAAAGCCTAAAGCCTACAGAAGAAGGGAAAAAATAAAGATGAGAGCAGAAATAAACAATACAGAAATGAAAAGAAAAAAACAGTAGAATGGAATAACGAAACTAAGAGCTGGTTCTTCAAAATAATTAATAAAATGGATGAAGCCCTAGCCAGCCTTATGATGAGAAAAGAGAAAAGACCTAAATAAATAAAATCACAAATGAGAGAAGAGTGATCACAATCAACAGCAGAAAAATAAGACAAACATAAGGGAATACTATGAAAGATTATATTCTAACAAATAGGGAGACCTGGAAGAAATGGACAAATCCCTAGAAATGTACAAACAAGCAAAACTGATATAGGAAAAAATAGAAAATATGAACAGACCCATAACTAGCAAAGGAATTGAATCAGAAAGGCACCTGGGTGCCTCAGTGGTTGAACATATGCTTTGGCTCAGGTCATGATCCCAGGGTCCTCGGGAATCAAGTCCCACATCAGGCTCCCCACATGGAGCCTCATTTTCCCTGTGCCTATAGACCTATGCATCTCTGTGTCTCTCATGAATACATAAATAAAATCTTTAAAAAAGAAAAAAGATAAAAAGATGAGAAAGGACCCAAATAAAATCACATCTGAGAAAAGAGACATAACAACCAACACTAGAGAAATACAAACAATTATAAGAGAATATGATGAAAAATTATATGCCAGCAACCTAGAACCTGGAAGAAATAGATAAATTCCTAGAAATATATAATATAGCAAAAATGAAAAATGAAGAAATAGGAAATTTGAACAGACAGTTAACCAGCAAAGAAATTGAACCAGCAATCAGGGTTCTCCCAACAGGAGACGCTTAGATCAATAGAACAGAATGGAAAGCCGAAACAAGATACAAACATGTATCTATGACCCATAATGGACAAAAAGGCAGGAAAGAATATCCAATGGCAGAAAGACAGTCTCTTCAACAAACCCTAACCCTGACCCCAGGATAAGAACAAATGGTGTTGGGAAAACCAGGCAGATAAATGCAGAAGAATGAAACTGGACCACTTTCTTACACCATATATATAAAAAATAATTTCAAAATGAATGAAAGACCTAAATGTGAGACCTGAAAGCATAAAAAGAAGAAAAGATAGGCAGCAACGTCTTTGACATTGGCCATTGGATCTTCTTTGTAGATATGCCTCTGAGGTGAGGGAAACAAAAGCAAACATCCTATTGGGACTTCATCAAATTTAAAAGTTTCTGCAAAGTGAAGGAAACAACCAAACCTAAAAGGCAACATACAGGAGGAGGGGCAAGATGGCAGAAGAGTAGGGTCCCCAAGTCACCTGTCCCCACCAAATTACCTAGATAACATTCACAACATCCTGAAAATCTAGGAATTCGACCTGGGATTTAAACAGAGAACAGATCAAATGCTACAGTGAGAAAAGTTCACGCTTCTATCAAGGTAGGAAGATGGGAAAAAGAAATAAAGAAACAAAAGGCATCGAAGGGGGATGGGCCCCACGAGGAGCCATGTTAAGGCCAGGCCAAGTGCCCCCCGGTCAGGAAAGCTCTGTCCCAGAGAAGCAGGATCTGCACCAATCTTCCTGGGCGGAATGGCGTTTGCAGGGATTCAAAGCAGGACCCCAGGAGGGCCGTGATACCCACGGGCTCCCTGGGACACTAACAGACACCTGCACTCCCAGGAGAGTGCACCAGGCTCCCTAAGGGCTGCAGGGCACATGCACTGACTTGGGAGCAGCTCAGAGGGTCTCGGGCAGGGCTCTGCGTGGAGGGGGTTGCATGCCCCAGGAGCAGCTTGGCGGCGGTGCCTCTGTCAGAAGAAGGGGCTCCGTGCAGAGGGGGCTGCGCGGCTCAGGGAGCAACTCGGAGGTGCTCAGGCAGCGGCTCCCTGAGGGGGCTGCGTGACCAGGAGCAGCTCAGAGGGGCTAGGCGGCAGCTCTGGGGAGAGATGGCTGGGCAGCCAGGATCACGAATCCAACAGCATAGGCCCCAGAGCACAGGGCGCCAGGACACAGCCCAGGATTTGGCCTTCCCTGGGACAGGCAGAGGCCCGGATGGCCCAGGACAACAAGGATGCTCCTGCCCAGAGCTGAGCAGATCAGCGGCCCCACCCCAGAGCCTCCAGGCCCTGCAGATGGACTGCTCTGGAGTTACTGTGGGTGCTGAATACAGGTTTCCAGGGCTGGCCACTGCCACTGGGGTTGTTCCTCCTAGGGCCTCACAGGGTAAACTACCCTCACTGAGCCCTGCACCAGGCAGGGGACAGAGCAGCTCCCCCAAGGGCTAACACCTGAAAATCAGCACAACAGGCCCCTCCCCTAGAAGACTAGCTAGACGGACAAGTTCCAGGGGAAGTCAAGGGACTTTAAGTATACAGAATCAGAATATACTCCCCCATCTTTTTTTTTTATTTCTGATTGCTTCCCCCACCCTTTTTCTCCCCTTTCTTTCTATTTCTTTCTCTTATTATTCCCTTTTTTCTTCTTTCTTCCTTTATTCTTTCTTCCTTTATTCTTTCTTTTTCTCTTTTCTTTCCTTCTTTCTCTCCTCTCTTTTTCTCCTTTTCCCAATACAATTTGTTTTTAGCCGCTCTGCACTGAGCAAAATGACTAGAAGGAAAACCTCACCTCAAAAGAAAGAATCAGAAACAGTCCTCTCTCCCACAGAGTTTCAAAATCTGATTTACAATTCAATGTCAGAAAGCCAATTCAGAAGCACTATTATACAGCTACTGGTGGTTCTAGAAAAACATAAAGGACTCAAAAGACTCAATGGCTGCAGAATTTAGATCCAATCAGGCCAAAATTAAAAATCAATTGAATGAGATGCAATCCAAACTAGAAGTCCTAATGATGAGGGTTAACAAGGTGGAAGAACGAGTGAGTGATATAGAAGACAAGTTTATGGCAAAGAGAGAAACGGAGGTAAAAAGAAACAGACAATTAAAAGACAAGGAAGACAGATTAAGGGAAATAAACGACAGCCTGAAGAAGAATAACCTACGTGTAATTAGGGTTCCTGAGGGCACCAAACTGGACAGAGGACCAGAATAAGTATTTGAACAAATCCTAGCTGAAAACTTTCCTAATCTGGGAAGGGAAACAGGCATTCATATACAGGAAATAGAGAGTTCCCCCCCCAAAAAAAAATCAATAAAAACCATCAACACCTCGACATTTAATAGTGAAGCTTGCAAATTCCAAAGATAAAGAGAAGATCCTTAAAGCAGCAAGAAACAAGAAATCCCTGACCTTTATGGGGAGGAGCATTAGGGTAACAGCAGACGTCTCTACAGCGACCTGGCAGGCCAGAAAGTGCTGGCAGGATATATTCAGGGTCCTCAATGAGAAGAACATGCAACCAAGAATACTTTATCCAGCAAGGCTCTCATTCAAAATGGAAGGAGAGATAAAGAGCTTCCAAGACAGGCAGGAACTGAAAGAATATGTGACCTCCAAACCAGCTCTGCAAGAAAATTTAAGGGGTACTCTTAAAATTCCCCTTTAAGAAGAAGTTCAGTGGAACAATCCACACAAACAAGGGCTGAATAGATATCATGATGACACTAAACTCATATCTGTCAATAGTAACTCTGAACATGAACGGGCTTAATGACCACATCAAAAGGCGCAGGGTTTCAGACTGGATAAAAAAGCAGGACCCATCTATTTGCTGTCTACAAGAGACTCATTTTAGACAGAAGGACACCTACAATCTGAAAATAATGGGTTGGAGAACCATTTACCATTTAAAAGGTCCTCATAGGAAAGCAGGGGTAGCCATCCTTGTATCAGGTAAACTGAAATTTACCCCGAAGACTGTAGTGAGAGATGAAGACGGACACTAAATCATACTTAAAGGATCTATCCAACAAGAGGACTTAACAATCCTCAATATATATGCCCCGAATGTGGGAGCTGCCAAATATTTAAACCAATTAATAATGAAAGTGAAGAAATACTTAGATAAGGGGAGGAGGGTGGGGGTGGGGGTGAATGTGTGACGGGCACTGAGGGGGACACTTGACGGGATGAGCACTGGGTGTTATTCTGTATGTAGGTCAATTGAACACCAATAAAAAATAAATTTCGGATCCCTGGGTGGCGCAGCGGTTTGGCGCCTGCCTTTGGCCCAGGGCGCAGTCCTGGCTACCCGGGATCGAGTCCCACGTCAGGCTCCTGGTGCATGGAGCCGGCTTCTCCCTCTTCCTCTGTGTCTCTTCCTCTCTCTCTCCCTCTCTCTCACTGAGTGCCTATCATAAATAAATAAAAAAATAAAAATAAAAATAAATATATTTTTAAAAAAAGATCAAACAACTAAATATTTATGCTGCCAACATGGGTGTACCGAAATATAGAAACCAATTAACAACAAACATACAGGAACTCACTGATAATAATACAATGACAGGGGATTTTAACACCCACTTATGTCATGGACCGATCGTCTATACAGAAAATCAACAGGGGAACAATGGCCTTGACACACTGGACCACAGGGACTCCACAGATATAGTCTGAATATTTATTCCTAAAGCAGAATACACATTCCTTTCAAGTGCACATGGGACATTCTCCAGAATAGATCATATCATGGGCCACAAATCAGCCCTCAACAGGTACAACAGGTACAAGAAGGTTGGTATCACACGATGTACATTTTCAGACACGAGGCTATGAAACACGAAGTCGACAGTAAGAAAAAATTTGGACAGACCAAAAATACGTGGAGACTATGACTTTTCTACTAGAGAATGAATGGAGCAACCAGGAAATTAAAGAGGAAATTTAAAACAAATGAAAATGAAAACATGTTTCTTCAAAACTCTAGGATGTAACAAAGGCCGTCCTTAGAGGGAAGTAGATAGCAATACAGGCCTACCTCAAGAAACAAGAAGTCTCCAATACACAACCCAACCCTACACCTAAAGGAGCTGGAAAAGGAATAAGAAACAAAGCCTAAAGCCAACAGAAGAAGGGAAAAATTAAAGATGAGAGCAGAAAGAAACAATACAGAAACAACAAAACAATAGAATGGAATAATGAAACTAAAAACTGGTTCTTCAAAATAACTACGAAAATGGATCAAGCCCTAGTCAGCCTTATCAATGAGAAAAGAGAAAAGACATAAATAAATAAAATCACAAAAGAGAGAAGAGAGATCACAATCAACACCAGAAAATAAGGTAATTATAAGGGAATACTATGAAAGATTATACGCTAACAAACTGGGAAACCAGGAAGAATTGGGAAATCCCTAGAAATGTGCAAATGAGCAAAACTGAAAGAGGAAGAAATAGAAAATGTGAACAGACCCATAACTAGCATAGGAATTGAATCAGCAAGGCACCTGGGTGCCTCAGTGGTTGAGCATCTGCTTTGGCTCAGGTCTTGACCCTGGGGTCTTGGGGGATCAAATCCCACTTCAGGCCCCCACATGGAGCCTCATTTTCTCTCTGCCTATACCTCTGCCTCTCTGTGTCTCGCATGAATTCATAAATAAAATCTTTAAAAAAGAAAAAAGATAAAAAGATGAGAAAGGACCCAAATAAAATCACAAATGAGAAAAGAGAAATAACAACCAACACTAGAGAAATACAAATGATTATAAGAGAATATGATGAAAAATTATATGCCAGCAACCTATAACCTGGAAGAAACAGATCAATTCCTGGAAATATATAACAGAAAAAATGAAAAAGGAAGAAATAAGAAACTTGAACAGATAACCAGCAAAGAAATTGAATCAGCAACCAAGAATCTCCCAACAGGAGACCCTAAGATCAACAGAACAGAATGGAAAGCCAAAACAAGATACAAACCTGTAACTCTATGATCCATTAATTGACAACGAGGCAGGAAGGAATGTCCAAAGGCACAAAGACAGTCTCTTCCTCAAACCCTAACCCTGACCTCAGGATAAGAACAAATGGTGCGGGAAAACCAGGGAGCCACATACAGAAGAATGAAACTGGACCACTTTCTTATACCATATATATAAAGAATAAACTCAAAATGGATGAAACACCTAAGCGTGAGACCTGAAACAATACAAAGTAGAAAAGATAGGCAGCAACGTCTTTGACATTGGCCATTGGATCTTCTTTCTAGATATGCCTCTTAGGTGAGGGAAACAAAGCAAAAATCCTATTGGGTCTTCATCAAATTGAAAAGCTTTAGCAAAGTGAGGGAAACAACCAATCTAAAAGGCAACATACAGGGGGAGGGGCAAGATGGTGGAAGAGTAGGGTCCCCAAGTCACCTGTCACCTCCAAATTACCTAGATAACCTTCAAATCATCCTGAAAATCTTCGAATTCTGCCTGTGATTTAAAGAGAGACCAGCTGGAATGCTACAGTGAGAAAAGTTCGCGCTTCTATCAAGGTAGGAAGACGGGAAAAAGAAATAAACAAAAGGCATCCAAGGGGGAGGGGCCCTGTGAGGAGCCGGGCTAAGGCCGGGGCGAGTGTCCCCAGGACAGGAGAGCTCTGTCTCAGAGAAGCAGGATCTGCACCAATCTTCCTGGGTAGAATGGTGCCCGCAGGGAGTCAGAGCAGGACCCCAGGAGGGCGGGGATGTCCTCGGGCTCCCTGGGACACTAAGAGACACCTGCACTCCCAGGAGAGTGCTCCAAACTCCCTAAGGGCTGCAGGGCACATGCACTGACTTGGGAGCAGCTCAGAGGGGCTCGGGCAGCGGCTCTGCACAGAGGGTGCTGCATGCCCCGGGAGCAGCTTGGCAGCGGTGCCTCCAGCAGAGGAAGAGGCTCCGTACGGAGGGGGCTGTGCGGCTCCGAGAGCAACTCGGAGGTGCTCAGGCGGTGGATCCCTGAGGGGGCTGCGAGGCCGGGAGCAGCTCTGAGGGGCTGGGCGGCAGCTCCAGGGAGAGGCAGCCTCATGGCCAGGAGCGCGAATCCAATAGCACAGGCCCTGGAGCACAGGGCGCTGGGACACAGCCAAGGATTCGGCCTCCGCGGGACAGGCAGAGGCCGGGAGGGCCCAGGACAGCAAAGACGCTCCTGCCCAGAGCTGAGCAGATCAGAAACCAGCCCCAGAGCCTCCAGACCCTGCAGACTGTCTGCTCAGGTGTTACTGCAGGGGCTGAATCCAGGTTTCCAGAGCTGGCCGCTATCACTGGGGTTGTTCCTCCTGTGCCCAGACGGGGTAAACAACCCCCACTGAGCCCTGCACCAGGCAGGGGACAGAGCAGCTCCCCCAAGTGCTAACACCTGAAAATGAGCAAAACAGGCCCCTCCCCCAGAATACCAGCTAGACGGACAAGTTCCAGGGGAAGTCAAGGGACTTAAAGTATACAGAATCAGAATATACTCCCCCATGTTCTTTTTTTTATTTCTGATTGCTTCCCCCAGACTTTTTTCCCCCTTTCTTTATTTTTCTTTCTCTATTTATTCTCTTTCTTCCTTTTTTCTTCCTTTTTTCTTTTTCTCTTTTCTTTCATTCTTTCTCTCGTCTCTTTTTCTCCTTTTCCCAATTCAACTTGTTTTTGGCCACTCTACACTGAGCAAAATGACTAGAAGGAAACCTCACCTCAAAAGAAAGGATCAGAAACAATCCTCTCTCCCACAGAGTTACAAAATCTGGATTACAATTCAATGTCAGAAAGCAATTCAGACGCACGATTATACAGCTACTGGTGGCTCTAGGAAAAAGCATAAAGGACTCAAGAGACTTCATGACTGCAGAATTTAGATCCAATCAGGCAGATGTTAAAAATAAATTGAATGAGAAGCAATCCAAACTAGAAGTCCTAATGACGAGGGTTAAGGAGGTGGAAGAACGAGTGGGTGACATAGAAGACAAGTTGATGGCAAAGAGGGAAACTGAGGAAAAAAGAGACAGACAATTAAAAGACCAGAAAGACAGATTAAGGGAAATAAACGACAGCCTGAAGAAGAATAACCTATGTGTAATTGGGTTTCCTGAGGGTGCCGAAAGGGACAGAGAGCCAGAATATGTATTTGAACAAATCCTAGCTGAAAACATTCCTAATCTGGGAAGGGAAACAGGCATTCAGATCCAGGAAATAGAGAGATCCCCCCTAAAATCAATAAAAACTGTCCAACACCTCGACATTTAATAGTGAAGCTTGCAAATTCCAAAGATAAAGAGAAGATCCTTAAAGCAGCAAGAGACAAGAAATCCCTGACATTTATGGGGAGGAGCATTAGAGTAACAGCAGAACACTCCACAGTGACCTGGTAGCCCAGAAAGGGCTGGCAGGATATATTCAGGGTCCTCCAGAGAAGAACATGCAACCAAGAATACTTTATCCAGCAAGGCTCTCATTCAAAATGGAAGGAGAGATAAAGAGCTTCCAAGACAGGAAGGAACTGAAAGAATATGTGACCTCCAAACCAGCTCTCCAAGAAATTTTAAGGGGGACTCTTAAAATTCCCCTTTAAGAAGAAGTTCAGTGGAACAATCCACAAAAACAAGGACTGAATAGATATCATGATGACACTAAACGCATATCTGTCAATAGTAACTCTGAACGTGAACGGGCTTAATGACCCCATCAAAAGGCGCAGGGTTTCAGACTGGATAAAAAAGCAGGACCCATCTATTTGCTGTCTACAAGAGACTCATTTTAGACAGAAGAACACCTACAGCCTGAAAATAAAAGTTTGGAGAACCATTTACCATTCAAATGGTCCTCAAAAGAAAGCAGGGGTAGCCATCCTTCTATCAGATAAAATAAAGTTTACCCCGAAGACTGTAATGAGAGATGAAGAGAGACACATCATACTTAAAGGATCTATCCAAAAAGAGGACTTAACGATCCTCAATATATATGCCCCAAATGTGGGAGCTGCCAAATATTTAAACCAATTAATAACCAACGTGAAGAAATACTTAGATAATACTTACCATATACTTGGTGACTTCAATCTAGCCCATTGTATACTTGATAGTTATTCTAAGCATAACATCTCCAAAGAAACAAGATGTTTAAATGATACACTGACCAGATGGATTTCACAGATATATATATAACTTTACATCCAAACTCAACTGAATACACATTCTTCTCAAGTACACCTGGAACTTTCTCCAGAATCGACCACATACTGGGACACAAATCGGGTCTGAACCGATACCAATAGACTGGGATCACCCACTGCATACTCTCAGAGCATACTGCCTTGAAAATAGAACTAAATCACAACAATAAGTTTGGCAGGACCTCAAACACATAGAGGTGAAGGATCATCCTGCTAAAAGATGAAAGGGTCAACCAGGAAATTAAGGAAGAATTAAAAAGATTCATGGAAACTAATGAGAATGAAGACACAAACATTCAAAATCTTTGGGATGCAGCAAAAGCAGTCCTAAGGGGGAAATACATCACAATATAAGCATCCATTCAAAAACTGGAAAGAACTCAAATACAAAAGCTAACCCTACACATAAAGGAGCTAGAAAAAAACAGCAGATATATCCTACACCCAACAGAAGAAGAGACTTAATTAAAATTCGAGCAGAACTCAAGGAAATCGAGACCAGAAGAAATGTGGAACAGATCAACAGAACCAGGAGTTGGTTCTTTGAACAAATTAATAAGATAGATAAACCATTAGCCAACCAGATTAAAAAGAAGATAGAGAAGACTCAAATTAATAAAATCATGAATGATAAAGGAGAGATCACTACCAACACCAAGGAAATACAAACGATTCTAAAAACATATTATGAAAAGCTATACACCAATAAATTAGGCCATCTAGAAGAAATGGACGCAATCCTAGAAAGTCACAAACTACCAACTGGAACAGGAAGAAATAGAAAACCTAAACAGGCCAATAACCAGGGAGGTAATTGAGCGGCCATCCAAAACCTCCCACGACACAAAAGTCCAGGGCCAGATGGCTTCCCAGGGGAATTCTATCAAACGTTTAAAGAAGAAACCATACCTCTCCTACTAAAGATGTTTGGAAAGATAGAAAGAGATAGAGTACTTCCAAATTCGTTCCATGAGGCCAGCATCACCTTAATTTCAAAACCAAAGACCCCACCAAAAAGGAGAATTACAGACCAATATCCCTGATGAACATGGATGCAAAGATTCTCAACAAGATACTGGCCAATAGGATCCAACAGTACATTAAGAAAATTAATCACCATGACCAAGTAGGATTTATCCCCGGGACACAAGGCTGGTTCAACACTCGTAAAACAATCAATGTGATTCATCATATCAGCAAGAGAAAAACCAAGAACCATATGATCCTCTCATTAGATGCAGAGAAAGCATTTGACAAAATACAGCATCCATTCCTGATCAAAACACTTCAGAGCGTAGGGATAGAGGGAACGTTCCTCGACATCTTAAAAGCCATCTACGAAAATCCCACAGCAAATATCATTCTCAATGGGGCAGCACTGGGAGCCTTTCCCCTAAGATCAGGAACAAGACAGGGATGTCCACTCTCACCACTGCTATTCAACATAGTACTGGAAGTCCTAGCCTCAGCAATCAGACAACAAAAAGACATTAAAGGCATTCAAATTGGCAAAGAAGAAGTCAAACTCTCCCTCTTCACTGATGACATGATTCTCTACCTAGAAAACCCAAATCCTACACCCCAAGATTGCTAGAACACATACAGCAATTGGTAGCATTGCCAGATACAAAATCAATGCCCAGAAATCAATGGCATTTCTATACACTAACAATGATACTGAAGAAAGAGAAATTAAGGAGTCAATCTCATTTACAATTGCACCCAAAAGCATAAGATACTGAGGAGTAAACCTAACCAAGGTGGTAAAGGATCTATACCTTAAAAACTATAGAACACTTCTGAAAGAAATTGAGGAAGACACAAAGAGATGGAAAAATATTCCATGCTCATGGATTGGCAGAATTAACATTGTGAAAATGTCAATGCTACCCAGGCAATGTACAATTTTAATGCAAACCCTACCAAAATACCATGGACTTTCATCAGAGAGTTAGAACAAATTATTTTAAGATTTGTGTGGAATCGTGATCCCTGGGTGGCACAGCAGTTTGGTGCATGCCTTTGGCCCAGGGCGCAATCCTGGAGACCAAGGATCGAATCCCATGTCAGGCGCCCGGTGCATGGAGCCTGCTTCTCCCTCTGCCTGTGTCTCTGCCTCTCTCTCTCTCTCTCTGAATGTGAGTATCATTAAAAAGAAAGATTTGTGTGGGATCAGAAAAGACTCCGAATACCAGGGGAATTGTAAAAAAGACAAACATATCTGGGGGCATCATAATGCCAGATTTCAGGTTGTACTACAAAGCTGTGGTCATCAAGACAGTGTCGTACTGGCACAAAAACACACATAGATCAATGGAACAGAATAGAGAACCGAGAAGTGGACCCTAACTTTATGGTCAACCAATATTCGATAAAGGGGTAAAGACTATCCATTGGAAGAAAGACAGTCTCTTCAATAGATGGTGCTGGGAAAATTGGACATGCACATGCAGAATAATGAAACTACACCACTCACTTTCACCATACACAAAGATAAACTTAAAATGGATGAAAGATCTAAATGTGAGACAAGAGTCCATCAAAATCCTAGAGGAGAACAAATGCAATACACTTTTTGAACTCAGCCACAGTAACTTTTTGCAAGATTCATCCACGAATGGAAAAGAAACAAAAGCAAAAATGAATTATTGTGACTTCATCAAGATAAGAAGCTTTTGCACAGCAAAGGATACAGTGAACAAAACTAAATGACAACCTACAGCATGGGAGAAGATATTTGCAAAAGACGTATCAGATAAAGGGCTAGTTTCCAAAATCTATAAAGAACATCTTAAACTCAACACCAAAGAAACAAACAATCAATCATGAAATGGGCAAAACACATGAAGAGAAATCTCACAGATGAAGACATAGACATGGCCAACATGCACATCAGAAAATGCTCTGCATCACTTGCCATCAGGGAAATACAAATCAAAAACACAATGAGATACCACCTCACACCAGTGAGAATGGGGAAAATTAACAGGGCAGGAAACCGCAAATTTTGGAGAGGATGTGGAGAAAAGGGAACCATCTTACACTGTTGGTGGGAATGTGAACTGATAAAGCCACTCTGGAAAACTGTGTGGAGGTTCCTCAAGGAGATAAAAATAGACCTGCCCTACGACCCAGCAATTGTAATGTTGGGGATTTACCTCAAAGATTCAGATGCAATGAAACGCTGGGACACCTGAACCCTGATGTTTATAGCAGGAATGTCCACAATAGCAAAACTGTGGAATGAGATTTTGTGTCCATTGAAAGATGAATGGATAAAGAAGATGTGGTTTATGTATACAATGGAATATTACTCAGCCATTAGAAACGACAAATACCAACCATTTACTTCAACGTGGATGGTACTGGAGGGTATTATGCTGAGTGAAGTAAGTCAATCGGAGAAGGACAAACAGTGTATGCTCTCATTCATTTGGGGAAAATAAATAATAGTGAAAGGGAATATAAGGGAATGGAGTAGAAACGTGTGGGAAATATCAGAAAGGGAGACAGAACATAAATACTCCTAACTCTGGGAAACGAACTAGGGGTGGTGGAAGGGGAGGGGGATAGGGGAGGGGGTGTGGGTGAATATTTGACGGGTACTGAGGGGGACACTTGACAGGATGAGCACTAGGTGTTATTCTGTACATTGGACAATTGAACACCAATAAAAAATAAATTTATTAAAAAAAAAGTTCCAACAACTAAATATTTATGCTGCCAACATGGTAGTACCTAAATATAGAAACCAATTAACAACAAACGTACAGGAACTCACTGATAATAATACAATGACAGGGGATTCTAACAACCACTTATGTTAAGGAACTGATCATCTATGCAGAAAATATATAGGGGAACAATAGCCTTGACACACTGGACCACAGGGACTCACAGATATAGTCTGAATTTCTTCATAAAGCAGAATACACATTCCTTTCAAGTGCACAAGGGACATTCTCAAGAACAGTTCATATCATGGCCCACAAATCAGCCCTCAACAGGTACAACAGGTACAAGAAGGTTGAAATCACACCATGTACATTTTTGGACCACGAGGCTATGAAATGCAAAGTCAACAGTAAGAAAAATTTGGACAGACCAAAAATACGTGGAGATTATGAATATCCTACTAGAGAATGAATGCAGCAACCAGGAAATTAAAGAGGAAATTTAAAATAAATGAAAATGAAAACATGTTTCTCCAAACCTCTAGGATGTAGCAAAGGCAGTCCTATGAGGGAAGTATATAACAATATAGGCCTACCTCGAGAAACAAGATGTCTCCAATACACAACCGAACCCTACAGCTAAAGAGGCTGGAAAAGGAAAAGCATACAAAGCCTAAAGCCTGCAGAAGAAGGGAAAAAATAAAGATGAGAGGAGAAATAAACAATACAGAAACAACAAAACAGTAGAAGGGAATAATGAAACTAAGAGCTGATTCTTCAAAATAATTAATAAAATGGATCAAGCCCTAGCCAGCCTTATCAACGAGAAAAGAGAAAAGAAATAAATAAATAAAATCACAAATGAGAGAAGAGAGATCACAATCAACACCAGAAAAATAAGACAATTATAAGGGAATACTATGAAAGATTATACATTAACAAACCGAAAGACCTGGAAGTAATGGACAAATCCCTAGAAATGCGCAGATGAGCAAAACTGAAATAGGAAGAAATAGAAAATGTGAACTGACCCATAAATAGCAAAGGAATTTAATCAGCAAGGCACCTGGGTGCCTCAGTGGTTGAGCATCTGCTTTGGCTCAGGTCATGATCCCGGGGTCCTGGGGGAGCACGTCCCACATCAGGCTCCCTGCATGGAGCCTCAGTTTTCCCCTGCCTGTACCTCTGCCTCTCTGTGTCTCGCATGAATCCATAAATAAAAATATTTAAAAAAGAAAAAAGATAAAAAGATGAGAAAGGACCCAAATAAAATCACAAATGAGAAAAGAGAAATAACAACCAACACTAGAGAAATACAAATGTTTACAAGAGAACATTATGAAAAATTATATGCCAGCAATCTAGAACCTGGAAGAAATAGATCAATTCCTAGAAATATATAACATAGCAAAAATGAAAAAGGAAGAAATAAGAAACTTGAACAGACAGATAACCAGCAAAGAAATTGAATCAGCAATCAAGAATCTCCCAACAGGAGACCCTAAGATCAATAGAACAGAATGGAAAGCCGAAACAAGATACAAACATGTAACTCTATGATCCATTAATCGACAACAAGGCAGGAAGGAATATCCAAAGGCACAAAGACAGTCTCTTCAACAAACCCTAACCCTGACCCCAGGATAAGAACAAATGGTGTTGGGAAACCAGGCAGCCACATGCAGAAGAATGGAACTGGACCACTTTCTTACACCATATTTATAAAAAATAAATTCAAAATGGATGAAAGACCTAAATGTGAGACCTGAAACCATACAAAGAAGAAGAGATAGGCAGCAACATCTTTGACATTGGCCATTGGATCTTCTTTCTAGATATGCCTCTGAGTTGAGGGAAACAAGAGCAAAAATACTATTGGGACTTCATCAAATTGAAAGCTTCTGCAAAGTGAAAGAAACAACCAACGCTAAAAGGCAACATAAGGATCCCTGGGTGGTGCAGCGGTTTGGTGCCTGTCTTTGGCCCAGGGCGCGATCCTGGAGACCGGGGATCGAATCCCACATCGGGCTCCCGGTGCATGGAGCCTGCTTCTCCCTCTGCCTATGTCTCTGCCTCTCTCTCTTTCTCTCTCTGTGACTATCATAAATAAAAAATAAATAAATAAAAATAAAAGGCAACATACAAAATGAAAGGAGATATTTGTAAACAACACATCCAATAAAGAGTTAGTATGCAAAATACGTAAAGCAAATATAAATCTCAGCATCCTAAACACAAATTATCCAACTGCAGATGGGCAGAAGACAGGAATGGACTTTGTCAAGACATCCAATGGCCACCAGACACAGGGAAAGACACTCAGTGTCACCCATCATCAGGGAAATGCAAATGAAAACCACAATAAGATGTCACCTGACAGCCGTCAGAATGGCTAAAATTAACAACAGAAGAAACAACAGGTGTTGTTGAGGCTATGGAGAAGAGGGAGCCCCTTACACTCCTGGTGGGCATGCGAACAGGTGCAGCCACTGTGGAAAACACTGTGCAGGGTCCTTGAGAAGTTAAAAATAGGGGATCCCTGGGTGGTGCAGTGGTTTGGAACCTGCCTTTGGCCCATGTCGTGATCCTGGAGACCCGGGATCGAATCCCACGCCGGACTCTCAGTCCATGGAGCCTGCTTCTACCTCTGCCTGTGTCTCTGCCTCTCTCTCTGTGACTATCATAAAAAAATTTTAAAAAGAAGTTAAAAATAGAGCTACCCTATGATTCCAAAATTGCAGAGCTAGGTATTTACCCCGAGAATACAAAACTCGTTTAGTAGATTCCAAGTAGGACACGCAGACCAGTGTTTGTAGCAGCATTATCAACAAGAGCCAAACTGTGGATACAGGCCACATGTCCATCGACTGATGAATGGGCAGAGACGATGTGGTAAATATACCCACTGCGACATCACTGGGTCAACAGAAGCGATGAAATGAAGCCATTTACAATGACGTGGGAGAAGTGGAAAGGACTTATGCTAAATGAACTCAGTCAGTCAGAGAAAGACAGATACCAAATACCATACAATTGCATTCACATGTGAATTTTAAGAAACCAAACAAACTGGCAAAGGGGCAGAGGGGGGGATGAGAGAAACAAACAAAAAAACACACTCTTAACCACAGAGAATAAACTAATAAATACCAGAGGAAGGTGGGGGGGATGGGGAATCAGGGGATGGGGATAGTGGAGGGCACCTATAACCAGTACCAGGCGTTGTATCCAAGGGTTGAATCACTATGTGGTAAACCTGAAACTATATCATACTGTGTTTACAAACAGGAATTCAAGTAAATCTTTAAAATAATAATTGGTAGTATTGATGAAACATGTGCACACTAGGGCCTGTTAGCATCGGAAATATCTCATTGAAACGGAGCCCAACACCCTGCTTCCCCAAAAATACTTAAGGACAAGGAATTGGAGCCCACAGACCACAAAATGAAATGTGGACTGGACTTTAGCAAGTCCTGAAAAACTCACTCAACCCTCTTTCACTGTAGGCGGGACCACGGGCTGGTGCAGCCACCCTGGAAACAGTGTGGAGGCTCCTCAGTAAGTTACAAATAGAGCCGCCCTGCGACCAGTAGGTGAATGGCCTGGAGCTGACTCTAAAGATATAGATGCAGTAAGACTCGGGACACCTGCACCCCAATGTCCACAACAGCCGGGTCCACAGTAGCCACACTGTGTGAAGTATCTCGGTGCCCTCAGGCAGATGATGGATAAAGAGGATGGGAGATAGATGATGGTCATAGAGAGAGGAATGGTACCTAGCTATTAAAGAGAAGGAAATCTTGCCATTTGCAATGACGTGGATAGAACTAGAGAAATCATGTTAAGTGAAACAAGTCAGCCGGAAAAGAGAATGACCGTGTGGTGTCATTCATAGGTGGAATTAAAGAAGCAAAGCAGATGAACATCTGTGAAGGAAGGAAATCAAATAACATGAAAACAGATGCAGGAAATACAGACACTTAATGATAGGAAACAAACTGAGGGTCGCTGGAGGGTAGGGGACAGGTGAGGGGATCACAGGGGACAGGCATGAAGGAGGGCACATGATGTCACGTGCACTGCTGTTATCTCCAACTGGTGAATCCCTGAATTCTTCCTCTGAAAGTATAATACACTATACATTACTTAATTAATTTAATTTAATTAAGTTAAAAAATCATTTGTATCACAGCACATTTCCTTCTAGACTCTCAGTTTTGCTCATTCAGCTTATACCGAGACCACCCACCGTGGGTGTGGTTTGTCCAAATAGGCCCCATGCCTCGTCCATGGCCCAGCCCAGGGCTAGAACTCACGACCCCTTAGATCAGGACCGGAGGTGAGGTCAGGAGCCGGATGCTTAACCAACGGAGCCAGCCAGGGGCCAGAGAACCACACTGCTTTATCCTGTGTCTCTGTGGCATCATTTGAAATAGGAAAGTGCTGCATCCCGGTCTCTCCTGCTTCTCCAATACTGATTTGCTGTCCGGGGTCATTTGTGGGGGCGGAGGGATGTTACAGGGGTTTTTTTTTTTTCCTATTTATAGGATCTGCCACCATGATTTGACAGGAATGACATTGAAATAGAGGGTGGCTTCAGGAACTGCGGACATTTTCACAAGATGAGGCCCCACCCACGAGCCCAGGACGGCCTCCCAGAGCCTGGTATGGCTCAGTGCACAAGTCTTGTGCTCCTTTGGCTCAGTCTCATTATTTATTCTCTGTGATGCTCCTGAGAAGGGAGTCACATCCATCATTTCCATCCTGAGTGCTCATTGTCAGGACACAGCAAGCCCAACAATAGAATAAAAACTGAGCACAGAAGAAAACTAGAGAATCCCTTCCTGTAGAAATAAAAGAACTAAAATCTAGTCAGGCCAATGTTAAAAATGCTATAACTGAGATGGAGTCCCAAGTGGAAGCCTTAAAAACAAGGAAGGTTCGGGACCACAGACACAGAAGTAGGGAATTCAACCACTTATTAAAACAATAACATTCATGTCATAGGAGACTCAGAAGATGAAGGGAGAGAAAAGGTAGGCCTTGCTCAGACATTAGAAACGACAAATACCCACCGTTTGCTTCAACGTGGATGGAACTGGAAGGTATTATGCTGAGTGAAGTAACTCAATCGGAGAAGGACAAACATTGTATGTTCTCATTCACTTGGGGAATATAGATAATAGAGAAAGGGAATATAAGGTAAGGGAGAAGAAATGTGTGGGAAATATCAGAAAGGGAGACAGAACATAAAGACTCCTAACTCAGGGAAACGAACTAAGGGTGATGGAAGGGGAGGAGGGCGGACGGTGGTGGTGAATGTGTGATGGGCACTGAAGGGGGCACTTGATGGGATGAGCACTGGGTGTTTTTCTGTAGGTTGGCAAATTGAACACCAATAAAAAAATAAAATTATTATAAAAAACAGAAAGAAAAAAAGAAAGAAAGAAAGAAAGAAAGAAAGAAAGAAAGAAAGAAAGAAAGAAAGAAAGAAAGAAAGAGTGGCACCTGTGTGGCTCAGTTAGTTAAGCTTCTGCGTTAGGCTCAGATTATGATCATGATCCAGGTCCCAAGTCAGGCTCCCTGTTCAGCAGGGAATCTGCTTCTCCCTCTCCCTCTGCTCCTCTCGCTCATGTTTTTCTCTCCTCTCTCTCTCAAATAAATAAAAAACATCTTTGAAAAAGAAACAAACAAACCCACAAGGAAGAGAAATCTCCCATGCAGAAGAATTTTAAACAATTTGTGCAGACATTACACCGTCAAGTTCATGACATAGCTTCCCACTCTTAAGTGTGGAATACACATAGTAACTTCCTTCTACAAAATATAATATGAAAAAGTTAAAATAATATAGATAATATAATAGTAATAATAAAAATTAATAATAATAATAAAGAATCAGTTTACTACGGAGAAAGCTGACAAACACTACCTCAGCAAGATGATCAGATCGATACCAAGACTGATAAATCATGTTGATAGTATCTATCCTTTATATGATATAATGAAAATGGCAGTATATCTCTGTATATAATCCACAAAAACTGTTCAATCATGAGATAAATGACAGACATGTCCCAACTGACGGAAAGCTTACAAAATACTCTACTTCTCAAAGTGTTCCAGTTCAACAACAACAAGGAAAGGCTGAAATACTGTCACAATCCAGAGGAGCCTAAGGAAACAGGAGGACAAATGGAATGTCATATGAGGGATGGTAACTTAGCAAAAACTAAGGAAATCTGAATAAACTATGGTCTTTGGTTAATGCGACTATTGTAAATTTGATTCATTAGCTAATATTTCTACCGTAGTAATATATCAATAATTGGAGAAAATGAGTACAAGTGCATGTGAATGCACTGTAATATCTTCTCAATTTCCCTATAAATCTTTGTTTTTTTCCTAATAAATAAGATTTATTTTGAAAATTGACTTAAATGAATCAGGCTCCAAGTGTGAAGACATTTTAAGAATAGTTGAATTAACTTTTGCCTTATTCTTAAAGAGTTCCTTTGATGGAAACAAAGTAAGAATTTCATATCAGAAGGAAAGAAAAACACTTATGAACACGTATAATGCCTCCTCAACCTGAAAAGCAGGAACGGATAATAAATAGCAAAAATCAGATAAAAATAATTCTAGTATAATAGACACCATATTGCATGTGCATTTAAAATAGCAATGCATAACATTTATTTCCTTGACATTTGTCTTCCAAAGAGTTCAAAGTGTTTCAGTGTCAGTTGAAACAGGGGAAGAATCTCAGGGAAGAATCCTTCACACAATAATTGGACCATTGGTAATAATGTCTCTCAGTTCTTTCCAAATCCATACAGATGCATTTCCTGATGAGTGACTGAACTGTGAAGAAAGAGATGAGAAACCCTCATCCCTCTGAACTACTTGTGTCAGAATATTTTAACCATAGTACTACGGATAGTAGTAAATTATCCTTATTAACAGGAAATACGTCTCAGATTGGAATCTGAGCAATCAGATGGGCAGAGAAAAAATGCTTTGACTCGCTCCTCATCTTTTAAAGACAAAGGAGAGGTTTTCTATGTACAAAGTCAGTTGTCAAGATAGCCTTAGGGAATAAGTCTGCAGCATCGAATCCCGAATCCCGCTGCACAGCTGGGATGCCCGCACTCCAGGTTTCCTGATTCCAAATCACTGGGCCTGTCCCCCAACAAGGGTGCCACGCTGAGATCATTTGCAACTGATCTCTTAGGAGCTCTGGGGAAGGGGGAAGGAGCTAAGAGGCCTAGCTAGGATAGGATGGGACAGGATGCATGGAGGCCGAGAGAATTAAGGTCATTCCAATTAAAATTCAGCGTTAGCACATGCCCAGCCATCCCAGGCCCCTGTGAAGAAGAGCTGAAATTTACATTACTTCAGTTACAGGAAAAAAACAAAAGTTTACAGCTTAATGTCCTAGAAAGCCCCACAATAGAATCAAAACTGAGCCCAGGCCAAGGGCAGGAAGCCCCTATTAGAATGAGAACAGAGCTCAATGCCCTTGAAGGCCCCATATCAAAATATAAACATAACTTGAGGAATTGCTCCAGCCCTTCTGGAGGTCCCTGAGACCAGCCCTTAAAACTAAGGTAAAACTCTCCTCGGGGTCCAAGTCCCTGTTCCGCTGTGTTGGGTATACTTGGATACAAGCTTGAGCTTATAAATAAACCCTCATGTGTTTGCATCAGTGTCGGCTTCTCTGTGGTTTCTGGGATTCGCAATCTTGGTCACAACACCCCCGTGTTCCCTACCACCTTGGCTGAACCCCTATCCCCTCCCACTCTGGGTAACACTCAATCACCTCCCCACACACAACAGCTGGGCACAGGCCGTCACACAGGTCCCACGAGCACGGTGAGCACTCCCGCTGTCACTGGCCTCCCAGAGGAAGGAAGGAGGTTTCGGCAGGACACACTCCCGTGGTGACCACAGGGCTCCCTGTCCAGCACGGCAGCTCGTGACAGGTCGGGGTCTGTGTCGCCGACGCCTGCTCCTCCTTCCTGGTTTTCCCACAGGAAATGAAGGAGGAGGCCCTGGTCTCCTCCTAGGACATCACACAGGTAGACCTGGAGGTCAACAGGATGTTCAGCAGCCACATCATGTTTTATGACTGCTAAGGGCCGGGTGAGGCTGCTGGGCCAGGGGGCTTTGGGGCCCTGGGGGCTTCTGGATAGGGAAAATGGGGACTCTGAGGCCAGGGGGAGAAACAGCAGCCAACAACACACCCCTCCATGGTAGGGTGATTGGGATCTCTCCCGTGCTCACACCCCCGGGCCTCAGGGATGAGGAGGCTACTAGGATGGGGCCTCCAGGGGTTGCCATGGGAGCTGAACACCACTGGGGAGAGGGACGGCCCCTTGAGAAGCAGGGGACAGGGTGGGGGACATGGGGGGAAGGAACCGGACCTGGGGGCCAAGCGGCATGGCCACGGCTGGAGCAGGACACACATCGATCCCATGTGGGTCGGACAGGTCAGAGTGACACCCACTCTCGGTGCTTTATATATTTCTAAATTCTATGCATTTAATTTGAGGCAATTTGCAATTTGTAAACACACATAATATGATGACCCCCAGATAATGCCCCCAGTGCATCCAAGGCCCTGCAATGACCACACCGCGCCCCAGGGGCAGGTGTCACAACAAACCCCAGACTGGGGTCGCCTTTAATTGTAGATGTTTCCTTGTGCATCTTAGAGGAAGAGATACCCTGTGTCCGTAGGCCCCCCTCATTCCCCACTCCCACATCATCCCCCTACATCATCATCCCCAATGGCATCCCACCTACACTATCCTCACACCCACACAGCCCCACACAATCCCCACCCACACTATACCACAACACCATCCCCCCAACACCAACCCCCACACTCCACCAGAATAATACTCCTGCCCCCACACCATTCACCCCCACACGATTTACCCCCAGCAAGGACCCGGTGCAGGTGCCCCCTGTGGGACATGCTCAGCCTCCCCTGCTTTCTTTGCATACCTTAATCCCATCAGAAGCCCAGGTGTCCCATAGAGTACCCAGGGGTTGCAGGGAGGAGGAAAGACATGGAGCCCCTGACAGGGTGGGTGCAGATGAGTGGTGCAGAGGATGCACCATGCCCTGCCTCCACACACTGCCCCTCCTGGAGGGCGGCATACCCTGCACAGGACACCAGCCCCTAACCCAGAGGAACCTGGGCTGACCTGGCTGAGTTGATTTGAGCCCCCCCAGGCCCAACACAAAGACTAATGGGATCCAGCCCCCCATGGCCCTGGCCAGCCCTGGATTCTGGCCCCGGGCTGAGTGAGCCCTCTCAAAGCTGGATGTGGCCTCTTTGGCCCTGGGTGTACCCCACAGAACCAGGTCGCTGACCTAGGGCACCCTTTGGATCCTGGGACACCCCAGGGTGGGGAGAGCAGGAGTAGGCCGGTGGGCCAAACCCGCACCCACACCATGAGGCAGGCTGCTCCAGGTGCTGGGGCCCCAGGGAGCCCGAGGCCGGGGTCCAGCTGCCCTGTGGGGACCCTGCACAGGAGCCCATGAGCTGCAGGTCCAGGTCAGCTCTGCTGTCCTCAGAACGGTCTCTCAGGCTGAAACCTCAAGACACGCGCCCCCACCCGGATTCCACACATGTTCCCAGGTGGGGGACTCCAGCACCCACACCCACAACCTGTGTCATTCTTGCCCTCCCCCCTAAAGGACAGAAAGGTCTCTCTCACCATGGGAAGGCACGCACCCTCGGCGCTGAGCCCGTTTGCTGTAGAAAGTCAATAAAGTGTTGTGGTGCGAAAATGCACAGCCAGCCCATTTCTGTGTCTCCCAGAACACTGTGCACGGAGCTTGGAGAGACCCCCAGAGAGGAGGAGGGGGCACCAACCAGGCCCCATCAGCCCCTGAAAGGGGCGCCACCGTGCACACCCAGCTGATGTCCCCATGTGTCTTCCAGGGGTGGCCAGACGCCGGGGTCAGGACCTGACAGACTTTACTGGGACTCAGGCTGTGCCCCGCAGGCCAGGAGGGGCTGGGACAGAGTGACAGCCAGGAAGCCTCAGGTCACCAGGATCTGTGCAAAGCCACCTGGAGGTCTGTGCTCCCTCTGTCCAGGGGGCCTGGGCTGGCTGTGTTCCGGGGCCCTTCCTCCACCCATCATCCCTGTGACTGTGTGCCTGGGACATTGAGGGCCTCCCCAGGGTGGCCTAGATATCTGGCTCCCTACCGGAGAGGCATCAGGGAGAAGAGAATCAGCCGGCACGTGGCGGGCCCCACTGCCAGACATGAGAATGTGGCCGAGCTGGACCTTCCAGCTCTGCTGACCCTCCAGTGGAAAGTCACTGCACGAGCGAGCACCGGGTCGGCCAGGAGACCCCAGTTAGCCGCCCAGCTCCAGCAACAGAAATGATGTTGTGCCAACCATTTCGGCATTTGGGTGACCCAGCCAGAGGATCCGATAGATTCATGTGATAGCTGCATGTGATATACACAAATACCCTAAAACCAACAAAAGTCAGAATCCCCCCAATGTTGTCAAAAAGCAGCTACATGATTCCATACATGATGCTGTGGTCCCCTATAGGATCCATGGAAGGCGGTATAAACCACGACTGCAGAGGTCCCGGAGGTATGGAGATGTGCCTGATGGGTTCCAACAAGGAGCACAGAGGGTCAGGAAGCATCCTACGGAGGGGGGGGGCCCTCCTAGGAAAGGATACCAGGTCCCTGTGAAGGCTATGGATGGTGAAATCTGTCCTCCTCCCTTTCAGCTTCTAGTTTTCCGCCTAAATGCCATTTTCCTCAATCATAATAGCAAAAATTTATTTTATGTTTTTAAATTTCTTTTTATTGCAGTCCAATTTGTATGAATTCTTTCTTCAGCAAGGGTGTCATTCAGGATAGAAGGAGAGTGACAGATTGTCCCAGACAGGCAAAATATAAAGGAGTTCAGGACCACTTAACCAGTCCAGTAAGGAATTTTAAGAGGGACTGTTCCAGTGGGCGAAAAAAAGAGACCAAAAGCAACAAAGACTAGAAAGGACAAGAGAACGTCACTGGAAACACCAACTCTACCGGTAACACAAAGGCAATAAGTTCATATCTTTCAATAATCACTGTGAATTCTGATAGACTAAATGATCCAATCAAAAGATATAGGGTATCAGAGTAGCTTAAAAAACAGGATCCGGGATGCCTGGGTGGCTCAGGGGTTGAGCCTCTGCCTTTGACTCAGGGTGTGATCCTGGAGTCTGGGATCCAGTCCCATATTGGGCTCCTGGTGGGGAGCCTGATTCTCTCTCTGCCTAATTTTCTGCCTCTCTATCTCTCTCTCTCATAAATAAAATCATTATTAAAAAAACAAGATCCATCTGTATGCTGCCTATAAGATGCTCACGTTAGACCTTTAGACACCGGGAAATTGAAAGTCAGGGGATGGAAAACCATCTATAAATGTAATGGATATCAAACGAAAGCTGGAGGACCCATACTTATATCAGACTAACTAGATTTGAAACCAAACCCTGGGGGACACCTGTTGGCTCAGTGGTTGAGCATCTGCCTTCGGCTCAGGGGGTGATCCTGGGATCCCAGGATTGAGTCCCACATCGGCCTCCCTTTGGGGAGCCTGCCTCTCCTTCTGCATATATTTCTGCCTCTGCTTCTCTGTGTATCTCTCATGAATAATAAATAAAATATTTACATTTCAAAAAAGAAAGAACAAATACTTTAAGAAGCGATGAAGAAGGGCATTATTTCATAATTAAAAAGACTCTCTATCAAGATCAAACAACTAAATATTTATGCTGCCAACATGGGAGTAACTAAATATACAAACCAATTAACAACAAACGTACAGAAACTCACTGATAATAATACAATGACAGGGGATTTTAACACCCACTTATGGCAAGGAACCAATCTGCTATGCAGAAAATCTACAGGGGAACAATAACCTTGACACTCTGGACCAAAGGGACTCAACAGATATACTCTGAACATTTCTTCCTAAAGCAGAATACACATTCCTTTCAAGTGCACATGGGACATTCACCAGAACAGATCATATCATGGCCCACAAATCACCCCTCAAAAGGTACAAGAGGTACAAGAAGACTGAAATCACACCATGTACATTTTTGGACCACGAGGCTATGAAACGCTAAGTCAAAAGTATGAAAAAATTTGGACAGACTAAAAATACATGGAGATTATGAACATCCTACTAGAGAATGAATGCAGCAACCAGGAAATTAAATAGGAAATTTAAAACAAATGAAAATGAAAACATGTTTCTTCAAAACTCTAGGATGTAGCAAAGGCAGTCCTATGAGGGAAGTATACAACAATACAGGCCTACCTCAAAAACAAGATGTCTCCCATACACAACCTAACCCTACACCTAAAGAGGCTGGAAAAGGAATAGCAAACAAAGCCTAAAGCCTGCAGAAGAAGGGAAAAAATAAAGATGAGAGCAGAAATAAACAATACAGAAAAAACAAAACAGTAGAAGGGAATAACGAAACTAAGAGCTGGTTCTTCAAAATAATTAATAAAATGGATCAAGCCCTAGCCAGGCTTATCAACGAGAAAAGAGAAAACCTAAATAAATAAAATCACAAATGAGAGAAGAGAGATCACAATCAACACCAGAAAAATAAGACAATTATAAGGGAATACTATGAAAGATTATACGCTAACATACTGGGAGACCTGGAGGAAATGGACAAATGTCTAGAAATGTGCAAACGAGCAAAACTGAAATAGGAAGAAATAGAAAATGTGAACACACCCATAAGTAGCAAAGGAATTGAATCAGCAAGGCACCTGTGTGCCTCAGTGGTTGAGCATCTGCTTTGGCTCAGGTCATGAACCCGGGGTCCTGGGGGATCAAGTCCCACATCAGGCTCCCCGCATGGAGCCTCATTTAACCTCTGCCTATACCTCTGCCTCTGTGTGTCTCTCATGAATACATAAATAAAAACTTAAAAAAAGAAAAAAGATAAAAAGATGAGAAAGGACCCAAATAAAATCACAAATGAGAAAAGAGAAATAACAACCAACACTACAGAAATACAAACGACTATAAGAGAACATTATGAAAAATTATATGCCAGCAACCAAGAACCTGGAAGAAATAGATCAATTCCTGGAAATATATAACATAGCAAAAATGATGAAGAAATAAGAAACTTGAACACACAGATAACCAGCAACAAAATTGAATCAGCAGTCAAGGATCTCCCAACAGGAGACGCTTAGATCAATAGAACAGAATGGAAATCCGAAACAAGATACAAACCTGTAACTCTATGATCCATTAATCGACAACAAGGCAGGAAGGAATATCCAATGGCACAAAGACAGTCTCTTCAACAAACCCTAAACCTGACCCCAGGATAAGAACAAATGGTGTTGGGAAAACCAGGAAGCCACATGCAGAAGAATGAAACTGGACCACTTTCTTACACCATATATATAAAAAATGAATTCAAAATGGATGAAAGACCTAAATGTGAGACCTGAAACCATAAAAAGAAGAAAAGATAGGCAGCAACGTCTTTGACATTGGCCATTGGATCTTCTTTCTAGACATGCCTCTGAGGTGAGGGAAACAAAAGCAAAAATACTATTGGGACTTCATCAAGTTGAAAAAGCTTCCACAAAGTGAAGGAAACAACCAAACCTAAAAGGCAACATACAAAATGAGAGGAGATATTTGTAAACAACACATCCAATAAAGATTTAGTATCCAAAATACATAAAGCAAATATAAATCTCAGCATCCTAAACACAAATTATCCAACTGCAGATGGGCAGAAGACATGAATGGACTTTGTCTATGTCAAGACATCCAGATGGCCACCAGACACACGGACAGACACTCAGCATCACCCATCATCAGGGAAATGCAAACCAAAACCACAATGAGATGTCACCTGACAGCCGTCATAATGGCTAAAATTAACAACACAAGAAACAACAGGTGTTGGTGAGGCTATGGATAAGGGGGAGCCCCCTTACACTCCTGCTGGGCATGCGAAAATGTGCAGCCACTGTGGAAAACAGTGTGGAGGGTCCTCAAAAATTTAAAAATAGGGGATTCCTTGTGGCGCAGTGGTTTGGTGCCTGCCTTTGGCCCAGGGCGTGATCTTGGAAAACGGGATCGAATCCCACATTGGGATCCCGGTACATTAGGCCTGCTTCTCCCTCTGCCTGTGTCTCAGCCTCTCTGTGTGACTATCATAAAAATAATTTGAAAAAAGAAGTTAAAAATAGAGCTACCCTCTGATTCAAAAATTAAACAGCTAGGTATTTACCCTGAGGATACAAAAGTAGTTTAGTAGATTCAAAGAGGGACACGCAGCCCAGTGTTGGTAGCAGCGTTATCAACAACAGCCAATCTGTGGATACAGCCCAAATGTCCATCGACAGATGAATGGGCAGAGACGATGTGGTAAATATACACACTGCGACATCACTGGGTCATCAGAAGGGATGAAATGAAGCCATTTACAATGACGTGGGAGAATTGCAAAGACTTATGCTAAATGAACTCAGTCAGAGAAAGACAGATACCACATACCATACAATTGCATTCACATGTGAATTTTAAGAAACCAAACAAACTGGCAAAGGGGAGGAGGGGGGGGATGAGAGAAGCAAACCAAGATACACACTCTTAACCACAGAGAATAAACTAATCAATACCAGAGGAAGGTGGGCGGGAAGGGGAATCAGGGGTTTGGGATAGTGGAAGTCACCTCTGACCACTACCAGGCGTTATATCCAAGGGTTGAATCACTATGTGGTAAACCTGAAACTATATCATACTGTGTTTACAAACAGGAATTCAAGTAAAACTTTAAAATAAAAAAAAAAAACTTTAAAATAATAATTGGTAGTATTGATGAAACATGAGCGCACTAGAGATAAAATCAGAAAGGCAACTGAAAATCCAAATAAAGAGCATTTAGAGCCACAAAACCCCTCCTTCGCTCAGCTCAGGAGAAGACTACCATGCCTATTCTCACCCAAGCAGAAACCTGGATTTTGATTCTCTGGGGAGGCCACAGACTTGGTGGAGTCAGGCTACCTTTAACCCAAAATATAAATAGAGTTCATAAAACTAAACTGCCCAAGATATTAGGAGTCCCAGGGCAGGCACATGCCAAGACCCATACTCTACCCATACACAGACATAAGCCTAACCCTACACTTCAGCCTAATGTTAACCTAACCTTAAACAAGAACTATCACTAATCGAAAACCAAACACAAACCCAAGACCAAAACACATGCACCAAACCTTCCTGCCAAGCCTCACCCTAAATCCTAAACCTATTCTAAACCCTTAACTCCGACCCCTACCTTAAATCTAACCCTAACTCTCACCTCTAAACCTAAACTTAACTTAATGTACTCAAATCCTATTCCTAACCTTAATCTGTACCCTAACCCTAACCCTCTAATACTAATCCTATCTCATACCACAAACTGAACCCTAACCCGTACCCTAAAACCAACCCCTAACCCAATCCTTAACCCTGTATCTTACCCTTTTCCAAAACCGTACACTGACCATGACCTGACCCTAACCCCTAACCAAACACTAACCCTACCCCTAGCCCTAACCCCTATCCTAATCCTAATCCCCACCCTAACCCTAAACCTAGCCCTAACTTTAACTCTAACCCTTAAGTCTAACCCCTAACCCTAACTCACACCCTAATCCCTAACCCTAACTGCAAACCTAAGCCCAACCCTAACTCTAACCATAACCCTAACCCCAACTCCGAACCTCCTGCCCTAATCCCTAAAGCCTAAATCCTAACCCTAACTCTAAATCCTGCCCCTACCCCTAACCCACATCCTAACTCCTAACCACTGACCCTTACTCTTATCCCTCACTCTAACCTCTAATCCATAACCATAAGCATAATCACTAACACCTAACAGCTAACCGAAAGCTAACCACCAACTGCCTCCACTCCCCTGACCCTACCATTCATTCTACCCATTCACTTACCCTGTGGTTCTGAGAAGTCCCTTCTGATATGGACGTGGTCCCCAACGGCACCTCCAGAGTCCTCCAGGGGGTCCTGAGGAAGCCGGGCTCTGTGAGTGCGGACATGGCCCCACGTGTTCCTGAGTCATAGTCAGCGGGTCCTGAGGACGCCGGGTCTCCTGTCACTGTGGAGTATGCTTCACATCCTCTGGAAGCCTCACAGCAGGTCCTCAGGAGGCCGGGGGCTCCTGTCAGCCTGGACATGACCCCACGCCCCCCAGAAAACTCACCATGGGTCCTGAGGAGGCTGTGGGCTCCTGTCAGCATAGACCCAGCCCCATATATCCCAAAGCCGAAGTGCAGATCCTGAGGAGGACGGGTGTCCTGTCAGTGTTGATGTGGCCCCACATTTTCCTCAAGCCTCACCATAAGACCTGAGGAGGCTGGGGGCTCCTGTCAGCATGAACCTGGCCCCAAATCTTCCCAAACCTTCACAGTGTGTCCTGAGGAGGCTGGAGATTCCTGTCAGTGTGCATGAGGCACCCACATCTTTCTTAAGCCTCACCAGAGGCCCTGACAAGGCTGGGGTCTTCTGTCCGCATGAATGCGTCCCCATATTTCCCGAAGACTACACCAGGGGTCATGAGGAAGTCAGCGTCCTGTTGTGTGGATGTGACCACACGTACACCCAAATTGTCACCGAGGGTTCTGAGGAGGCCACGGCTCCTGTCACCCTGAATGCGGCCCCCAGCTTCCAGAAGCCTCAACTTATATCCTGATGGGCCTGGGAGTTCCTACCAGAGTGGACGCGGTGCCACATTTTCCTGAAGCCTCCCCGCGGGTCCTAAGGTGGCCCAGGGGCTCCTGTCAGCGTGGACGCGGTGCCACATCTTCCTGATGCCTCCCCGCGGATCCTGAGGCGGCCTAGGGGCTCCTGTCAGCGTGGATGTGGGCCCACAATATTCTGAATCATCCCCGTGGGTCCTGAGGCAGCCCAGGGTCTCCTATCAGGGTGTATGCAGGCCCACATCTTCCTGAAGCCTCACCGCGTGTCCTGAGGAGACTGAGGCTCCTGTCAGCGTGAACGCGGCCCAATGTCCCCCTTTAGACTCCCTGCGCATCCTGAGGAGGCTGTGGCTCATCAGGGTGGACGCGTCCCCATGTCCTCCTCTGGCCTTCCCAGCACAGGCTGGCTCCTGTTAGTGCAGGCAGAGGAGGCCTACTGCACATGCAGGCCCCCTGGGTGGGGCCTGGGCTCCGGCGCCCCCTTCGGGCCACCAGCGCTGCAGGAGGCTGTGCAGGAGGCAGCTTGCTGGTGCAGGGCGCAGCACCTGCCTCCTTCCAGGCTCCAGCTGTGGCCTGTTAGCATCGGAAACGTCTCACTGAAATGGAGCCCAACACCCTGCTTCCCCAGAAATACTTAAGGACAAGGAATTGGAGCCCACAGACTGCAAAATGAAATGTGGACCAGACTTTTACCATGTCCTGCAAAACTCATTCAACCCTCTTCCACTGTGGGCGGGACCACGGGCTGGTGCAGCCGCCATGGAAACACTGTGGAGGCTCCTCAGGAAGTTACAAATAGAGCCGCCCTGCGACCAGCAGGTGCAGTGAGACTCGGACACCAGCACCTAAATGTCCACAACGGCCGGATCCACAGTGGCCACACTGTGGGAGGAGTCTCGGTGCCCTCAGGCAGATGATGGATAAAGAGGATGGGAGATAGATGATGGTCATAGAGAGAGGAATGGTACTCAGCTATCAAAGAGAAGGAAATCTTGCTATTTGAAATGACGTGGATAGAACTAGAGAAATCATGTTAAGTGAAATAAGTCAGTCGGGAATGAGAATGACCGTGTGGTGTCATTCATAGGTGGAATTAAAGAAGCAAAGCAGATGAACATCTGTGAAGGGAAGGAAAAACAAATAAGATGAAAACAGATGCAGGAAATACCAACTCTTAATTATAGGGAACAAACTGAGGGTCGCTGGAGGGTAGGGGACGGGCGAGGGGATAACAGGGAACTGGCATGTAGAAGGGCACGTGATGTCACATGCACTGCTGTTATCTCCAACTGGTGAATCCCTGAATTCTTCCTCTGAAAGTATAATACACTATACGTTAATTATTGGGTTTAAATTAAATTAAGTTAAAAAAACAGTGGTATCAGAGCACAATTCCTTCTGGACTCTCTGTTCTGCTCCTTCAGCTTATGCTGGGACCACCCCCCGTGGGTCTGGTTTGTTTAAGTAGGCTCCACACCTCGTCCATGGCCCAGCCCAGGGCTAGAACTCACGACCCCGAGATCAGGACGGGAGGTGAGGTCAGGTGTCGAATGCTTAACCAACAGAGCCAGCCAGGGGTCCCAGAACAACACTGCTATATCCTGTGTCTCTGTGACATCGTTTGAAATAGGAAAGTGCTGTGTCCCGCTCTGTCCTGCTTCTCCAATACTGATTTGCTGTCCAGGGTCATTTGTGGGGGCGGATAGATGTTATGGGGTTTTTTTTTTCCTATTTCTAAGACCTGCCACCATGATTTTGATACGAATGACATTGAAACTGAGGGTCGCTTCAGGAACTGTGGACATTTTCACAAGATGAGGCTCCCACCCCACGAGCCCAGGACGGCCTCCCAGTGACTGGTATGGCTCACTGCACAAGTCTTGTGCTCCTTTGGTTCTGTCTCATTATTTATTCTCTGTGATGCTCCTGAGAAGGGAGTCACGTCCTTCCTTTCCTTCCCGAGTGCTCATTGTCGGGACACAGCAAGGCTACTCTGCTCTGTAGGGTCAGTTTGTGTCCCCTGACTTTACTGAACTCACTCCTTATTTCTAACAGGTTTTGGTGGAGGCTCTCAGGTTTCCTGTTTGTAGTACCACGTCTTCAGCATATAGGGACAGTGTGAGTTCCCCTTCCAGTTGTGGAACCTTTACTGTTTACATCTTAATGTCCTAGAAAGCCCCACAATAGAATCAAAACTGAGTTCAGGCCAAGGGCAGGAAGCCCCTATTAGAATGAGAACAGAGCTCAATGCCCTAGAAGGCCCCATATCAAAATGTAAACAGAACTTGAGGAATTGCTCCAGCCCTCCTGGAGGTCCCTGAGACCAGCCCTTAAAACTAAGCTAAAACCCACGTCGGGGTCCAAGTCCCTGCTCCGCTATGTCGGGTGTACTTGGACACAAGCTCGAGCTTGTAAATAAACCCTCGTGTGCTTGCATTGGTGTCGGCTTCTCGGTGGTTTCTCGGATTCGCAATCTTGGGCACAACAGTCTGAGATAAAAAAACAAAACCAAAAGAAGCTCGGACGCAGGCAGAGTAAAAGCAGGGTTCTGAGAGAAGCAGCAGAGACCCGGGGGGTTGGCAGCTCTTCTGTCGAGGCCCCTGCAGATGGGGGGATGGGATGCTCAGCCCCAGCGCCAGTGGACCCAGCGTCCCCACCCAAATCCCGCCCATCAGCAGGGAGACTCAGGGAGCAGCACAGCGCCGCCCACTTGAGGCCAGAGGCGCTGACGCCCACCCTGCCTCTGACCCCGCAGGTGCATCTACCACGCAGATGTGCACCTGAGAATCAGCACCAAGACCCATCCCGAGACCCTGCACAGACCATTCGCTGCCACCAAGCTGTCGGACCACAGAGGCTGCAGAGCTTCAGCTCTGCCTGGAAAGTAGGGTCTGCCTTCCTTTGTACTTTGTGCTTTATTTTCATGTATTTTTTTGATTCTATTTTATAAATGGCCTTATTTTAATTTTTATGTATGTACCTTATATATTTCTTATATTTACTTTCATGGTACTTTAATTGTTTTTCTTACTTTGGGATTTAGAATCTTTAACAAGCAGGCCAAAATAATCTGGTGGGTTTTTTTTTGGGGGGGGCAGTTGCTATTGTTTTTCTTGTTTTTTCTTTTTCTTCCTTCTTTCTTTTCTGGAAAAAATAATGAGATGGAGAAATTCACCTCCATAAAATAACATGAGGTTCTACTCACAGCCAGGAAGTTCATCAATACCCATATATGATGTCTAACTACAGTTTAAAACAATGATTATAAAGATAGCAGCTGGGCTGGAAAAAGAGCACAGAACAAAACTAGAGAATCCCTTACTGTAGAAATAAAAGAACTAAAATCGAGTCAGGCCAATGTTAAAAATGGTATAACTGAGATGCAGTCCCAAGTGGAAGCCTTCAAGACAAGAAAGGTTATGGACCACAGAGACAGACGTAGGGATGTCAGTCACTTATAAATCAATAACATTCATATCATAGGAGACTCAAAAGATGAAGAGAGAGAAAAGGTGGGCCTTGCTCAGACATTAGAAAAGACAAATACTCACCATTTGCTTCAAAGTGGATGGAACTGGAAGGTATTATGCTGAGTGAAGTAAGTCAATCGGAGAAGAACAAACATTGCATGTTCTCATTCCCTTGGGGAATATAAATAAGAGTGAAAGGGAATATAAGGGAACGGAGAAGAAATGTGTGGGAAATATCAGAAATAGAGACAGAACATAAAGACTCCTAACTCTGGGAAATGAACTAGGGGTGATGAAAGGGGAGGAGGGCGGGGGTGGGGTGAATCCATGACGGGTACTGACGGGCTGAGCACTGGGTGTTATTCTGTATGTGGGCAAATTGAACACCAATAAAAAGTAAATTTATTATTAAAAAAAAGAAAGAAAAAGTGGCATCTGTGTGGCTCAGTCAGTTAAGCTTCTGCCTTAGTCTCAGATCATGATCTAGGTCCCAAGGCAGGCTCCCTGTTCAGCAGTGAACCTGATTCTCCCTCTCCATCTGCCTCTCTCGCTCATGGTTTATCTCTCCTCTCTCTTTCAAATAAATAAATGACATCTTTTAAAAGAAACAAACAAACTCAGAAGGAACAGAAATCTCCCATGTAGAAGAATTTCAAAAAAGTTGTGCAGACATTCCACCCTCAAGTTGATTAGCATAGCCTCCCAATCTTATGTATGGAATACACATAGTAACTTCCTTCTACAAAATATAATATGAAAATATTTATATAAAAATGATAATATAATAATAATAATAATAATAATAATAGGAATCACTTTACTACGGAGAAAGCTGACAAACACTACCTCAGCAAGATGATCAGATCGATACCAAGACTGATAAATCATGTTGATAATATCTATCCTTTATATGATATACTAAAAATGGCATTATATATCTGTATATAATCCACAAAAAGAGTTCAATCATGAGATAAACAACAGACATTTCCCAACTGAGGTAAATTTTACAAAATACTCTACTTCTCAAAGTGTTCCAGTTCAACGACAACAAGGAAAGGCTGAAAGACTTCACAATCCAGAGGAGCCTAAGAAAACATGAGTACAAATGGAATGTGATATGAGGGATGGTAACTTAGCAAAAACTAAGGAAATCTGAATAAAGTATGGTCTTTGGTTAATGCGAATATTTTAATATTGATTCAAGGATAATTTTTGTACCTTCCTAATATACCACCACCATCATATCCCTACCCCACAACATCCACCCCCACACCATCAGCCCCCAGCAAGGACCCAGTGCAGTTGCCCCCTGTGGGACATGCTCAGCCTCCCCGGGGTTCTCTGGATACCCTGCTCCCATCAGAAGCCCGATTGTCCCATAGAGAACCCAGAGATTGCAGGGAGGAGAGAAGGCAGCGATCCCCGAAAGGCTGGGTGTAGGTGAGTGGTGCAGAGGACACATTGGGCCCTGTCTCCGCCCACTGTCCCTCCTGGAGGGCGGCACACCCTGCACAGGACACCAGGCCCTAACCCAGAGTGACCTGGGCTGACCTGGCTCTGCACTCTGTGGGGGCTAGGTTGATTTGAGCTCCTCTCAGGCCCAACACAAAGACTAATGGGATCCAGGCCCCCAAGGTCCTGGCCAGCCCTGGATTCTGGCCCCAAGCTGAGTGAGCCCTCTCACAGCTGGATGTGGCCTCCTGGGCCTTGGGCATGCCCCACAGATCCAGGTTGCTAACCTAGGGCAGGCCTGGGGATCCCGGGACACCCCAGGGTGGGGAGAGGATGGATAGGCCAGTTGGCCCCACCCGACCCCACACCAGGAGGCTGGCTCTTCCAGGTATTGGGGCCCCAGAGGGCCCAAGGCAGGGGTCCAGCTGCTCTGCGGGGGCCCAGTGCAGGAGCCCATAAGCTGCAGGTCCAGGTCATCTCTGCTGTCTTTAGAACAGTCACTCAGGCTGAAATCTCAGGACACACGCCCCCACCCGGAGTCCACACATGCTCCCACGATGTGGACTCTAGTACCCGCCCCCCCAACACCGTGTGATTCTTGCCCTCCCCTAAAAGACAGAAAGGTCTCCCTCCCCAGGGGAAGGCGCGTATTAGGCTCTGAGCCCCTTTGCTGTAGAAAGTCAATAAAGTGTTGTGTGAAAATGCACAGCCAGCCCGTTTCTGTGTCTCCCAGAACTCTATGCATGGAGTGTGGAGAGACACCCAGAGAGGAGGATGGGGCACCATCCAGGCCCCAAACAGCCCCTGCTGGGGCGCCGCCAGGTACACAGAGCTGACATCCACCCGTGCCTTCCAGGGGCAGCCAGACGCCAGGGTCAGGACCCCACAGACTTTACTTGGACTCAGGCTGTGTCCCCTGGGCCAGGAGGGGATGGGACAGAGTGACAGCCAGGGAGCTTCAGGTCACCAGGGTCTGTGCACAGCGACCTGGGAGGTCTGTACTCCCTCTGTCCTGAGGGCCCAGGATGGCCGAGTTCCGGGGCACTTCCTCTCCTCCCCGCATCCCCGTGCCTGTGTGCCTGGGGCACAGAGGGCCTGCGGGGCATTCAGCGTGGCCCTGGAAGGGATGTCAGGACCCACGCCCTGATGTTGTGCCCAAGATTGTAAATCAGGGAAACCACCAAGGAGCCCACACTGATGGAAACTCCCGACGGTTTCTTTACAAGCTGGAGCTTGGGTGTAGTGTAATTGCACCCAACACAGCGGAGCAGGGACGTGGATCCTGAGACTAAGAGGCATAGCAGCTTTATAGAGGCCAGTGGCCCATGGGATATGCAGAAAGTTGCACAGTCATGCCGGTCCACACGCAGGTGGCCAACTGAATTACACCTTACCCTATAGTATCCACTTGAGCTGGCCTATTACTTTGGTCAGAATTGTCGCACAGCTTTGGGGGGCACAAAGCAGGGTTACATTGTTATGAGCCGATTTCCGAATAGGGTGTGCCCAGCGGCCTGACTAGGGTGGGGCAGCGCCTTAAGCAATAAGCAGCTCATGTGGAGGTCATAGGGGAGGTGGCAGGTGTAGCACAAAATGGAATCAGTCCTGCTCTGCTTGTCCAGGGGTAGGGGATTTTTGTTAACTTTCCTGGGTCCCACACTTACAGCTCACGAACCTGGGTCACCCTCACCAGGTGGACTCAGCCTGCACACCTTGTGGTTCTGGATCTCTCATACCAGTGTGTGGAGGGCCGCGTCCTCGCCCTAGTGAGTAGGGGCTGGGTGAGCATGGGACTCGCCAGAAGGTCAGGCAGCACAGGGGACCGAGAACCCCAGCCCTGACCCCAGCTCGAATCCCACACACAGGCAGCAACAGGGTTCCCCATCATGGGCAGCCAGCTCCTCAGGATCTCCCCCCAGGTTGGTGCTGAGGTCTGACTCACTGCTGGAGAGGCATGGGGAGAAGAGAAAGAGCTGGCGCTCAGCGGGACCCCCTGCCGGACATGGGAATTTGGCCGAGACAGAACTTCCAGCTCAGCTGACCCTCCAGCGGAAAGTCACTGCAGGAGTGAGCCCCGAGTCAGCAAGGAGAGCCCAGCTATCTGCCCAGCACCAGCACCAGAAATGATGTTGTGCCAACCATTTCGGCATTTGGGTGACCCAGCCAGAGGATCAGATAGCTGCACATGATATCTGCATGTGATAGACACACACACAACCCAAAACCAACAAAAGTCGGAATCCCCCCAATGTTGTCAAACAGCGGCCGGATGGTTACATATACCACGCTGTGGTCCCCAATAGGATACATGGTAGACGCTATAAACCATGACTGCAGAGGTACTGGAGGCACGGAGATGTGCCTGCTGGGTTTCAAAAAGGAGCACAGAGAGGCAGAAATCATCCTACAGAGGGGGTGCCCCTCCTAGGAAAGGACACCATGTCCCTGTGAAGGCTACAGATGGTGAAATCTGTCCTCCTCTCTTTCAGCTTCTGGTTTTCCTCTTCTTTTGTTCTTCCTAATTCTAGTTTAGCCTCCACCCTGCATCCAAGACAATGACCAAAGAGGCTTCATTATGACATCGCGTCCTAAAAGGAGGCTGAGCTCTGGCTACCGGGTTCAGAAATGGTCATTGCCTAGGTGTATGCTGATCCCCCGAACTTGTGACTTCACGGCTCTTCTCTCCCTGCAGAATGAGGGCAACCACAGGTCTTACAATGAAAGACGCCCACTTCCCATCGGGCGGGACTATCCCTTGTGGAGGATGTCATCTGGGCCAAGTAGTACAAGCGGGGTGATCAAGAATAGTTCGCAGGTGAGACATAAACAAACACTTACCTTTGATGTCATGATTTATTTGTTCATCCATTTATTATTTGTTAAATAATTTCGTTTCATGTCCTCTCTATACCCAACATGGAGTTCAAACTCACAACCCTGAGATCAAGATCCCCCATCCAGGCCAGCCAGGCACCCCAGTGTCATGTTTCATAACTCTTTGCTTCCTTGCCTATCTCTGCATTGAATTGGAACATTGAGTCCTTGACGGGAAGCTTTAGTTACCTCCGAATCCTAGAACGTTCTCACTGTATCCCAATCCTAGATTGACATTTACCATTGAATAGCACTTTAAATAAATAGTAAAATAACTACTACAGTAAAGGAAATTATCAACTTTTCACGTGTGTGGGCCCTATTCCCTGGGCTCCCAGGGAAGCTATGGTTTCTTTCACATTGATCACGTCCAAATGACTGCACCACACCTCAAAGCGTGGGCTCAGTTTCTGCCCTGACACATGCAAGACCCCTGCTTCAATTAACATGTATCAATCAATCAAAGAGAGTCTGACCGGATCTGTGTGGTTCGTAAGAACATGGGACTCTTGTTCTTGGGGTAGCAAGTTCAAGCCCCATGTTGGCTGTAGAGATTACAGAAAAATAAAATCTTAAAAAAAATCAATCAGTTGATCTTGGGGAGACACAGCCCTGGATCCCACAAGGGCAAAGAGCCAACTGACGGGTCTACGCACAATATTATAAGCAGCAGTGCGCAAAATCTGAACTTTTAGAAGTCTCCTAGAGTGGGGGACACACCAGCCTTAAGGTGTTCAGGTGGAGAAGTGGGGGGCAATCCCTGGGGCGACAGGGTGGGCTCAGGATCCCAGGGGTCCCAAGGACAGTGGCGCCAACTGTTCCCAGGCACAGGAGCAGGAACCTGGCTGAGAGCAGCAGGACTCGGGCCAGCTGTCTGCCCTGTGTGGCCATAAGCTGCAAACCCCTGTGCAGTCACGGGGCCCAGTTCCTGGGAAAGGCCAGCAAAGGCCAGGAGTGCAAGGAAACCCTCCTGGGCAGGAAGAGCACAGGGCTTCACCAGGGCAGCCCCTAATATTTGGAGTTTTAAAATCCAGTCACTTGTCTGTGTGGAGGCTGAGAAAATTGAGGCCGTTCCACTTTAAGTTCACAGTTAGCACAAGAACTGCCATCCCAGGCCCCTGTGAATAAGAGCTAAAATTTACATTACTTCAGTTACAGGAAAAAAAGAAAAAAACAGCTTACAGCTTAAGGTCCCAGAAAGCCCCATATTAGAATGAGAATAGAGCTCAAAGCCCTTGAAGGCCTCATGTCAAAATGTAAACAGAACTTGAGGAATTCCTCCAGCCCTTCTGGAGGTCCCTGAGACCAGCCCTTAAACCTAAGCTAAAACCCACCTTGGGGTCCAAGTCCCTGCTCCGCTGTGTGGGGTATACTTGGACCCAAGCTCGAGTTTGTAAATCAACCCTCGTGTGTTTGCATCGGTGTCGGCTCCTTAGTTGTTTCTCCGATTCGCAATCTTGGGCACAACAACCCCAAGTCCCCTCCCCACCTGGGCTGATCCCCTGTTCCCTCCAACCCAGGCTGACCTTCAGTCACCTCCTGCCCACAGCAGCTCGGCACAGGCCCTCAGAGAGGTCCCACGGCCACGGTGGGCACTCTGGCCATCCCCGGCCTCCCAGGAGAAGAAAGGAGGTTTCGGTAGGACACACTCCCATGGTGGCCCAGGGCTCCCTGCCCAGGATGGCAGCTGGTGACAGGCCATGGTCTGTGTCCCTGATGCCGGCTCCTCCTCCCCGGTTTTCCTGCAGGAAAAGAAGGAGGAGGCCTCGTCTCCTACAGGGACATCACGCAGATAGACCTGGACATCAACAGGACGTCGGCAGCCAAATCATGTTTTGGGACTGCTAGGGGGTGGGGTGAGGCTGCTGAGTCAGGGGGCTTCAGGGCCCCGGGGGAGGCCCAGGGGCTTCTGGGTAGGGAACACAGGGCTTAAGAGGCCGGGGGAAGCAACAGCAGCCAGCAACACACCACTGTATGGTAGGGTGCCGGGGATGACCCCTGTGCCCCAACTCCCAGGGCTTCGGGGATGAGGAGGTCACTACATTGGTGCCTCTAGGGGTTTCCATGGGAGCTGAACTCCAAAGGGGCGAGAGACGGCCCCTTGAAAAGCAGGGGGCTGCAGTGGGGCCCGTGGAGGGCAGTAACCAGACCTGGGGACAGGCGTCATGGCCATGGCTGCAACAGGACACACATCGATCCGATGAGGGTCAGACAGGTCAGGGTGATACCCACACTCGGTGTTTTATATATATCTAAATTCTATGCATTTTATTTGAGACAATTTGCAATTTGTAAACATACATAGTATGATGACCCCCAGATAATGCCCCCGGTCCAACCAGCCCCCTGCACTGACCACACGGGGCCCCAGGGGCAGGTGTCACAGCAAACCCCAGACTGGGGTCACCTTTATCTGTAGACGTATCCGTGTGCATCCGAGAGAATGTGGATGCCCTGTATCGGCAGGCCCCCCACGCCATCCCCCTCATTCCCCACCCCCACACCATCCCCCTTCATCATCATCCCCAATGGCATCCTACCTATACCACCCCCCTCACACCCACACAGCCCCACACAATCCCCACCCACACTATACCACCCACCATCTCCCCTACACCATCCCCCACACTCCACCACCATCATGCCCCTGCCCCCACAACATCCACCCCCACACCATCTGCCCCCAGCAAGGACCCAGTGCAGCTGCCCCCTGTGGGACATACTCAGCCTCACCAGGGTTCTCTGGATTCCCTGCTCCCATGAGAAGATCGGGTTTCCCATAGAGTACCCAGGGGTTGCAGGGAGGAGGGAAGGCAGGGAGCCCCCGACAGGGTGGGTGCAGGTGAGTGGTGCAGAAGACCCACTGTGCCCTGCCTCAACCCACTGTCCCTCTTGGAGAGCGGCACACCCTGCATAGGACACCAGCCCCTAACCCAGAGGGACATGGGCTGGCTTGGCCCCGGGCTCTGTGGGGACTGGGGGGATTTGAGTCCCCCCAGGCCCAACAGAAAGACTAACGGGATCCAGCCCCCCATGGCCCTGGCCAGCCCTGGATTCTGGCCCTAGGCTGAGAGAGCCCTCCCACAGCTGGATGTAGCCCTCCTGGGCATGCCCAACACGTGCCTAGGTCGCTGACCTAGGGCAGGCCTGGGGATCCCGGGACACCCCAGGTAGGGGAGTGGAGGGGTAGGCTGGTGGGCCCCACCCACACCAACACGAGGAGAGAGGCTCCACCAGTTTCTGGGGCCCCAGGGGGCCCAAGTCCGGGGTCCAGCTTCCCTGCGGGGACCCAGCGCAGGAGTCCATGAGCTGCAGGTCCAGGTCAGCTCTGCTGTCATCAGAACTGTCTCTCATGCTGAAACCTCAGGACACGTCCCCACCCTGAGCCCAAACATGCTCCCAGGTGGGGGACTCCAGCACCAGCCCACGCCCCACATGTGATTCTTGCCCTCCCCTAAAGGACAGAAAGGTCTCCTTCCCCAGGGGAAGGCGCGCACCCTTGGCTCTGAGCCCGTTTGCTGTAGAAAGTCAATAAAGTGTTGTGGTGTGAAAATGCACAGCGAGCCCATTTCTGTGTCTCCCAGAACTCTGTGTAGAGGGTGTGGAGAGACCCCGAGAGAGGAGGAGGGGGTACATCCATGCCCCAAACAGCCCCTGCAGAGGCGCTGCCAGGCACACCCAGCTGACATCCACATGTGCATTCCAGGGCGGCCAGATGCCAGGGTCAGGCCCTACAGACTTTACTGGGACTCAGCCTGTGCCCCGCAGGCCAGGAGTGGCTGGAACAGAGTGACAGCCAGGGAGCCTCAGGTCACCAGGGTCTGTGGAAAGCAACCTGGGAGGTCTGTGCTCCCTCTGTCCAGGGAGCCGGGGCTGGCCGGGTTCCGGGGCACTTCCTCCACTCCCTGCATCCCTGTGCCTGTGTGCCTGGGGCACAGAGGGCCTGCGGGGTGGTAGCTTGTGTTGTGCCTAAGGTTGCGAATCTGAGAAACCACCAAGGAGCCCACACCGATGCAAACTCCCAAGGGTTTCTTTACAAGCTGGAGCTTGGGTTCAAGTGCACCCGACACAGAGGAATAGGGACTTGGACCCCAAGACTAAGAGGCGTAGCAGCTTTATAGGAGCCAATGGCCCATTAGAATGTTGAAAGATGCGTAGTCATGTCGGTCTACACGCAGGTGTCCGATTGAATTACACTTTACCCTATAGTATCGACTTGAACTGGCCTATTACTTTGGTCAGAATTGGCACGCAGTTTTGTGGGGCACAAAACAGGGTTACATTGTTATGAGCCGATTTCGGATTAGGGAGTGCCCAGCGGCTTGAGTCGGGTGGGGCAGCACCTTAAGCCAAAAGCAAGTCATGTGGGGTCATAGAGGAGATGGCAGGTTGAGCACAAAATGGAATCAGTCCTGCTCTGCTTGTTCAGGGGTAAGGGATTTTTGTTAATTTCCTGCATCCCACACTTCAGCTCATGCACGTGGGCCACGCTCACAAGGTGTACTCAGCGTGCACACCTTGTGGTGCTAGATCTCTCACACGAGGGTGCGGAGGGCACCCTCCTCGCCCTAGTGAGTAGGGGCTGGGTGAGCATGGGGCTCGGCCTGAAGGCCAGGCAGCACAGGGGACCGAGGAACCCCAGCCCCATCCCCACCCAGACTCCCAAATACAGGCAGCACCAGGGCTCCCCTCCATGGGCAGCTGGCTCCTCAGGAGCTCCCACCAGGGCGGCCCTGAGGTCTGGCTCCCTGCTAGAGAGGCATTGGGGAGAAGATAAGCAGCCAGCGCATGGCAGGACCCACTGCCCCACATGGGAATATGGCCAAGGCGGACCTTCCAGCTCAGCTGACCCTCCAGCGGAAAGTCACTGCAAGAGCGAGCCCTGGGTCTGCCAGGAGAGCCTAGATAGCCACCCAGTGTCAGCACCAGAAATGATGTTGTGCCAACCATTTCGGCATTTGGGTGACCCAGCCAGAGGATCCGATAGCTGCACGTGATAGCTACATGTGATAGACACACACACAACCCAAAACCAACAAAAGTCAGAATCCCCCCAATGTTGTCTAACAGCAGCCAGATGGTTACATACATGACGCTGTTGTCCCCAATAGGATACATGGAAGACACAATAAACCATGACTGCAGAGGTGCTAGAGGCACAGAGATGTGCCTGCTGGTTTCAAACAAGGAGCACAGAGGGGCAGGAAGCATCCTACGGAGGGGAGGCCCCTCCGTGGAAAGGACATCATGTCCCTGTGAAGGCTAAAGATGGTGAAATCTGTCCTCCTCTCTTTTAGCTTCTGGTTTTCCTCCTAAATGCCATTTTCCTCAATCATAAGACCAAAAATTTATTTTATGTTTTTAAATTTCTTTTTATTGGAGTCCAGTTTGTATGAATTCTTGCTTCATCAAGGGTGTCATTCAAGAGAGAAGGAGAGAGAAAGATTTTCCAGACAGGCAACATATAAAGGAGTTCATGACTACTTAACCAGTCCAGTAAGGAATTTTATTTTTTTAATTTTTATTTATTTATGATAGAGAGAGAGAGAGAGGCAGAGACATAGGCAGAGGGAGAAGCAGGCTCCATGCACTGGGAGCCCGATGTGGGACTCGATCCCAGGTCTCCAGGATCGCGCCCTGGGCCAAAGGCAGGGATTAAACCGCTGCACCACCTAGGGTTCCCCAGTAAGGAATTTTAAAAGGCACTCCTCTAGTGGGGGAAAAAAAGAGACCAAAAGCAACAAAGACTAGAAAGGACCAGAGAATGTCACCAGAAACACCAACTCTTCCGGTAACACAAAGGCACAAAGTTCATATGTTTGAATAATCACTCTGAATGCTGATAGACTAAATGTTCCAATCAAAAGATAGAGGGTATCAGAGTGGCTTAAAACACAGGATCCGGGATGCCTGAGTTATCAAGGAGTTGAGCATCTCCCTTTGACTCAGGTTGTGATCCTGGAGTCTGGGATCAAGTCCCATATTGGGCTCCTGGTGGGGAATCTGCTTCTCTCTCTGCCTACATTTCTACCTCTCTCTCTCTCTCACTATCGTAAATAATATTATTAAAAACCAACATCCATCTGTACGCTGCCTACAAGATGTTCACCTTAGACCTATAGACACCAGCAGATTGATAGGGGAGGGAAAATCATCTACCACGCTAATGGATATCAAAAGAAAGCTAGAGGACCCATACTTATATCAGACAAACGAGATTTGAAACCAAACCCTGGGGGACACCTGGTGGCTCAGGTTGAGCATCTGCAGTCAGCTCAGGGTGTGATCCTGGGATCCCAGGATCGAGTCCCACATCGGCCTCCCTTTGGGGAGCCTGCCTCTCCCTCTGCCTATGTTTCTGCCTCTGCTTCTCTGTGTATCTCTCATGAATAAATAAATAAAATATTTAAATCTCAAAAAGAAAGAACAAATACTGTAAGAAGAGATGAAGAAGAACATTATTTCATAATTAAAAAGACTATCAAGATCAAACAACTAAATATTTATGCTGCCAACATGGGAGTACCTAAATATAGAAACCAATTAACAACAAATGTACAGGAACTCACTGATAATAATACACTGACAGAGGATTTCAACACCCACTTATGGCCATGGACTGATCATCTATGCAGAAAATCAACAAGGGAACAATAGCCTTTACACACTGGACCACAGGGACTCAACAGATACAGTTAGAATATTAGATCCAAAAGCAGAATACACATTCCGTTCAATTGCATATGGGACATTATCCAGAACAGATCATATCAGGGCCCACAAATCAGCCCTCAACAGGTACAACAGGTACAAGAAAGTTGATATCACACCATGTACATTTTCGGACCACGGTGCTATGAAACTGGAAGTCGACAGTAAGAAAAAAATTGGACAGACCAAAAATATGTGGAGTTTATGATCATCCTACTAGAGAATGAATGGAGCAACCAGAAAATTAAAGAGGAAATTTAAAACAAATGAAAATGAAAACATGTTTCTCCAAACCTCTAGGATGTAGCAAAGGCAGTCCTATGAGGAATGTACATAGCAATACAGACCTACCTCAAGAAACAAGAAGTCTCCAATACACAACCTAAACCTACACCTGTAGGAGCTAAAAAAGGAATAGCAAACAAAGCCTAAGGCCTACAGAAGAAGGGAAAAAATTAAGATGAGAGCAGAAATAAAAAATACAGAAACAAAAAACAGTAGAATGGAATAACAAAACTAAGAGCTGATTCTTTAAAATAATTAATAAAATGGATCAAGCCCTAGCCAGCCTTACCAACGAGAAAAGAGAAAAGACCTAAATAAATAAAATTACAAATGAGAGAAGAGAGATCACAATCAACACCAGAAAAATTAGACAATTATAAGGGAATACTATGAAAGATTATACACTAACAAACTGGGAGACCTGGAATAAATGGACAAATCCCCAGAAATGTGCAAATGAGCAAAACTGAAATAGGAAGATATAGAAAATGTAAACAGACCCATAACTAGCAAAGGAATTAAATCACTAAGGCACCTGGGTGCCTCAGTGGTTGAGCATCTGCTTTGGCTCAGGTCATGATCCCGGGGTCCTGGGGGATCAAGTCCCACATCATGCTCCCCGCATGGAGCCTCATTTTCCCTCTGCCTATACCTCTGCCTATCTGTGTCTCACATGAATACATAAATAAAATCTTTAAAAAAGAAAACAGATACAAAGATGTGAAAGGACCCAAAAAAATCACAAATGAAAAAAGAGGGATCCCTGGGTGGCGCAGCGGTTTGGCGCCTGCCTTTGGCCCGGGGCGCGGTCCTGGATACCCGGGATCGAATCCCACGTCAGGCTCCCGGTGCATGGAGCCTGCTTCTCCCTCTGCCTGTGTCTCTGCCTCTCTCTCTCACTGTGTGCCTATCATAAATAAATAAAAGTTAAAAAAAAAAAAGAAAAAAAGAGAAATAACAACCAACACTAGAGAAACACAAACGATTATAAGAGAACATTATGAAAAATTATATGCCAGCAACCTAAAACCTGGAAGAAATAGATCAATTCTGGAAATATATAACATAGCAAAAATGATAAAGGAAGAAATAAGAAACTTGAACAGACAGATAACCAGCAATGAAATTGAATCATCAATCAAGAATCTCCCAACAGGAGACGCTTAGATCAATAGAATAGAATGGAAAGCCAAAACAAGATACAAACCTGTAACTCTATGATCCATTAATCGACAACAAGGCAGGAAGGAATATCCAATGGCACAAAGACCGTCTCTTCAACAAACCCTAACCCTGACCCCAGGATAAGAACAAATGGTGTTGGGAAAACCAGGAAGCCACATGCAGAAGAATGAAACTGGACCATTTTCTTACACCATATATATAAAAAATAAATTCAAAATGGATGAAAGACCTAAATGTGAGACCTGAAACCAATCAAAGAAGAAAAGATAGGCAGCAACGTCTTTGACATTGGCCACTGGATTTTCTTTCTAGATATGCCTCTGAGGTGAGGGAACAAAAGCAAAAATGCTATTGGGACTTCATCAAAATGAAAAGCTTCCGCAAAGTGAAGGAAACAACCAAAGCTAAAAGGCAACATACAAAATAAAAGGAGATATTGGTAAACAACACATCCACTAAAGAGTTAGTATGCAAAACACATAAAGGAAATATAAATCTCAAGATCCTAAAAACAAATTATGCAACTGGAGATGGGCAGAAAAATGAATGAACTTTGTCTCTGACAAGACAGCCAGATGGCCACCAGACACACGGAAGGACACAAAGCATCACCCATCATCAGGGAAATGCAAACCAAAAGCACAATGATATGTCACCTGACAGCCGTCATAATGGCTAAAATTAACAACACAAGAAACAACAGGTGTTGGTGAGGCAATGGAGAAAGGGTAGCCCCCTTACACTCCTGGTGGGCATGCGAACAGATGTAGCCACTGTGGAAAACAGTGTGGAAGGTCCTCCAGAAGTTAAAAAAAGGGGATCCTTGGGTGTTGCAGTGGTTTGCTGCCTGTCTTTGGCCCAGGGCACGATCCTGGAGACCCGGGATCGAATCCCACTTTGGGCTCCCGGTGCATGGAGCCTGCTTCTCCCTCTGCCTGTGTCTCTGCCTCTCTCTCTGTGACTATCATAAAAAAATTTTTTTTAAAAGAAGTTAAAAATAGAGCTACACTACGATTCCAAAATTGCACAGCTAGGTATTTACCCCAAGGATACAGAAGTTGTTTAGTAGATTCGAAGAGGGACACGCAGCCCAGTGTTTGTAGCAGCATTATCAACCAGAGCCAAACTGTGGATACAGCCCAGATGTCTATTGACAGAAAAATGGGCAGAGACGATGTGGTAAATATACACACTGCGACATGACTCGTTCATCAGAAGGGATAAAATGAAGCCATTTACAATGACATGGGAGAAGTGGAAAGGACTTATGCTAAATGAACTCAGTCAGAGAAAGACAGATAACAAATACCATACAATTGCATTCACATGTGAATTTTAAGAAACCAAACAAATTGGCAAAGGGGCAGAGGGGGGGATGAGAGAGGCAAATAAATAAACACACTCTTAACCACAGAGAATAAACTAATAAATACCAGAGGAAGGTGGGGGGGATGGGGAACCAGGCGATGGGGATAGTGGAGGGCACCTGTGACCAGTACCAGGCGTTGTATCCAAGGGTTGAATCACTATGTGGTAAACCTGAAACTATATCATACTGTGTTTACAAACAGGAATTCAAGTAAAACTTTAAAATAATAATTGGTAGTATTGATGAAACATGTGCGCACTAGAGATAAAATCAGAAAGGCAACTGAAAATCCAAATAAAGAGTATTTAGAGTCACAAATCCCCTCCTTAGCTCAGCTCGGGAGAAGCCTTCCATGTCTATTCTCACCCCAGCAGAAGCCTGGATTTTGATTCTCTGGGGAGGCCACTGACTTGGTGGAGTCATGCTATCTTTGAAACCAAAACCTAAATAGAGTGCATAAAAATAAACTGCCCAAGATACTAGGAGTCCCAGGGCAGGCACATGCTAAGACCCAAACTCTAACCATACACAGACATAACCTTAACCCTACACTTAAGCCTAATGTTAACCTAACCCTTAAACAAGACCTATCACTAATCGAAAACCCAACACAAACCCCAAGACCGAAACACATGCACTAAACCTTCCTGCCAACCCTCACCCTAACTCCTAAACCTATTCTAAACCCTTAACCCTGACCCTTACCTTAAATCTAACCCTAACCCTAACCTCTAACCCTAACCTTATCTTAATGTACTCAAATCCTATTCCAAACCTTAACCTGTACCCTAACCCTAACCCTCTAATACTAATCCTATCTCATACCCCAAACTGTACCCTAACCCGTACCCTAAAACTAACCCCTAAGCCACTCCCTAAACGTATCTCTTACCCTCTTCTAAACCGTACCCTGACCCTGACCTGTCCCTAACCCTAACCCCTAACCAAACAATAACCCTAACCCTAGCCCTACTCACTATCCTAATTCTAACCCTCGCCCTAACCCTAAACCTAGCCCTACCTATAAACCTAACCGCTCACCCTAAACCATAACCCTAACTCACACCCTAACCCCTAACCCTAACTGCAAACCTAAGCCCAACCCTAACTCTAACCATAACCCTAACCCCAACTCCTAACCTCCTGCCCTAATCCCTAGAGCCTAAACCCTAAGCCTAACACTAAATCCTGTCCCTTACCCTAACCCCCATCCTAACTCTTAACTACTGAAAATTACCCTTATGCCTCACCTAACCTCTAATCCGTAACCATAAGCATAATCACTAACACCTAACATCTAACCTGACGCTAACCACCAACTGCCTCCCCTCCCCTAACCCTACCATTATTCTACACTTTCACTTACCCTGTGGTTCTGAGGAGTCCCTTCTGATGTAGACATGGCTCCCCACGGCTCCTCCAGAGTCCTCCAGGGGGTTCAAGCGAGCCAGGCTCCTGTGAGTGTAGACATGGCCCAACGTGTTCCTGAGTCATAGTCAGCGGGTCCTGAGGACGCCAGGTCTCCTGTCACTGTGGACTATGTCTCACATCCTCTGGAAGCCTCACAGCAGTTCCTCAGGAAGCTGGGGGCTCCTGTCAGCCTGAACATGGCCCCACGTCCGCCAGAAAACTCACCGCGGGTCCTGAGGGGGCTGTGGGCTCCTGTCAGCATAGACGCAGCCCCATATGTCCTGAAGCCAAAGTGCTGGTCCTGAGGAGGACGGGGTTCCTGTCAGGGTTGACGTGGCCCCTCATTTTCCTCAAGCCTCACCATAAGACCTGAGGAGGCTCGGGGCTCCTGTCAGCATGGATGTGGCCCCAAATCTTCCCAAACCTTCACAGTGGGTTCTGAGGAGGCTGGAGACTCTTGTCAGTGTGCATGAGGCACCCATATTTTTCTTAGGCCTCACCACAGGCCCTGACAAAGCTGGGGTCTTTTGTCCACATGGACGCATCCCCATATTTCCCCAAGTCTACACCGGGGGTCATGAGGAAGTCAGCGTCCTGTTGTGTCCATGTGGCCCCAAGTCCTCCCGAAGCGTCATGGAGGGTTCTGAGGAGGCTGGGGCCCTGTAACCACTAATGCAGCCCCCAGCTTCCAGAAGCCTCAACTTATGTCCTGAGGGGCCCGGGAGCTCCTTCCAGAGTGGACGTGGCACCACATCTTCCTGAAGCCTCCCCGCAGGTCCTGAGGCTGCTCAGGGGTTCCTGTCAGCGTGGATGCAGGCCCACAATTTCCTGAAACCTCCCCGCGGGTCCTGAGGTGGCCCAGGGGCTCCTGTCAGGGTGGATGTGGGCACACATCTTTCTAAAGCCTCACCGCGGGTCCTGAGGAGACCGGGGCTCCTGTCAGCATGAACGCAACCCAATTTCCCCCTGAAGACTTCCCGCGGGTCCTGTGGAGGCTGCAGCTCATCAGCATAGACGCCTCCCCACTTCCCCCTCAGGCCTCCCCAGCACAGGCTGGCTCCTGATATGCAGGCAGAGGAGGCCTACTGTGCATGCATGCCCCATGGGCGTGGCCTGGGCTCGGGCGCCCCCTGCGGGACACTCAGGCGCTGCAGGTGGCTGTGCAGGAGGCAGCGGGTGCTCCATTATCTGCACCTGCCTCCTTTCAGGCTCCAGCTGGGGCCTGTTAGCTTCGGAAACATCTCACTGAAAAGGAGCCCAAACCCGGCTTCCCCAGAAATACTTAAGGACAAGGAATTGGAGCCCACAGGACGCGAAATCAAATGTGGCCCAGACTTTTACCACGTCCTGCAAAACTCACTCAACCCTCTTCCACTGTGGGCGGGACCGCAGTTGGTGCAGCCACCCTGGAAACAGTGTGGAGGCCCCTCATCAAGTTACAAATAGAGCCGCCCTGCGACCAGCAGGTGAACAGCCTGAAGCTCACTCTGAAGATACAAATGCAGTGAGACATGGGACAACTGCACCCCAATGTCCACAGCAGCTGTTTCCACAGTAGCCACACTGTGGGAGGAGCCTCGGTGCCCTGTGGCAGATGATGGATAAAGAGGATGGGAGATAGATGATGGTCATAGAGAGAGGAATGGTACTCAGCTACAAAGAGAAGGAAATCTTGCCATTTGCAATGATGTGAATAGAACTAAAGGGATCATGTTAAGTGAAGTAAGTCAGTCGGGAAAGAGAATGACGGTGTGATGTCATTCATAGGTGGATTTAAAGAAGCGAAGCAGATGAACTACTGTGAAGGGAAGGAAAAACAAATGATCAAACCGGATGCAGTAAATACAGACTCTTAACGATAGGAAATGAACTGAGGGTCGCTGGAGGGGTGGGGGCATAAAAGGGGAAATAGGAAAGTGTTGCGTCCCGCTCTGTCCTGCTTATCCAATACTGACCGGCTGTCCGGGGTTATTTGTGGAGGGGGATGGATATTATGGGTTTCTTTTTTCCTATTTCTAAGGTCTGCCACCATGATTTTGATAGGAATGACATTGAAACTGGGGGTGACTTCAGGAACTGCGGACAGTTTCACAAGATGAGGCTCCCACCTCACGAGCCCAGGACGGCCTCCCAGAGCCTGGTATGGCTCAGTGCACAAGTCTTGTGCTCCTTTGGTTCAGTCTCATTATTTATTCTCCTTGATGCTCCTGAGAAGGCCTTCACGTCCTTCCTTTCTTTCTTGAGTGCTCATTGTCAGGAGACAGCAAGGCTACTCTGCTCTGTAGGGTCAGTTTGTGTCCCATTACTTTACTGAACTCACTCCTTAGTTCTAACAGGTTTTGGTGGAGGCTCTGGGGTTTCCTGTTTCTAGTTCCGCATCTTCAGCATATAAGGACAGTGTGACGTCCCCCTTCCAGGTGTGGAACCTTTGCTGTTTACAGCTTAATGTCCTAGAAAGCCCCACAATTGAATCAAAACTGAGCCCAGGCCAAGGGCAGGAAGCCCCTATTAGAATGAGAAGAGAGCTCAATGCCCTTAAAGGCCCCATACCAAAATGTAAACAGAACTTGAGGAATTGCTCCAGCCCTTCTGGAGGTCCCGAGACCAGCCCTTAAAACTAAGCTAAAACCCACCTCAGGGTCCAAGTCCCTGCTCCGCTCTGTTGGGTATATTTGGACACAAGCTCAAGCTTGTAAATAAACCCTCGTGTGTTTGCATCACTGTTGGCTTCTCAGAGGTTTCTCGGATTCGCAATCTTGGGCACAACAGTCTGAGATAAAAATACAAACCAAAAGAAGCTCGGACGCAGGTAGAGTAAACACAGGATTCGGAGAGAAGCGGCGGAGACCCGGGGGCTTGGGGGCTCTTCTGTGGAGGCCCCTGCAGACTGGGGGGCAGGATATTCAGCCCCAGAGCCAGAGGACCCAGAGAGCCACCCGCATTCCCGCCCATCTGGGCCGGGTGTGAGGAAGCAGCACAGCGCCGCCCGCTGAAGGCCAGACGCGCTGACGCCCACCCCGCCTTGACCCCGCAGATGCATCTCCCAGGCAGATGTGCACCTGACAATCAGCGCCATGGCCATCCCCGGACCCCGCACAAACCACTCACGGCCACCAAGGTGTCGGACCACAGAGGCTGCAGAGCTTCAGCTCTGCTTGGAAAGTAGCTCTAGCTTCCTTTGTACTTTGGGCTTTATTTTCATTTATTTTCTTTGATTCTATTTTATAAATTGACTTATTTTAATTTTTATGTATGTACCTTATATATTTCTCATTTTTAGTTTCATGGTACTTTAATTGTGTTTCTTATTTTGGAATTTAGAATCTTTTAACAACCAGGCAAAAATAATCTGGTAGATTTTTTGGGGGAGGGCAGTTGTTATTGTTTTTCTTGGTTTTTCTTTTTCTTCCTTTTTTCTTTTCTGGCAAAAAATAATGAGATGGAGAAATTCACCTCCATAAAATAATATGAGGTAGTACTCACAGATAGGAAGTCCATCAATACAAATATATGATGTCTAACTACAGTTTTAAAAAATGATTATAAAGATAGCATCTGGGCTGGAGAAGAGCACAGAAGAAAACTAGAGAATCCCTTACTGTAGAAATAAAAGAAGTAAAATCTAGTCAGGCCAACGTTAAAAATGGTATAACTGAGATGCAGTACCAAGTGGAAGCATTAAAAACAAGGAAGGTTATGGACCACAAAGGAAGACTTCGGAACTCAGCCACTTATTAAAACAATAACATTCATATCATGGGAGACTCAGAAGAAGAAGACAGAGGAAAGGTGGGCTTGCTCAGCCATTAGAAATGACAAATAACCACCATTTCCTTCAACGTGGTTGGAACTGGAAGGTATTATGCTGAGTGAATTAAGTCAATCAGAGAAAGACAAATATTCTATGTTCTCATTCACTTGGGGAATATAGATAATAGTGAAAGGGAATATAAGGGAAGGGAGAAGAAATGTGTGAGAAATATCAGAAAGGGAGACAGAACATAAAGACTCCTAACTCAGGGAAATGAACTAGGGGTGATGTAAGGGGAGGAGGGCGGGGGTGGGGGTGAATGTGTGACGGGCACTGAGGGGGGCACTTGACGCGATGAGCACTGGTTGTGATTCTGTATGTTGGCAAATTGAACACAAATAAAAAGTAAATTTATTATGAAGGAAGGAAGGAAGGAAGGAAGGAAGGAAGGAAGGAAGGAAGGAAAGAAAGAAAGAAAGAAAGAAAGAAAGAAAGAAAGAAAGAAAGAAAGAAAGAAAGAAAGAAAGAGAGAGTGGCACTTGTGTGGCTCAGTCTGTTAAGCTTCTGCCTTAAGGTCAGATCATGATCCAGGTCCCAAGGAAGGCTCCCTGTTCAGCAGGGAACCAGCTTCTCCCTCGCCCTCTGCCTCTCTAGCACATGTTTTTCACTCCTCTCTCTCTGAAATAAATAAATAGCATCTTTGAAAAAGAAACAAACAAACCCAGAGGGAAGAGAAATCTCCCATGTAGAAGATTTTCAAACAATTTGTGCAGACATTCCACCCTCAAGTTCCTGAGCATAGCCTCCCACTCTTAGGTGTGCAATACACATAGTAACTTCCTTCTACAAAATATATTATGAAAAACTTAAAATAATAATGATAATAATAATAATAATAATAAAGAATCACTTTACTACGGAGAAACCTGACAAACACTACCTCAGCAAGATGATCAGATCGATACCAAGACTGATAAATCATGTTGATAGTATCTATCCTTTATATGATATAATAAAAATAGCAGTATATCTCTGTATATAATCCACAAAAACAGTTAAATCATGAGATAAACAACAGACATGTCCCAACTGAGGGAAATTTTACAAAATACTCTACTTCTCAAAGTGTTCCAGTTCAACAACAACAAGGAAAGGCTGAAAGACTGTCACAATCCAGAGGAGCCTAAGAAAACATGAGGACAAATGGAGTGTGATATGAGGGATGGTGATTTAGCAAAAACTAAGGAAATCTGAATAAAGTATGGTCTTTGGTTATTGCAAAAATGTTAATAATTGACTCATTAGCTAATATTTGTACTGTACAGATATAAGATATCAATAATTGGAGAAATTGAGTGCAAGTGCATGAGAATTCTCTGTACTATCTTCTCAATTTCCCTATAAATCTTTGTTTTCTTTCTAAGAAATAAGATTTAATTTGAAAATTGACTTAAATGAATCAGGCTCCAGTGTGAAAAGATTTTAAGAATCGTTGAATTATCTTTTGCCTTATTCTTAAAAAGTTCCTTCGATGGGAACAAAGTAAGAATTTATTGCAGAAGGAAATAAAAACACTTATGAACACGTATAATGCCTCTTCAACCTGAAAAGCAGTAAAGGATTATAATAGCAAAAATCAGATAAAAATACTTCTATTATAATAGACACCATATTGCAAGTGCATTTAAAATTAGCAATGTATAACATTTATTTCCTTGACATTTGTCTTCCAAAGAGTTCACAGTGTTTCAGTGTCAGTTGAAACAGGGGAAGAATCCTTCACATAATAATAGGACCATTGGGTGTAATGTCTCTCAATTATTTCCAAATCCATAAAGATGCATTTCCTGAGGAGTTACTGAGCTGTGAAAAAGAGATGAGAAACCCTCATCCCTTTGAATTACTTGTGTCAGAATATTTTAACCATAGTATTATGGATAGTAAATTATCCTTATAAACAGGAAATACATCTCAGATTGGAATCTGAGCAATCAGATGGGCAGAGAAAAAATGCTTTAACTCGCTCCTGCACTTTTAAAGACAAAGGAGAACTTTTCTATGTACAAAGTCAGTTGTCAAGATAGCCTTAGGGAATAAGAGTCTGCAGCATCGAATCCTGCTGCACTGCCGGGACCCCCGTGCCCCAGGTCTTACTGATCTCAAATCCCTGGTCCTGTCCCCCCCAACACAGGCTGCCACGCTGAGGTCATTTGCAATTTCTCTCTTAGGAGCTCCAGGGAGGGGGGCATGAGCCAATAGGATGGGACGGGATGCTTGGAGGCTGAGAACATTAGGGCCATTCTACCTTAAGTTCAGTATTAGCACAGGTCCAGCAATCCCAGGCCCCTGTGAAGAAGAACTGAAATTTGCATTACTTCACTTACTGGAAAAAAACAAAAGTTTAGAGCTTAATGTCTTAGAAAGCCCCACAATAGAATAAAAACTGAGCCTAAGCAAAGGGCTGGAAACCTCAATTAGAATGAGAAGAGAGCTCAATGTCCTTGAAGGCCCCATATCAAAATGTAAACAGAACTTGAGGAATTGCTCCAGCCCTTCTGGAGGTCCCTGAGACCAGCCCTTAAAAGTAAGCTAAAACCCTCCTCGGGGTCCAAGTCCCTGTTCCACTGTGTGGCGTATACTTGAACCCATGCTCGAGTTTGTAAAACAACCCTCGGGTGTTTGCATTCATGTCGGCTCCTTAGTGGTTTCTCGGATTCGCCATCTTGGGCACAACACCCCCATGACCCCTCCCCACCTGGACTGACCTCCTGTCCCCTCCCACCCAAGCTGACCCTCACTCACCTCTCCGCCCACAACAACTGGGCACAGGCCCTCACACAGTTCCACAGGCATGGTGGGCACTCCCGTCATCCCCAGCCTCCCAAGGGAAGGAAGGAGGTTTCAGCAGGACACACTCCCATGGTGGCCCCAGGGCTCCCTGCCCAGGAGAGCACCTGGTGACAGGACGGGGACTGTGTCCCTGACGCCAGCTCCTCCTCCCCGGTTTTCCCACAGGAAATGAAGGAGGAGGCCCTGGTCTCCTCCGGGGACATCACGCAGGTGGACCTGGACGTCAACAGGACGTTCAGCAGTCATATCATATTTTGGGACTACAACAGGATAGGGTGAAGTTGAGGGGCCAGGGGGGATCAGGACCCAGGAGAGGACTGGGGGATTCTGGGTAGGGAAAACGGGGCTTCTAAGGCGGGGGGCAGAACAGCAGCCAACAACACACCGCTCCATGGTAGGGTGTTGGGGATGACCTCTGTGCCCCCACCCCCGGGGCCTCGGGGATGAGTAGGCCACTAGGATGGGGACTCCAGGACTTGCCATGGGAGCTGAACCCCAAAGGGGAGAGGGACGACCCCCTGAGAAGCAGGGGATGGGTTGGTGGCATGGGGGGCAGGAACCGGACCTGGGGGCCAGGCGGAATGGGTGCGGCTGGAGCAGGCCACACTTCTATCCCATGAGGGTCGGACGGGTCAGAGTGACACCCACTCTCGGTGCTTTACATGTTTCTAAATTCTATGCATTTAATTTGAGACAATTTGCAATTTGCAACCACACATAGTATGATGAACCTCAGATAATGTCCCCGGTCCAGCCAGGGTCCTGCGCTGACGACACCGTGCCCCAGGGGCAGGTGTCACAGCAAACCTCAGCCTGGAGTCGCCTTTAAGTGTAGACATCTCCTTGTGCATCTTAGAGGAAGGGGATGCCCTGTGTCCCCAGGCCCACCACGACATCCCACTCATTCCCCACACCCACTCCATCCCCCTACATCATCATTCCCCATGGCATCCCACCTACACCATCCCCCTCAAACCCACACAGCCCCACACAATCCCCACCCACACTATACCTCAACACCATCCCCCCTACACCATCCCCCACAATCCAACACTATCATCCGCCTGCCCCCACACCATCCACCCCCACACCAACGGCCCCCAGCAAGGACGCGGTACAGGTGCCCCCTGTGGGACATGCTCAGCCTCCCCAGGGTTCTCTGGATACCTTGCTCCCATCAGAAGCCCGGGTGTCCCATAGAGTACTCAGGGGTTGCAGGGAGGAGGGAAGACAGGGAGCCCCCAACAGGGTGTGTGCAGGTGAGTGATGCAAAGGACGCACTGTGCCCTGTCTCCGCCCACTGTCCCTCCTGGAGTGCGGCACACACTGCACAGGACACCAGCCCCTAACCTAGGGCGATCTGGGCTGGCCTGGCCCCGGGCTCTGTGAGGGCGGGGGTGATTTGAGCCACCGCCCCAGGCCCAAAAAAAGACTAATGGGATCCAGCCCCCCATGGCCCTCTCCAGCCCTGGATTATGGCGCCATGCTGAGCGAGCCCTCTCACAGCTGGATGTGGCCTCCTGGGCTCTGGGCGTACCCCACAGATCCAGGTCGCTGACCTAGGGCAGCCCTGGGGATCCCGGGCACCCAAGGTTGAGGAGAGCAGAGGTGGGCCGGTGGGCCGGTGGGCCCCACCCACACCCACACCAGGAGGCAGGCTCCTCCAGGTGCTGGGGCCCCAGGGGCCCCGTGGCTGGGTCCAGCTGCCCTGCGGAGACCCAGCTAGGAACCCATGAGCTGCAGGTCAAGGTCAGCTCTGCTGTCCTCAGAACCGTCTCTCAGGCTGAAACCTCAGGACACACGCCCCCACCCGAGGTCCACACGTGCTCCCAGGTGGGGGACTCCAGCACTCGCACCCCACCCATGTGATTCTTGCCCTCCCCTAAAGGACAGACATTCCCTCCACAGGGGAAGGCGCACACCCTCCACTCTGAGCCCATTTGCTGTAGAATGTTAATAAAGTGTTGTGGTGTGAAAATGGACAGACGGACCGTTTCTGTGTCTCCCAGAACTCTGTGCACGGGGCATGGATAGACCCACAGAGAGGAGGAGGGGGCACCACCCAGTCCCCAAACAGCCCCTGCATGGGCACTGCAAGGCACACACAGCTGACATCCCCACATTCCTTCCAGGGGCGGCCAGATGCCAGGGTCAGGACCCCACAAACTATCCTGGGACTGAGCCTGTGTCCCACGGGCCAGGAGGGCCTGGGACAGAGTGATGGCCAGGGAGCCTCAGGTCACCAGGTTCTCTGTAAAGCGACCTTGGATGTCTGTGCTCCCTCTGTCAAGGGGGCCGGGGCTAGCTGGTTTCTGGGGTACTTCCTCCCCTCCCCGCATCTCTGTGCCTGTGTGCTTGGGGAACAGAGGGCCTGTGGGCCTGTCAGCGTGACCCTGGAAGTGATGTCAGGAGAGCAGGCCCTTGTGTTGTGCCCAGGATTGCAAATCCAAGAAACCACCAATGAGCCCACACTGATGCAAACTCCCAAGGATTTATTTACAAGCTGAAGCTTGAGTCCAAGTGCACCCAACACAGCGGAGCAGTGATTTGGACCCTGAGACTAAGAGGCGTAGCAGCTTTATAGGGGCCAGTGGCCCATGGGATACACAGAAAGTTGCACAGTCGTGTCGGTCCACATGCAGGTGGCCGATTGAATTACACCTTACCCTATAGGATCCACTTGACCTGGCCTATTACTTTGGTCAGTATTGGCGTGCAGTTTTGGCGGGCACAAAGCAGGGTTACATTGTTATGAGCCGATTTCCGATTAGGGTATGCCCAGCGGCTTGACTGGGTTGGGGCAGCACCTTAAGACATAAGTAGGTCATGTGCGGGTCATAGGGGAGGTGGTGGTTGTAGCACAAAATGGAATTAGTCTTGCTCTGCTTGTCCAGGGATAGGGGATTTTTGTTAACTTTCCTGGGTCCCAAACTTGCAGATCACGCACCTGGGCCACCCTCACCAGGTGGACTCAGTGTGCACACCTTGAGGTGCTGGATCTCTCACACCAGCGTGTAGAGGACACCCTCCTCGCTCTAGTGAGTAAGGGCTGGGTGAGCATGGGGCTCGGCTTGAAGGCCAGGCAGCACAGGGGACCGAGGAACCCCAGCCCCATCACCACCCCTACTCCCACACACAGGCTGCCCCATGGCTCCCTGTAATAGTCACCCGGCGCCTCTGGAGATCCCCCCAGGGCGGCCCCAAGGTCCGGCTCCCTGCTGGAGAGGCATCAGGGAGAGGAGAAGCAGGCGGCGCTCGGGGAGACCCACTGCCAGACATGGGAATGTGGCCGAGCCAGACCTTCCACCTCAGGTGACCCTCCAGCTGAAATTCACTACAGGAGCCAGCCCCGGGTCTACACCGGGGGTCCTGAGGACATCAGCGTCCAGTTGTGTGGACGTGGCCCCACGTCCTCCCGAAGCATCACTGCAGGTTCTGATGTGGCCGAGGCTCCTGTCACTGTGGATGCGGCCCCCAGCTTACAGAAGACTCAACTTATGTCCTGAGGGGCCCGTTAGCTCCTGCCAGAGTGGACGTGGCGTCCCATCTTTCAGAAGCCGCCCCACATGTTCTGAGGCGGCCCAGGGGCTCCTGTCAGCGTGGATGGGGGCCCACATCTTACTGAAGCCTCCCCGCGGGTCCTGAGGCAGCCCAGGGCCTCCTGTCAGGGTGGGTGAGGGCCCACAATTTCCTGAAGCCTCCCCGCAGGTCCTGAAGCGGCCCAAGGGCTCCTGTCAGGGTGGATGTGGGCCCACATCTTCCTGAAGCCTCACTGTGTGTCCTGAGGAGACCGGGGCTCCTGTCAGCGTGAACGCTGCCCAATATCCCCCTGAAGACTCCCCGCAGGTTCTGAGGAGGCTGTGGCTCATCAGCGTGCACATGTTCCCATGTCTTCCTCAGGCCTCCCCAGCACAGGCTGGCTCCTGTTAGTGCAGGCAGATGAGGCCTACTGCACATGCGTGCCCCTAGGGCGGTGCCTGGGCTTGGGCGCCCCCTGCGGGATCCTCAAGCACTACAGGAGGCTGTGCAGGAGGCCGTGCCGTCCCGGGGCCCACCTCTGCCTCCTTCCAGGCTCCAGCTATGGCCTGTTAGCTTCGGAAACGTCTGACTGAAAAGGAGCCCAACACACAGCTTCCCCAAAAATACTTAAGGAGAAGGAATTGGAGCGCAAAGGACGCAAAATGAAATGTGGACCAGACTTTTACCACGTCCTGTAATCTCACTCAACCCTCTTCCACTGTGGGCAGGACCGCGGGCTGGTGCAGACACCATGGAAACAGTGTGGAGGCTCCTCCGGAAGTTACAAATAGAGCCGACCTGCGACCAGCATATGTAAAGCCTGGAGCTCACTGCGAAGATACAGATGCAGAGAGACGTGGGACAACTGCACCCCAATGTCCACAGCAACCGGGTCCACAGTAGCCACAATGTGGGAGGACCCTCGGTACCCTCTGGCAGATGATGGATAAAGAGGATGGGAGATAGATGATGGCCATAGAGAGCGGAATGGTACTCAGCTATCAAAGAGCAGGAAATCTTGCCATTTGCAATGATGTGGATAGAAGTAGAGGGATCATCTTAAGTGAAATAGGTCAGTGGGAAAAGAGAATGACCATGTGGTGTCATTCATAGGTGGAATTAAAGAAGCAAAGCAGATGAACATCTGTGAAGGGAAGGAAAAACAAATAAGATGAAATCAGATGCAGGAAATACAGACTCTTAATTATAGGAAACAAACTGAGTGTCGCTGCAGGGGAGGGGACGGGGGAGAGGATAACAGGGGACCGGCATGAAGGAAGGCACGTGATGTCACGAGCACTGCGGTTTTCTCCAACTGGTGAATTTCTGAATTCTTCCTCTGAAAGTATAATACACTATACGTTAATTAATTGGGTTTAAATTAAATTAAGTTAAAAAATCAGTTGTATCAGAGTACGTTTCCTTCTGGACTCTCTGTTCTGCTCCTTCAGCTTAGGCTGGGACCAACCCTCATGGGTCTGGTTTGTTTAAGTAGGCGTCAGGCCTCGTCCATGGACCAGCACAGGGCTAGAACTCACGACCCCGAGATCAGGACCGATGGTGAGGTCAGGAGTCAGATGCTTAACCGACGGAGCCAGGCGGGGTCCCGAGGACAACACTGCTTTATCCTGTGTCTCTGTGACATCGTTTGAAATAGGAAAGTGCTGCGTCCCACTCTGTCCTGCTTCTCCAATACTGATTTGCTCTCCGGGGTCATTTGTGGGGGCAGATGGATGTTATGGGGTTTTTTTTCCTATTTATAGGATCTGCCACCATGATTTGACAGGAATGACATTGAAATAGAGGGTGGCTTCAGGAACTGCAGACATTTTCACAAGATGAGGCTCCCAAACCACGAGCCCAAGATGGCCTCCCAGAGCCTGGTATGGCTCAGTGCACAAGTCTTGTGCTCCTTTGGTTCAGTCTCATTATTTATTCTCTGTGATGCTCCTGAGAAGGGAGTCACATCCGTCATTTCCTTCCTGAGTGCTCATTGTCAGGACACAGCAAGCCCCACAATAGAATAAAAACTGAGCACAGGCCAAATGCAGGAAGCCCCTATTAGAACAGATCTCAATGCCCTTGAAGGCCCCATATCAAAATGTAAACAGAACTTGAGGAATTGCTCCAGCCCTTCGGGAGTTCTCCAAGACCAGCTCTTAAAACGAAGCTAAAACCCACCTCGGGGTCCAAGTCCCTGCTCCACTGTGTCGGGTATACATGGACACAAGCTCAAGCTTGTAAATAAACCCTCGTGTGTTTGCATCAGTGTCAGCTTCTTGGTGGTTTCTCGGATTCGCAATCTTGGGCACAACAGTCTGAGATAAAAAACCAAAACCAAAAGAAGCTCGGACGCAGGTAGAGTGAACGCAGGGTTCTGAGAGAAGCGGCGGAGACCCGGGGGCTTGGGAGCTCTTCTGTGGAGGCCCCAGCAGACTGGGGGGCAGGATGCTCAGCCCCAGAGCCAGAGGACCCAGACACCCCACCCGCATCCCGCCCATCAGGGCCGGGTCTCAGGAGCAGCACAGCACCGCCTGCTGGAGCCCAGAGGCGCTGACGCCCACCCCGCCTCTGACCCGCACTGGTGCAACTCCCAGGCAGATGTGCACCTGACAATCAGCGCCAAGGCCCATGCCCAGACCCCACACAGACCATTCGCTGCACCAAGTTGTCAAACCAGAGAGGCTGCAGATCTTCAGCTCTGCCTCGAAAGTAGAGTCTAGATTCCTTTGCAGTTTGTGCTCTTTTTTTTCATTTATTTTCTTTGATTCTATTTTATAAATTGCCTTATTTTAACTTTTATGTATGTACCTTATATATTTCTTATTTTTACTTTCATGGTACTTTAATTGTGTTTCATATTTTGGGATTTAGAATCTTTTAATGAGCAGGACAAAATAATCTGTTTTTTTTTGGGGGGGGTAGGACAGTTGTTACTGTTTTTCTTGGTTTTTCTTTTTCTTCCTTCTTTCTTTTCTGGAATAACTAATGAGATGGAGAAATTCTCCTCCATAAAATAACATGAGGTAGTACTCACAGCCAGGAAGTTCATCAATACACATATATGATGTCTAACTACAGTTTAAAACAATGATATTAAAGATAGCAGCTGGGCTGGAAAAAGAGCACAGAAGAAAACTAGAGAATCCCTTACTGTAGAAATAAAAGAACTAAAATCTAGTCAGGCCAACGTTAAAAATGCTATAACTCGGGGATCCCTGGGTGGCGCAGCGGTTTGGCGCCTGCCTTTGGCCCAGGGCGCGATCCTGGAGACCCGGGATCGAATCCCACGTCGGGCTCCCGGTGCATGGAGCCTGCTTCTCCCTCTGCCTATGTCTCTGCCTCTCTCTCTATCTCTGTGTGACTATCATAAATAAAATAAAAAAAAAATTTTAAAAAAAATGCTATAACTCTGATGCAGTCCCAAGTGGAAGCCTTAAAAACAAGAAACGTTATGGACCATAGAGGCAGATTTTGGGAACTCATCCACTTATTAAAACAATAACATTCAGGGGATCCCTGGGTGGTGCAGCGGTTTGGCGCCTGCCTTTGGCCCAGGGCACGATCCTGGAGACCCGGGATTGAATCCCATGTCGGGCTCCCGGTGCATGGAGCCTGTTTCTCCCTCTGCCTGTGTCTCTGCCTCTCTCTTTCTCACTGTGTGCCTATCACAAATAAATTTAAAAAATTTAAAAAAAATAAAAATAAAACAATAACATTCATATCTTAGGAGACTCAGAAGATGAAGAGAGAGAACAGGTGGACCTTGCTCAGCCATTAGAAACGACAAATACCCACCATTTGCTTCAACATGGATGGAACTGGAAGGTATTATCCTGAGTGACATAAGTCAATCGGAGAAGGACAAACATTGTATGTTCTCATTCATTTGGGGAATATAGATAATAGTGAAAGGGAATATAAGGGAAGGGAGAAGAAATGAGCGGGAAATATCAGAAAGGGAGACAGAACATAAAGACTCCTAACTTTGGGAAAAGAACTAGGGGTGATTGTAGGGGAAGTGGGCAGTGGGTGGGGTGAATGGGTGACGGGCACTGAGGGGGCCACTTGACGGGATGAGAACTGGGTGTTATTCTGTATGCTGGCAAATGAACACTAATAAAAAGTAAATTTATTATTAAAAAAAAGAAAGAAACAAAGAGTGGCACCTGGGTTGCTCAGTCAGTTAAGCTTCTGTCTTAGGCTCGGATCATGATCCAGGTCCCAAGGCAGGCTCCCTGTTCAGCTAGGAACCTGCTTCTCCCTCTCCCTCTGTCCCGCTCGCTCATGCTTTTTCTCTCCTCTCTCTCTCAAATAAATAAATAACATCTTTGAATAAAAACAATCAAACAAACCTAGAGGGAAGAGAAATCTCCCATGTAGAAGAATTTCAAACAATTTGTGCAGACATTCCACCGTCAAGTTCATGAGCATATCTTCCCACTCTTATGTGTGCAATACACATAGTAACTTCCTTCTACAAAATATATTATGAGAAACTTAAAATAATAATGATAACATAATAATAATAATAATAATAATAATAATAATAAAGAATCAGTTTACTACGGACAAAGCTGACAAACCCTACTTCAGCAAGATGATCAGAACGATGCCAAGACTGATAAATCATGTAGATAGTATCTATTCTTTATATGATATAATGAAAATGGCAGTATATCTTTGTATATAATCTACAAAAACAGTTCAATCATGAGATAAACAACAGACATGTCCCAACTGAGGGAAATTTTACAAAATACTCTACTTCTCAAAGTGTTCCAGTTCAACAAAAACAAGGAAAGGCTGAAAGACTGTCACAATCCAGAGGAGCCTAAGAAAACAGGAGGACAAATAGAATGTCATATGAGGGGTGGTACCTTAGCAAAAACTAAGGAAATCTGAATAAAGTATGGTCTTTGGTGAATGCGAATATTTTAATATTGATTCATTAGCTAATATTTGTACCGTACTAATATAAGATATCAATAATTGGAGAAATTGAGTGCAAGTGCATGCAAATGCTCTGTACTATCTTCTCAATTTCCCTATAAATCTTTGTTTTTTTCCTAATAAATAAGATTTATTTTGAAAATTGACTTAAATGAATCAGGCTCCAAGTGTGAAGACATTTTAAGAATCGTTGAATTAACTTTTGCCTTATTCTTAAAGAGTTCCTTCCATGGGAACAAAGTAAGAATTTTATATCAGAAGGAAAGAAAAACACTTAGGAACACGTATAATGCCTCCTCAACCTGAAAAGCAGGAAAGGATAATAAATAGCAAAAATCAGATAAAAATAATTCTAGTATAATAGACACCATATTGCTAGTGCATTTAAAATTAGCAATGCATAACATTTATTTCCCTGACATTTGTCTTCCAAAGAGTTCACAGTGTTTCAGTGTCAGTTGAAAAAGGGGAAGAAACTCAGGGAAGAATCCTTCACATAATAATAGGACCATTGGTAATAATGTCTCTCAGTTCTTTCCAAATCCATAAAGATGATGAGTGACTGAGCTGTGAAGAAAGAGAAGACATTCCCTCATCCCTCTGATTTACTTGTGTCAGAATATTTTAACCATAGTACTACGGATAGTAAATTATCCTTATTAACAGGAAATACGTCTCAGATTGGAATCTGATCAATCAGAAGTGCAGAGAAAAAAACACTTTGACTCGCTCTTCATCTTATAAAGAGAAAGGACAGCTTTTCTATGTATAAAGTCGGTTGTCAAGATAGCCTCAGGGAGTAAGAGTCTGCAGCATCGAATCCCACTACACAGCTGGGACGCCCAGGAGCCAGGTCTTCCTGATTACAAATCCCTGGGCCTGTCCCACAACACACGTTGCCAGGCTGAGGTCATTTGCAATTGCTCTCTTAGGAGCTCTGGGGAAGGGGGAAGGAGCTAGATAGGATGGGAATGGATGCAAGGAGGCCGAGAAAATGAAGGCCTTTCCACTTTAAGTTCAGCGTTCGAACAGGTCAAGCCATCCCAGGACCCTGTGAAGAAGAGCTGAAATTTACATTGCTTCAGTTACAGGAAAAAAACAAAAGTTTACAGCTTATTGCCCTGGAAAGCCCCACAATAGAATAAGAACTGAGCCCACGCCAAGGGCTGGAAGCGCCTATTAGAATGAGAACAGAGCTCAATGCCAATGAAGGCCCCATATCAAAATGTAAACAGAACTTGAAGAATTGTTCCAGCCCTTCTGGAGGGCCATGAGACAAGCCCTTAAACCTAAGCTAAAACCCAACTCAGGGTCCAGGTCCCTGCTCCACTGTGTTGGGTTCGGGGGTACTTGAACGCAAGCTCGAGTTTGGAAATCAACCCTCATGTGTTTGCATTTGTGTCAACTCCGTAGTGGTTTCTCAGATTCGCAATCTTGGGCACAACACCCCATGTCCCCTGCCACCTGGGCTGAACCCCTATGCCCTCCCACCCAGGCTGACCCTCAGTCACCTCCCTGCCCACAACAGCTGGGCACAGGTCCTCACACAGTTCCATGGGCACGGTGGGCACTCCCACCATTCCCGGCCTCCCAGAGGAAGGAAGGAGGTTTCTGCAGGACACACTCCCATGGTTGCCCCAGGGCTCCCTGCCCAGCACAGCAGGTCGTGACAGGTCAGGTTCTGTATCCCTGATGCCTGCTCCTCCTCCCCGGTTTTCCCACAGGAAATGAAGGAGGAGGCCCTGGTCTCCTCCTAGGACATCACGCAGGTAAACCTGGACGTCAACAGGACATTCAGCAGTCACATCATGTTTTAGTACTACTACAGGGTAGGGTGAGGCTGAGGGGCCAGGGGGGATCAGGCTCCGGGGGAGGACCAGGGGCTTCTGGGTCGGGAACACAGGGCTTCCGAGGCTGGGAGAAGAACAGAAGCCAGCAACACACAGCTGCATGGTAAGGTGCTGGGGATGAACCCCGTGCCCCCTCCCCCGGGGTCTCAGGGATGAGGAGGCCACTAGGATGGGGCTTCCAGGGGTTGCCATGTGAGCTGAACCCCAAAGGTGTGAGGGACGGCCCTCTGAAAAGCAGGGGGCGGGGTTGCGGGCCGTGGGGGGCAGTAAGGGGACCTGGGGGCTGGGTGTATGGCTGTGACTGGAGGAGGACACACATCGATCCGATGAGGGTCGGACGGGTCAGGGTGACACCCCCTCTCAGTGCTTTATATATTTCTAAATTCTATGCATTTAATTTGAGACAATTTGCAATTTGTAAACATACATAGTATGATGACCCAAGATATTGCCCCCAGTCCAGCCAGGGCCCTGCACTAACCACACAGGGCCCCAGGGGCAGGTGTCACAGCAAACCCCAGACTGGGGTCGCCTTTATCTGTAGACGTCTCCCCATGCATCTTAGAGAAAGGGTTTGCCGTGTGTCTACCAGCCCCCCACCCCATCCCCCCATTTCCCAGAAACACATCATCCCCCTACATCATCATCCCCCATGGCATTGCCCCTACATCATCCCCCTCACACACACAAAGCCCCACACAATCCCCACTCGCACTATACCTCAACACTATCCCCCCTACACCAGCCCCCAACTCCACCACCATCATACCCATGCCCCCACACCATCCACCCTCACACCATCGGCCCTGAACAAGGACCCGGTGCAGCTGCCTCCTGTGGGACATGCTCAGCTTCCCCGGGGTTCTCTGGATACCCTGCTCCCATCAGAAGTCCGGGTGTCCCATAGAGTACCCAGGGGTTGCAGGGAGGAGGGAAGACAGGGAGCCCCCGACATGGTGTGTGCAGGTGAGTGGTTCAGAGGACCCACTGTGCCCTGCCTCCGCCCACTGTCTCTCCTGGAGCACGGCACACCCTGCACAGGACACCAGCCCCTAACCTAGAGGGACCTGGGCTGACTGGGCACCAGGCTCTGGGGAGCTGGGTTGATTTGAGCCCCCAACAGGCCCAACACAAAGACTAATGGGATCCAGCCCCCCATGGCCCTGGCCAGCCCTGGATTCTGGCCCCGGGCTGAGCGAGACTTCTCACAGTTGAATGTGGCCTCCTGGGCACTGGGCGTGCCCCACAGATCCAGGTCACTGACCTAGGCAGACCAGGGAATCCCGGGACACCCCAGGGTGAGAAGAGCAGGGGTAGGCCGGTGGGCCCCACCCACACCCACAACAAGGGGCAGGCTCCTACAGGTTTTGGGGCCCCAGGAGTCCCGAGGCCGGGGTCCAGCTGCCCTGCAGGGACCCAGCACAGGAGCCCATGAGCTGCAGTTCCAGGTCAGCTCTGCTGTCCTCAGAACCGTCACTCAAGCTGAAACCTCAGGACACACGCCCCCAACCAGAGTCCACACATGCTCCCAGGTGGGGGACTCCAGCACTCACCCCCCCACCCTGTGTGATTCTTGCCCTCCCCTAAAGACAAAAAGGTCTCCTTCCCCAGGGGAAGGCGCACACCATGTGCTCTGAGCCCATTTCCTGTAGAGATTCAATAAAGTGTTGTGGTGCGAAAATGCACAGCCAGCCCGTTTCTGTGTCTCCCAGAACACTGTGCACGGGGCTTGGAGAGACCCCCAGAGAGGAGGAGGGGGCACCACCGAGGCCCCAACCAGCCCACGTAGGGGCGCCACTAGTCACACACAGCTGACGTCCCCACGTGCCATCCAGGGGTGGCCGGATGCCAGGTTCAGGCCTCACAGACTTTACTGGGACTCAGCCTGTGCCCTGTGGGCCAGAATGGGTGGGACAGAGTGACAGTCAGGGAGCCTCAGGTCACCAGGGTCTGTGCAAAGTGATCTGAGAGGTCACTGCTCCCTCTGTCCAGGGGGCCGGGCCTGGCAGGATTCCGGGGCACTTCCTCCGCTCCCCGCATCCCCATGCCTGGGTGCCTTGGGCACAAAGGGCCTGTGGGGCTGTCAGTGTGGCCGTGGAAGTGATATCAGGACAGCAGGCCCTTGTGTTGTGCCCAAGATTGCGAATCCAAGAAACCACAAAGGAGCCGACACTGATGAAACTCCTGAGGGTCTCTTTACAAGCTGGAGCTTGGGTCCAAGTGCACCAGACACATTGGAGCAGGGACTTGGACCCCCGAGACTAAGAGGCGAGGCAACTTTATAGGGGCCAGTGGACCATGGGATACGCAGAAAGTTGCACAGTCATGTCGGTCCACATGTAATTGGCCGACTGAATTACACCTTACCCTATAGTATCCACTTGAGCTGGTCTATTACTTTGGTCAGAATTGGTGCACGATTTTGGCGGGCACAAAGCAGGGTTACATTGTTATGAGCCGATTTCCAATTAGGGTGTGCCCAGCGGCCTGACTAGGGTGGGGCAGCGCCTTAAGCTATAAGTAGGTTATTTGGGGGTCATAGGGGAGGTGGCGGGTGTAGCACAAAATGGAATCAGTCCTGCTCTGTTTGTCCAGGGGTAGGGGATTTTTGTTAAATTTCCTGGGCCCCACACTTACAGCTCATGCACCTGGGCCACCCTTACCAGGTGGACTCAGTGTGCACATCTTGTGGTGCTGGATCTCTCACACCAACGTGTGGAGGGCACCTTCCTTGCCCGAGTGAGTAGGGGATGGGTGAGCATGGGGCTCGGCTTGAAGGCCAGGCAGCACAGGGGACCGAGGAACCCCAGCCCCATCACCACCCCTACTCCCACACACAGGCTGCCCCATGGCTCCCCGTAATAGTCACCTGGCGCCTCTGGAGATCCCCCCAGGGCGGCCCTGAGGTCCGGCTCCCTGCTGGAGAGGCATCAGGGAGAAGAGAAGCAGGCGGCGCTCGGGGAGACCCACTGCCGGACATGGGAATGTGGCCGAACCAGATCTTCCAGGTCAGCTGACCCTCCAGCGGAAAGTCACTGCATGAGCGAGCCCTGGGGTGGACAGGAGAGCCCAGCTAGCCACCCAGCACCAGCACCAGAAATGAGGTTTTGCCAACCATTTCGGGATTTTGGGTTACTCAGCCATAGGATCCAATAGCTGCACGTGATAGCTGCATGTCATAGAGACACACACACCCCAAAACCAACAAAAGTCGTAATCCCCCCAGTGTTGTCAAACAGCAGCCGGATGGTTACATACAAGACGCTGTGATCCCCAATAGGATACATGGAAGATGCTATAAACCATGACTGCAGACGTGCTGGAGGCACGGAGATGTGCCTGCTGGGTTCCTACAAGGAGAACAGAGGGGAAGAAAGCATCCAATGGACAGGGGGCACCTCCTAGGAAAGGACACCAGGTCCCTGTGAAGGCTACGGAGGGTAAAATCTCTCCTCTTCTTCTGCTTCTGGTTTTCCTCCTACATGCCATTTATCTCAATCATATTAGAAAGAATTTATTTTATGTTTTTAAATTTATTTTTATTGGAGTCCAATTTGTATGAATTCTTTCTTCAGCAAGGGTGTCATTCAGGAGAGAAGGAGACATAAAGATTTTCCTAGACAGGCAACATATAAAGGAGTTCATGACCACTTAACCAGTCCAGTAAGGAATTTTAAGAGGGACTCTTCTAGTGGGGGAAAAAAAGAGACCAAAAGAAACAAAGACTAGAAAGGCCCAGAGAACATCACCAGAAACACCAACTCTTCCAGAAACACAAAGGCACAAAGTTCATATCTTTGAATAATCACTCTGAATGCTGATAGACTAAATGCTCCAATCAAAAGATATAGAGTATCAGAGTGGCTTAAAAAACAGGATCCGGGATGCCTGGGTGGCTCAGGGATTGAGCCTCTGCCTTAGACTCAGGGTGTGATCCTGGAGTCTGGGATCAAGTCCCATATTCTGCTCCTGGTGGGGAGCCTGCTTCTCTCTCTGCCTAATTTTCAGCCTCTCTCTCTCTCTCTCTCTCTCATAAATAAAATCATTATTTAAAAATCAAGATCCATCTGTATGCTGCCTACAAGATGCTCACATTAGACTTATAGACACCAGGAGATTGAAAGTCAGGGGATGGAAAATCATCTATCATGCTAATGGATATCAAAAGAAAGCTGGAGGACCCATACTTATATCAGACAAACGAAATTTGAAACCTAACCCTGAGGGACACCTCTTGGCTCAGTGGTTGAGCATCTGCCTTCGGCTCAGGGGGTGATCCTGGGATCCCAGGATCAAGTCTCACATCGGCCTCCCTTTGCGGAGCCTGCCTTTCCCTCTACCTATGTTTTGCCTCTGCTTCTCTGTGTATCTCTCATGAATAAATAAATTAAATATTTAAATTTCAAAAAAGAAAGAACAAATAGTATAAGAAGAGATGAAGAAGGGCATTATTTCATAATTAAAAAGACTCTCTATCAAGATCAAACAACTAAATATTTATGCTGCCAACATGAGAGTACCTCAATATAGAAACCAATTAACAGCAAACGTACAGGAACTCACTGATAATAATACAGTGACAGGGGATTTTAACACCCACTTATGGCAATGGACTGATCGTCTATACAGAAAATCAACAGGGGAACAATAGCCTTGACACACTGGACCACAGGGACTCAACAGATATAGTCTGAACATTTCATCCTAAAGCAGAATACACATTCCTTTCATTTTTTATTATTTATGATAGTCACAGAGAGAGAGAGAGTGAGAGAGGGGCAGAGACATTGGCAGAGGGAGAAGCAGGCTCCATTCACCTGGAGGCTGACGTGGGATTCGATCCCGGGTATCCAGGATCGCGACATGGGCCAAAGGCAGGCGCTAAACTGCTGCACCACCCAGGGATCCCTACACATTCCTTTCAACTGCACATGGGACATTCTACAGAACAGATCATCATATCATGGCCCACAAATCAGCCCTCAACAGGTACAACAGGTACAAGAAGGTTGATATCACACCCTGTACATTTTTGTACCACGACGCTATGAAACTTGAAGTCGACAGTAAGAAAAAAAATTGGACAGACCAAAAATACGTGGAGATTATGAACATCCTACTAGAGAATGAATGGAGCAACCAAGAAATTAAATAGGAAATTTAAAACAAATGAAAATGAAAACATGTTTCTCAAAAACTCTGGGATGTAGCAAAGGCAGTCCTAAGAGGGAAGTACATAGCAATACAGGCCTACCTCAAGAAACAAGAAGTCTCCAACACACAACCTAACCCTACACTAAATGAGCTGGAAAAGGAATAGCAAACATAGCCTGAACCCTACAGAAGAAGGGAAAAAATAAAGATGAGAGCAGAAATAAACATGCAGAAACAACAAAACAGTAGAATGGAATAACGAAACTAAGATCTGGTTCTTCAAAATAATTAATAAAATAGACAAAGCCCTAGCCAGTCTTATCAATGAGAAAAGAGAAAAGACCTATATAAATAAAGTCACAAATGAGAGAAGAGAGATTGCAATCAACACCAGAAAAATAAGACAATTATAAGGGAATACTATGAAAGATTATACGCTAACAAACTGGGAGACCAGGAAGAATTGGAGAGATCCCTAGAAATGTGCAAACAATCAAAACTGAAATAGGAAGAAATAGAAATGTGAACAGACCCATAAGTAGCAAAGGAATTGAATCAGCAAGGCACCTGGGTGCCTCAGTGGTTGAGCACCTGCTTTGGCTCAGGTCACGATCCCAGGATCCTGGGGCATCAAGTCCCACATCAGGCTCCCCACATGGAGCCCCATTTTCCCTCTGCCTATACCTCTGCCTCTCTGCATCTCCCATGAATACATAAATAAAATCTTTAAAAAAGAAAAAGATATAAAGATAAGAAAGGACCCAAATAAAATCACAAACGAGAAAAGAGAAATAACAACCAACACTAGAAATACAAACGTTTATAAGAGAACATTATGAAAAATTATATGCCAGCAACCCCGAACCTGGAAGAAATAGATCAATTCCTGGAAATATATAACATAGCAAAAATGATGAAGAAATAAGAAACTTGAACACACAGATAACCAGCAGAGAAATTGAATCAGCAATCAAGAATCTCCCAACAGGAGACGCTTAGATCAATAGAATAGAATGGAAAGCCGAAAGAAGATACAAACCTGTAACTCTATGGTCCATTAATCGACAACAAGGCGGGAAGGAATATCCAATGGCACAAAAACAGTCTCTTCAACAAACCCTAAACCTGACCCCAGGATAAGAACAAACAGTGTTGGGAAAACCAGGCAGCCACATGCAGAAGAATGAAACTGGACCAATTTCTTACACCATATATATAAAAAATAAATTCAAAATGGATGAAAGACCTAAATGTGAGACCTGAAACCATACAAAGAAGAAAAGATAGGCTGCAACATCTTTGACATTGGCCGTTGGATCTTCTTTCCAAATATGCATCTGAGGTGAGCGAAACAAAAGCAAAAATCCTATCGGGAGTTCATCAAATTGAAAAGCTTCTGCAAAGTGAAGGAAACAAGCAACGCTAAAATGCAACATACAAAATGAGAGGAGATATTTGTAAACAACACATCCAATAAAGAGTTAGTATGCAAAAAACGTAAAGCAAATATAAATCTCAGCATCCTAAACACAAATTATCCAACTGCAGATGGGCAGAAGACAGGAATGGACTTTGTCTCTGTCAAGACATCCAGATGGCCACCAGACACACGGACAGACACTCAGCGTCACCCATCATCAGGGAAACGCAAACCAAAACCACAATGAGATGTCACCTGACAGCCGACAGAATGGTAAAATTAACAACACAAGAATCAACAGGTGTTGGTGAGGCTATGGAGAAGGGGGAGCCCCCTTACACTCCTCGTGGTCATGTGAACAGGTGCAGCTACTGTGGAAAACAGTGTGGAGAGTCCTCAAGAAGTTAAAAGTAGAAGTACCCTATGATTCCAAAATTGCACAGCTAGGTATTTATCCCAAGGATATAAAAGTAGTCTCTTAGATTCAAAGAGGGACACAGAGCCTATTGTTTGTAGTGACGTTATCAACAATAGCCAATCTGTGGATACAGCCCAGATGTCCATCGACAGATGAATGGGCAGAAAGATGTGGTAAATATACACACTGCGACATCACTCGGTCATCACAAGGGATGAAATGAAGCCATTTACAATGACGTGGGAGAAGTGGAAATGACTTATGCTCAAGGAACTCAGTCAGTCAGAGAAAGATACCAAATACCATACAATTGCATTCACATGTGAATTTTAAGAAACCAAACAAACTGGCAAGGGGATCAATGGGGTGGGATGAGAGAAGCAAACCAAGAAACTCTCTCTTAACCACAGAGAATAAACTAATAGATACCAGAGGAAGTTGGGGGGGATGGGGAATCAGGCGATGGGGATAGTGGAGGGCACCTGTGACCAGTACCAGGCGTTGCATCCAAGGGTTGAATAACTATGTGGTAAACCTGAAACTATATCATACTGTGTTTACAAACAGAAATTCAATAAAAGTTTAAAATAATAATTGTTAGTATTGATGAAACATGTGTGCACAAGAGATAAAATCAGAAAGGCAACTGAAAATCCAAATAAAGAGTATTTAGAGCCACAAATCCCCTCCTTAGCTCAGCTCGGGAGAAGCCTGCCATGTCTTTTCTGACCGCAGCAGAAGCCTGGATTTTGATTCTCTGGGGAGGCCACTGACTTGTTGGAGTCAAGCTATCTTTGAACCCAAAACCTAAATAGTGTGCATAAAACTAAACTGCCCAAGATACTAGGAGTCCCAGTGCACGCACAGGCCAAGACCCAAACTCTAACCATACACAGACATATCCCTAACCCTACACTTAAGCCTAATGTTAACCTAAACCTTAAACAAGACCTATCACTAATCAAAAACCAAACACAAACCCCAAGACCGAAACACATTCACTGAACCTACAGGCCAAGCTTCACCCTAACTCTTAAACCTATTCTTAGGTTTCCTTAACCCTGACCCCTACCTTAAATCTAACCCTAACCCTAACCTCTAACCCTAACCTTAATGTATTCAAATACTATTCTTAACCTTATCCTGTACCCTAATCCTAACCCTCTAATACTAACCCTATCTCATACCCCAAACTGTACCCTAACCCGTACCCTAAAACTAAACCCTAACCCACTGCCTAACCCTATCTCTTACCCTTTTCAAAACCGTACACTGACCCTACCCTGACCCTGACCTGACCATTACCCCTAACCAAACACTAACCCTAATCCTAACCCCTATCCTAACCCTACCACTCACCCTAACTCTAAACCAAGCACTAACTTTAACCCTAACCCCTAACCCTAACAACTAACCCTAACTCACTCCCTAACCCCTAACCCTAACTGCAAACCTAATCACAACCCTAACACTAACCATAACCCTAACCCCAACTCCTAACATCCTGCCCTAATCCCTAAGCCTAAACCCTAACCTTAACTCTAAATCCTGTCCCTAACATTAACCCTAACCCCTTTCCCTAATCCCTAACCCCCATCCAACTCCTAACCACTCACCCTTACCCTTATCCCTCACGGTATCCTCTAATCCGTAACCATAAGCATAATCACTAAACCCTAACATCTAACCTAATGTAACCACCAACTGTCTCCCCTCCCCTGACCCTACCATTCATTCTACCCATTCACTTACCCTGTGGTTCTGAGTAGTCCCTTCTGATGTGGACGTGGCCCCCAATGGCGCCTCCAGAGTCCTCCAGGGGGTCCTGTGGAAGCCAGGATCCTGTGCGTGTGAACGTGGTCCCACGTGTTCCTGAGTCATAGTCAGCGGGTCCTGAGGACGCTGGGTCTCCTGTCACTGTGGACTGTGCCTCACATCCTCTGGAAGCCTCACAGCAGGTCCTCAGGAGGCCGAGGGCTCCTGTCAGCCTGGACATGGCCTCATGGCCCCCAGAAAACTCACTGCGGGTCCTGAGGGGGCTGTGGGCTCCTGTAAGCATAGACACAGCCCCCTATATCCTGAAGCCAAAGGGCAGGTCCTGAGGAGGCCAGAGACTCATGTCAGTGTGGATTTGGCACCCACATCTTTCTTACGCCTCACCACAGGCGCTGACAAGGCTGGGGTCTTCTGTCTGCATGGAAGCATCCCCATATTTCCCGAAGTCTACACCGGGGGTTCTGAGCACATCAGCGTCCTGTTGTGTGGGCGTGGCCCCACGTCCTCCCATAACGTCACTGCAGGTTCTGAGGAGGCCAGGGCTCCTGACACCGTGGATGCGGCCCCCACCTTCCAGAAGCCTCAACTTATGTCCTGAGCGGCCCGGGAGCTCCTGCCAGAGTGGACGCGGCACCACAGCTTCCTGAAGCCTCCCTGCAGGTCCTGAAGCAGCCCAGGTGTTCCTGTCAGGGTGGATGCAGGCCCACATCTTCCTGAAGCCTCACCGCGGTTCCTGAGGAGACCGGGGTCATCAGCGTGGATGCATCCCCATGTCCTCCTCAGACCTCCCCAGCACAGGTGGGCTCCTGTTAGTGCAGGTGGATGAGGCCTACTGACCCTCGCGGCCCTTGGGCAGTGCCTGGGCTCGGGCGCCTCCTGTGGGACGCTCAGGCACTGCAGGAGGCCATGCAGGAGGCAGCGTCCCCGTACACGGGGCCACAACTGCCTCCTTCCAGGCTCCAGCTGAGGCCTATGAGCTTCGGAAACGACTCACTGAAACGGAGCCTAATACCCGGCTTCCCCAGAAATACTTAAGGACAATGATTAGAGCCCACAGGACACAAAAAGAAATGTGTACCAGACTTTAACCACGCCCTGCAAAACTCACTCAACCCTCCTCCTCTGTGGGCGGGACCGCAGGCTGGTGCAGCCGCCCTGGAAACAGTGTGGAGGCTCCTCAGGAAGTTACAAATAGAGCCGCCCTGGGACCAGCAGGTGCACGGCCTTAGCTCAGCCCGAAGATAGAGATGCATGAGACTCGGGGACACCTCACCCCAATGTCCACAGCAGCCGGGTCCACAGTAGCCACCTTGTGGGAGGAGCCTTGGTGCCCTCAGGCAGATGATGGATAAAGAGGATGGAAGATAGATGATGGTCATAGATGATAGAGAGTTAGATGATAGGAATGGTACTCAGCTATCAAAGAGAAGAAAATATTGCCATTTGCAATGATGTGGATAGAACTAGTGGGATCGTGTTAAGTGAAATAAGTCAGTCAGGAAAGAAAATTACCGTATGGTTGCATTCATAGGTGAAATTAAAGAGCAAAGCAGATGGGCATCTGTGAAGGGAAGGAAAAACAAATAAGATGAAAACAGACATGGAGGAAAAAAAGACTCAATCACAGGAAACAAACTGAGGGTCGCTGGAGGGGAGGGGAGTGGAGGGACAGGGTAACTGGTAGATGGGCATGAAGGAGGGCACGTGATGTCATGAGCCCTGGTTTTATCTCCAACTGGTGAATCCCTGAATTCTACCTCTGAAAGTATAATACACTATACTCTTAATTAATTGGGTTTAAATTAAATTAAGTTTAAAAAATCAGTTGACGGTATTGGAGTGCATTGTCTTCCAGGCTCTCTATTCTGCTCCTTCAGCTTATGCCAGAACCACACCCCTGTGGGTTTGGTTTGTTTAAGTAGGCTCCATGCCTCGTCCACAGTTCAGCACAGGGCTAGAATTCATGACCCCGAGATCAAGACCAAGGGTGAAGTCAGGAGTCGGATGCTTAACCAATGGAGCCAGCCGGGGCCCGAGAACCACACTGCTTTATCCTGTGTCTCTGTGACATTGTTTGAAATAGGAAAGTGGAGGGAGGGGCAAGATGGCAGAAGAGTAGTGTCCCCAAATCACCTGTCCCCACCAAATTACCTAGATAATCTTCATCATCCTGAAAATCTATGAATTCGGCCTGAGATTTAAATTTTTTTTTCTAATTTTTATTTATTTATGATAGTCACACAGAGAGAAAGAGAGGCAGAGACACAGGCAGAGGGAGAAGCAGGCTCCATGCACCAGGAGCCCGATGTGGGATTCGATCCCGGGTCTCCAGGATCGCGCCCTGGGCCAAAGGCAGGCGCCAAACCGCTGCGCCACCCAGGGATCCCTCGGTCTGAGATTTAAAGAGAGACCAGCTGGAATGCTACAGTGAGAAGAGTTCACACTTCTATCAAGGTAGGAAGAGGGGGGAAAAGAAATAAAGAAACAAAAGGCATCCAAGGGGGAGGGGCCCCACGAGGTGCCGGACTAAGGCCGGGGCGAGTGCCCCCAGGACAGGAAAGCTCTGTCCCAGAGAAGCAGGAGCTTCACCAATCTTCCTGGGTGGAAAGGCACCCGCAGGGAGTTGGAGCAGGACGCCAGGATGGCAGGGATGCCCTCGGGCTCCCTGGAACAATAACAGACACCTGCGCACCGAGGAGACTGCACCATACCCCGCGGCCGAGCTCCCTAAAAGACTGCAGGGCCCACGACTGGACCCGGAGCAGCTCGGAGGGGCTCGGGCGGTGGCTCCGCATGGAGGGGGCTGCGAGGCCAGGAGCAGCTCGGAGGGGGCTCCAGCAGAGGAAGAGGATCCCTGCGGAGAGGGCTGCGGGGCTCTGGGACCAGCTCAGAGGAGCTCAGGCAGCAGCGCCGCAGAGGCGGCTGTGTGGCCGGGAGGGGGAATCCAACAGCGCAGGCACTGGAGCACAGGGTGCCAGGACACAGCCCAGGATTTGGCCTCCCCCTGGGACAGGCAGAGCCCGGGAAGGCCCACGACAGCTAGGACGCTTCTGCCCAGAGCTGAGCAGATCAGCGACCCCACCTTGGCACCTCCAGGCCCTACAGAGGGAGAGCTCCATAGTTACTGTGGGAGCTGAATCCAGGGCTCCAGAGCTGCCAGCGTCACTGGGATGGTTCCTCCTGGAGCCTCACTGGTTAAACAACCCCCACTGAGCCCTGCACCAGGCAGAGGGCAGAGCAGCTCCCTCAAGAGCTAACACCTGAAAATCAGCACAACAGGCCTCTCCCCCAGAAGATGAGCTAGACAGACAAGTTCCAGGGGAAGTCAACGGACTTAAAGTATACAGAATCAAAAGATACTCTCCCGTGGTTTTTTCTTTTCTTTTCTTTTTTCTTTTCTTTTCTTTTCTCTTCTCTTCTTTTCTTTCTTTTCTTTTCTTTTCTTTTCTTTTCTTCTTTCTTTTAGATTTGTTTCATCTCCCACCCTTTATTTCTTTCTTTCTTTTTCTTTCTCTTTTTCTTCTTTTTTCTTTTTTTTCTTCCTTTTTTTCTCTTTTCTTTCCTTCTTTCTCTCCTCTCTTTTTCTCCTTTTCCCAATACAATTTTTTTTGGCCACTCTGCACTGAGCAAAATGAATAGAAGGAAAACCTCACCTCAAAAGAAAGAATCAGAAACAGTCCTCTCTCCTAAGAGTTACAAAATCTGGATTACAATTCAATGTTAGAAAGCGAATTCAGAAGCATGATTATACAGCTACTGGTGGCTCTAGAAAAAAGCATAAAGGACTCAAGAGACTTCATGACTGCAGAATTTAGAGCTAATCAGGCAGAAATTAAAAATCAATTGAATGAGATGCAATCCAAACTAGAAGTCCTAACGACGAGGGTTAAGGAGGTGGAAGAACAAGTGAGTGACATAGAAGACAAGTTGATGGCAAAGAAGGAAACTCAGGAAAAAAGAGACAGACAATTAAGAGAGCAAGTAGACAGATTAAGGGAAATAAACAACAGCCTGAGGAAGAAAAACCTACTTGTAATTGGGGTTCCCGAGGGCGCTGACAGGGGCAGAGGGCCAGAATATGTATTTGAACAAATCCTAGCTGAAAACAATCCTAATCTGGGAAGGGAAACAGGCATTCAGATCCAGGAAATAGAGAGATCCCCCCCCCTAATATCAATAAAAACCGTCCAACACCTTGACATTTAATAGTAAAGCTTGCAAATTCCAAAGATAAAGAGAAGATCCTTAAAGCAGCAAGAGACAAGAAATCCCTGACCTTTATGGGGAGGAGTATTAGGGTAACAGCAGACCTCTCCACAGCGACCTGGCAGGCCAGAAAGGGCTGGCAGGATATATTCAGGGTCCTCAATGAGAAGAACATGCAACCAAGAATACTTTATCCACCAAGGCTCTCATTCAAAATGGAAGGAGAGATAAAGAGCTTCCAAGACAGGCAGGAACTGAAAGAATATGTGACCTCCAAACCAGCTCTGCAAGAAATTTTAAGGGGGACTCTTAAAATTCCCCTTTAAGAAGAAGTTCAGTGGAACAATCCACAAAAACAAGGACTGAATAGATGTCATGATGACACTAAACTCATATCTGTGGATAGTAACTCTGAACGTGAATGGGCTTAATGACCCCTTCAAAGGCACAGGGTTTCAGACTGGATAAAAAAGCAGGACCCAACTATTTGCTGTCTACAAGAGACTCATATTAGACAGAAGGACACCTACAATCTGAAAATAATGGGTTGGAGAACCATTTACCATTCAAATGGTCCTCAAAAGAAAACAGGGGTAGCCATCCTTATATCAGATAAACTAAAATTTACCCCGAAGACTATAGTGAGAGATGAAGACGGACACTAAATCATACTTAAAAGATCTATCCAACAAGAGGACTTAACAATCCTCAATATATATTCCCTGAATATTGGAGCTGCCAAATATTTAAACCAATTAATAACGAAAGTGAAGAAATACTTAGATAATAATTATCTTATACTTGGTGACTTCAATCTAGGTCTTTCTACCCTCGATAGGTCTTCTAAGCACAACATCTCCAAAGAAACGAGAGCTTTAAATGATACACTGGAGCAGATAGATTTCACAGATATCTACAGAACTTTACATCCAAACTGAACTAAATAAACATTCTTCTCAAGTGCACATGGAACTTTCTCCAGAAAGGACCACATACTGGATCACAAATCGCGTCTGAACCGATACCAAAAGATTCAGATCATCCCCTGCATATTCTCAGACCATAATGCCTTGAAATTAGAACTAAATCATAACAAGAAGTTTGGAAGGACTTCAAACACGTGGAGGTTAAGGACCATCCTACTAAAAGATGAAAGGGTCAACCAGGAAATTGAGGAAGAATTAAAAAGATTCATGGAATCTAATGAGAATGAAGATACAAATGTTCAAAATATTTGGCATGCAACAAAAGCAGTCCTAAGGAGGAAATACATCACAATACAAGCATCCATTCAAAAACTGGAAAGAACTCAAATACAAAAGCTAACCTTACTCATAAAGGAGCTAGAGAAAAAAACAGCAGCTAGATCCTACACCCAAAAGAATAAGAGATTTAATTAAAATTTGAGCAGATCTCAAGGAAATTGAGACCACAATAAATGTGGAACAGATCAACAAAACCAGGAGTTGGTTCTTTAAAAGAATTAATAACATACATAAACCATTAGCCAGTCTTATTAAAAAGAAGAGAGAGAAGACTCAAATTAATAAAATCATGAATGAGAAAGGAGAGATCACTACCAACACAAGGAAATACAAACGATTTTAAAAACATATTATGAACAGCTATACGGAAATAAATTAGGCAATCTAGAAGAAATGGACGCATTCCTGGAGCCACAAACTACCAAAACTGGAACAGGAAGAAATAGAAAACCTAAACAGGCGAATAACCAGGGAGGAAATTGAAGCAGTCATCCAAAACCTCCAGAGTCACAAAAGTCCAGGGCCAGATGGCTTCCCAGGGGAAATCTATCAAACGTTTAAAGAAACCATACCTATCCTACTAAAGCTGTTTGGAAAGATAGAAAGAGATGGAGTACTTCCAAATTTGTTCTATGAAGCCAGCATCACCTTAATTCCAAAACCAGACAAAGACCCCACCAAAGAGGAGAATACAGACCAATATCCTTGATGAACATGGATGCAAAAATTCTCAACAAGATAGTAGCCAATAGGATCCAACAATACACTAAGAATATTATTCACCATGACCAAGTAGGATTTATCCCCGGGCCAAAAGGATGGTTCAACACTCGTAAAACAATCAATGTGATTCATCATATCAGCAAGAGAAAAACCAAGAACCATATGGATCCTCTCATTAGAAGCAGAGAAAGCATTTGACAAAATAGAGCATCTATTCCTGATCAAAACAGTTCAGAGCATAGGGATAGAGGGAACATTCCTCGACATCTTAAAAGCCATCTACGAAAAGCACACAGCAAATATCATTCTCAATGGGGCAGCACTGGGAGCCTTTCCCCTAAGATCAGGAATAAGACAGGGATATCCACTCTCACCACTGCTATTCAACATAGTATTGGAAATCCTAGCCTCAGCAATCAGACAACAAAAGACATTAAAGGCATTCAAATTGGCAAAGAAGGAGTCAAACTCTCCCTCTTTGCTGATGACATGATACTCTACCTAGAAAACCCAAAACCCTACCCCCCAAGATTGCTAGAACTCATACAGCAATTTGGTAGCGTTGCAGGATACAAAATCAATGCCCAGAAATCAAAGGCATTTCTATACACTAACAATGAGACTGAAGAAAGAGAAATTAAGGAGTCAATCTCATTAACAATTGCACCCAAATCATACGATACCTAGGAATAAACCTAACCAAGGAGGTAAATGATCTATACCCTAAAAACTATAGAAAACTTCTGAAAGAAATTGAGGAACACACAAAGAGATGGAAAATATTACATGCTCATGGATTGGCAGAATTAATATTGTGAAAATGTCAATGTTACCCAGGCAATGTACACTTTTTTTTTTATTTTTTATTTTTTTTATTTATGATAGTCACAGAGAGAGAGAGAGAGAGAGGCAGAGACATAGGCAGAGGGAGAAGCAGGCTCCATGCACCGGGAGCCCGATGTGGGATTCGATCCCGGGTCTCCAGGATCGCGCCCTGGGCCAAAGGCAGGCGCCAAACCGCTGCGCCACCCAGGGATCCCATGTACACGTTTAATGCAATCCCTATCAAAATACCATGGACTTTCTTCAGAGAGTTAGAACAAATTATTTTAAGATTTGTATGGAATCAGAAAAGACCCCGAAAAGCCAGGGGAAATTTTTTATTTTATTTTATTTTATTTTATTTTATTTTATTTTATTTTATTTTTATTTTATTTTATTTTATTTTATTTTATTTTATTTTATTTTATTTTTTATTTATTTATGATAGTGACACAGAGAGAGAGAGAGGCAGAGACACAGGCAGAGAGAGAAGAGTAGGCTCCATGCACCGGGAGCCCGACGTGGGGCTCCATCCCAGGTCTCTAGGATCGTGCCCTGGGCCAAAGGCAGGTGCCAAACTGCTGCGCCACCCAGGGATCCCAAGCCAGGGGAATTTTAAAAAAGAAAACCATATCTGGGGGCACCACATGCCAGATTTCAGCTTGTACTACAAAGCTGTGGTCATCAAGACAGAGTGGTACTGGCACAAAAACAGACACATAGATCAATGGAACAGAATAGAACCCAGAAGTGGACCTTGAACTTTATGGTCAACTAATATTCAATAAAGGAGGAAAGACTATCCATTGGAAGAAAGACAGTCTCTTCAATAGATGGTGCTGGGAAAATTGGACATCCACAGTCAGAAGAATGAAACTAGACCACTCTCTTTCACCAGAAACAAAGATAAACTCAAAATGGATGAAAAATCTAAATGTGAGACAAGAGTCTATCAAAATCATAGAGAACACAGGCAACACCCGTTTTAAACTTGGCCACAGCAACTTCTTGCAAGGTACATCCAAGAAGGCAAAAGAAACAAAAGCAATAATGAACTATTGTGACTTCATCAAGATAAGAAGCTTTTGCACAGCAAAGTATACAGTCAACAAAACTAAAAGACAACCTACAGAATGGGAGAAGATATTTGCAAAAGACGTATCAGATAAACGGCTAGTTTCCAAGATCTCTAAAGAACTTCTTAAAATCAACACCAAAGAGACAAACAATCCAATCATAAAATGGGCAAAAGACATGAAGAGAAATCTCACCGAGAAAGACATTGACATGGCCAACATGCACATGAAAACATGCTCTGCATCACTTGCCCTTAGGGATATACAAATCAAAACCACAATGAGATACCATGTCACACCAGTGAGAATGGGGAAAATTAACAAGGCAGGAAAACACAAATGTTGGAGAGGATGCGGAGAAAAGGGAACCCTCTTACACTGCTGGTGGGAATGTGAACTGGTCCAGTCACTCTGGAAAACTGTGTGGAGGTTCCTCAAAGAGTTAAAAATAGACCTGCCCGACGACTCAGCAATTGCACTCTTGGGGATTTACCCCAAAGATTCAGATGCAATGAAACGCCGGGACACCTGCACCCCGATGTTTATAGCAGAATGTCCACAATAGCCAAACTGTGGAAGGAGCCTGGTGTCCATCGAAAGATGAATAGATAAAGAAGATGTGGTTTATGTATACAATGGAATATTACTCAGCCATTAGAAATGACAAATACCCACCATTTGCTTCAACGTGGATGAAACTGGAGGGTATTATGCTGAGTGAAGTAAGTCAATCGGAGAAGGACAAACAGTGTATGTTCGCATTCCTTGAGGGAATATAAATAATAGTGAAAGGGAACATAAGGGAATGGAGAAGAAACGTTTGGGAAATATCAGAAAGGGAGAGAGATCATAAAGACTCCTAACTCTGGGAAAAGAACTAGGGGTGCTGGAAGGGGAGGAGGGCAGGGGGTGGGGGTGAATGGGTGACGGGCACTGAGGGGGACACTTGACTGGATGAGCGCTGCGTGTTATTCTGTATGTTGGTCAATTGAACACCAATAAAAAATAAATGTATTTTTAAAAAAAGATCAAACAACTACATATTTATGCTGCCAACATGGGAGTACCGAAATATAGAAACCAATTAACAACAAACGTACAGGAACACACTGATAATAATACAATGACAGGGGATTTTAACACCCACTTATGGCAATGGACTGATCGTCTATGCAGAAAATCAACAGGGAAACAATAGCCTTGACACACTGGACCAAAGAGACTCAACAGATATAGTCTGAACATTTCTTCCTAAAGCAGAATACACATTCTTTTCAAGTACACAGGGGACATTCTCCAGAATAGATTATATCATGGACCACAAATCAGCCCTCAACAGGTACAACAGGTACAAGAAGGATGGTATCACACCATGTATATTTTCGGACCACGACGCTATGAAACTCGAGGTCGACAGTATGAAAAAATTTGGACAGACCAAAAATTCGTGGAGATTATGATCATCCTACTAGAGAATGAATGGAGCAACCAGGAAATTAAAGAGGAAATTTAAAACTAATGAAAATGAAAACATGTTTCTTCAAACCTCTAGGATGTAGCAAAGACAGTCCTTAGAGGGAAGTAGATAGCAATACAGTCCTACCTCAAGAAACAAGAAGTCTCCAATACACAACTCAACACTACACCTAAAGGAGCTGGAAAAGGAATAGGAAACAAAGCCTAAAGCCTACAGAAGAAGGGAAAAATAAAGATGAGAGCAGAAATAAACAATACAGAAACAGCAAAACAGTAGAATAGAATAATGAAACTAAGAACTGGTTCTTCAAAATAACTAAGAAAATGGATCAAGCCCTAGCCAGCCTTATCAACAAGAAAACAGAAAAGAACTAAATAAATAAAATCACAAAAGAGAGAAGAGAGATCACAATCAACACCAGAAAAATAAGACAATTATAAGGGAATACTATGAAAGATTATACACTAACAACCTGGGAGACCTGGAATAAATGGACAAATCCCTAGAAATGTATAAATGAGCAAAACTGAAATAGGAAGAAATAGAAAATGTGAACACACCCATAACTAGCAAAGGAATTGAATCAGCAAGGCCCCTGGGTGCCTCAGTGGTTGAGCATGTGCTTTGGCTCAGGTCATGATCCCGGGGTCCTGGGGAATCATGTCCCACATCAGGCTCCCTGCATGGAGCCTCATTTTCCCCGTGCCTATACCCCTGCCTCTCTGTGTCTCGCATGAATACATAAATAAAATCTTTAAAAAAGAAAAAAGATAAATGATGAGAAAGGACCCAAATAAAATCACAAATGAGATAAGAGAAATAACAACCAACACTAGAGAAATACAAACATAAGAGAACATTATGAAAAATTATATGCCAGCAACCTAGAACCTGGAAGAAATGGATTAATTCCTGGAAATATATAACATAGCAAAAATGAAAAAGGAAGAAATAAGAAACTTGAACAGACAGATAACCAGAAACGAAATTGAATCAGCAATCAAGAATCTCCCAACAGGAGACGCTTAGATCAATAGAATAGAATGGAATGGAATGCCGAAACAAGATACAAACCTATAACTCTATGATCCATTAATCGACAACAAGGCAGGAAGGAATATCCAATGGCACAAAGACAGTCTCTTCAAAAAACCCTAACCCTGACCCCAGGATAAGAACAAACAGTGTTGGGAAAACCAGGCAGCCACATGCAGAAGAATGAAACGGGATCACTTTCTTACACTATATATATAAAAAATAAATTCAAAATGGATGAAAGACCTAAATGTGAGACCTGAAACCATACAAAGAAGAAAAGATAGGCAGCAACATCTTTGACGTTGGCCATTGGATCTTCTTTCTAGATATGCCTCTGAGTTGAGGGAAACAAAAGCAAAAATACTATTGAGACTTCATCAAATTCAAAACCTTCTGCAAAGTGAAAGAAACAACCAATGCTAAAGGCAACATACAAAATGAAAGGAGATATTTGTAAACAACACATCCAATAAACAGTTAGTATGCAAAATACGTAAAGCAAATATAAATCTCAGCATCCTAAACACAAATTATCCAACTGCAGATGGGCATAAGACATGAATGGACTTTGTCTCTGACAAGACATCCAGATGGCCACCAGACACCGAAAGACACTCAGCGTCACCCATCATCAGGGAAATGCAAATGAAAACCACAATAAGATGTCACCTGACAGCGGTCAGAATGGCTAAAATTAACAACAGAAGAAACAACAGGTGCTGTTGAGGCTATAGAGAAGAGGGAGCCCCCTTACACTCCTGGTGGACATGCGAACAGGTGCAGCCACTGTGGAAAACACTGTGGGGGGTCCTAGAGACGTTAAAAATAGGGGATCCCTGGGTGGTGCAGAGGTTTGGCACCTGCCTTTGGCCCATGTCGCGATCCTGGTGACCCGGGATCGAATCCCACGTTGGACTCACAGTGCACGGAGCCTGCTTCTCCCTCTGCCTGTGTCTCTGCCTCTCTCTCTGTGACTATCATAAAAAAAATTTAAAAAAGAAGTTAAACATAGAGCTACCCTACGATTCCAAAATTGCAGAGCTAGGTATTTACCCCAAGGATACAAAAGTCGTTTAGTAGATTCCAAGTGGGACACGCAGCCCAGTGTTTGTAGCAGCGTTATCAACAACAGCCAAACTGTGGATACAGCCCAGATGTCCATCGAGTGATGAATGGGAAGAGACGATGTGGTAAATATACCAACTGCGACATCACCGGGTCATCAGAAGCGATGAAATGAAGCCATTTACAATGACGTGGGAGAAGTGGAAAGGACTTATGCTCAAGGAACTCAGTCAGTCAGAGAAAGATACCAAATACCATACAATTGCATTCACATGTGAATTTTAAGAAACCAGACAAACTAGCAAAGGGGCACAGGGGGTATGAGAGAAGCAAACAAAAAAACACTTTCTTAACCACAGAGAATAAACTAATAAATACCAGAGGAAGGTGAGGGGGATGGGGAATCAGGGGATGGGGATAGTGGAGGGCACCTGTGGCCAGTACCAGGCGTTGTATCCAAGGTTTGAATCACTATATGGTAAACCTGAAACTATATCATTCTGTGTATACAAATAGGAATTCAAGTAAAACTTTATTTTTTTTAATTTTTATTTATTTATGATAGTCACAGAGAGAGAAAGAGAGGCAGAGACACAGGCAGAGAGAAGCAGGCTCCATGCACCGGGAGCTCGACGTGGGAATCGATCCTGGGTCTCCAGGATCGCGCCCTAGGCCAAAGGCAGGCGCCAAACCGCTGCGCCACCCAGGGATCCCCAAGTAAAACTTTAAAATAATAATAGATAGTATTGATGAAACATGTACGCACTAGAGATAAATCAGAAAGGCAACTGAAAATCCAAATAAAGAGTCTTTAGAGCCACAAATCCCCTCCTTAGCTCAGCTCGGGAGAAGCCTGCTATGTCTATTCTGACCCCATCAGAAGGCTGGATTTTGATTCTCTGGGGAGGCCACTGACTTGGTGGAGTCAGGCTATCTTTGAACCCAAAACCTAAATAGAGTGCATAAAACTAAACGGCCCAAGATGCTAGGAGTCCCAGTGCAGGCACATGCCAGACCCAAACTCTAACCATACACAGACAAAACCCTAACCCTACACTTAGTCCTAATGTTAACCTAGCCCTTAAACAAGACCCATCACTAATCGAAAAACAAACACAAACCCCAAGACCAAAACACATTCACTGAACTTTCTGCCAACCCTCACCCTAACTCCTAAACGTAGGTTCACCTAAACTTAGGTTTCCTTAACCCTGACCCCTACCTTAAATCTAACCCGAACCCTAACCTCTAACCCTAACCTTAAAATAAGGTATTCAAATCCTATTCCTAACCTTACCTGTACCCTAACCCTAACCCTCTAATACTAATCCTATCTTATACCCCAAACTGTACCCTAACCCGTACCCTAAAACCAATCCCTAACCCACTCCCTAACCCTATATCTTGCCCTTTTCCAAAACCGTACCCTGACCCTGACCTGACCCTAATCCTAACCCGTAACCATACACTAACCCTAACCCTAGCCCTAACCCCTATCCTAATCCTAACCCTCACTCTAACGCTAAACCTAGCCCTAAGTTTAACTGTAACCCTTAACCCTAACCCCTAACTCTAACCCCTAACCATAACTCACACCCTAACCCCTAATCCTAACTGCAAACCTAAGCCCAACCTTAACTCTAACCATAACCCTAACCCCAACCTCTAACCTCCTGCCCTAATCCCTAGAGCCTAAACCCTAACCCTAACACTAAATCCTGTCCCTTACCCTAACCCCCATCCTAACTCTTAACACTGACCAATACCCTTATGCCTCACCTAACCTCTAATTCGTAACCATAAGCATAATCACTAACTCCTAACATCTAACCTAAGGCTAACCACCAACTTCCTCCCCTCCCCTCACCCTACCATTCATTCTACCCTTTCACTTACCCTGTGGTTCTGAGGAGTCCCTTCTGATGTGGAAGTGGCCCCCAACAGCTCCTCCAGATTCCTCCAAGGGATCCTGAGGAAGCCAGGCTCCTGTGAGTGCGACATGGCCCCACGTGTTCCTTAGTCATAGTCAGCGGGTCCTGAGGACGCTGGGTCTCCTGTCACTGTGGACTATGCCTCACATCCTCTGGAAGCCTCACAGCAGGTCCTCAGGAGGCCGGGGGCTCCTGTCACCCTGGACAAGGCCCCACATCCCCCAGAAAACTCACCGCAGGTCCTGAGGAGGCTGTGGGCTCCTGTCAGCATAGACGCAGCCCCGTATGTCCCGAAGCCAAAGTGCAGGTCCTGAGGAAGACAGGGTACCTGTCAGCATTGACATGGCCCCACATTTTCCTCAAGCCTCACCATAAGACCTGAGGAGGCTCGGGGCTCCTGTCAGCATGGATGTGGCCCCAAATCTTCCCAAAACTTCCCAGTGGGTCCTGAGGAGGCTGGAGACTCCTGTCACTGTGGATGCAGCACCCACATTTTTCTTAGGCCTCACCACAGGCCCTGACAAAGCTGGGGTCTTCTGTCCCCATGGACGAATCCACATATTTCCCCAAGTCTACACCAGGGGTCCTGAGGAAGTCAGCGTCCTGCTGTGTCCATGTGGCCCCAAATCCTCCCGAAGTGTCGCCGAGAGTTCTGAAGAGGCTGGGGTTCCTGTAACCATGAATGCGGCCCCCAGCTTCCAGAAGCCTCAACTTATGTCCTGAGGGACCCGGGAGCTCCTGCCAGAGTGAACGCGTCGCCACATCTTCCTGAAGCCTCCCCACAGGTCCTGAGACAGCTCAGGGACTCCTGTCAGTGTGGATGCAGGCCCATTTCTTCCTGAAGCCTCCCCGCGGGTCGGGAGGCTGCTCAGGGGCGCCTCTCAGCGTGGATGCGGGACCACAATTTCCTGAAACCTCCCTGCGGGTCCTGAGGTGCTCAGGGCTCCTGTCAGCGTGAATGTGGGCCCACATCTTCCAGAAGCCTCCCTGCGGGTCCTGAGGCGGCCCAGGGGCTCCTGTCAGGGTGGATGTGGGCCCACATATTCCTAAAGCCTCATCGCGGGTCCTGAGGAGACCGGGGTTCCTGTCAGCATGAATGTGGCCCAATTTTCCCCTGAAGACTCTCCGCGGGTCCTGAGGAGGCTGCAGCTCATCAGCATTGACGCGTCCCCATGTCTTCCGCAGGCCTCCCCAGCACAGGCTGGCTCCTGTTAGTGCAGGCAGAGGAGGCCTACTGCACATGTGTGCCCCATGGAAGGGGCCTGGGCTCAGGCGCCCCCTGCGGGATGCTCAGGCGCTACAGGAGACTGTGCAGGAGGCAGCGGGTGCTCTCTGGGCTGCACCTGCCTCCTTTCAGGCTTCATCTGGGGCCTGTTAGCTTTGGAAACATCTCACTGAAAAGGAGCCCAACACCCGGCTTCCCCAGAAATACTTAAGGACAAGGAATTGGAGCCCACAGGACGTGAAATGAAATGTGGACCAGACTTTTACCACGTCCTGCAAAACTCACTCAACCCTCTTCCACTGTGGGCGGGACCGCGGGTTGGTGCAGCCACCCTGGAAACAGTGTGGAGATCCCTCAGGAAGTTACAAATAGAGCCGCCCTGCAACCAGCAGGTGAACGGCCTGGAGCTCACTCCGAAGATACAGATGCAGTGAGACTTGGGACACCTGCACCCCAATGTCCACAGCAGCCCAGTCCACAGTAGCCACACTGTGGGAGGAGCCTCGGTGTCCTCTGCCAGATGATGGATAAAGAGGATGGGAGATAGATGATGGTCATAGAGAGAGGAATGGAACTCAGCTATCAAAGAGAAGGAAATCTTGCCATTTGCAATGATGTGGATAGAACTAAAGGGATCATGTTAAGTGAAGTAACTCACTCGGAAAAGAGAATGACGTGTGGTTTCATTCATAGGTGGAATTAAAGAAGCAAAGCAGATGAACAACTGTAAAGGGAAGGAAAAACAAATAAGATGAAAACAGATGCAGGAAATACAGACTCTTAATGATAGGAAACAAACAGGGTCGCTGGAGGGGGCAGATAACAGGGTACTGGCATGAAGGAGGTCACGTGATGTCACGAGCACTGCTGTTATCTCCACCTGGTGAATCCCTGAATTCTTCCCCTGAAAGTATAATACACTATACGTTAATTAATTGGGTTTAAATTAAGTTAAAAAAATCAGTTCTATCAGAGCACATTTCCTTCTGGACTCTGTTTTGCTCATTCAGCTTATGCCAGGACCACCCCCCGTGGGTCTGGTTTGTCTAAGTAGGCTCCACGCCTCCTCCATGGCCCAACACACGCCTAGAACTCACGACCCCTGAGATCAGGACCGGAGGTGAGGTCAGGAGTTGGATTCTTAACCGACGGAGCAAGCCGGGGGCCCGAGAACCACACTGCTTTATCCTGTGTCTCTGTGACATCTTTTGAAATAGGAAAGTGCTGCGTCCCACTCTGTCATGCTTCTCCAATACTGATTTGCTGTCCGGGGTCATTTGTTGTGGGGGTTGGCTGTTATGGATTTTGTTTTTTTTTTCCTATTTCTAAGATCTGCCACCATGATTTTGATAGGAATGACATGAAACTGAGGGTGGCTTCAGGAACTGTGGACATTTTCACAAGATGAGGCTCCCACCCCACGAGCCCAGGACAGCCTCCCAGAGCCTGGTATGGCTCAGTGCACAAGTCTTGTGCTCCTTTGGTTCAGTCTCATTATTTATTCTCCTTGATGCTCCTGAGAAGGCCTTCACGTCATTCCTTTCCTTCCTGAGTGCTCATTGTCAGGAGACAGCAAGGCTACTCTGCTCTGTAGGGTCAGTTTGTGTCCCGTTACTTTACTGAACTCACTCCTTAGTTCTAACAGGTTTTGGTGGAGGCTCTGGGGTTTCCTGTTTCTAGTTCCGCATCTTCAGCATATAAGGACAGTGTGACGTCCCCCTTCCAGGTGTGGAACCTTTGCTGTTTACAGCTTAATGTCCTAGAAAGCCCCACAATTGAATCAAAACTGAGCCCAGGCCAAGGGCAGGAAGCCCCTATTAGAATGAGAACAGAGCTCAATGCCCTTAAAGGCCCCATACCAAAATGTAAACAGAACTTGAGGAATTGCTCCAGCCCTTCTGGAGGTCCCGAGACCAGCCCTTAAAACTAAGCTAAAACCTACCTCGGGTCTAAGTCCCTGATCTGCAATGTCGGGTGTACTTGGACACAAGATCGAGCTTGTAAATAATCCCTCGTGTGTTTGCATCAGTGTCAGCTTCTTGGTGGTTTCTCATATTCGCAATCTTGGGCACAACAGTCTGAGATAAAAAAACAAAAGCAAAAGAAACTCAGACGCGGGCAGAGTGAAAGCAGGGTTCTGAGAGAAGCGGCAGGGAACCGGGGGCTTGGCGGCTCTTCTGTGGTGGGCCTGCAGACTGGGGGGCGGAATCCTCAGTCCTAGAGCTAGAGGACCAGCGTCCCCACCCGCCTCCCCCCCATCAGACCCGAGTCTCAGGGAGCAGCACAGCACTGCCCGCTGGAGGCCAGAGGTGCTGACGCCCACCCCGTCACTGATCCCTGCCGGTGCATCTCCCAGGCAGATGTGCACCTGACAATCAGCACCACATCCCATCGCCAGACACCACACAGACCACTCGCTGCCACCAAGTTGTCAGACCACAGAGGCCCGGAGAGGAGGCCCGGAGACACATTTGCCTCTCGCAAAATTTGCACCCCTATCGAACGAAATCCTTTGAAGCGAAGCTTACAGAAGGTCTGCATGTGGGATGTTCAAGTCCTAAGCTCAAACCAAAGGAGTGTGCATGCCTTGGAGGCAGCTGTCCTCTAGGAGCGAAATTGACAAGGCAGACACTTGGTTCTCACTCCGCCACACTCGCGCATACAATTAAATACTGTGGAAGCGGAACGTACAGGCAGTCAGGATGGGGGAGGTACAGGCCATAAGCTCAACTCTCAGAAGTGTGTATGCTTTGCAAGCTGATGACTGCTAGACACTTATCGAGATGAGGTATACCCGAGCTACACTCTAATTGAACAAGGACGTTGGCAATCACAATATTGAACTCAGATACACGTGTACAGTCCTGACACTTCCACTGGCATTTCTCCAACCTCTTTTAGCACCTAATGTAAGGAAGTTAGCAGCTATGACTATGGGTAGGCAGGATGCGGGAGGGTCCTGCCCTGAGCTCAGCTCTCACAAGAGACCATGCCTAGAAGCCCACTTTCAACTAGCTGCGTTCTAATGGCTGTGAGACCATAGCAGTCTTCTAACTCAGGAGGTTTGAAGAATACCACTCTACTGCACCTGGAGACACCTTCCAGGCCTGCACTATTCCACTTGCTTCTCACAAGCTTCTGACAAACGTCTCTGGTGAAGATGTTCAAAACTCATTCTGCAGGCAGTGTGGAACTGTGAGGGACTAGGTGTGAGCTCAACTCTCGGGAGAGAGATGCTTTTGGACTCAGAGTTCAGCTAGCTTCTCACGTATGGAACTTAGTATGTAGCACCTGTCTACTACAGGAATTACTAGGAAATCGCTGGATTGAGCTTGGAGGCACTAGTCTTGTATGCCGGGATTTTCCACTTACCTCTCACAACACTTCAGTCACGCATCGAGCCTAGGCCTGTTAGCAGCGAAGTGTACCTGCAGGCAGGATGTGGGAAGTACAGACCATAAGCTCAACTCTCAAAAGTGTGTACAACTGGGAGGCAAATGTCTGCTACCCACTCGTACATGGGAGTTAGAAACTAGCTACACTCTAATTGAACAAGGACGTTGGCAATCACTGTATTGAACTCAGATACACGTGAGTACCATCCTGACACTTCCACTTGCATTTCTCCAACCTCTCCCAGCACCTAAGATAAGGACGTTAGCAGCTACGACTATGGGCAGGCAGGATGCAGGAGGGTCCTGCCCTGAGCTCAGCTTTCAAAAAGAGACCTGCCTCGAAGCCAGCTTTCTACTTACTGCGTTCTGATGGCCATCAGAACGTGGCAGCATTGTAATTCAGGATGTTCCATGAATACCGCTTTACTGCACCTGGAGACACAACCTTGAAGCCTGCAGCTTGCCCCTTGCGTCCCATGAGCTTCTGACAAACATGTCTAGTGAGGATGTTCATAACTGCATCTGCAGGCAGTGTGGAACTGGGAAGGACCACGTGTCAGCTCATCTCCGAGAGGGATGTTCCCCAGAGAGAGAGCTTTCAACTAGGTACTCAGGTTTGGAAGTTAGTAGGTAGCTCCCATCTGAGGGAGGAATTCCTCAGAAGTTGCTGGATTGAACTAACACACATTTGCCTCTCGCAAAACTTGGGTCCCGTATCGAACAAAATCCTTTGGAAGCTAAGCGTAAAGGCGGTCAGCATGTGGGAGGTTCAAGTCCTAAGCTCAATCCAAAGGTGTGTGCATGCCTTGCAGGCAGCTGTCCCCTGGGAGCCAAATTGACAAGGCAGACACTTGGTTCTCACAGCGCTACTCTCCTGCATACAACGAAATGCTGTGGAAGCGGAACGCACAGGCAGTCAGATGGGGGAGGTACAGGCCATAAGCTCAAATCTCAGAAGTGTGTATGGTTTGCAGGCCGACGTTGCTAGACACTTATCGAGGCAAGGTATACCCGAGCTACACTCTAATTGAACAAGGACGTTCGCAATCGCTATATTGAACTCAGATACACGTGAGTACAGTCCTGACACTTCCACTCGCATTTCTCCAACATCTCCCAGAACCTCACTTAAGGATGTTAGCAGCTATGACAATGGGCAGGCAGGATGCAGGAGGGTCCTGCCCTGAGCTCAGCTCTCACAAGAGAGCATGCCTAGAAGCTCACTTTCAACTAGCTGCGTTCTAATGGCCGTGAGACCATAGCAGTCTTCTAACTCAGGAGGTTCGAAGAATACCACTCTACTGCACCTGGAGACACCTTCCAGGCCTGCATGATTCCACTTGTGTCTCACAAGCTTCTGACAAACGTCTCTGGTGAAGATGTTCAAAACTCATTCTACAGGCAGTGTGGAACTGTGAGGGACTGGGTATGAGCTTAACTCTTGGGAGAGAGATGCTTTTGGACTCAGGGTTCAGCTAGCTTCTCACGTATGGAACTTAGTATGTAGCACCTGTCTACTACAGGAATTACTAGGAAATCGCTGGATTGAGCTTGGAGGCACTAGTCTTGTGTGCCGGGACTTTCCACTTACCTCTCACAACACTTCAGTCACGCATCGAGCCTAGGCCTGTTAGCAGCGAAGTGTACCTGCAGGCAGGATGTGGAAAGTACAGGCCAAAAGCTCAACTCTCAGAAGTGTGTATGCTTTGTAGGCCGATGTCTGCTAGACAGTTATCGAGGTGAGGTATACCCGAGCTACACTCTAATTGAACAAGGACGTTGGCATCGTTGTAATGAACTCAGATACACGTGAGTACAGGCCTCATGCTTCCACATGCATTTCTCACAACCTCTCCCAGCACCTAATATAAGGATGTTAGCAGCTATGTCTACAGGCCGGCAGGATGCGGGAGGGTCCTGTCCTGAATTCAGCTCTCAAAAGGAAGCATGCCTCGAAGCCGAAAGTCTGGAGGTTCAATGAACACCGATCTACTGCACCTGGAGACACAACCAGTGAAGCCTTCGACTTGCCCCCTGCGTCCCATGAGCTTCTGGCGTACATCTCTAGTGAGGATGTTCGAAACTCTATCTGCAGGCAGTGTGGAACTGTGAGGGACTGTGTGGGGTCTCACCTCTCAGAATCAAGTTCCCCTGGACACTGCTTTCAACTAGCTTCTCTTGTATGGAAGTAGTAGCAATGTATGAGAGGAATTCCTCGGTAGTCACTGGACTGAGTTTCAAGACACTTGTTTCCTGGCCTGCACCGTCCAATTGCCTCTCACACAACTTCTGTCCTGCAACAAACCTAGGCCTGTTAGAAGCGAAGTGTACATGCAGTCAGTGTGGGACCCAGGAAATTTCTTTTTATTTATTTATGATAGTCACACAGCGAGAGAGAGATAGAGAGGCAGAGACATAGGCAGAGGGAGAAGCAGGCTCCATGCACCGGGAGCCCGACATGGGATTCGATCCCGGGTCTCCAGGATCGTGCCCCTGTCCAAAGGCAGGCACTAAACCGCTGAGCCACCCACGGATCCCGGGACCCAGGAAATTTAACAAAAATCCCCTACTCCTGGACAAGCAGAGCAGGACTGATTTCATTTTGTGCTACACCTGTCACCTCCTGTATGACCCCTACATAACCTGCTTATTGCTTAAGATGTTGCCCCACCCTAGTCAAGCTTTTGGGCACACGCTACTCAGAAATCGGCCCATAACAATGTAACCCTGCTTTGTGCCCACCAAAACTGCGCGCCAATTCTGACCAAAGTAATAGGCCAGCTCAAATGGATACTATAGGGTAAGATGTAATTCAATCGGCCACCTGCGTGTGGACCGGCATGACTTTGCAACTTTCTGTGTATCCCATGGGCCACTGGCCCCTATAAAGCTGCTATGCCTCTTAGTCTCGGGGTCCAAGTCCCTGCTCCGCTGTGTCAGGTATACTTAGACCCACGCTCCAGCTTGTGAATAAATCCTCTTGTGTTTACATCGGTGTCGGCTTCTCGGTGGTTTCTAGGATTCACAATCTTGGCCACAACATTTGGGGGCTCGTCCGGGATCTGAGAGACCTCCAGGACCTTATCCGGAGGATTTCACGCGTGGTGAGTGCACTCAACTTTTTCCACCTTTTGCATGTATATTCTCTGAGAGCTCCAACCTGTAGGAATTCCAATCTGTATTAGGTCAGCATTGGCTTAGGCGGACGCGCTGGTGGGCCATCAACCGGGGGTCTTGAGGAGACGTCCCTTGCCCCTGCCTGGAGGATGGAGGTCCTATCTGTAAGAAGGATGGAGGTCCTCATCTGTATGGAGGATGAGCGTCCTCATATATAAGGAGGATGGGGTCCTCATCTGTATGGATGACGGGGGTCCTCATCTGTAAGGAGGACGGGGGTCCTCATCCGTATGGAGGACGGGGTCCTCATCCGTAAGGAGGATGGGGGTCCTCCTCTGTATGGAGGGCTGGCTGCCAGCCCTTCGGATTACTTTCTGTCTTGTCTCCGCAGCCGCACTAGAACGTTTGTCTGTTACTGTGTTCTTCTTACCTCTTTGCGCGCTGGTCTGTGTTACCTGTTTGTGTGCTGGTCTGTGTTACTGTGTTCTTGTTAACTGTGTGTTTGACTGTGTTATTTGTGAACTGTCATAACTGTCTGTGCCTTGGTGTGGACGGGGGACATAATGGGGCAGATGCAAACCATACCCTTGTCTCTTATGCTCTCCCACTTCTCGGATATTAGGGAAAGAGCTCTTATTCTGAGCATAGACATACAGAGAGAGATTCCAAATTTATTGCATATCAGAATGGCCAACCTTTGATGTGGGATGGCCCCGAGAAGGAAATTTTCACCTACCTATTATCTTACAGGTTAAGGCCGTGAACTTCAGGGACAAACCAGATGGCCACCCTGACCAGATGCCCAACATCCTGGCCTGTCAGGACATGATCGAGAATTCCCCTCCTTGGCTAAAACCCGTTTTTACTCCCCAAAGCACACAACTCGCCTGAAGGTAAGGAGAGACTCCGGGTCCACCGCCAGACTCTAATGGCAGGTCTCCAGGCCGCCGCGTGCAAGACTACCAATCTGGCCAAGGTCTATGATGTGAGACAGGGTAAGGATGAGAGTCCAGCAGCCTTCTTAGAGGGAGCAATAGAGGCTTTTAGGCAGTACACCCCTATGAACCCAGAAGCCCCGGAAACAAAGGCCGCAATTATCATGGCTTTTGTTAACCAGGCCGCTCTGAACATTAAAAAGAAATTGCAAAGAGTAGAGAGACTGGGAGAGAAGAGCTTGCAGGACTTAGTGATAATAGCAGAACGAGTCTATAATAGAAAAAGTCCGGAAGAACTGCATGTTACCACCCCACACGCTATTAAAGGGGTACTCAAACAGCCCCCAGACAGCTGGATCAGCAATGCCCATCTGACCCATTATCAGAGCCTACTGCTAAACCCCACCAGAATTTTATTTAAGCCACCGACAACCCTGAATCTGGCAACGCTACTCCCTAACCCAGACTGGGACCCCCCTCTGCACGACTATCAAGAAATTTGGGCACAGGTGTACGGAATCAGAGCTGATCTCCAGGACCAGCCACTGCCGAACGCCGATGCCACCTGGTACACGGACGGCAGCATTTTGTCCGAAAAGGAGTCCGAATTGCGGGGGCAGCCATACCATAACCACGGAGACAGAGACAGTCTGGGCGGAGCCATTGACAGCCTAAATGTTGGCTCAATGGGCAGAACTGATCCCACTGGCCAAGGCACTGACCATGGAGGAAGGTAAACGAATAAACATCTACACCGACAGCAGGTACGCCTTTGCCACCGCTCACATTCACGGAGCCCTTTACAGAGAGAGAGAGAGCTTCTGACAGCAGAGACAAAGACTGTTAAAAACAAAACGGAGATTCTTGAACTCCTGAGGACCCTCTGGCTGCCCAAGGCCCTAGCCATCATCCACTGTCCGGGGCACCAAAAGGCAGACACACCAGTAGCCAGGGGAAACCGGCTAGCCGATTTAAAAGCAAAGGAGGTGTCCCTTTTGGTGACCCAGGTCTTAGCAACCACGCTACCTGATCCGAGGGAACGGAACCTGCCGGACACCCCCAACTATAGTGATGCTGACTTACACTGGATCAAACGCTTGCCTATGACCCAGTGATTGTGTGGCTGGTGGAGGGCCACAGACTCCAGCATCATCTTGCCAGAGGAACTGGGACGGCGAGTCCTATCCAAAACACATCGGAGTACTCACACGGGAACAAGGAAGATGGAAGACCTCATACGACATGCAAAGATCACTATTAAAGACTCTAGAGCAAAGATCGAGCAGATCGTGGCAAGCTGCCACTCATGCCAGTTAACTAATGCCACCGCCCATGGATCTAACCCAGGCACCTGGCTCCGGGGGGACCACCCAGGAGCCTACTGGGAAGTGGACTTCACTGAGGTAAAACCTGGAAAATATGGATACAGGTATTTATTAGTGTTTGTAGATACTTTTTCAGGATGCACAGAGGCATTTCCCACCAAACCTGAAACGGCACAGACCGTGACCAAGAAACTGCTGGAAGACATCTTACCAAGGTATGGTTTTCCTGTTAAGATTGGGTCAGACAAGGGCCCAGGATTCTTCTCTAAGGTAACACAGGGAGTGGCCCTAGTACTTGGGGCAGATTGGAAATTAGATTGTGCATATAGGCCCCAGAGCTCAGGACAGGTAGACAGGATGAACAGAACATTAAAGGAGACCTTAACTAAATTAGCCCTGGAGACTGGCGGGGACTGGGTGACTCTCCTCCCCTTCGCCCTATATAGGGTGAGGAACTCCCCATATAAGATGGGACTGACTCCCTACGAGATCATGTTCGGTCTTCCTCCACCTGTTATCCCCATTTTAAAACTTGAGGTGCTTGCTGAATTTGATGATCACCAACTTCTTTTCTCCCTCCAAATGTCATGAACCCATGAGCAGGTGTGGCCTAAGCTGAGGGCCCTCTATGAGATTGGGCCACCCCCGGATCCCCATCGATATCGGCCAGGTGACTGGGTGTACATGTGTACGTGTGGAGATATCAACACCGGACACTTCAACCTCGCTGCAAGGGACCTACACCCTGATCCTGACCACTCCTAATGCTCTCAAGGTCGACGGGATTACTCCCTGGTCCACTACACCCACGTCCAGCCAGCTGACCCACATACCGTTCTCAAGAACTTTGTTCCAGAATGGAAAAGCCAACCGGACAAGGACAATCCCCTAAAGCTAAGAGTGCACCGTTCTCACTAATTTCGCACCTGCAAGACTCCTTAGTCTGAGGTTGTCCTTCAAAATAGAAAGGGATTAGACTTAGTCTTCTTACAACAAAGGGTGTGTGTGTGGTGTGTGTGTGGGGGGGTTATATGCTGCCTTAAACGTAGAATGCTGCTTCTTCGTTGGAATATAAATGGCAGCGAGAACAGCAACAAGGTTGGTTAAAATCCTGGTTTAATCATTCCACCTGGCTCACTCTAAGAGCAACCTGGACCCTTGATTGGATCCTGCATAGGATCCTCTGAAAATGGGGGGAATGCGTGACCAAGGAAATTTAACAAAAATCCCCTACCCCTGGACAAGCAGAGCAGGACTGATTCCATTTTGTGCTACACCTGCCACCTCCTGTATGACCCCCACATAACCTGCTTTTTGCTTAAGGCGCTGCCCCACCCTAGTCCAGCCGCTGGGCACACCCTATTCGGAAATAGGCTCAGAACAATGTAACCCTGCTTTGTGCCCGCCAAAACTGCGCGGCAATTCTGACCAAAGTAATAGGCCAGCTAAAATGGATACTATAGGGTAAGATGTAATTCAATCGGCCACCTGCGTGTGGACCGACATGACTGTGCACCTTTCTGTGTATCCCATGGGCCACTGGCCCCTATAAAGCTGCTACGTCGCCTCTTAGTCTCGGGGTCCAAGTCCCTGCTCCGCAGTGTCGGGTATATTTGGACCCATGCTGGAGCTTGTAAATAAACCCTCGTGTGTTTGCATCGGTGTCGGCTCCTTGGTTGTTTCTCGTATTTGCAATCTTGGGCACAAGACCAGGGCCTGCTGCCCTGACCTCCCTTCCAGGGCCACACTGACCGCCCCACAGGCCCTCTGTGCCCGAGGCACACAGGCACGGGGATGCGGGGAGGGGAGGAAGTGCCCCGGAACCCGGCCAGCCCAGGCTTCCAGGACAGAGGGAGCACAGACCTCCTAGGTCGCTTTGCACAGACCCTGGTGACCTGAGGCTCCCTGACTGTCACTCTGTCCCAGCCCCTCCTGGCCCGCGGGGCATAGGCTGAGTCCCAGTAAAGTCCGTGGCGTCCTGACCCTGGTGTCTGGCCGCCCTTGGTAGGCACGTGGGGACATCAGCTGTGTGTGTGCCTGGCGGCGCCCCTGCAGGGGCTGGTTGGGGCCTGGGTGGTGCCCCCTCCTCCTCTCTGGGGGTCACTCCACGCCCTGTGCACAGAGTTCCTGGAGACACAGAAATGGGCTGGCTGTGCATTTTCGCACCACACCACTTTCTTGACTTGCTACAGCAAACGGGCTCAGAGCCGAGGGTGCGCAACTTCCCCTGGGGAGGGAGACCTTTCTGTCCTTTAGGTGAGGGCAAGAATCACACGGGGTGGGGGGGCGGGGGCTGGAGTCCCCCACCTGGGAGCATGTGTGGACTCCGTGTGGGGGCGTGTGTCCTGAGGTTTCAGCCTGAGAGACGGTTCTGAGGACAGCAGAGCTGACCTGGACCTGCAGCTCATGGGCTCCTGCGCTGGGTCCCCGCAGGGCAGCTGGACCCCGGCCTCGGGCCCCCTGGGGCCCCAGCACCTGGAGGAGCCTGCCTCCTGCTGTGGGTGTTGGTGGGGCCCACCAGCCTACCCCTGTTCTCCCCACCCTGGGGGGTCCCGGGATCCCCAGGGCTGCCCTAGGTCAGCGACCCGGATCTGTGGGACACGCCCAGGGCCCAGGAGGACACATCCAGCTGTGGGATGGCTTGTTCAGCCCAGAGCCAGAATCCAGGCCCGGCCAGGGCCATGGGGGGCTGGATCCCATTAGTCTTTGTGTTGGGCCTGGGGAGGGATCAAATCACCCCAGCCCCCACAGAGCCCAGGGCCAGGCCAGCCCAGGTCCCTCTGGGTTAGGGGCTGGTGTCCTGTGCAGGATGTGCCGCCCTCCAGGACGGACAGTGGGAGGAGGCAGGGCACAGTGCATCCTGTGTTCTACCCACCTGCACCTACACTGTCGGGGGCTCCCGGCATTCCCTCTTCCCTACAACCCCTGGGTACTCTATGGGACACCAGGGCTCTGATGGGAGTAGGCTGTCCAGAGAACCCCGGGGAGGCTGAGCATGTCCCACAGGGGGCAGCTGCACTGGGTCCTTGCTGGGGGCCGATGGTGTTGGGGCAGAGGTATGATGGTGGTGGAGTGTGGGGGATGGTGTAGGGGGGATGTTGTGGGGGTATAGTGTGGGTGGGGATTGTGTGGGGGTGTGAGGGGGATGGTGTAGGGGGGATGGTATGGGGACGATGCCATGGGGGATGATGATGTAGGGGGATGGTGTGGGGGTGGGGAATGAGCAGGATGGCTCAGGGTGCCTGCAGACACAGGGCATCCTCTTTCTCTAAGATGCACACGGAGACGTCTACAGATAATGGCGACCCCAGTCTGGGGTTTGCTGTGACACCTGCCCCAGGGGCCCCGTATGGTCAGTGCAGGGCCCTGGCTATACCGGGGGCATTATCTGGGGATCATCATACTATGTATGTTTACAAATTGCAAATTGTCTCAAATGAAATGCATAGACTTTAGAAATATATAAAGCATCGAGGGTGGGTGTCACCCTGACCCGTCCGGCCCTCATCGGATCGACCTGTGTCCTGTTCCAGCCACGGCCATGCCGCCTGGCCCCCAGGTCCCCTTACTGCCCCCCACGGCCCCCACCCCAGCCCCTTGCCTTTCAGGCGGCTGTCCCTCAACCCTTTGGAGTTCAGCTCACATGGCAACCCCTGGAGGCCCCATCCTAGTGGCCTCCTCATCCCCGAACTCCGGGTGTGGGGGCACGGGGGTCATCTCCAGCACCTTACCATGTGGTGGTGTGTTGTTGGCTGCTGTTGCTACCCCCGGCCTCAGAAGCCCCGTGTTTCCTACCCAGAAGCCCCCGGGCCTCCCCTGGGGCCCCGAACCACCCCCCCCCCCGCCCCAGGAGCCTCACGCGACCCCGTAGCGGTCCCAAAACGTGGTGTGGCTGCCGAACATCCTGTTGACGTCCAGGCCTATCTGCGTGATGTCCCTAGAGGAGACCAGGGCCTCCTCCTTCATTTCCTGCGGGAAAACCGGGGAGGAGGAGCCGGCATCAGGGACACAGACCCCGACCTGTCACCAGCTGCCGTCCTGGGCAGGGAGCCCTGGGGCCACCATGGGAGTGTGTTGCCAAAACCTCCTTCCTTCCCCTGGGAGGCCGGGGATGGCGGCAGTGCGCACCATGCCCATGGGACCTCTGTGAGGGCCTGTGCCCAGCTGTTGTGGGCGGGGAGGTGACTGAGGGTCAGCCTGGGTGGGAGGGGACAGGGGGTCAGCCCAGGTGGGGAGGGGACATGGGGGTGTTGTGCTCAAGATTGTGAATCCGAGAAACCACTAAGGAGCCAACACCGATTCAAACACAGGAGGGTTGATTTACCAACTCGAGCTTGCGTCCAAGTATACCCGACAGGGCGGAGCAGGGACTTAGACCCTGAGGTGGGTTTTAGCTTAGTTTTGTTATATTGTTGTTTTGGTTTTTTTTTTAGCTTAGTTTTAAGGGCTGGTCTCAGGGATCTCCAGAAGGGCTGGAGCAATTCCTCAAGTTCTGTTTACATTTTGATATGGGGCCTTGGAGGGCATTGAGCTCTGTTCTTATTCTAATAGGGGCTTCCTGCCCTTGGCTTGGGCTCAGTTTTTATTGTAATGTGGGGCTTTCTAGGACATTAAGCTGTAAACTTTTGTTTTTTTTCCTGTAACTGAAGTAATGTAAATTTCAGCTCTTATTCACAGGGACCTGGGATGGCTGGACATGTGCTAACGCTGAACATAAAGTGGAATGGCCTTAATTTTCTTGGCCTCCACATGTCCCATCCTATCTAGCTCCTTCCCCCTTCCCCAGAGCTCCTAAGAGAGCAATTGCAAATGACCTCTGGTGCTAGCATGTGTTGGGGGACAGGCCCAGGGATTTGGGATCAAGAAGACCTGGAGCGCGGTCATCCTGGGTGGCTGTGCAGTGGGATTCGATGCTGCAGACTCTTATTCCCTAAGGCTATCTTGAAAACTGACTTTGTACATAGAAAACCTCTCCTTTGTCTTTAAAAGATGAAGAGCCAGTCAAAGCATTTTTTTCTCTGCCCATCTGATTGCTCAGATTCCAATGTGAGACGTATTTCCTGTTAATAAGGATAATTTACTATCCGTAGTACTCTGGTTAAAATATTCTGACACAAGTAGTTCAGAGGGATGAGGGTTTCTCATCTCTTTCTTCACAGTTCAGTCACTCATCAGGAAATGCATCTTTATGGATTTGGAACGAACTGAGAGACATTATTACCAATGGTCCTATTACTATGTGAAGGATTCTTCCCTGAGATTCTTCCCCTGTTTTAACTGACACTGAAACACTGCGAACTCTTTGGAAGATAAATGTCCAGGAAATAAATGTTATACATTGCTAATTTTAAATGCACTTGCAATATGGTGTCTAATATAAAAGAAGTATTTTTATCTGATATTTGCTATTTATTATCCTTTCCTGCTTTTCAGGTTGAGGAGGCATTATACGTGCTCATAAGTGTTTTTCTTTCCTTCTGATATAAAATTCTTACTTTGTTCCCATTGAAGGAACTCTTTAAGAATAAGGCAAAAATTAATTAAACTATTTTAAAATGTCTTCACACTTGGAGCCTGATTCATTTATGTCAATTTTCAAAATAAATCTTATTGATTAGAAAAAAAAACAAAGATTTATAGGGAAATTGAGAAGATAGTACAGAGAATTCTCATGCACTCGCACTCAATTTCTCCAATTGTCAATATCTTATATTAGTACGGTACAAAAATTAGCAAATGAATCAATATTAAAATATTCGCATTAACCAAAGACCGTACTTTATTCAGATTTCCTTTTTTTTTTTTTGCTAAGTTACCATCCCTCATATCACATTCCATTTGTCCTCCTGTTTTCTTAGGCTCCTCTGGATTTTGACAGTTTTTCAGCCTTTTCTTCTTGTTGTTGAACTGGAACACTTTGAGAAGTAGAGTATTTTGTAAAATTTCCCTTATTTGGGACATGTCTGTTGTTTATCTCATGATTGAACTGTGATTGTGATTGTGGATCATATACAGAGATATACTGCCATTTTTATTATATCATATAAAGGATAGATACTATCAACATGATTTATCAGTCTTGGGAGGCAGATGTCTGCTACCCACTCCTACATGGGAGTTAGAACCTAGCTACACTCTAATTGAAGAAGGCCGTTGGAAATCGCTGTATTCAACTCAGATACACAGGAGTATAGGCCTGACGCTTCCACATGCTTTTCTCACAACCTCTACCAGCACCTACCATCAGGATGTTAGCAGCTAAGTCTACAGGCAGGCAGGATGCGGGTGGGTCCTGCCCTGAGCTCAGCTCTCAAAAGGAAGCATGCCTCGAAGCCAGCTTTCTACTAGCTGCGTTTTTATGGCCATGAGAACGTAGCAGCATTGTAAGTCAGGAGGTTCCATGTACACCGCTCTACTGCACCTGGAGACACAAACATTGAAGCCTGCAGCTAGGCCCTTGTGTCCTATGAGCTTCTGACAAACTTGTCTAGAGAGGAGGTTCGAAATTCCATCTGAAGGCTGTGTGGAACTGAAGGGACTGGGGGTGAGCTCAAGTCTCAGAAGCAAGTACCCATTGGACACTGCGTTCAACTAGCTTCTCATGTAAGGAACTTAGTATGTAGCACCAAACTAAGAGAGCAGTTCCTCAAATATCTCTGGATTGGGATATGAGACACTAGTCGTGTGGGCCGGCACCTTCCACTAACCTCTCACAACCCTTCTGTCACGCATCGAGGCTAGACCTGATAGGAGCGAAGTGTATCTGCAGTCAGCATGTGGGAGGTACAGGACATAAGTTCAACTCTCAGAAGTGTGTATGCTTTGCAGGCAGATGTCTGCTAGACACTTATTCATGGGAGCTAGAACCCGAGCTACACTCTAATTGAACAAGGACGTTGGCAATCGCTGTATTGAACTGAGATACATGAGAGTACAAGCCTGTCACTTCCACATGCTTTTCACACAATCTCTGTCAGCACCTAACATAAGGATGCCTGGACCTATGTCTACAGGCAGTCAGGATGCGGGAGGGTCCTGCCCTGACCTCAGCTCTCACAACGAAGCATGTCTAGAAGCCAGGTTTCAACTAGCTGCGTTCTTATGGCAGTGAGAATGTAGCAGTATTCTGAGTCAGGAGGTTCCAAGATTACCACTCTACTGCACCTGGGGACATCTTCCAGGTCGGCATTGTTCCACTTGCGTCTCAGAATCCTCTGACAAACGGCTCTGGTGAAGACGTTCGAAACTCACTCTGCAGGCAGTGTACAACTGTGAGGGACTGAGTGTGAGCTCAACTCTCAGAAGTAAGTTGCTTTTGGACAAGGCGTTCAGCTAGCTTCTCACCTATGGAACTTAGTATGTAGCACCAGTCTAAGACAGGAATTACTAGGAAATCCCTGGATTGAGCTTGGAGGCACTACTCTTCTGTGCCGGGACATTCCACTTACCTCTCACAACACTTCAGTCACGCATCAAGCCTAGGATTTTTAGAAGTGACGTGTACCTGCAGGCAGGATGTGGGAGGTACAGGCCATAAGCTCAAGTCTCAGAAGTGTGTATGCATGGGAGGCAGATGTCTGTTACCCACTCGTACATGGTAGTTAAAACTTACCTACACTCTGAAGAAGGCCATTGAAAATCACTGTATTCAACTCAGATACACGTGAGTTCAGGCCCGACGCTTCCACATGCTTTTCTCCCAACCTCTCCCAGCACCTAACATAAGGATGCTAGGACCTATGTCTACAGGCAGTCAGGATGCGGGAGGGTCCTGTCCTGACCTCAGCTCTCACAAGGAAGCATGCCTCGAAGCCAGCTTTCCACTAGCTGCGTTGTTATGGCCGTGAGAACGTAGCAGCAATGTAAGTCAGGATGTTCCGTCAATACCGCTCTACCGCACCTGGAGACTCAACCATTGAAGCCTGCAGCTTGCCCTTGTGTCCCATGAGCTTCTGACAAACCTGTCTAGTGAGGATGTTCGTAACTCCATGTGCAGGCAGTGTGGAACTGGGAAGGACCGCGTGTCAGCTCACCTAGCAGAAGGAAGTTCCCCAGAGTGACAGCTTTCAACTAGGTACTCAGGTTTGGAAGTTAGTATGTAGCTCCCTTCTGAGGGAGGAATTCCTCCGAAGTCGCTGGATTGAGCTAAGAGACACTTGCCTCTCACAAAACTTGCGTCCCGTATCGAACGAAATCCTTGGAAGCGAAGCGTACAGGCGTTCAGCATGTGGGAGGTACAAGCCATAAGCTCAATCCAAAGGAGTGTGCATGCCTTGGAGGCAGCTGTCCCCTAGCACGAAATTGACAAGGCAGACAGTTGGTTCTCACTTCGCTACTGTCCTGCATACAACGAAATGCTGTGGAAGTAGACCGTACAGGCAGTCAGGATGGGGGAGGTACAGGCCATAAGCTCAACTCTCAGAAATGTGTATGCCTTGCAGGCAGATGTCTGCTTGCCATTCGTTCATGGGAGTTAAAACGTAGCATGACTCTAATTGAACAAGGCTGTTGGAAATCCCTGTATTGAACTCAGATACACATGAGTACAGGCCTGACACTTCCACATGCTTTTCACGCAACCTCTTCCAGCACCTCACTTAAGGATGATAGGAGCTATGTCTACAGGCAGTCAGGATGCAGGAGGGTCCTGCCCTGAGCTCAGCTCTCACAAGAAAGCATCCCTAGAAGCCAGGTTTCAACTAGCTGCGTTTTTATGACTGTGGTGTCCTTCTAACCTAATCTATACTTGGTCACTCCAGTCCCCAACTGGGCCTCAGCTGGACCTGGTGCCTCTGGTACTTAGTTTGGCCTCACCTGGACCTGGTGACTGTGTCCCCACCTGGGCCTCACCCAGACCAGGTGACTGAGTTCCACCTGGGTCTTACCTGGACCTGGTGAATCTGGTCCCCTCCTGGGTATCACCAGGACCTGGTGACTCTGGTCCTCACGTGCGCCCCACCTGGACCTGGTGACTCTTGTACCCACCTGGGCATCATCGGGATATGTTTAGTCTGTTTCCCAAGTGAGACTCTGGAACATTTAACTTTGGTCCTCACCTGGGCCTCACCTGGACCTGGTGACTCTGTTTCCCACATGAACCTCACCTGGACCTGGTGTCTCTGCTGTTCTTCTAGCCTCACCTGTACCTGGTGACTCCAGTCCCACTCCCCCCGGGCCTCACCTGGATTTGGTGACTCTGGTCCTCAGCTTGGTTTCATCTGGACCTGGTGACTGTGGTCCCCACCTTGGCCTCACCCAGACCTGCTGACTCTGGTTCCCACCTGCGCCTCACCTGTACCTGGTGATCTGGTTCTCACATGGACCACACCTAGACCTGGTGACTGTGCTGTCCTTCTAGACTCACCTTTAACTGGTAACTCTGGTCTCCACCTGGGCCTCACCTGGACCTGGTGAATCTGGTCCCCACTTGGTCCTCAAGAGGACCTGGTGACTCTGGTCCTGAGGTGGATATCATTGGGACATGGTTATTGTGTTCCCCACCTGGGACTCACCTCGACCTGGTAACTCTGGTCCTTACCTGGGCCTCACCTGGACCTGGTGATTCTGGTCGGCACCTGAGACTACCCTGGATCTGGTGACTGTGGTCCCCACCTGGGCCTCACTTGGACCTGGTGACTCTGATCCCCATCTGGGCCTCACCTGGCTCTGTTGACCATGGTCCTCAACTGGGCATAATTGGGACCCGGTGACTGTGTTCCACAACTGGACCTCACCTGGACCAGGTGACTCTGGTTCCCCTCTGGGTCTCACGCTGACCTGGTGACTGTGAACCCCACTTTGGCCTGACTTGGACCTGCTGACTCTGGTTGCCACCTGCGCCTCACCTCGAACTGTTGACTCTGGTTCTTTCAAGGGCCTCCCCTGTACCTGGTGCTTCTGGTCCCCACCTGGGCCTCACTGGGACCTGCTGAGTGTGGTTGCCACCTGCACCTCACCTGGACCTGGTGACTTAGGTCCCCATGTGGACCTCACTTGGACCTGGTGATTCTGGTCCTTGCCTGGTCCTCACCCGGACCTGGTGACTCTGTCCGGGTGTTGGGCTCCATTTCAGTGAGACGTTTCCGAAGCTCACAGGCCTCAGCTGGAGCCCGGAAGGAGGCAGGTGCGGCCCTAGGGACGGGGAGGCCGCCTCCTGCATGGCCTCCTGCAGTGCGTAAGTGTCCCGCAGATGGCGCCCGACTCCAGGCCCCGCCCAAGGAGCGTGCATGCGCAGTAAGCCTCCTCCGCCTGCACTAACAGGAACCCGCCTGTGCTTGTGAGGCCTGAGGAGGACGTGGGGTCGCGTCCACGCTGATGAGCCCCAGCCTCCTCAGGACCCGCGGTGAGGCTTCAGTAGGACATTGGGCCGTGTTCACGCTGTCAGGAGTCCCGGTCTCCTCAGGACCCGCGGTGAGGCTTCAGGAAGCTGTGGGCCCGCATCCACGTGACAGGAGCCCCTGGGCCTCCTCAGGACCCGCGGGGAGGCTTCAGGAAGATGTGGCGCCGCGTTCACTCTGGCAGGAGCTCCCGGGCTCCTCAGGACCCAAGTTGAGGCTTCTGGAAGATGGGGGCCACATCCATGTTGACAGGAGCCCCGGCCTCCTCAGAACCCACGGTGAGGCTTCGGGAGGATGTGGGGCCACGTCCACACTGACAGGACGCTGACCTCCTCAGGACCCCCGGTGTAGACTTCGGGAAATATGGGGATGTGTCCATGCCGACAGAAGACCCCAGCCTTGTCAGGGCCCGTGGTGAGGCCTAAGAAAGATGTGGGGACCGCATCCACACTGACAGGTCTCCGGCCTCCTCAGGACCCCCTCTGAAGTTTTGGGAAGCTTTGGGGCCACGTCCATGCTGACAGGAGCCCCCAACCTCCTCAGGTCTTATGGTGAGGCTTGAGGAAAATGTGGGGCCACATCAACACTGACAGGACCCCCGTTCTCCTCAGGACATGCACTTGGCTTCGGGACATATGGGGCTGCGTCTATGCTGCCAGGAGCCCACAGCCTCCTCAGGACCCGCAGTGAGTTTTCGGGGGGACGTGGGGCCATGTCCAGGGTGACAGGAGCCCCCGGCCTCCTGAGGACCTGCTGTGAGGCTTCCAGAGGATGTGAGGCATAGTCCACAGTGACAGGAGTCCCGTCGTCCTCAGGACCCGCTGACTATGACTCAGGAACACTTGGGGCCGCGTCCGCACTCACAGGAGCCCGGCTTCCTCAGGACATCCTGGAGGACTCTGGAGGCGCCGTTGGGGGCCACGTCCACATCAGAAGGGACTACTCAGAACCACAGGGTAAGTGAATGGGTAGAATGAATGGTAGGGTCAGGGGAAGGGAGGCAGTTAGTGGTTAGGGTTAAGTTAGATGTTAGGGGTTAGTGATTAGGCTTATGGTTACAGATTAGAGGTTAGGGTGAGGGATAAGGGTAAGGGTCAGTGGTTAGGAGTTAGGATGGGGGTTAGGGATTAGGGAAAGGGGTTAGGGTTAGGACAGGATTTAGAGTTAGGGTTAGGGTTTAGGCTTTAGGGATTAGGGCAGGAGGTTAGGAGTTGGGGTTAGGGTTATGGTTAGAGTTAGGGTTGGGCTTAGGTTTGCAGTTAGGGTTAGGGGTAGAAGCAGGCTCCCCAAAGGGAGGGCAATGTGGGACTCGATCCTGGGATCCCAGGATCACACCCTGAGCCGAAGACAGATGCTCAACCACTGAGCCACCAGGTGTCCCCCAGGGTTTGGTTTCAAATCTAGTTTGTCTGATATAAGTACGGGTCCTCCAGCTTTCTTTTGCTGTCCATTAGCGTGATAGATGATTTTCCATCCCCTGGCTTTCAATCTGCTGGTGTCTATAGGTCTAAGGTGAGCATCTTGTAGGCAGCATACAGATGGATCTTGTTTTTTTAATAAAGATTTTATTTAAGAGAGAGAGAGGCAGAAAATTAGGCAGAGAGAGAAGCAGGCTCCCCACCAGGATCCCAATATTGGACTCAATCCCAGACTCCAGGATCACACCCTGAGTCAAAGGCAGAGGCTCAACCCCTGAGCCACCCAGGCATCCCGGATCATGTTTTTTAAGCCACTCTGATACCCTATATCTTTTGATTGGAGCATTTAGTCTATCAACATTCAGAGTGATTATTGAAAGATATGAACTTAGTGCCTTTGTGTTACCTGTAGAGTTGGTGTTGCTGGTGATGTTCTCTGGTCCTTTCTAGTTTTTTGCTTTTCATCTCTTTTTTTCCCCCACTAGAAGAGTCCCTCTTAAAATTCCTTACTGGACTGGTTTAGTGGTCATGAACTCCTTTATTTTTTGCCTGTCTGAGAAACTCTTTATCTCTCCTTCTATGCTGAATGACAGCCTTGCTGAAGAAAGAATTCTTACAAATTGAACTCCAATTTAAAAAAAATTAAAAACATAAAATAAATTTTTGCTATTATGATTGAGGAAAATGGCATTTTATGTTCAGAAATTTTTAATTTCTTCCTAGGGAGATTAAATAAATTTTGATGATTATTCTTAAAAAAAAACAAAAGAAAGGATTCTTGGCTGCATACTTTTCCCATTCAGCATATTGAATATTTCCTTCCACTTCCTTCTGGCTTGCCAAGTTTGTGGACAGATCTGCTGCAAACTGATTCATCTTCCCTTGTAGGTTAAGGACTACCTCCCCCAAGCCCCACCTCCACTGCTTTCAGGATTCTTTTCTTGTCTGTGTATTTTGTGACTTTGACTCTGAGGTGCCTGGGTGATGGTCAGCTTCTGTTGAATTTATTGGGAGTTCACTGTCTCTCGATTTCAGTGTCTGTGTCCTTCCTCAGGTTATAGAAGTTTACATAATTCATTCAAATAAAACTTCTACCCCCTTTTCTCTCTCTTCATCTTCTGAGTCTCCTATGATATGAATGTTATTGTTTTAATAAGTGGCTGAGTTCCCTCAGTCGGCCTCTGTGGTGCATAACCTTTCTTGTTTTTAAGGCTTCCACTTGGGACTGCATCTCAGTTATAGCATTTTTAACGTTGGCCTGACTAGATTTTAGTTCTTTTAGTTCTACAGTAAGGGATTCTCTAGTTTTCTTCTATGCTCTTTTTCCAGCCCAGCTGCTATCTTTCTTTTTTTTTTTTTTAATTTTTATTTATTTATGATAGTCACAGAGAGAGAGAGAGAGAGGCAGAGACATAGGCAGAGGGAGAAGCAGGCTCCATGCACCGGAAGCCCGATGTGGGATTCGATCCCGGGTCTCCAGGATCGTGCCCTAGGCCAAGGGCAGGCGCCAAACAGCTGCGCCACCCAGGGATCCCTAGCTGCTATCTTTCTAATCATTGTTTTAAACTGTAGTTAGACATCATATATGTGTATTGATGAACTTCCTGGCTGTGAGTACTACCTCATGTTATTTTATGGAGGTGAATTTCTCCATCTCATTATTTTTTCCAGAAAAGAAAGAAGGAAGAAAAAGAAAAAACAAGAAAAACAATAACAACTGCCCTCCCCCAAAAAACACCAGATTATTTTGGCCTGGTTGTTAAAAGATTCTAAATCCCAAAATAAGAAACACAATTAAAGTACCATGAAAGTAAAAATAAGAAATATATAAGGTACATAAATAAAAATTAAAATAAAGCAATTAATAAAAAAGAATCAAAGTAAATAAATGAAAATAAAGCACAAAGTACAAAGGAAGCTAAACCTTACTTTCCAGGCAGAGCTGAAGCTCTGCAGCCTCTGTGGTCCGACAACTTGGTGGCAGCGAGTGGTCTGTGCGGGGTCTGGGGATGGGCCTTGGCGCTGATTCTCAGGTGCACATCTGTGGGCTCAGAGGCGGGGTGGGCGTCAGCGCCTCTGACCTCCAGCGGGTGGCGCTGTGCTGCTCCCTGAGACTCGGCGCTGATGGGCGGGATGCAAGTGGGGACACTGGGTCCTCTGGCTCTGGGGCTGAGCATCCCGCCCCCCCAGTCTGCAGGGGCCTCCACAGAAGAGCCCCCAAGCCCCCGGGTCTCTGCCGCTTCTCTCAGAACCCTGCGTTCACTCTGCCTGCGTCCGAGCTTCTTTTGGTTTTTTTTTTTTTTTTTTTTTTTTTTTTAAATTTTTTATTTATTTATGATAGTCACAGAGAGAGAAAGGGAGAGAGGCAGAGACATAGGCAGAGGGAGAGGCAGGCTCCATGCACCGGGAGCCTGATGTGGGATTCGATCCCGGGTCTCCAGGATCGCGCCCTGGGCCAAAGGCAGGCGCCAAACCGCTGTGCCACCCAGGGATCCCATGGTTTTGTTTTTTTTATCTCAGACTGTTGTGCCCAAGATTGCGAATCCGAGAAACCACTGAGAAGCCGACACCGATGCAAACGCACCAGGGTTTATTTACAAGCTCAAGCTTGCGTCCAAGTACACCCGACACAACGGAGCAGGGACTTGGACCCCGAAGTGGGTTTTAGCTGAGTTTTAAGGGCTGGTCTCAGGGACCTCCAGAAGGGCTGGAGCAATTCCTCAAGTTCTGTTTACATTTTGATATGGGGCCTTCAAGGGCATTGAGCTCTGTTCTCATTCTAATAGGGGCTTCCTGCCCTAGGCCTGGGCTCAGTTCTTATGCTAATGTGGGGCTTTCAAAGACATTAAGCTGTAAACTTTTGTTTTTTTGCTGTAACTGAAGTAATGGAAATTTCAGCTCTTCTTTGCAGGGGCGTGGGATGGCTGGACGTGTGCTAACACTGGACTTAAAGTGGAATGGCCTTAATTTTCTCGGCCTCCACGCATCCCGTCTTCCTATCTAGCTCCTTCCCCCTTCCCTGGAGCTCCTAAGAGAGCAATTGCAAATGACCTCTGGTGGCAGCCTGTGTTGGGGGACAGGCCCAGGGATTTGGAATCAGGAAGACCTGGAGCTCAGGCATCCAGGCTGTGCAGCCAGATTCGATGCTGCAGACTCTTATTCCCTAAGGCTATCTTGACAACTGACTTCGTACATAGAAAAGCTCTCCTTTGTCTTTAAAAGATGAAAAGCAAGTCAAAGCAGTTTTTCTCTGCCCATCTGATTGCTCAGATTCCAAACTGAGACATATTTCCTGTTAATAAGGATAATTTACTATCCATAGTATATGGTTAAAATATTCTGACACGAGTAATTCAGAGGGATGAGGGTTTCTCATCTCTTTCTTCACAGCTCAGTCACTCATCAGGAAATGCATCTTTATGGATTTGGAAAGAACCAAGAGACATTATTACCAATGGTCATATTATTAGATTAAGGATTCTTCCCTGAGATCCCAAGAAGGCAATTTTTCCTCGGGCTTGAGGAGGCCTCTTGGAGTGAGGTTAAAATCAGAAATTGTGAGTTTGGGTTTCAGATAATGAACTGGTTAGCTACATAAACACGGACAGGCACTTAGGTTCTTTTTGAATTTCAATTCCCTTAAAAGCTATAGAATAATTTCTAAACACCTCATTAGACTGTTGTAGGATTTCTTTATTGCTAATATAGGTTAACATTCATATGGCACATATTATGTGCCAAGAATTGTGTCATGTTTCACATAAAAGAACTCATGAGATCCTCCAACAACCCTATGGGCAGATACTGTTATCTTGATGGGCCAACTAAAGGATTCGAACTCAGGAAGCCTGGCTCCAGGCCGTTATGGCCACCAGAAAATATTTATTAAGTACTTACTAACGTCCTAGGTATTGTACAAATAAAGTCCAACTCTTTACTCATTAGAGCTCTATGGCACAGGCATTATTACTGTCACAGTTTTGCAGAGAAAGAAGTAGGTTCAGAGCCTAAGCTCAAGGGACTTGTCCAGAGCCCTACAATTCAGAGGCAGAAACCTTCCTTTTCCTCATAATATTCTCCTTCCACCACTTACCTTCTCCTTTCTCTAAGTCTTAATATAAATGTTGCTTCTTCTGGTCATCTTCTCTGAGGCCCCAGTTAGACTAAGCCTTCTTATATATGTACTTGTAGTAAGCTGTATATTTACCTTTATATTGGCTACTATAATCTTGTTTAGTTGTCTTTCTGTCACTTTTTGGTTAGTATCCGTCTCTCCCACCAGCATGGCCTGGAGGGAGCTAGGGACTGCATCTATGTCTGGTTAACTTGGTATTCCTAGCACCTTGCACATAGTAGCTATGCACCAAATACTTAATAAATTAATGGATCCCTAACCTTCTTGAGTTGATGTTGATAAACATTAGAACATGAAATGGACAAAGATAAGAATGAAATTGCTGAATGAAATGATAAAAAGCAATTTTATCCATTCACTCATTCAGTATTTTATCAGGTGCCTACTGTGTGCCATATCTGAGCGAAGGAAAACGATACGTGATTCCATTAGGGTATTATAATAGCAACTTAAAAATTGGCCTTCTAAGGCATTTGCTATAGTTGAAAGCTCTAACTAAAAGGCTCAGTGATTAGGAAGGAACTCAATAAAATCAAAATAAAGTATTATCTGGGCAGTAATTTCCCAGTAAATTTGGTTTAATAAAAATTTCACATGAATCATTTCTTAACTGACACTGAAGCACTGTGAACTCTTTGGAAGACAAATGTCAAGAAAATAAATGTTATGCATTGCTAATTTTAAATGCACTTGCAATATGGTGTCTAATATAAAAGAAGTATTTTTATCTGATTTTTGCTATTTATTATCCTTTCCTGCTTTTCAGGTTGAGGAGGCATTATACGTGCTCATAAGTGTTTTTCTTTCCTTCTGATATAAAATTCTTACTTTGTTCTCATCTAAGGAACTCTTTAAGAATAAGGCAAAAATTAATTAAACTATTCTAAAAATGTTTTCACACTTGGAGCCTGATTCATTTAAGTCAATTTTCAAAATAAATCTTATTTATTAGAAAAAAAAACACAAAGATTTATAGGGAAATTGAGAAGATAGTACAGAGAATTCTCATGGACTCGCACTCAGTTTCTCCAATTATCAATATCTTATATTAGTATGGTACAAATATTCGCTAATGAATCAATATTAAAATATTCGCATTAACCAAAGACCATACTTTATTCAGATGTCCTTAGTTTTTGCTAAGTTACCATCCCTCACATCACATTACACTTGTCCTCATGTTTTCTTAGGCTCCTCTGGATTGTGACAGTTTTTCAGTCTTTCCTTATTGTTGTTGAACTGGAACACTTTGAGAAGTAGAGTATTTTGTAAAATTTCCCTCAGTTGGGACATGTCTGTTTATCTCATGATTGAACTGTGATTGTGAATCATATACAGAGTTATACTGCCATTTTTATTATATCATATAGGGGATAGATACTATCAACATGATTTATCAGTCTTGGGAGGCAGATGTCTGCTACCCACTCCTACATGGGAGTTAGAACCTAGCTGCACTCTAATTGAAGAAGGCCATTGGAAATCGCTGTATTCAACTCAGATACACGGGAGTATAGGCCTGACGCTTCCACATGCTTTTCTCACAACCTCTCCCAGCACCTACCATCAGGATGTTAGCAGCTAAGTCTACAGGCAGGCAGGATGCGGGTGGGTCCTGCCCTGAGCTCAGCTCTCAAAAGGAAGCATGCCTCGAAGCCAGCTTTCTACTAGCTGCGTTTTTATGGCCATGAGAACATAGCAGCATTGTAAGTCAGGAGGTTCCATGTACACCGCTCTACTGCACCTGGAGACACAAGCATTGAAGCCTGAGCTAGGCCCTTGTGTCCTATGAGCTTCTGACAAACTTGTCTAGTGAGGAGGTTCGAAATTCCATCTGAAGGCTGTGTGGAACTGTAGGGACTGGGGGTGAGCTCAAGTCTCAGAAGCAAGTACCCATTGGACACTGCGTTCAACTAGCTTCTCATGTAAGGAACTTAGTATGTAGCACCAAACTAAGAGAGCAGTTCCTCAAATATCTCTGGATTGGGATATGAGACACTAGTCGTGTGGGCCGGCACCTTCCACTAACCTCTCACAACCCTTCTGTCACACATCTAGGCTAGGCCTGATAGGAGCGAAGTGTATCTGCAGTCAGCATGTGGGAGGTACAGGGCATGAGTTCAACTCTCAGAAGTGTGTATGCTTTGCAAGCAGATGTCTGCTAGACACTTATTGATGGGAGCTAGAAGCCGAGCTACACTCTAATTGAACAAGGACGTTGGCAATCGCTGTATTGAACTGAGATACACGAGAGTACAAGCCTGTCACTTCCACATGCTTTTCACACAATCTCTGCCAGCACCTAACATAAGGATGCTAGGACCTATGTCTACAGGCAGTTATGATGCGGGAGGGTCATGCCCTGACCTCAGCTCTCACAACGAAGCATGTCTAGAAGCCAGGTTACAACTAGCTGCGTTCTTATGGCAGTGAGAACATAGCAGCATTCTGAGTCAGGAGGTTCCAAGAATACCACTCTACTGCACCTGGGGACACTTTCCAGGCCTGCATTATTCCACTTGCGTCTCACCAGCTTCTGACAAACGTCTCTGGTCAAGATGTTCGAAACTCATTCTGCAGGCAGTGTGGAACTGTGGGACTGGGTGTGAGCTGAACTCTCAGAAGTAAGTTGCCTTTGGACACGGGGTTCAGATAGCTTCTGATGTATGGAACTTAGTATGTAGCACCAGTCTAAGACAGGAATTACTAGGAAATCGCTGGATTGAGCTTGGAGGCACTAGTCTTGTGGGCCGGCACCTTCCACTTAACCTCTCACAACACTTCAGTCATACATCGAGCTTAGGCTTGTAAAGAGCGAAGTGTACCTGCAGGCAGGATGTGGGAGGTACAGGCCATAAGCCCAACTCTCATAAGTGTGTATGCCTGGGAGGCAGATGTCTGCTACCCACTCATACATGGGAGTTAGAACCTAGCTACAGGGATCCCTGGGTGGCGCAGTGGTTTAGCGCCTGCCTTTGGCCCAGGGTGGGATCCTGGAGACACGGGATCAAATCCCACATCGGGCTCCCAGTGCATGGAGCCTGCTTCTCCCTCTGCCTATGTCTCTGCCTCTCTGTCTCTCTCTCTGTGTGTGTGTATGTGTGTGTGTGTGTGACTATCATAAATTAATTAATTAAAAAAAAAAAACCTAGCTACACTCTGATTGAAGAAGGCCGTTGGACATCGCCGTATTCAACGCAGATACACGTGAGTACAGGCCTGTCGCTTCCACATGCTTTTCTCACAACCGCTCCCAGCACCTAACATTAGGATGTTAGCAGCTACATCTACAGGCAGGCAGGATGCGGGAGGGTCCTGTCTTGAGCTCAGGTCTCAAAAGGAAGCATGGCTCAAAGCTGTAGTTCAGGAGGTTCAATGAATACTGCTCTACTGCACCTGGAGACACAACCACTGAAGCCTTCGACTTGCCCCCTGCGTACCATGAGCTTCTGGCATACATCTCTAGTGAGGATGTTCGAAACTGTATCTGCAGTCAGTGTGGAACTGTGTGTGACTGCATGTGGTCTCACCTCTCAGAATCAAGTTCCCCTGGACACTGCATTCAACTAGCTTCTCTTGTATAGAAGTTAGTATGTAGTGCCAATGTATAGGAATTCCTCGGTAGTCGCTGGATTGAGCTTCAAGACACTTGTCCCCTGGCCTGCACCTTCCAATTGCCTCTCACACCACTTCTGTCATGCAACGAACCTAGGCCTGTTAGAAGTGCAGTGTACATGCAGTGTGGGACCCAGGAAATTTCTTTTTATTTATGATAGTCACACAGCAAGAGAGATATAGAGAGGCAGAGACATAGGCAGAGGGAGAAGCAGGCTCCATGCACCGGGAGCCCGACATGGGATCGATCCCGGGTCTCCAGGATCACGCCCCTGGCCAAAGGCAGGCGCTAAACCGCTGCGCCACCCACGGATCCCGGGACCCAGGAAATTTAACGAAAATCCCCTACTCCTGGGGATTAGCAGAGGAGGACAGATGCCATTTTGTGCTACACCTGTCACCCCCTGTATGACCCCTACATAAACTGCTTATTGCTTAAGGTGCTGCCCCACCCTAGTCAAGCTTTTGGGCACACGCTACTCAGAAATCGGCCCATAACAATGTAACCCTGCTTTGTGCCTGCCAAAACTGCGCGCCAATTCTGACCAAAGTAATAGGCCAGCTCAAATGGATACTATAGGGTAAGATGTAATTCAATCGGCCACCTGCGTGTGGACCGACATGTCTGAGCAACTTTCTGTGTATCCCATGGGTCACTGGCCCCTATAAAGCTGCTATGCCTCTTAGTCTCAGGGTCCAAGTCCCTGCTCCGCTGTGTCAGGTATACTTAGACCCACGCTCCAGCTTGTAAATAAACCCTCTTGTGTTTGCATCGGTGTCGGCTTCTCGGTGGTTTCTAGGATTCACAATCTTGGCCACAACATTTGGGGGCTCGTCCGGGATCTGAGAGACCTCCAGGACCTTATCCGGAGGATTTCACGCGTGGTGAGTGCACTCAACTTTTTCCACCTTTTGCATGTATATTCTCTGAGAGCTCCAACCTGTAGGAATTCCAATCTGTATTAGGTCAGCATTGGCTTAGGCGGACGCGCTGGTGGGCCATCAACCGGGGGTCTTGAGGAGACGTCCCTTGCCCCTGCCTGGAGGATGGAGGTCCTATCTGTAAGAAGGATGGAGGTCCACATCTGTATGGAAGACGGGGGTCCTCATCTGTAAGGAGGACGGGGGTCCTCATCTGTATGGAGGATGGGGTCCTCATCTGTAAGGAGGATGGGGGTCCTCATCCATAAGGAGGATGTGGTCCTCATCCGTAATGACGACAGGGGTCCTCATCCATAAGGAGGTCTGGGGGTCCTCATCCGTAAGGAGGATGGGGGTCCTCGTCTGTATGGAGGACGAGGGTCCTCATCTGTAAGGAGGGCTGGCTGCCAGCCCTTCGGATTACTTTCTGTCTTGTCTCCGCAGCCGCACTAGAACGTTTGTCTGTTACTGGGCTCTTCTTACCTCTTTGCACGCTGGTCTGTTACCTGTTTGTGTGCTGGTCTGTGTTACTGTGTTCTTGTTAACTGTGTGTTTGACTGTGTTACTTGTGAACTGTCGTAACTGTCTGTGCCTTGGTGTGGACAGGGGACATAATGAGGCAGATGCAAACCATACCCTTGTCTCTTATGCTCTCCCACTTCTCGGATGTTAGGGAAAGAGCTCTTATTGTGAGCATAGACATACAGAGAGAGAGATTCCAAATTTATTGCATATCAGAATGGCCAACCTTTGACGTGGGATGGCCCCGAGAAGGAAATTTTCACCTACCTATTATCTTACAGGTTAAGGCCGTGAACTTCAGGGACAAACCAGATGGCCACCCTGACCAGATGCCCAACATCCTGGCCTGTCAGGACATGATCAAGAATTCCCCTCCTTGGCTAAAACCCGTTTTTACTCCCCAAAGCACACAACTCGCCTGAAGGTAAGGAGAGACTCCGGGTCCACCGCCAGACTCTAATGGCAGGTCTCCAGGCTGCCGCGTGCAAGACTACCAATCTGGCCAAGGTCTATGATGTGAGACAGGGTAAGGATGAGAGTCCAGCAGCCTTCTTAGAGGGAGCAATAGAGGCTTTTAGGCAGTACACCCCTATGAACCCAGAAGCCCCAGAAACAAAGGCCGCAATTATCATGGCTTTTGTTAACCAGGCCGCTCTGAACATTAAAAAGAAATTGCAAAGAGTAGAGAGACTGGGAGAGAAGAGCTTGCAGGACTTAGTGATAATAGCAGAACGAGTCTATAATAGAAAAAGTCCGGAAGAACTGCATGTTATCACCCCACACGCTATTAAAGGGGTACTCAAAATGCTCATCTGACCCATTATCAGAGCCTACTGCTAAACCCCACCAGAATTTTATTTAAGCCACCGACAACCCTGAATCTGGCAACGCTACTCCCTAACCCAGACTGGGACCCCCCTCTGCATGACTGTCAAGAAATTTTGGCACAGGTGTACGGAATCAGAGCTGATCTCCAGGACCAGCCACTGCCGAACGCCAATGCCACCTGGTACACGGACGACAGCAGTTTTGTCCGAGAAGGAGTCCGATTTGCGGGGGCAGCCATACCATAAAAACGGAGACAGAGACCGCCTGGGTGGAGCCATTGACAGCCTAAATGTTGGCTCAATGGGCAGAACTGATCCCACTGGCCAAGGCACTGACCATGGAGGAAGGTAAACGAATAAACATCTACACCGACAGCAGGTACGCCTTTGCCACCGCTCACATTCACGGAGCCCTTTACAGAGAGAGAGAGAGCTTCTGACAACAGAGGCAAAGACTGTTAAAAACAAAACGGAGATTCTTGAACTCCTGAGGACCCTCTGGCTGCCCAAGGCCCTAGCCATCATCCACTGTCCGGGGCACCAAAAGGCAGACACACCAGTAGCCAGGGGAAACCGGCTAGCCGATTTAAAAGCAAAGGAGGTGTCCCTTTTGGTGACCCAGGTCTTAGCAACCACGCTACCTGATCTGGGGGAACGGAACCTGCCGGACACCCCCAACTATAGTGATGCTGACTTACACTGGATCAAACGCTTGCCTATGACCCAGTGATTGTGTGGCTGGTGGAGGGCCACAGACTCCAGCATCATCTTGCCAGAAGAACTGGGACGGCGAGTCCTATCCAAAACGCATCGGAGTACTCACACGGGAACAAGGAAGATGGAAGACCTCATACAACATGCAAAGATCACTATTAAAGACTCTCGAGCAAAGATCGAGCAGATCGTGGCAAGCTGCCACTCATGCCAGTTAACTAATGCCACCGCCCTTGGATCTAACCCAGGCACCTGGCTCCGGGGGGACCACCCAGGAGCCTACTGGGAAGTGGACTTCACTGAGGTAAAACCTGGAAAATATGGATACAGGTATTTATTAGTGTTTGTAGATACTTTTTCAGGATGCACAGAGGCATTTCCCACCAAACCTGAAACGGCACAGACCGTGACCAAGAAACTGCTGGAAGACATCTTACCAAGGTATGGTTTTCCTGTTAAGATTGGGTCAGACAAGGGCCCAGGATTCTTCTCTAAGGTAACACAGGGAGTGGCCCTAGTACTTGGCGCAGATTGGAAATTAGATTGTGCATATAGGCCCCAGAGCTCAGGACAGGTAGAGAGGATGAACAGAACATTAAAGGAGACCTTAACTAAATTAGCCCTGGAGGGATCCCTGGGTGGCGCAGCGGTTTGGTGCCTGCCTTTGGCCCAGGGCGCGAACCTGTAGACCCGGGATCGAAACCCACATCGGGCTCCCGGTGCATGGAGCCTGCTTCTCCCTCTGCCTGTGTCTCTGCCTCTCTCTCTCTCTGTAACTATCATAAATAAATAAAAATTAAAAAAAAATAAAATAAATTAGCCCTGGAGACTGGCGGGGACTGGGTGACTCTCCTCCCCTTCGCCCTATATAGGGTGAGGAACTCCCCATATAAGATGGGACTGACTCCCTACGAGATCATGTTCGGTCTTCCTCCACCTGTTATCCCCATTTTAAAACTTGAGGTGCTTGCTGAATTTGATGATCACCAACTTCTTTTCTCCCTCCAAATGTCATGAACCCATGAGCAGGTGTGGCCTAAGCGGAGGGCCCTCTATGAGACTGGGCCACCCCCGGATCCCCATCGATATCAGCCAGGTGACTGGGTGTACATGTGTACGTGTGGAGATACCAACACCGGACACTTCAACCTCGCTGCAAGGGACCTACACCCTGATCCTGACCACTCCCAATGCTCTCAAGGTCGACGGGATTACTCCCTGGTCCACTACACCCACGTCCAGCCAGCTGACCCACATACCGTTCTCAAGAACTTTGTTCCAGAATGGAAAAGCCACCCGGACAAGGACAATCCCCTAAAGCTAAGAGTGCACAGTTCTCACTAATTTCACACCTCCAAGACTCCCTAGTCTGAGGTTGTCCTTCAGAATAGAAAGGGATTAGACTTAGTCTTCTTACAACAAAGGGTGTGTGTGTGGTGTGTGTGGGGGGTATGTGCTGCCTTAAACGTAGAATGCTGCTTCTTCACTGGAATATAAATGGCAGCGAGAACAGCAACAAGTTTGGTTAAAATCCTGGTTTAATCATTCCACCTGGCTCACTCTAAGAGCAACCTGGACCCTTGATTGGATCCTGCATAGGATCCTCTGAAAAAGGGGGGAATGTGGGACCCAGGAAATTTAACAAAAATCCCCTACCCCTGGACAAGCAGAGGAGGACTGATTCCATTTTGTGCTACACCTTCCACCTCCTGTATGACCCCCACATAACCTGCTTATTGCTTAAGGCGCTGCCCCACCCTAGTCGAGCCGCTGGGCACACCCTAATCGGAAATCGGCTTAGAACAATGTAACCCTGCTTTGTGCCCGCCAAAAATGCGTGCCAATTCTGACCAAAGTAATAGGCCAGCTAAAATGGATACTATAGGGTAAGATGTAATTCAATCGGCCACCTGCGTGTGGACCGACATGACTGTGCACCTTTCTGTTAATCCCATGGGCCACTGGCCCCTATAAAGCTGATACGCCGCCTCTTAGTCTCGGGGTCCAAGTCCCTGCTCCGCAGTGTCGGGTATATTTGGACCCATGCTGGAGCTTGTAAATAAACCCTCGTGTGTTTGCATCGGTGTCAGCTGCTTGGTGGTTTCTCGTATTTGCAATCTTGGGCACAAGACCAGGGCCTGCTGCCCTGACCTCCCTTCCAGGGCCACTGACCGCCCCACAGGCCCTCTGTGCCCGAGGCACACAGGCACGGCGATGCGGGGAGGGGAGGAAGTGCCCCGGAACCCGGCCAGCCCGGGCCCCCAGGACAGAGGGAGCACAGACCTCCTAGGTCGCTTTGCACAGACCCTGGTGACCTGAGGCTCCCTGACTGTCACTCTGTCCCAGCCCCTCCTGGCCCGGGGGCACAGGCTGAGTCCCAGTAAAGTCCGTGGGGTCCTGACCCTGGTGTCTGGCCGCCCCTGGTAGGCACGTGGGGACGTCAGCTGTGTGTATGCCTGGCGGCGCCCCTGCAGGGGCTGGTTGGGGCCTGGGTGGTGCCCCTCCTCCTCTCTGGGGGTCTCTCCACGCCCCGTGCACAGAGTTCCTGGAGACACAGAAATGGGCTGGCTGTGCATTTTCGCACCACAACACTTTCTTGACTTGCTACAGCAAACGGGCTCAGAGCCGAGGGTGCCCACCTTCCCCTGGGGAGGGAGGCCTTTCTGTCCTTCAGGCGAGGGCAAGAATCACACGGGGTGGGGGGGCGGGGGCTGGAGTCCCCCACCTGGAAGCATGTGTGGACTCCGTTTGGGGGCGTGTGTCCCCCAAACACAGGTTTCACCCTGAGAGATGGTTCTGAGGACAGCAGAGCTGACCTGGACCTGCAGCTCATGGGCTCCTGCGCTGGGTCCCTTCAGGGCAGCTGGACCCCGACCTCGAGCCCCCTGGGGCCCCAGCACCTGGAGGAGCCTGCCTCCTGCTGTGGGTGTTGGTGGGGCCCACCAGCCTACCCCTGTTCTCCCCACCCTCGGGTGTCCCGGGATCCCCAGGGCTGCCCTAGGTCAGCGACCCGGATCTGTGGGGCACGCCCAGGCCCCAGGAGGACACATCCAGCTGTGGGAGGACTCATTCAGCCTAGAGCCAGAATCCAGGCCCGGCCAGACTAATGGATCCCATTAGTCTTTGTGTTGGGCCTGGGGAGGGCTCAAATCACCCCAGCCCCCACAGAGCCCAGGGCCAGGCCAGCCCAGGTCCCTCTGGGTTAGGGGCTGGTGTCCTGTGCAGGGTGTGCCGCCCTCCAGGACGGACAGTGGGAGGAGGCAGGGCACAGTGCATCCTGTGTTCCATCCACCTGCACCCACCCTGTCAGGGGCTCCCGGCCTTCCCTCTTCCCTGCAACCCCTGGGTACTCTATGGGACACCAGAGCTTCTGATGGGAGTAGGCTGTCCAGAGAACCCCGGGGAGGCTGAGCATGTCCCACAGGGGGCAGCTGCACTGGGTGCTTGCTGGGGGCCGATGGTGTTGGGCAGAGGTATGATGGTGGTGGAGTGTGGGGGAAGTTGTAGGGGGGATGGTGTGGGGGTATAGTGTGGTCAGGGATTGTGTGGGGGTGTGAGGGGGATGGTGTAGGGGGGATGGTATGGGGACAATGCCATGGGGGATGATGATGTAGGGGATGGTGTGGGGGTGGGGAATGAGCAGGATGGCTCAGGGTGCCTGCAGACACAGGGCATCCTCTTTCTCTAAGATGCACACGGAGACGTCTACAGATAATGGCGACCCCAGTCTGGGGTTTGCTGTGACACCTGCCCCAGGGGCCCCGTATGGTCAGTGCAGGGCCCTTACTAGACCGGGGGCATTATCTGGGGGTCATCATACTATGTATGTTTACAAATTGCAAATTGTCTCAAATGAAATGCATAGACTTTAGAAATATATAAAGCATCGAGGGTGGGTGTCACCCTGACCCGTCCGGCCCTCATCGGATCGATGTGTGTCCTGTTCTAGCCACGGCCATGCCACCTGGCCCCCAGGTCCCCTTACTGCCCCCCACGGCTCCACCCCAGCCCCTTGCCTTTCAGGCGGCTGTCCCTCAACCCTTTGGAGTTCAGCTCACATGGCAACCCCTGGAGGCCCCATCCTAGTGGCCTCCTCATCCCCGAACTCCGGGTGTGGGGGCACGGGGGTCATCTCCAGCACCTTACCATGTGGTGGTGTGTTGTTGGCTGCTGTTGCTACCCCCGGCCTCAGAAGCCCCGTGTTTCCTACCCAGAAGCCCCCGGGCCTCCCCTGGGGCCCCGAACCCCCCCCCCCCGCCCCAGGAGCCTCACGCGACCCCGTAGCGGTCCCAAAACATGGTGTGGCTGCCGAACATCCTGTTGACGTCCAGGCCTATCTGCGTGATGTCCCTAGAGGAGACCAGGGCCTCCTCCTTCATTTCCTGCGGGAAAACCGGGGAGGAGGAGCCGGCATCAGGGACACAGGCCCCGACCTGTCACCAGCTGCAGTCCTGGGCAGGGAGCCCTGGGGCCACCATGGGAGTGTGTCCTGCCAAAACCTCCTTCCTTCCCCTGGGAGGCCGGGGATGGCGGCAGTGCGCACCATGCCCATGGGACTTCTGTGAGGGCCTGTGCCCAGCTGTTGTGGGCGGGGAGGTGACTGAGGGTCAGCCTGGGTGGGAGGGGACAGGGGGTCAGCCCAGGTGGGGAGGGGACATGGGGGTGTTGTGCTCAAGATTGTGAATTCGAGAAACCACTAAGGAGCCAACACCGATTCAAACACAGGAGGGTTGATTTACCAACTCGAGCTTGCGTCCAAGTATACCCGACAGGGCGGAGCAAGACTTAGACCCCGAGGTGGGTTTTAGCTTAGTTTTGTTTTTTTGTTGTTTTGGGTTTTTTTTAGCTTAGTTTTAAGGGCTGGTCTCAGGGAACTCCAGAAGGGCTGGAGCAATTCCTCAAGTTCTGTTTACATTTTGATATGGGGCCTTGGAGGGCATTGAGCTCTGTTCTTATTCTAATAGGGGCTTCCTGCCCTTGGCTTGGGCTCAGATTTTATTGTAATGTGGGTCTTTCTAGGACATTAAGCTGTAAACTTTTGTTTTTTTTCCTGTAACTGAAGTAATGTAAATTTCAGCTCTTATTCACAGGGACCTGGGAAGGCTGGACATGTGCTAACGCTGAACATAAAGTGAAATGGCCTTAATTTTCTTGGCCTCCTCATGTCCCATCCTATCTAGCTCCTTCCCCCTTCCCCAGAGCTCCTAAGAGAGCAATTGCAAATGACCTCTGGTGCTAGCATATGTTGGGGGACAGGCCCAGGGATTTGGGATCAAGAAGACCTGGGTGGCTGTGTAGTGGGATTCCATGCTGCAGACTCTTATTCCCTAAGGCTATCTTGAAAACTGACTTTGTACATAGAACAGCTCTCCTTTGTATTTAAAAGATGAAGAGCCAGTCAAAGCGGTTTTTCTCTGCCCATCTGATTACTCAGATTCCAATGTGAGACGTATTTCCTGTTAATAAGGATAATTTACTATCCGTAGTACTATGGTTAAAATATTCTGACACAAGTAATTCTGATGGATGAGGGTTTCTCATCTCTTTCTTCACAGCTCAGTCACTCATCAAGAAATGCATCTGTATGGATTTGGAAAGAACTGAGACACACTATTACCAATGATCATGTTATTATGTAAAGGATTCTTCCTTGAGATTCTTCCCCTGTTTTAACTGACCCTGAAACACTGTGAACTCTTTGGAAGACAAATGTCAAGGAAATAAATGTTATGCATTGCTAATTTTAAATGCACTTGCAATATGGTGTCTAATATAAAAGAAGTATTTTTATCTGATATTTGCTATTTATTATCCTTTCCTGCTTTTCAGGTTGAGGAGGCATTATACGTGTTCATAATCGCTGTATTGAAATGAGACACAGGAGAGTACAAGCCTGTCACTTCCACATGCTTTTCACACATCCTCTGCCAACACCTAACATAAGGATGCTAGGACTTATGTCTACAGGCAGTTATGATGCAGGAGGGTCATGCCCTGACTTCAGTTCTCACAACGAAACATGCCTAGAAGCCAGGTATCAAATAGCTGCGTTCTTATGGCAGTGAGAACATAGCAGCATTCTGAGTCAGGAGGTTCCAAGATTACCACTCTACTGCACCGGGAGACACTTTCCATGCCTGCATTATTCCACTTGCGTCTCTCCAGTATCTGACAAACGTCTCTGGTCAAGATGTTCGAAACTCACTCTGCAGGCAGTGTGGAACTGTGAGGGACTGAGGGTGAGCTCAACTCTCAGAAGGAAGATGCTTTTGGACAGGGCGTTCAACTACTTTCTCACGTATGCAACTTAGTATGTAGCACCCGTCTACCACAGGAATTACTAGGAAATCGCTGGATAGAGCTTGGAGGCACTGGTCTTGTGTGCCCGGAGATTCCAATTACCTCTCCCAACACTTCCGTCAAGCAGAGAGCCTAGGCCTTTTAGAAGCGAAGGGTACCAGCAGGCTGGATGTGGGAGATACAGGCCATAAGCTCAACGATCAGAAGTGTGTAAGCCTGGGAGGTAGATGTCTGCTATCCACTCATATATGGGAGTTAGAACCTAGCTACAGGGATCCCTGGGTGATGCAGGGGTTTAGCGCCTGACTTTGGCCCAGGGCGCACTCCTGGAGACCCGGGATCGAATCCCACATCGGGCTCCCGGTGCATGGAGCCTGCTTCTCCCTTTGCCTGTGTCTCTGCCTCTCTCTCTCCTCTCTCTCTGTGACTATCATAAATAAATAAAAAATTAAAAAAAAAAAAAAGAAGGTCATAGGACATCGCCATATTCAACACAGACAGACGTGAGTACAGGCCTGTCGCTTCCACATGCGTTTCTCACAACTTCTCCCAGCACCTAACATTAGGATATTAGCAGCTACGTCTACAGTCAGGCAGGATGCGGGAGGGTTCTGCCCTGAACTCAGCTCCCACAGGGAAGCATGCCTAGAAGCCAGCTCTCAACTAGCTGCATTCTTATGACAGTGTAAAGGTAGCAGTATTCTGAGTCAGGAGGTTCCAAGATTACCACTCTACTGCACCTGGAGATACCGTCAGGTCTGCATTGTTCCACTTGTGACTCAGAAGCCTCTGGCAAACGTCTCTGGTGAAGACCTTCGAAACTCACTCTGCAGGCAGTGTGGAACTGTGAGGGACTGAGGGTGAGCTCAACTCTCAGAAGGAAGATGCTTTTGGACAGGGCGTTCAACTACTTTCTCACGTATGGAACATAGTATGTAGCACCCGTCTACCACAGGAATTACTAGAAAATCGCTGGATTGAGCTTGGAGGCACTGGTCTTGTGTGCCCGGAGATTCCAATTACCTCTCCCAACACTTCCGTCAAGCAGAGAGCCTAGGCCTTTTAGAAGCGAAGGGTACCAGAAGGCTGGATGTGGAGGTACAGGCCATAAGCTCAAATCTCAGAAGTGTGTATGCATGGGAGGCAGATGTCTGCTATCCACTCAGACATGGGAGTTGGAACCTAGCCACACTCTCTTTGAAGGAGGTCTTTGGAAATCGCTGTATTCAACTCAGATACACGTAAGGTCAGGAACAATGATTCCACATGCTTTTCTCACAACCTCTCCCAGCCACTAACATGAGGATGTTAGCAGCTAGGTCTACAGTCAGGCAGGATGCGGGAGGGTTCTGCCCTGAACTCAGCTGTCACAGGGAAGCATGCCTGGAAGCCACCTCTCAACTAGCTGCGTTCTTAAGGCAGAGAGAAGGTAGCAGTATTCTGAGTCAGGAGGTTCCAAGATGACGACACTTCTACAACTGGAGATACCGCCCCAGTCTGCATTGTTAACTTGCGTCTCAGAAGCCTCTGGCAAAAGTCTCTGGTAAAGACCTTCGAAACTCACTCTGCAGGCACTGTGGAACTGTGAGGAACTAAGTGGGATCTCAACTCTCAGAAGTAAGATGCTTTTGGACAAGGCGTTCAACTACCTTCTCACGTATGGAACTTTTATGTAGCACCAGTATACCACAGGTATTACTAGGAAATCGTTGGATTGAGCTTGGAGGCCCTAGTCTTGTGTGCCGGGAGATTCCAATTACCTCTCACAACACTTCAGTCAAGAGCGAGCCAAGGCCTTTTAGAAGCGAAGGGTACCAGCAGGCTGGATGTGGAAGTACAGCCATAAGCTCAACTGTCAGAACTGTGTATTCCTGGGAGGCAGAAGTCTGCTACCCACTCGTACATGTGAGTTGGAACCTAGCTACACTCTGATTAAAGAAGGTCTTTGGAAATCGCTGTATTCAACTCAGATACACGTAAGGTCAGGGACAATGATTCCACATGCTTTTCTCACAACCTCTCCCAGCCACTAACATGAGGGTGTTAGAAGGTACGTCTACAGTCAGGCAGGATGCGGGAGGGTTCTTCCCTGAACTCAGCCCTCAAAGGGAAGCAAGCCTGGAAGCCAGCTCTCAACTAGCTGCATTCTTATGGCAGAGAGAAGGTAGCAGTATTCTGAGACAGGAGGTTCCAGACTACCACACTACTGCAGCTGGAGATAACTTCCAGGTCTGCATTGTTAACTTGCGCTCAGAAGCCTCTGACAAACGTCTCTGGTGAAGACCTTCGAAACTCACTCTGCAGGCAGTGTGGAACTGTGAGGGACTGAGGGTGAGCTCTACTCTCAGAAGTAACATGCTTTTGGACAAGGTGTTCAACTACCTTCTCACGTATGCAACTTAGTATGTAGCACCCGTGTACCACAGGAATTACTAGGAAATCTTGGATTGAGCTTGGAGGCACTAGTCTTGTGTGCCGGGAGATTCCAATTACCTCTCCCAACACTTCCGTCAAGCAGCGAGCCTAGGCCTTTTAGAAGTGAAGGGTACCAGCAGGCTGGATGTGGAGGTACAGGGCATAAGCTCAACTCTCAGAAGTGTGTATTCATGGGAGGCAGATGTCTGCTTCCCACTCGTACATGCGAGTTGGAACCTAGCTACACTCTGATTGAAGAAGGTCTTTGGAAATCGCTGTATTCAACTCAGATACACGTAAGGTCAGGAACAACGATTCCACATGCTTTTCTCACAACCTCTCCCAGCCACTAACATGAGGATGTTAGCAGCTAGGTCTACAGTCAGGCAGGATGCGGGAGGGTTCTGCCCTGAACTCAGCTGTCACAGGGAAGCATGCCTGGAAGCCACCTCTCAACTAGCTGCGTTCTTAAGGCAGAGAGAAGGTAGCAGTATTCTGAGTCAGGAGGTTCCAAGATGACGACACTTCTACAACTGGAGATACCGCCCAAGTCTGCATTGTTAACTTGCGTCTCAGAAGCCTCTGGCAAACGTCTCTGGTAAAGACCTTCGAAACTCACTCTGCAGGCACTGTGGAACTGTGAGGAACTAAGTGGGATCTCAACTCTCAGAAGTAAGATGCTTTTGGACAAGGCGTTCAACTACCTTCTCACGTATGCAACTTAGTATGTAGCACCCGTCTACCACAGGAATTACTAGGAAATCGCTGGATTGAGCTTGGAGACACTAGTCTTGTGTGCCGGGAGATTCCAATTACCTCTCCCAACACTTCTGTCAAACAGCGAGCCTAGGCCTTTTATAAGCGAAGTGTACCAGCAGGCTGGATGTGGAGGTACAGGCCATAAGCTCAACTCTCAGAAGTATGTATTCATGGGAGGCAGATGTCTGCTACCTACTCGGACATGGGAGTTGGAACCTAGCTACACTCCTATTGAAGAAGGATGTTGGAAATCGCTGTATTCAACTCAGATACACGGGAGTTCCGGCCCAATGCTTACACATGCTTTTCCCACAACCTATCCCAGCCACTAACATAAGGAGGTTAGCAGGTACGTCTACAGTCAGGCAGGATGCGCGAGGGTTCTGCCCTGAACTCAGCTCTCACAGGGAATCATGCCTGGAAGCCACCTCTCAACTAGCTGCGTTCTTTTTTTTTTTTTAATTTATTTTTTATTGGTTTTCTATTTACTAACATACAGAATAACCCCCAGTGCCCGTCACCCATTCACTCCCACCCCCCGCCCTCCTCCCCTTCCACCACCCCTAGTTCGTTTCCCAGAGTTAGCAGTCTTTACGTTCTGTCTCCCTTTCTGATATTTCCCACACATTTCTTCCCCCTTCCCTTATATTCCCTTTCACTATTATTTATATTCCCCAAATGAATGAGAACTTATAATGTTTGTCCTTCTCCGACTGGCTTACTTTACTCAGCATAATACCCTCCAGTTCCAACCACGTTGAAGCAAATGGTGGGTATTTGTCATTTCTAATAGCTGAATAATATTCCATTGTATACATAAACCACATCTTCTTTATCCATTCATCTTTCTTTTTTTTTTTTTCAAATTTTTATTTATTTATGATAGTCACAGAGAGAGAGAGAGAGAGAGAGAGAGAGGCAGAGACACAGGCAGAGGAAGAAGCAGGCTCCATGCACCGGGAGCCTGACGTGGGATTCGATCCCGGGTCTCCAGGATCGCGCCCTGGGCCAAAGGCAGGCGCCAAACCGCTGCGCTACCCAGGGATCCCTATCCATTCATCTTTCGTTGGACACCGAGGCTCCTTCCACAGTTTGGCTATTGTGGCCATTGCTGCTATAAACATCGGGGTGCAGGTGTCCCGGCTTTTCATTGCATTTGTATCTTTGGGGTAAATCCCCAACAGTGCAATTGCTGGGTCGTACGGCAGGTCTATTTTTAACTGTTTGAGGAACCTCCACACAGTTTTCCAGAGTGGCTGCACCAGTTCACATTCCCACCAACAGTGTATGAGGGTTCCCTTTTCTCCGTATCCTCTCCAACATTTGTTGTTTCCTGCCTTGTTAATTTTCCCCATTCTCACTGGTGTGAGGTGGTATCTCATTGTGGTTTTGATTTGTATTTCCCTGATGGCAAGTGATGCAGTGCATTTTCTCATGTGCATGTTGGCCATGTCTATGTCTTCCTCTGTGAGATTTCTGTTCATGTCTTTTGCCCATTTCATGATTGGATTGTTGGTTTCTTTGGTGTTGAGTTTGATAAGTTCTTTATAGATCTTGGAAACTAGCCCTTTATCTGATATGTCATTTGCAAATATCTTCTCCCATTCTGTAGGTTGTCTTTGAGTTTTGTTGACTGTATCCTTTGCTGTGCAAAAGCTTCTTATCTTGAAGAAGTCCCAATAGTTCATTTTTGCTTTCGTTTCTTTTGCCTTCGTGGATGTATCTTGCAAGAAGTTACTATGGCCGAGTTCAAAAAGGGTGTTGCCTGTGTTCTTCTCTAGGATTTTGATGGAATCTTGTCTCACATTTAGATCTTTCATCCATTTTGAGTTTATCTTTGTGTATGGTGAAAGAGAGTGGTCTAGTTTCATTCTTCTGCATGTGGATGTCCAATTTTCCCAGCACCATTTATTGAAGAGACTGTCTTTCTTCCAATGGATAGTCTTCCCTCCTTTATCGAATATTAGTTGCCCATAAAGTTCAGGGTCCACTTCTGGATTCTCTATTCTGTTCCACTGATCTATATGTCTGTTTTTGTGCCAGTACCACACTGTCTTGATGACCACAGCTTTGTAGTACAACCTGAAATCTGGCATTGTGATGCCCCCAGATATGGTTTTCTTTTTTAAAATTCCCCTGGCTATTCGAGGTCTTTTCTGATTCCACACAAATCTTAAAATAATTTGTTCTAACTCTCTGAAGAAAGTCCATGGTATTTTGATAGGGATTGCATTAAACGTGTATATTATCCTGGGTAACATTGACATTTTCACAATATTAATTCTGCCAATCCATGAGCATGGAATATTTTTCCATCTCTTTGTGTCTTCCTCAATTTCTTTCAGAAGTGTTCTATAGTTTTGAGGGTATAGATCCTTTACCTCTTTGGTTAGGTTTATTCCTAGGTATCTTATGCTTTTGGGTGCAATTGTAAATGGGATTGACTCCTTAATTTCTCTTTCTTCAGTCTCATTGTTAGTGTATAGAAATGCCACTGACTTCTGGGCATTGATCTTGTATCCTGCCACGCTACCGAATTGCTGTATGAGTTCTAGCAATCTTGGGGTGGAGACTTTTGGGTTTTCTATGTAGAGTATCATGTCATCGGCGAAGAGGGAGAGTTTGACTTCTTCTTTGCCAATTTGAATGCCTTTAATGTCTTTTTGTTGTCTGATTGCTGAGGCTAGGACTTCCAGTACTATGTTGAACAGCAGTGGTGAGAGTGGACATCCCTGTCTTGTTCCTGATCTTACGGGAAAGGCTCCCAGTGCTTCCCCATTGAGAATGATATTTGCTGTGGGCTTTTCATAGATGGCTTTTAAGATGTCGAGGAATGTTCCCTCTATCCCTACACTCTGAAGAGTTTTGATCAGGAATGGATGCTGTATTTTGTCAAATGCTTTCTCTGCATCCAATGAGAGGATCATATGGTTCTTGGTTTTTCTCTTGCTGATATGATGAATCACATTGATTGTTTTACGGGTGTTGAACCAGCCTTGTGTCCCAGGGATAAATCCTACTTGGTCATGGTGAATAATTTTTTTAATGTACTGTTGGATCCTATTGGCCAGTATCTTGTTGAGAATTTTTGCATCCATGTTCATCAGGGATATTGGTCTGTAATTCTCCTTTTTGGTGGGGTCTTTGTCTGGTTTTGGAATTAAGGTGATGCTGGCCTCATAGAACGAATTTGGAAGTACTCCATCTCTTTCTATCTTTCCAAACAGCTTTAGGAGAATAGGTATGGTTTCTTCTTTAAACGTTTGATAAAATTCCCCTGGGAAGCCATCTGGCCCTGGACTCTTGTGTCTTGGGAGGTTTTTGATGACTGCTTCAATTTCCTCCCTGGTTATTGGCCTGTTCAGGTTTTCTATTTCTTCCTGTTCCAGTTTTGGTTGTTTGTGGCTTTCCAGGAATGCGTCCATTTCTTCTAGATTGCCTAATTTATTGGCGTATAGCTGTTCATAATATGTTTTTAAAATCGTTTGTATTTCCTTGGTGTTGGTAGTGATCTCTCCTTTCTCATTCATGATTTTATTAATTTGAGTCTTCTCTCTCTTCTTTTTAATAAGACTGGCTAATGGTTTATCTATCTTATTAATTCTTTCAAAGAACCAACTCCTGGTTCTGTTGATCTGTTCCACAGTTCTTCTGGTCTCGATTTCGTTGAGTTCTGCTCGAATCTTTATTAACTCCCCTCTTCTCTTGGGTGTAGGATCTATTTGCTGTTTTTTCTCTAGCTCCTTTATGTGTAAGATTAGCTTCTGTATTTGAGTTCTTTCCAGTTTTTGAATGGATGCTTGTATTGCAATGTATTTCCCCCTTAGGACTGCTTTTGCAGGATCCCAAAGATTTTGAACGGTTGTATCTTCATTCTCATTAGTTTCCATGAATCTTTTTAATTCTTCCTTAATTTCCTGGTTGACCCTTTTATCTTTTAGCAGGATGGTCCTTAACCTCCACGTGTTTGAGGTCCTTCCAAACTTCTTGTTGTGATTTAGTTCTAATTTCAAGGCATTATGGTCTGAGAATAGGCAGGGGACAATCCCAATCTTTTGGTATCGGTTCAGACCCGATTTGTGACCCAATATGTGGTCTATTCTGGAGAAAGTTCCATGTGCGCTTGAGAAGAATGTGTATTCAGTTGAGTTTGGATGTAAAGTTCTGTAGATATCTGTGAAATCCATCTGGTCCAGTGTATCATTTAAAGCTCTCGTTTCTTTGGAGATGTTGTGCTTAGAAGACCTATCGAGTATAGAAAGAGCTAGATTGAAGTCACCAAGTATAAGTGTATTATTATCTAAGTATTTCTTCACTTTGGTTAATAATTGATTGATATATTTGGCAGCTCCCACATTCGGGGCATATATATTGAGGATTGTTAAGTCCTCTTGTTGAATAGATCCTTGAAGTATGATATAGTGTCCCTCTTCATCTCTCACTACAGTCTTTGGGGTAAATTTTAGTTTATCTGATATAAGGATGGCTACCCCTGCTTTCTTTTGAGGACCATTCGAATGGTAAATGGTTCTCCAACCTTTTATTTTCAGGCTGTAGGTGTCCTTCTGTCTAAAATGAGTCTCTTGTAGACAGCAAATAGATGGGTCCTGCTTTTTTATCCAGTCTGAAACCCTGCGCCTTTTGATGGGGTCATTAAGCCCGTTCACATTCAGAGTTACTATTGAGAGATATGAGTTTAGTGTCATCATGATATCTATTCAGTCCTTGTTTTTGTGGACTGTTCCACTGAACTTCTTCTCAAAGGGGAATTTTAAGAGTCCCCCTTAAAATTTCTTGCAGAGCTGGTTTGGAGGTCACATATTCTTTTAGTTGCTGCCTGTCTTGGAAGCTCTTTATCTCTCCTTCCATTTTGAATGAGAGCCTTGCTGGATAAAGTATTCTTGGTTGCATGTTCTTCTCATTGAGGACCCTGAATATATCCTGCCAGCCCTTTCTGGCCTGCCAGGTCTCTGTGGAGAGGTCTGCTGTTACCCTAATACTCCTCCCCATAAAAGTCAGGGATTTCTTGTCTCTTGCTGCTTTAAGGATCTTCTCTTTATCTTTGGAATTTGCAAGCTTCACTATTAAATGTCGAGGTGTTGAACGGTTTTTATTGATTTTAGGGGGGGATCTCTCTATTTCCTGGATCTGAATGCCTGTTTCCCTTCCCAGATTAGGAAAGTTTTCAGCTAGAATTTGTTCAAATACATATTCTGGCCCTCTGTCCCTTTCGGCGCCCTCGGGAACCCCAATTAAACGTAGGTTTTTCTTTCTCAGGCTGTCGTTTATTTCCCTTAATCTATCTTCATGGTCTTTTAATTGTTTGTCTCTTTTTTCCTCAGTTTCCCTCTTTGCTATCAACTTGTCTTCTATGTCACTCACTCTTTCTTCCACCTCGTTAACCCTCATTGTTAGGACTTCTAGTTTGGATTGCATCTCATTCAATTGATTTTTAATTTCTGCCTGATTAGCTCTAAATTCTGCAGTCATGAAGTCTCTTGAGTCCTTTATACTTTTTTCTAGAGCCACCAGTAGCTGTATAATAGTGCTTCTGAATTGGCTTTCTGACATTGAATTGTAATCCAGATTTTGTAACTCTGTGGGAGAGAGGACTGTTTCTGATTCTTTCTTTTGAGGTGAGGTTTTCCTTCTAGTCATTTTGCTCAGTGCAGAGTGGCCAAAAGCAAGTTGTATTGGGAAAAAGAGAAAAAGAGAGGAGAGAAAGAAGGAAAGAAAAGAGAAAGAGAAAAGAAAGGGGAAGAAAAAAAAAACGGAAAGAAAAAAAAAAGAAGAAAAAGAGAAAGAAAAAGAAAGGAGAAAAAAAGGGGGTGGGGGAAGGAAACAAATCAAAAAACAAAACAAAACAACAAAAAAAAAAAAAAAAAAAAAGAACCACTGGGGAGTATCTTCTGATTCTGTGTACTTTAAGTCCCTTGGCTTCTCCTGGAAGTTGTCAGTCAGTCTAGCTGGTGTTCTGGGGGAGGGGCCTGCTGTGCTGATTTTCAGGTGTTAGCAGTTGGGGGAGCTGCTGTGCCCCTGCCTGGTGCAGGGCTCAGTGGGGGTTGTTTACCCCGTGAGGCCGCAGGAGGAACAGCCCCAGTGGCGGGGCAGCTCTGGAAACCTGGATTCAGCTCCGGCAGGAACTCCGTCTGCAGGGCCTGGAGGCTCCGGAGCGGGGCCGCTGCTCTGCTCAGCTCGGGGCAGGAGCGTCCTTGCTGTCCTGGGCCCTCCCGGCCTCTGCCTGTCCCGGGGGAGGCGGGATCCTGGGCTGTGTCCCGGCGCCCTGTGCTCCGGAGCCTGCACTGGTGGATTCGCGCTCCCGGGCCGCGCAACCCACTCCGCGGAGCCGCCGCCCGAGCCCCTCCAGGCTGCTCCTGGAACCGCGCAGCCCCCTCCGCGGAGCCTCTTCCTCCGCCCGAGCCCCTCCGAGCTGCTCCCGGGGCCGCGCAGCCCCCTCCGCGGAGCCGCCGCCTGAGCCCCTCCGAGCTGCTCCAGGTCCCGCCGGGTCCCGCCGGGCGCGCTGCAGCCCTTAGGGAGCTCGGCGCACTCTCCTGGGCGCGCAGTTGCTCTGTTACTCTCCCGGGGAACCCGAGGGCATCCTCACCCTCCTGGTTCCTGCTCCAACTCCCCGCGAGCCCCTTTCCGCCCGTGAAGGTCGGTGCAGTTCCTGCGTCTCCGGGACGGGGCTCTCTTGTCCTGGGGACACTTGCCCCGGCCTCAGCCCGGCTCCTCGCGGGGCCCCTCCCCCTTGGAGGCCTTTGTTTCTTTACTTCTTTTTCCCCGTCTTCCTACCTTGATAGAAGCGCGAACTCTTCTCACTGTTGCATTCCAGGTGTTCTCTCTTTAATTCTCAGGCCGAATTCATAGATTTTCAGGATGATTGGAAGGTTTTCTAGGAAATTTGGTGGAGACAGGTGATTTGGAGACCAGACTCCTCCGCAATCTTGCTCCTCCCCCTCCTCAACTAGCTGCATTCTTAAGGCAGAGAGAAGCTAGCAGTATTCTGAGTCAGGAGGTTCCAAGATTACAACTCTTCTACACCTGGAGATACGGCCCAAGTCTGCATTGTTAACTTGCGCTCAGAAGCCTCTGGCAAACGTCTCTGGTGAAGACCTTCGAAACTCACTCTGCAGGCACTGTGGAACTGTGAGGAACTAAGTGGGAGCTCAACTCTCAGAAGTAAGATGCTTTTGGACAAGGCGTTCAACTACCTTCTCACGTATGCAACTTAGTATGTAGCACCCGTCTACCACAGGTAATACTAGGAAATCGCTGGATTGAGCTTGGAGGCACTAGTCTTGTGTGCCGGGAGATTCCAATTACCTCTCCCAACACTTCCGTCAAACAGCGAGCCTAGGCCTTTTATAAGCGAAGGGTACCAGCAGGCTGGATGTGGAGGTACAGGCCATAAGCTCAACTCTCAGAAGTGTATATTCATGGGAGTCAGATGTCTGCTACCCACCAGTACATGCGAGTTGGAACCTAACTACACTCTGATTGAAGAAGGTCTTTGGAAATCGCTGTATTCAACTCAGATACACGTAAGGTCAGGAAAAACGATTCCACATGCTTTTCTCACAACCTCTCCCAGCCACTAACATGAGGATGTTAGCAGCTACGTCTACACTCAGGCAGGATGCCGGAGGGTTATGCCCTGAACTCAGCTCTCACAGGGAAGCATGCCTGGAAGCCAGCTCTCAACTAGCTGCGTTCTTATGGCAGAGAGAAGGTAGCAGTATTCTGAGTCAGGAGGTTCCAAGATTACCACTCTTCTGCACCTGGAGATAACTTCCAGGTCTGCATTGTTAACTTGCGCTCAGAAGGCTCTGGCAAACGTCTCTGGTGAAGACCTTCGAAACTCATTCTGCAGGCAGTGTGGAACTGTGAGGGACTGAGGGTGAGCTCAACTCTCAGAAGTAAGATGCTTTTGGACAAGGTGTTCAACTACCTTCTCACGTATGCAACTTAGTATGTAGCACCCGTCTACCACAGGAATTACTAGGAAATCGCTGGATTGAGCTTGGAGGCACTCGTCTTGTGTGCCGGGAGATTCCAATTACCTCTCCCAACACTTGCGTCAAGCAGCGAGCCTAGGCCTTTTGGAAGCGAAAGGTAGCGGCAGGCAGGATGTAGGCTTACAGGCCATAAGCTCAACTCTCAGAAGTGTGTATGCATGGGAGGCAGATGTCTGCTACCCACTCGGACATGGGAGTTGGAACCTAGCTACACTCCCATTGAAGAACGATGTTGGAAATCGCTGTATTCAACTCAGATACACGGGAGTTCAGGCCCCATGCTTACACATGCTTTTCCCACAACCTATCCCAGCCACTAACATAAGGAGGTTAGCAGGTACGTCTACAGTCAGGCAGGATGCGGGAGGGTTCTGCCCTGTCCTCAGCTCTCACAGGGAAGCATGCCTAGAAGCCAGCTCTCAACTAGCTGCATTCTTATGACAGTGTGAAGGTAGCAGTATTCTGAGTAAGATGGTTCCCAGATTACCACTCTACTGCACCTGGAGATACCGTCCTGGTCTGCATTGTTAACTTGCGTCTCAGAGGCCTCTGGCAAAAGTCTCTGGTGAAGACGTGGGAAACTCACTCTGCAGGCAGTGTGGAACTGTGAGGGACTGAGGGTGAGCTCAACTCTCAGCAGTAAGATGATTTTGGACAAGGCGTTCAGCTACCTTCTCACATATGGAACTTAGTATGTAGCACCAGTCTACCCCAGGAATTACTGGGAAATCGCTGGATTGAGCTTGGAGGCACTAGTCTTGTGTGCCGGGAGATTCCAGTTACCTCTCCCAACACTTCGGTGAAGCAGCGAGCCTAGGCCTTTTGGAAGCGAAAGGTAGCTGCAGGCAGGAGGTAGGGTTACAGGCCATAAGCTCAACTCTCAGAAGTGGGTATGCATGGGAGGCAGATGTCTGCTACCCACTCGTACATGCGAGTGGGAACCTAGCTACACTCTGATGAAGAAGGACTTTGGAAATCGCTGTATTCAACTCAGATACTCGTGGGTTCAGGCACAACGATTCCACATGCTTTTCTCACAACCTTTCCCTGCCACTAACATGAGGACGTTAGCAGCTCCTTCTACAGTCAAGCAGGATGCGGGAGGGTTGTGCCCTGTCCTTAGCTCTCACAGGGAAGCATGCCTTGAAGCCAGCTGTCAACTAGCTGCATTCTTATGGCAGGGTGAAGGTAGCAGTATTCTGAGACAGGAGGTTCCCAGATTACCACTCTCCTGCACCTGGAGATACCCTCCAGGTCTGCATTGTTACCTTATGTCTCACAAGCCTCTGGCAAAAGTCTCTGGTGAAGACGTGCGAAACTCACTCTGCAGGCAGTGTGGAACTGTGAGGGACTGAGGGTGAGCTCAATTCTCAGAAGTAAGATGTTTTTGGACAAGGCGTTCAACTACCTACTCACGTATGGAACTTAGTATGTAGCACCAGTCTACCCCAGGAATTACTAGGAAATCGCTCGATTGAGCTTGGAGGCACTCGTCTTGTGTGCCGGGAGATTCCAGTTACTTCTCCCAACACTTGCGTCAAGCAGCGAGCCTAGGCCTTTTGGAAGCGAAAGGTAGCTGCAGGCAGGATGTAGGGTTACAGGCCATAAGCTCAACTCTCAGAAGTGGGTATGCATGGGAGGCAGATGTCTGCTACCCTCTCGGACATGGGAGTTGGAACCTAGCTACACTCCTATTGAAGAAGGATGTTGGAAATCGCTGTATTCAACTCAGATACACGGGAGTTCAGGCCCAATGCTTACACATGCTTTTCCCACAACCTATCCCAGCCACTAACATAAGGAGGTTAGCAGGTACGTCTACAGTCAGGCAGGATGCGGGAGGGTTCTGCCCTGTCCTCAGCTCTCACAGGGAAGCATGCCTAGAAGCCAGCTCTCAACTAGCTGCATTCTTATGACAGTGTGAAGGTAGCAGTATTCTGAGTAAGGAGGTTCCCAGATTACCACTCTACTGCACCTGGAGACACCCTCCAGGTCTGCATTGTTAACTTGCGTCTCAGAGGCCTCTGGCAAAAGTCTCTGGTGAAGACGTGGGAACCTCACTCTGCAGGCAGTGTGGAACTGTGAGGGACTGAGGGTGAGCTCAACTCTCAGCAGTAAGATGATTTTGGACAAGGCGTTCTGCTACCTTCTCACATATGGAACTTAGTATGTAGCACCAGTCTACCCCAGGAATTACTGGGAAATCGCTGGATTGAGCTTGGAGGCACAAGTCTTGTGTGCCGGGAGATTCCAGTTACCTCTCCCAACACTTCGGTGAAGCAGCGAGCCTAGGCCTTTTGGAAGCGAAAGGTAGCTGCAGGCAGGAGGTAGGGTTACAGGCCATAAGCTCATCTCTCAGAAGTGGGTATGCATGGGAGGCAGATGTCTGCTACCCACTCGTACATGCGAGTGGGAACCTAGCTACACTCTGATGAAGAAGGACTTTGGAAATCGCTGTATTCAACTCAGATACACGTGGGTTCAGGCACAACGATTCCAGATGCTTTTCTCACAACCTTTCCCTGCCACTAACATGAGGACGTTAGCAGCTCCTTCTACATTCAAGCAGGATGCGGGAGGGTTGTGCCCTGTCCTTAGCTCTCACAGGGAAGCATGCCTTGAAGCCAGCTGGCAACTAGCTGCATTCTTATGGCAGGGTGAAGGTAGCAGTATTCTGAGACAGGAGGTTCCCAGATTACCACTCTACTGCACCTGGAGATACCCTCCAGGTCTGCATTGTTACCTTGCGTCTCAGAAGCCTCTGGCAAACGTCTCTGGTGAAGACGTGCGAAACTCACTCTGCAGGCAGTGTGGAACTGTGAGGGACTGAGGGTGAGCTCAACTCTCAGAAGTAAGATGTTTTTGGACAAGGCATTCAACTACCTACTCACGTATGGCACTTAGTATGTAGCACCAGTCTACCCCAGGAATTACTAGGAAATCGCTCGATTGAGCTTGGAGGCACTCGTCTTGTGTGCCTGGAGAGTCCAATTACCTCTCCCAACACTTGCGTCAAGCAGCGAGCCTAGGCCTTTTGGAAGCGAAAGGTAGCGGCAGGCAGGATGTAGGGTTACAGGCCATAAGCTCAACTCTCAGAAGTGTGTATGCATGGGAGGCAGATGTCTGCTACCCCCTCGGACATGGGAGTTGGAACCTAGCTACACTCCTATTGAAGAAGGATGTTGGAAATCGCTGTATTCAACTCAGATACACGGGAGTTCAGGCCCAATGCTTACACATGCTTTTCCCACAACCTATCCCAGCCACTAACATAAGGAGGTTAGCAGGTACGTCTACAGTCAGGCAGGATGCGGGAGGGTTCTGCCCTGTCCTCAGCTTTCACAGGAAACATGCCTAGAAGCCAGCTCTCAACTTGCTGCATTCTTATGACAGTGTGAAGGTAGCAATATTCTGAGTAAGGAGGTTCCCAGATTACCACAATACTGCACCTGGAGATACCGTCCAGGTCTGCATTGTTAACTTGCGTCTCAGAGGCCTCTGGCAAAAGTCTCTGGTGAAGACGTGGGAAACTCACTCTGCAGGCAGTGTGGAACTGTGAGGGACTGAGGGTGAGCTCAACTCTCAGAAGTAAGATGATTTTGGACAAGGCGTTCAGCTACCTTCTCACATATGGAACTTAGTATGTAGCACCAGTCTACCCCAAGAATTACTGGGAAATCGCTGGATTGAACTTGGAGGCACTAGTCTTGTGTGCCGGGAGATTCCAGTTACCTCTCCCAACACTTCGGTGAAGCAGCGAGCCTAGGCCATTTTGAAGCGAAAGGTAGCTGCAGGCAGGAGGTAGGGTAACAGGCCATAAGCTCAACTCTCAGAAGTGGGTATGCATGGGAGGAAGATGTCTGCTACCCACTCGTACATGCGAGTGGGAACCTAGCTACACTCTGATGAAGAAGGACTTTGGAAATCGCTGTATTCAACTCAGATACACGTGGGTTTAGGCACAACGATTCCACATGCTTTTCTCACAACCTTTCCCTGCCACTAACATGAGGACGTTAGCAGCTCCTTCTACAGTCAAGCAGGATGCGGGAGGGTTGTGCCCTGTCCTTAGCTCTCACAGGGAAGCATGCCTTGAAGCCAGCTGTCAACTAGCTGCATTCTTATGGCAGGGTGAAGGTAGCAGTATTCTGAGACAGGAGGTTCCCAGATTACCACTCTACTGCACCTGGAGATACCCTCCAGGTCTGCATTGTTACCTTGCGTCTCAGAAGCCTCTGGCAAACGTCTCTGGTGAAGACGTGCGAAACTCACTCTGCAGGCAGTGTGGAACTGTGAGGGACTGAGGGTGAGCTCAACTCTCAGAAGTAAGATGTTTTTGGACAAGGCGTTCAACTACCTACTCACGTATGGAACTTAGTATGTAGCACCAGTCTACCCCAGGGATTACTAGGAAATCGCTCGATTGAGCTTGGAGGCACATGTCTTGTGTGCCTGGAGAGTCCAATTACCTCTCCCAACACTCTCGTCAAGCAGCGAGCCTAGGCCTTTTGGAAGCGAAAGGTAGCGGCAGGCAGGATGTAGGGTTACAGGCCATAAGCTCAACTCTCAGAAGTGTGTATGCATGGGAGGCAGATGTCTGCTACCCACTCGGACATGGGAGTTGGAACCTAGCTACACTCCTATTGAAGTAGGATGTTGGAAATCGCTGTATTCAACTCAGATACACGGGAGTTCAGGCCCAATGCTTACACATGCTTTTCCTACAACCTATCCCAGCCACTAACATAAGGAGGTTAGCAGGTACGTCTACAGTCAGGCAGGATGCGGGAGGGTTCTGCCCTGTCCTCAGCTCTCACAGGGAAGCATGCCTAGAAGCCAGCTCTCAACTAGCTGCATTCTTATGACAGTGTGAAGTTAGCAGTATTCTGAGTAAGGAGGTTCCCAGATTACCACTCTACTGCACCTGGAGATACCCTCCAGGTCTGCATTGTTACCTTGCCTTTCAGAAGCCTCTGGCAAACGTCTCTGGTGAAGACGTGCGAAACTCACTCTGCAGGCAGTGTGGAACTGTGAGGGACTGAGGGTGAACTCAACTCTCAGCAGTAAGATGATTTTGGACAAGGCGTTCAGCTACCTTCTCACATATGGAACTTAGTATGTAGCACCAGTCTACCCCAGGAATTACTGGGAAATCGCTGGATTGAGCTTGGAGGCACAAGTCTTGTGTGCCGGGAGATTCCAGTTACCTCTCCCAACACTTCGGTGAAGCAGCGAGCCTAGGCCTTTTGGAAGCGAAAGGTAGCTGCAGGCAGGAGGTAGGGTTACAGGCCATAAGCTCAACTCTCAGAAGTGGGTATGCATGGGAGGCAGTTGTCTGCTACCCACTCGTACATGCGAGTGGGAACCTAGCTACACTCTGATGAAGAAGGACTTTGGAAATCGCTGTATTCAACTCAGATACACGTGGGTTCAGGCACAACGATTCCAGATGCTTTTCTCACAACCTTTCCCTGCCACTAACATGAGGACGTTAGCAGCTCTTTCTACATTCAAGCAGGATGCGGGAGGGTTGTGCCCTGTCCTTAGCTCTCACAGGGAAGCATGCCTTGAAGCCAGCTGTCAACTAGCTGCATTCTTATGGCAGGGTGAAGGTAGCAGTATTCTGAGACAGGAGGTTCCCAGATTACCACTCTACTGCACCTGGAGATACCCTCCAGGTCTGCATTGTTACCTTGCGTCTCAGAAGCCTCTGGCAAACGTCTCTGGTGAAGACGTGCGAAACTCACTCTGCAGGCAGTGTGGAACTGTGAGGGACTGAGGGTGAGCTCAACTCTCAGAAGTAAGATGTTTTTGGACAATGCGTTCAACTACCTACTCACGTATGGAACTTAGTATGTAGCACCAGTCTACCCCAGGGATTACTAGGAAATCGCTCGATTGAGCTTGGAGGCACTCGTCTTGTGTGCCTGGAGAGTCCAATTACCTCTCCCAACACTTGCGTCAAGCAGCGAGCCTAGGCCTTTTGGAAGCGAAAGGTAGCGGCAGGCAGGATGTAGGCTTACAGGCCATAAGCTCAACTCTCAGAAGTGTGTATGCATGGGAGGCAGATGTCTGCTACCCACTCGGACATGGGAGTTGGAACCTAGCTACACTCCTATTGAAGTAGGATGTTGGAAATCGCTGTATTCAACTCAGATACACGGGAGTTCAGGCCCAATGCTTACACATGCTTTTCCCACAACCTATCCCAGCCACTAACATAAGGAGGTTAGCAGGTACGTCTACAGTCAGGCAGGATGCGGGAGGGTTCTGCCCTGTCCTCAGCTCTCACAGGGAAGCATGCCTAGAAGCCAGCTCTCAACTAGCTGCATTCTTATGACAGTGTGAAGTTAGCAGTATTCTGAGTAAGGAGGTTCCCAGATTACCACTCTACTGCACCTGGAGATACCCTCCAGGTCTGCATTGTTACCTTGCCTCTCAGAAGCCTCTGGCAAACGTCTCTGGTGAAGACGTGCGAAACTCACTCTGCAGGCAGTGTGGAACTGTGAGGGACTGAGGGTGAGCTCAGCTCTCAGCAGTAAGATGATTTTGGACAAGGCGTTCAGCTACCTTCTCACATATGGAACTTAGTATGTAGCACCAGTCTACCCCAGGAATTACTGGGAAATCGCTGGATTGAGCTTGGTGGCACTAGTCTTCTGTGCCGGGAGATTCCAGTTACCTCTCCCAACACTTCGGTGAAGCAGCGAGCCTAGGCCTTTTGGAAGCGAAAGGTAGCTGCAGGCAGGAGGTAGGGTTACAGGCCATAAGCTCAACTCTCAGAAGTGGATATGCATGGGAGGCAGATGTCTGCTACCCACTCGGACATGCGAGTGGGAACCTAGCTACACTCTGATGAAGAAGGACTTTGGAAATCGCTGTATTCAACTCAGATACACGTGGGTTCAGGCACAACGATTCCACATGCTTTTCTCACAACCTTTCCCTGCCACTAACATGAGGACGTTAGCAGCTCCTTCTACAGTCAAGCAGGATGCGGGAGGGTTGTGCCCTGTCCTTAGCTCTCACAGGGAAGCATGCCTTGAAGCCAGCTGTCAACTAGCTGCATTCTTATGGCAGGGTGAAGGTAGCAGTATTCTGAGACAGGAGGTTCCCAGATTACCACTCTACTGCACCTGGAGATACCCTCCAGGTCTGCATTGTTACCTTGCGTCTCAGAAGCCTCTGGCAAACGTCTCTGGTGAAGACGTGCGAAACTCACTCTGCAGGCAGTGTGGAACTGTGAGGGACTGAGGGTGAGCTCAACTCTCAGCAGTAAGATGATTTTGGACAAGGCGTTCAGCTACCTTCTCACATATGGAACTTAGTATGTAGCACCAGTCTACCCCAGGAATTACTGGGAAATCGCTGGATTGAGCTTGGAGGCACAAGACTTGTGTGCCGGGAGATTCCAGTTACCTCTCCTAACACTTCGGTGAAGCAGCGAGCCTAGGCCTTTTGGAAGCGAAAGGTAGCTGCAGGCAGGAGGTAGGGTTACAGGCCATAAGCTCAACTCTCAGAAGTGGGTATGCATGGGAGGCAGATGTCTGCTACCCACTCCTACATGCGAGTGGGAACCTAGCTACACTCTGATGAAGAAGGACTTTGGAAATCGCTGTATTCAACTCAGATACACGTGGGTTCAGGCACAACGATTCCAGATGCTTTTCTCACAACCTTTCCCTGCCACTAACATGAGGACGTTAGCAGCTCCTTCTACATTCAAGCAGGATGCGGGAGGGTTGTGCCCTGTCCTTAGCTCTCACAGGGAAGCATGCCTTGAAGCCAGCTGTCAACTAGCTGCATTCTTATGGCAGGGTGTAGGTAGCAGTAATCTGAGTAAGGAGGTTCCCAGATTACCACTCTACTGCACCTGGAGATACCCTCCAGGTCTGCATTGTTACCTTGCGTCTCAGAAGCCTCTGGCAAACGTCTCAGGTGAAGACGTGCGAAACTCACTCTGCAGGCAGTGTGGAACTGTGAGGGACTGAGGGTGAGCTCAACCCTCAGAAGTAAGATGTTTTTGGACAAGGCGTTCAACTACCTACTCACGTATGGCACTTAGTATGTAGCACCAGTCTACCCCAGGAATTACTAGGAAATCGCTCGATTGAGCTTAGAGGCACTCGTCTTGTGTGCAGGGAGATTCCAGTTACCTCTCCCAACACTTGCGTCAAGCAGCGAGCCTAGGCCTTTTGGAAGCGAAAGGTAGCGGCAGGCAGGATGTAGGGTTACAGGCCATAAGCTCAACTCTCAGAAGTGTGTATGCATGTGAGGCAGATGTCTGCTACCCACTCGGACATGGGAGTTGGAACCTAGCTACACTCCTATTGAAGAAGGATGTTGGAAATCGCTGTATTCACCTCAGATACACGGGAGTTCAGGCCCAATGCTTACACATGCTTTTCCCACAACCTATCCCAGCCACTAACATAAGGAGGTTAGCAGGTACGTCTACAGTCAGGCAGGATGCGGGAGGGTTCTGCCCTGTCCTCAGCTCTCACAGGGAAGCATGCCTAGAAGCCAGCTCTCAACTAGCTGCATTCTTATGACAGTGTGAAGGTAGCAGTATTCTGAGTAAGGAGGTTCCCAGATTACCACTCTACTGCACCTGGAGACACCCTCCAGGTCAGCATTGTTAACTTGCGTCTCAGAGGCCTCTGGCAAAAGTCTCTGGTGAAGACGTGGGAAACTCACTCTGCAGGCAGTGTGGAACTGTGAGGGACTGAGGGTGAGCTCAACTCTCAGCAGTAAGATGATTTTGGACAAGGCGTTCAGCTACCTTCTCACATATGGAACTTATTATGTAGCACCAGTCTACCCCAGGAATTACTGGGAAATCGCTGGATTGAGCTTGGAGGCACTAGTCTTGTGTGCCGGGAGATTCCATTTACCTCTCCCAACACTTCGGTGAAGCAGCGAGCCTAGGCCTTTTGGAAGCGAAAGGTAGCTGCAGGCAAGAGGTAGGGTAACAGGCCATAAGCTCAACTCTCAGAAGTGGGTATGCATGGGAGGCAGATGTCTGCTACCCACTCGTACATGCGAGTGGGAACCTAGCTACACTCTGATGAAGAAGGACTTTGGAAATCGCTGTATTCAACTCAGATACACGTGGGTTCAGGCACAACGATTCCACATGCTTTTCTCACAACCTTTCCCTGCCACTAACATGAGGACGTTAGCAGCTCCTTCTACAGTCAAGCAGGATGCGGGAGGGTTGTGCCCTGTCCTTAGCTCTCACAGGGAAGCATGCCTTGAAGCCAGCTGTCAACTAGCTGCATTCTTATGGCAGGGTGAAGGTAGCAGTATTCTGAGAGAGGAGGTTCCCAGATTACCACTCTACTGCACCTGGAGATACCCTCCAGGTCTGCATTGTTACCTTGCGTCTCAGAAGCCTCTGGCAAACGTCTCTGGTGAAGACGTGCGAAACTCACTCTGCAGGCAGTGTGGAACTGTGAGGGACTGAGGGTGAGCTCAACTCTCAGAAGTAAGATGTTTTTGGACAAGGCGTTCAACTACCTACTCACGTATGGCACTTAGTATGTAGCACCAGTTTACCCCAGGAATTACTAGGAAATCGCTCGATTGAGCTTGGAGGCACTCGTCTTGTGTGCCGGGAGATTCCAGTTACCTCTCCCAACACTTGCGTCAAGCAGCGAGCCTAGGCCTTTTGGAAGCGAAAGGTAGCGGCAGGCAGGATGTAGGCTTACAGGCCATAAGCTCAACTCTCAGAAGTGTGTATGCATGGGAGGCAGATGTCTGCTACCCACTCGGACATGGGAGTTGGAACCTAGCTACACTCCTATTGAAGAAGGATGTTGGAAATCGCTGTATTCACCTCAGATACACGGGAGTTCAGGCCCAATGCTTACACATGCTTTTCCCACAATCTATCCCAGCCACTAACATTAGGAGGTTAGCAGGTACGTCTACAGTCAGGCAGGATGCGGGAGGGTTCTGCGCTGTCCTCAGCTCAAACAGGGAAGCATGCCTAGAAGCCAGCTCTCAACTAGCTGCATTCTTATGACAGTGTGAAGGTAGCAGTATTCTGAGTAAGGAGGTTCCCAGATTACCACTCTACTGCACCTGGAGATACCCTCCAGGTCTGCATTGTTACCTTGCCTCTCAGAAGCCTCTGGCAAACGTCTCTGGTGAAGACGTGGGAAACTCACTCTGCAGGCAGTGTGGAACTGTGAGGGACTGAGGGTGAGCTCAACTCTCAGCAGTAAGATGATTTTGGACAAGGCGTTCAGCTACCTTCTCACATATGGAACTTAGTATGTAGCACCAGTCTACCCCAGGAATTACTGGGAAATCGCTGGATTGAGCTTGGAGGCACTAGTCTTGTGTGCCGGGAGATTCCAGTTACCTCTCCCAACACTTCGGTGAAGCAGCGAGCCTAGGCCTTTTGGAAGCGAAAGGTAGCTGCAGGGAAAAGGTAGGGTAACAGGCCATAAGCTCAACTCTCAGAAGTGGGTATGCATGGGAGGCAGATGTCTGCTACCCACTCGGACATGCGAGTGGGAACCTAGCTACACTCTGATGAAGAAGGACTTTGGAAATCGCTGTATTCAACTCAGATACACGTGGGTTCAGGCACAACGATTCCACATGCTTTTCTCACAACCTTTCCCTGCCACTAACATGAGGACGTTAGCAGCTCCTTCTACAGTCAAGCAGGATGCGGGAGGGTTGTGCCCTGTCCTTAGCTCTCACAGGGAAGCATGCCTTGAAGCCAGCTGTCAACTAGCTGCATTCTTATGGCAGGGTGAAGGTAGCAGTATTCTGAGACAGGAGGTTCCCAGATTACCACTCTCCTGCACCTGGAGATACCCTCCAGGTCTGCATTGTTACCTTGCGTCTCAGAAGCCTCTGGCAGGGATCCCTGGGTGGCGCAGCGGTTTGGCGCCTGCCTTTGGCCCAGGGCGCGATCCTGGAGACCCGGGATCGAATCCCACGTCGGGCTCCCGGTGCATGGAGCCTGCTTTTCCCTCTGCCTATGTCTCTGCCTCTCTCTCTCTCTCTCTCTCTCTCTCTGTGTGACTATCATAAATAAATAAAAATTTAAAAAAAAAAAAAAAAAAAAAAAAAAAAAAAAAGAAGCCTCTGGCAAACGTCTCTGGTGAAGACGTGCGAAACTCACTCTGCAGGCAGTGTGGAACTGTGAGGGACTGAGGGTGAGCTCAACTCTCAGAAGTAAGATGTTTTTGGACAAGGCGTTCAACTACCTACTCACGTATGGCACTTAGTATGAAGCACCAGTCTACCCCAGGAATTACTAGGAAATCGCTCGATTGAGCTTGGAGGCACTCGTCTTGTGTGCCGGGAGAGTCCAGTTACCTCTCCCAACACTTGCGTCAAGCAGCGAGCCTAGGCCTTTTGGAAGCGAAAGGTAGCGGCAGGCAGGATGTAGGGTTACAGGCCATAAGCTCAACTCTCAGAAGTGTGTATGGCTGGGAGGCAGATGTCTGCTACCCACTCGGACATGGGAGTTGGAACCTAGCTACACTCCTATTGAAGAAGGATGTTGGAAATCGCTGTATTCAACTCAGATACACGGGAGTTCAGGCCCAATGCTTACACATGCTTTTCCCACAACCTATCCCAGCCACAAACATAAGGAGGTTAGCAGGTACGTCTACAGTCAGGCAGGATGCGGGAGGGTTCTGCCCTGTCCTCAGCTCTCACAGGGAAGCATGCCTAGAAGCCAGCTCTCAACTAGCTGCATTCTTATGACAGTGTGAAGGTAGCAGTATTCTGAGTAAGGAGGTTCCCAGATTACCACTCTACTGCACCTGGAGACACCCTCCATGTCTGCATTGTTAACTTGAGTCTCAGAGGCCTCTGGCAAAAGTCTCTGGTGAAGACGTGGGAAACTCACTCTGCAGGCAGTGTGGAACTGTGAGGGACTGAGGGTGAGCTCAACTCTCAGCAGTAAGATGATTTTGGACAAGGCGTTCAGCTACCTTCTCACATATGGAACTTAGTATGTAGCACCAGTCTACCCCAGGAATTACTGGGAAATCGCTCGATTGAGCTTGGAGGCACTCGTCTTGTGTGCCGGGAGATTCCAGTTACCTCTCCCAACACTTCGGTGAAGCAGCGAGCCTAGGCCTTTTCGAAGCGAAAGGTAGCTGCAGGCAGGAGGTAGGGTTACAGGCCATAAGCTCAACTCTCAGAAGTGGGTATGCATGGGAGGCAGATGTCTGCTACCCACTCGTACATGCGAGTGGGAACCTAGCTACACTCTGATGAAGAAGGACTTTGGAAATCGCTGTATTCAACTCAGATACACGTGGGTTCAGGCACAACGATTCCACATGCTTTTCTCACAACCTTTCCCTGCCACTAACATGAGGACGTTAGCAGCTCCTTCTACAGTCAAGCAGGATGCGGGAGGGTTGTGCCCTGTCCTTAGCTCTCACAGGGAAGCATGCCTTGAAGCCAGCTGTCAACTAGCTGCATTCTTATGGCAGGGTGAAGGTAGCAGTATTCTGAGACAGGAGGTTCCCAGATTACCACTCTACTGCACCTGGAGATACCCTCCAGGTCTGCATTGTTACCTTGCGTCTCAGAAGCCTCTGGCAAACGTCTCTGGTGAAGACGTGCGAAACTCACTCTGCAGGCAGTGTGGAACTTTGAGGGACTGAGGGTGAGCTCAACTCTCAGAAGTAAGATGTTTTTGGACAAGGCGTTCAACTACCTACTCACGTATGGCACTTAGTATGTAGCACCAGTCTACCACAGGAATTACTAGGAAATCGCTCGATTGAGCTTGGAGGCACTCGTCTTGTGTGCCGGGAGAGTCCAGTTACCTCTCCCAACACTTGCGTCAAGCAGCGAGCCTAGGCCTTTTGGAAGCGAAAGGTAGCAGCAGGCAGGATGTAGGGTTACAGGCCATAAGCTCAACTCTCAGAAGTGTGTATGCCTGGGAGGCAGATGTCTGCTACCCACTCGGACATGGGAGTTGGAACCTAGCTACACTCCTATTGAAGAAGGATGTTGGAAATCGCTGTATTCAACTCAGATACAAGGGAGTTCAGGCCCAATGCTTACACATGCTTTTCCCACAACCTATCCCAGCCACTAACATAAGGAGGTTAGCAGGTACGTCTAGTCAGGCAGGATGCGGGAGGGTTCTGCCCTGTCCTCAGCTCTCACAGGGAAGCATGCCTAGAAGCCAGCTCTCAACTAGCTGCATTCTTATGACTGTGTGAAGGTAGCTGTATTCTGAGTAAGGAGGTTCCCAGATTACCACTCTACTGCACCTGGAGACACCCTCCAGGTCTGCATTGTTAACTTGCGTCTCAGAGGCCTCTGGCAAAAGTCTCTGGTGAAGACGTGGGAACCTCACTCTGCAGGCAGTGTGGAACTGTGAGGGACTGAGGGTGAGCTCAACTCTCAGCAGTAAGATGATTTTGGACAAGGCGTTCAGCTACCTTCTCACATATGGAACTTATTATGTAGCACCAGTCTACCCCAGGAATTACTGGGAAATCGCTGGATTGAGCTTGGAGGCACAACTCTTGTGTGCCGGGAGATTCCAGTTACCTCTCCCAACACTTCGGTGAAGCAGCGAGCCTAGGCCTTTTGGAAGCGAAAGGTAGCTGCAGGCAGGAGGTAGGTTTACAGGCCATAAACTCAACTCTCAGAAGTGGGTATGCATGGGAGGCAGATGTCTGCTACCCACTCGTACATGCGAGTGGGAACCTAGCTACACTCTGATGAAGAAGGACTTTGGAAATCGCTGTATTCAACTCAGATACACGTGGGTTCAGGCACAACGATTCCACATGCTTTTCTCACAACCTTTCCCTGCCACTAACATGAGGACGTTAGCAGCTCCTTCTACAGTCAAGCAGGATGCGGGAGGGTTGTGCCCTGTCCTTAGCTCTCACAGGGAAGCATGCCTTGAAGCCAGCTGTCAACTAGCTGCATTCTTATGGCAGGGTGAAGGTAGCAGTATTCTGAGACAGGAGGTTCCCAGATTACCACTCTACTGCACCTGGAGATACCCTCCAGGTCTGCATTGTTACCTTGCGTCTCAGAAGCCTCTGGCAAACGTCTCTGGTGAAGACGTGCGAAACTCACTCTGCAGGCAGTGTGGAACTGTGAGGGACTGAGGGTGAGCTCAACTCTCAGAAGTAAGATGTTTTTGGACAAGGCGTTCAACTACCTACTCACGTATGGCACTTAGTATGTAGCACCAGTCTACCCCAGGAATTACTAGGAAATCGCTCGATTGAGCTTGGAGGCGCTCGTCTTGTGTGCCGGGAGAGTCCAGTTACCTCTCCCAACACTTGCGTCCAGCAGCGAGCCTAGGCCTTTTGGAAGCGAAAGGTAGCTGCAGGCAGGATGTAGGGTTACAGGCCATAAGCTCAATCTCAGAAGTGTGTATGCCTGGGAGGCAGATGTCTGCTACCCACTCGGACATGGGAGTTGGAACCTAGCTACACTCCTATTGAAGAAGGATGTTGGAAATCGCTGTATTCAACTCAGATACACGGGAGTTCAGGCCCAATGCTTACACATGCTTTACCCAAAACCTATCCCAGCCACAAACATAAGGAGGTTAGCAGGTACGTCTACAGTCAGGCAGGATGCGGGAGGGTTCTGCCCTGTCCTCAGCTCTCACAGGGAAGCATGCCTAGAAGCCAGCTCTCAACTAGCTGCATTCTTATGACAGTGTGAAGGTAGCAATATTCTGAGTAAGGAGGTTCCCAGATTACCACTCTACTGCACCTGGAGATACCCTCCAGGTCTGCATTGTTAACTTGCGTCTCAGAGGCCTCTGGCAAAAGTCTCTGGTGAAGACGTGGGAAACTCACTCTGCAGGCAGTGTGGAACTGTGAGGGACTGAGGGTGAGCTCAACTCTCAGCAGTAAGATGATTTTGGACAAGGCGTTCAGCTACCTTCTCACATATGGAACTTAGTATGTAGCACCAGTCTACCCCAGGAATTACTGGGAAATCGCTGGATTGAGCTTGGAGGCACTAGTCTTGTGTGCCGGGAGATTCCAGTTACCTTTCCCAACACTTCGGTGAAGCAGCGAGCCTAGGCCTTTTGGAAGCGAAAGGTAGCTGCAGGCAGGAGGTAGGGTTACAGGCCATAAACTCAACTCTCAGAAGTGGGTATGCATGGGAGGCAGATGTCTGCTACCCACTCGTACATGCGAGTGGGAACCTAGCTACACTCTGATGAAGAAGGACTTTGGAAATCGCTGTATTCAACTCAGATACACGTGGGTTCAGGCACAACGATTCCACATGCTTTTCTCACAACCTTTCCCTGCCACTAACATGAGGACGTTAGCAGCTCCTTCTACAGTCAAGCAGGATGCGGGAGGGTTGTGCCCTGTCCTTAGCTCTCACAGGGAAGCATGCCTTGAAGCCAGCTGTCAACTAGCTGCATTCTTATGGCAGGGTGAAGGTAGCAGTATTCTGAGACAGGAGGTTCCCAGATTACCACTCTCCTGCACCTGGAGATACCCTCCAGGTCTGCATTGTTACCTTGCGTCTCAGAAGCCTCTGGCAAAAGTCTCTGGAGAAGACGTGCGAAACTCACTCTGCAGGCAGTGTGGAACTGTGAGGGACTGAGGGTGAGCTCAACTCTCAGAAGTAAGATGTTTTTGGACAAGGCGTTCAACTACCTACTCACGTATGGCACTTAGTATGTAGCACCAGTCTACCCCAGGAATTACTAGGAAATCGCTCGATTGAGCTTGGAGGCACTCGTCTTGTGTGCCGGGAGATTCCAGTTACTTCTCCCAACACTTGCGTCAAGCAGCGAGCCTAGTCCTTTTGGAAGCGAAAGGTAGCTGCAGGCAGGAGGTAGGGTTACAGGCCATAAGCTCAACTCTCAGAAGTGTGTATGCATGGGAGGCAGATGTCTGCTACCCTCTCGGACATGGGAGTTGGAACCTAGCTACACTCCTATTGAAGAAGGATGTTGGAAATCGCTGTATTCACCTCAGATACACGGGAGTTCAGGCCCACTGCTTACACATGCTTTTCCCACAACCTATCCCAGCCACTAACATAAGGAGGTTAGCAGGTACGTCTACAGTCAGGCAGGATGCGGGAGGGTTCTGCCCTGTCCTCAGCTCTCACAGGGAAGCATGCCTAGAAGCCAGCTCTCAACTAGCTGCATTCTTATGACAGTGTGAAGGTAGCAGTATTCTGAGTAAGGAGGTTCCCAGATTACCACTCTACTGCACCTGGACACCCTCCAGGTCTGCATTGTTAACTTGCGTCTCAGAGGCCTCTGGCAAAAGTCTCTGGTGAAGACGTGGGAAACTCACTCTGCAGGCCGTGTGGAACTGTGAGGGACTGAGGGTGAGCTCAACTCTCAGCAGTAAGATGATTTTGGACAAGGCGTTCAGCTACCTTCTCACATATGGAACTTAGTATGTAGCACCAGTCTACCCCAGGAATTACTGGGAAATCGCTGGATTGAGCTTGGAGGCACAAGTCTTGTGTGCCGGGAGATTCCAGTTACCTCTCCCAACACTTCGGTGAAGCAGCGAGCCTAGGCCTTTTGGAAGCGAAAGGTAGCTGCAGGCAGGAGGTAGGGTTACAGGCCAGAAGCTCAACTCTCAGAAGTGGGTATGCATGGGAGGCAGATGTCTGCTACCCACTCGTACATGCGAGTGGGAACCTAGCTACACTGTGATGAAGAAGGACTTTGGAAATCGCTGTATTCAACTCAGATACACGTGGGTTCAGGCACAACGATTCCACATGCTTTTCTCACAACCTTTCCCTGCCACTAACATGAGGACGTTAGCAGCTCCTTCTACATTCAAGCAGGATCCGGGAGGGTTGTGCCCTGTCCTTAGCTCTCACAGGGAAGCATGCCTTGAAGCCAGCTGTCAACTAGCTGCATTCTTATGGCAGGGTGAAGGTAGCAGTATTCTGAGACAGGAGGTTCCCAGATTACCACTCTACTGCACCTGGAGATACCCTCCAGGTCTGCATTGTTACCTTGCGTCCCAGAAGCCTCTGGCAAACGTCTCTGGTGAAGGCGTGCGAAACTCACTCTGCAGGCAGTGTGGAACTGTGAGGGAATGAGGGTGATCTCAACTCTCAGAAGTAAGATGTTTTTGGACAAGGCGTTCAACTACCTACTCACGTATGGCACTTAGTATGTAGCACCAGTTTACCCCAGGAATTACTAGGAAATCGCTCGATTGAGCTTGGAGGCACTCGTCTTGTGTGCCGGGAGATTCCAGTTACCTCTCCCAACACTTGCGTCAAGCAGCGAGCCTAGGCCTTTTGGAAGCGAAAGGTAGCGGCAGGCAGGATGTAGGCTTACAGGCCATAAGCTCAACTCTCAGAAGTGTGTATGCATGGGAGGCAGATGTCTGCTACCCACTCGGACATGGGAGTTGGAACCTAGCTACACTCCTATTGAAGAAGGATGTTGGAAATCGCTGTATTCACCTCAGATACACGGGAGTTCAGGCCCAATGCTTACACATGCTTTTCCCACAACCTATCCCAGCCACTAACATTAGGAGGTTAGCAGGTACGTCTACAGTCAGGCAGGATGCGGGAGGGTTCTGCGCTGTCCTCAGCTCAAACAGGGAAGCATGCCTAGAAGCCAGCTCTCAACTAGCTGCATTCTTATGACAGTGTGAAGGTAGCAGTATTCTGAGTAAGGAGGTTCCCAGATTACCACTCTACTGCACCTGGAGATACCCTCCAGGTCTGCATTGTTACCTTGCCTCTCAGAAGCCTCTGGCAAACGTCTCTGGTGAAGACGTGGGAAACTCACTCTGCAGGCAGTGTGGAACTGTGAGGGACTGAGGGTGAGCTCAACTCTCAGCAGTAAGATGATTTTGGACAAGGCGTTCAGCTACCTTCTCACATATGGAACTTAGTATGTAGCACCAGTCTACCCCAGGAATTACTGGGAAATCGCTGGATTGAGCTTGGAGGCACTAGTCTTGTGTGCCGGGAGATTCCAGTTACCTCTCCCAACACTTCGGTGAAGCAGCGAGCCTAGGCCTTTTGGAAGCGAAAGGTAGCTGCAGGGAAGAGGTAGGGTAACAGGCCATAAGCTCAACTCTCAGAAGTGGGTATGCATGGGAGGCAGATGTCTGCTACCCACTCGGACATGCGAGTGGGAACCTAGCTACACTCTGATGAAGAAGGACTTTGGAAATCGCTGTATTCAACTCAGATACACGTGGGTTCAGGCACAACGATTCCACATGCTTTTCTCACAACCTTTCCCTGCCACTAACATGAGGACGTTAGCAGCTCCTTCTACAGTCAAGCAGGATGCGGGAGGGTTGTGCCCTGTCCTTAGCTCTCACAGGGAAGCATGCCTTGAAGCCAGCTGTCAACTAGCTGCATTCTTATGGCAGGGTGAAGGTAGCAGTATTCTGAGACAGGAGGTTCCCAGATTACCACTCTCCTGCACCTGGAGATACCCTCCAGGTCTGCATTGTTACCTTGCGTCTCAGAAGCCTCTGGCAAACGTCTGTGGTGAAGACGTGCGAAACTCACTCTGCAGGCAGTGTGGAACTGTGAGGGACTGAGGGTGAGCTCAACTCTCAGAAGTAAGATGTTTTTGGACAAGGCGTTCAACTACCTACTCACGTATGGCACTTAGTATGAAGCACCAGTCTACCCCAGGAATTACTAGGAAATCGCTCGATTGAGCTTGGAGGCACTCGTCTTGTGTGCCGGGAGAGTCCAGTTACCTCTCCCAACACTTGCGTCAAGCAGCGAGCCTAGGCCTTTTGGAAGCGAAAGGTAGCGGCAGGCAGGATGTAGGGTTACAGGCCATAAGCTCAACTCTCAGAAGTGTGTATGGCTGGGAGGCAGATGTCTGCTACCCACTCGGACATGGGAGTTGGAACCTAGCTACACTCCTATTGAAGAAGGATGTTGGAAATCGCTGTATTCAACTCAGATACACGGGAGTTCAGGCCCAATGCTTACACATGCTTTTCCCACAACCTATCCCAGCCACTAACATAAGGAGGTTAGCAGGTACGTCTACAGTCAGGCAGGATGCGGGAGGGTTCTGCCCTGTCCTCAGCTCTCACAGGGAAGCATGCCTAGAAGCCAGCTCTCAACTAGCTGCATTCTTATGACAGTGTGAAGGTAGCAGTATTCTGAGTAAGGAGGTTCCCAGATTACCACTCTACTGCACCTGGAGACACCCTCCATGTCTGCATTGTTAACTTGAGTCTCAGAGGCCTCTGGCAAAAGTCTCTGGTGAAGACGTGGGAAACTCACTCTGCAGGCAGTGTGGAACTGTGAGGGACTGAGGGTGAGCTCAACTGTCAGCAGTAAGATGATTTTGGACAAGGCGTTCAGCTACCTTCTCACATATGGAACTTAGTATGTAGCACCAGTCTACCCCAGGAATTACTGGGAAATCGCTCGATTGAGCTTGGAGGCACTCGTCTTGTGTGCCGGGAGATTCCAGTTACCTCTCCCAACACTTCGGTGAAGCAGCGAGCCTAGGCCTTTTGGAAGCGAAAGGTAGCTGCAGGCAGGAGGTAGGGTTACAGGCCATAAGGTCAACTCTCAGAAGTGGGTATGCATGGGAGGCAGATGTCTGCTACCCACTCGTACATGCGAGTGGGAACCTAGCTACACTCTGATGAAGAAGGACTTTGGAAATCGCTGTATTCAACTCAGATACACGTGGGTTCAGGCACAACGATTCCACATGCTTTTCTCACAACCTTTCCCTGCCACTAACATGAGGACGTTAGCAGCTCCTTCTACAGTCAAGCAGGATGCGGGAGGGTTGTGCCCTGTCCTTAGCTCTCACAGGGAAGCATGCCTTGAAGCCAGCTGTCAACTAGCTGCATTCTTATGGCAGGGTGAAGGTAGCAGTATTCTGAGACAGGAGGTTCCCAGATTACCACTCTACTGCACCTGGAGATACCCTCCAGGGCTGCATTGTTAACTTGCGTCTCAGAAGCCTCTGGCAAACGTCTCTGGTGAAGACGTGCGAAACTCACTCTGCAGGCAGTGTGGAACTGTGAGGGACTGAGGGTGAGCTCAACTCTCAGAAGTAAGATGTTTTTGGACAAGGCGTTCAACTACCTACTCACGTATGGAACTTAGTATGTAGCACCAGTCTACCCCAGGAATTACTAGGAAATCGCTCGATTGAGCTTGGAGGCACTCGTCTTGTGTGCCGGGAGATTCCAGTTACCTCTCCCAACACTTGCGTCAAGCAGCGAGCCTAGGCCTTTTGGAAGCGAAAGGTAGCGGCAGGCAGGATGTAGGCTTACAGGCCATAAGCTCAACTCTCAGAAGTGTGTATGCATGGGAGGCGGATGTCTGCTACCCACTCGGACATGGGAGTTGGAACCTAGCTACACTCCTATTGAAGAAGGATGTTGGAAATCGCTGTATTCAACTCAGATACACGGGAGTTCAGGCCCAATGCTTACACATGCTTTTCCCACAACCTATCCCAGCCACTAACATAAGGAGGTTAGCAGGTACGTCTACAGTCAGGCAGGATGCGGGAGGGTTCTGCCCTGCCCTCAGCTCTCACAGGGAAGCATGCCTAGAAGCCAGCTCTCAACTAGCTGCATTCTTATGACAGTGTGAAGGTAGCAGTATTCTGAGTAAGGAGGTTCCCAGATCACCACTCTACTGCACCTGGAGATACCCTCCAGGTCTGCATTGTTAACTTGCGTCTCAGAGGCCTCTGGCAAAAGTCTCTGGTGAAGACGTGGGAAACTCACTCTGCAGGCAGTGTGGAACTGTGAGGGACTGAGGGTGAGCTCAACTCTCAGCAGTAAGATGATTTTGGACAAGGCGTTCAGTTACCCTCTCACATATGGAACTTAGTATGTAGCACCAGTCTACCCCAGGAATTACTGGGAAATCGCTGCATTGAGCTTGGAGGCACTAGTCTTGTGTGCCGGGAGATTCCAGTTACCTCTCCCAACACTTCGGTGAAGCAGCGAGCCTAGGCCTTTTGGAAGCGAAAGGTAGCTGCAGGCAGGAGGTAGGGTTACAGGCCAGAAGCTCAACTCTCAGAAGTGGGTATGCATGGGAGGCAGATGTCTGCTACCCACTCGGACATGCGAGTGGGAACCTAGCTACACTCTGATGAAGAAGGACTTTGGAAATCGCTGTATTCAACTCAGATACACGTGGGTTCAGGCACAACGATTCCACATGCTTTTCTCACAACCTTTCCCTGCCACTAACATGAGGACGTTAGCAGCTCCTTCTACAGTCAAGCAGGATGCGGGAGGGTTGTGCCCTGTCCTTAGCTCTCACAGGGAAGCATGCCTTGAAGCCAGCTGTCAACTAGCTGCATTCTTATGGCAGGGTGAAGGTAGCAGTATTCTGAGACAGGAGGTTCCCAGATTACCACTCTACTGCACCTGGAGATACCCTCCAGGGCTGCATTGTTAACTTGCGTCTCAGAAGCCTCTGGCAAACGTCTCTGGTGAAGACGTGCGAAACTCACTCTGCAGGCAGTGTGGAACTGTGAGGGACTGAGGGTGAGCTCAACTCTCAGAAGTAAGATGTTTTTGGACAAGGCGTTCAACTACCTACTCACGTATGGCACTTAGTATGTAGCACCAGTCTACCCCAGGAATTACTAGGAAATCGCTCGATTGAGCTTGGAGGCACTCGTCTTGTGTGCCGGGAGAGTCCAGTTACCTCTCCCAACACTTGCGTCAAGCAGCGAGCCTAGGCCTTTTGGAAGCGAAAGGTAGCGGCAGGCAGGATGTAGGCTTACAGGCCATAAGCTCAACTCTCAGAAGTGTGTATGCATGGGAGGCAGATGTCTGCTACCCACTCGGACATGGGAGTTGGAACCTAGCTACACTCCTATTGAAGAAGGATGTTGGAAATCGCTGTATTCAACTCAGATACACGGGAGTTCAGGCCCAATGCTTACACATGCTTTTCCCACAACCTATCCCAGCCACTAACATAAGGAGGTTAGCAGGTACGTCTACAGTCAGGCAGGATGCGGGAGGGTTCTGCCCTGTCCTCAGCTCTCACAGGGAAGCATGCCTAGAAGCCAGCTCTCAACTAGCTGCATTCTTATGACAGTGTGAAGGTAGCAGTATTCCGAGTAAGGAGGTTCCCAGATCACCACTCTACTGCACCTGGAGATACCCTCCAGGTCTGCATTGTTAACTTGCGTCTCAGAGGCCTCTGGCAAAAGTCTCTGGTGAAGACGTGGGAAACTCACTCTGCAGGCAGTGTGGAACTGTGAGGGACTGAGGGTGAGCTCAACTCTCAGCAGTAAGATGATTTTGGACAAGGCGTTCAGTTACCCTCTCACATATGGAACTTAGTATGTAGCACCAGTCTACCCCAGGAATTACTGGGAAATCGCTGCATTGAGCTTGGAGGCACTAGTCTTGTGTGCCGGGAGATTCCAGTTACCTCTCCCAACACTTCGGTGAAGCAGCGAGCCTAGGCCTTTTGGAAGCGAAAGGTAGCTGCAGGCAGGAGGTAGGGTTACAGGCCAGAAGCTCAACTCTCAGAAGTGGGTATGCATGGGAGGCAGATGTCTGCTACCCACTCGGACATGCGAGTGGGAACCTAGCTACACTCTGATGAAGAAGGACTTTGGAAATCGCTGTATTCAACTCAGATACACGTGGGTTCAGGCACAACGATTCCACATGCTTTTCTCACAACCTTTCCCTGCCGCTAACATGAGGACGTTAGCAGCTCCTTCTACAGTCAAGCAGGATGCGGGAGGGTTGTGCCCTGTCCTTAGCTCTCACAGGGAAGCATGCCTTGAAGCCAGCTGTCAACTAGCTGCATTCTTATGGCAGGGTGAAGGTAGCAGTATTCTGAGACAGAAGGTTCCCAGATTACCACTCTACTGCACCTGGAGATACCCTCCAGGGCTGCATTGTTAACTTGCGTCTCAGAAGCCTCTGGCAAACGTCTCTGGTGAAGACGTGCGAAACTCACTCTGCAGGCAGTGTGGAACTGTGAGGGACTGAGGGTGAGCTCAACTCTCAGAAGTAAGATGTTTTTGGACAAGGCGTTCAACTACCTACTCACGTATGGAACTTAGTATGTAGCACCAGTCTACCCCAGGAATTACTAGGAAATCGCTCGATTGAGCTTGGAGGCACTCGTCTTGTGTGCCGGGAGATTCCAGTTACCTCTCCCAACACTTGCGTCAAGCAGCGAGCCTAGGCCTTTTGGAAGCGAAAGGTAGCGGCAGGCAGGATGTAGGCTTACAGGCCATAAGCTCAACTCTCAGAAGTGTGTATGCATGGGAGGCAGATGTCTGCTACCCACTCGGACATGGGAGTTGGAACCTAGCTACACTCCTATTGAAGAAGGATGTTGGAAATCGCTGTATTCAACTCAGATACACGGGAGTTCAGGCCCAATGCTTACACATGCTTTTCCCACAACCTATCCCAGCCACTAACATAAGGAGGTTAGCAGGTACGTCTACAGTCAGGCAGGATGCGGGAGGGTTCTGCCCTGTCCTCAGCTCTCACAGGGAAGCATGCCTAGAAGCCAGCTCTCAACTAGCTGCATTCTTATGACAGTGTGAAGGTAGCAGTATTCCGAGTAAGGAGGTTCCCAGATCACCACTCTACTGCACCTGGAGATACCCTCCAGGTCTGCATTGTTAACTTGCGTCTCAGAGGCCTCTGGCAAAAGTCTCTGGTGAAGACGTGGGAAACTCACTCTGCAGGCAGTGTGGAACTGTGAGGGACTGAGGGTGAGCTCAACTCTCAGCAGTAAGATGATTTTGGACAAGGCGTTCAGTTACCCTCTCACATATGGAACTTAGTATGTAGCACCAGTCTACCCCAGGAATTACTGGGAAATCGCTGCATTGAGCTTGGAGGCACTAGTCTTGTGTGCCGGGAGATTCCAGTTACCTCTCCCAACACTTCGGTGAAGCAGCGAGCCTAGGCCTTTTGGAAGCGAAAGGTAGCTGCAGGCAGGAGGTAGGGTTACAGGCCATAAGGTCAACTCTCAGAAGTGGGTATGCATGGGAGGCAGATGTCTGCTACCCACTCGTACATGCGAGTGGGAACCTAGCTACACTCTGATGAAGAAGGACTTTGGAAATCGCTGTATTCAACTCAGATACACGTGGGTTCAGGCACAACGATTCCACATGCTTTTCTCACAACCTTTCCCTGCCACTAATATGAGGACGTTAGCAGCTCCTTCTACAGTCAAGCAGGATGCGGGAGGGTTGTGCCCTGTCCTTAGCTCTCACAGGGAAGCATGCCTTGAAGCCAGCTGTCAACTAGCTGCATTCTTATGGCAGGGTGAAGGTAGCAGTATTCTGAGACAGGAGGTTCCCAGATTACCACTCTACTGCACCTGGAGATACCCTCCAGGGCTGCATTGTTAACTTGCGTCTCAGAAGCCTCTGGCAAACGTCTCTGGTGAAGACGTGCGAAACTCACTCTGCAGGCAGTGTGGAACTGTGAGGGACTGAGGGTGAGCTCAACTCTCAGAAGTAAGATGTTTTTGGACAAGGCGTTCAACTACCTACTCACGTATGGAACTTAGTATGTAGCACCAGTCTACCCCAGGAATTACTAGGAAATCGCTCGATTGAGCTTGGAGGCACTCGTCTTGTGTGCCGGGAGATTCCAGTTACCTCTCCCAACACTTGCGTCAAGCAGCGAGCCTAGGCCTTTTGGAAGCGAAAGGTAGCGGCAGGTAGGATGTAGGCTTACAGGCCATAAGCTCAACTCTCAGAAGTGTGTATGCATGGGAGGCGGATGTCTGCTACCCACTCGGACATGGGAGTTGGAACCTAGCTACACTCCTATTGAAGAAGGATGTTGGAAATCGCTGTATTCAACTCAGATACACGGGAGTTCAGGCCCAATGCTTACACATGCTTTTCCCACAACCTATCCCAGCCACTAACATAAGGAGGTTAGCAGGTACGTCTACAGTCAGGCAGGATGCGGGAGGGTTCTGCCCTGTCCTCAGCTCTCACAGGGAAGCATGCCTAGAAGCCAGCTCTCAACTAGCTGCATTCTTATGACAGTGTGAAGGTAGCAGTATTCCGAGTAAGGAGGTTCCCAGATCACCACTCTACTGCACCTGGAGATACCCTCCAGGTCTGCATTGTTAACTTGCGTCTCAGAGGCCTCTGGCAAAAGTCTCTGGTGAAGACGTGGGAAACTCACTCTGCAGGCAGTGTGGAACTGTGAGGGACTGAGGGTGAGCTCAACTCTCAGCAGTAAGATGATTTTGGACAAGGCGTTCAGTTACCCTCTCACATATGGAACTTAGTATGTAGCACCAGTCTACCCCAGGAATTACTGGGAAATCGCTGCATTGAGCTTGGAGGCACTAGTCTTGTGTGCCGGGAGATTCCAGTTACCTCTCCCAACACTTCGGTGAAGCAGCGAGCCTAGGCCTTTTGGAAGCGAAAGGTAGCTGCAGGCAGGAGGTAGGGTTACAGGCCAGAAGCTCAACTCTCAGAAGTGGGTATGCATGGGAGGCAGATGTCTGCTACCCACTCGTACATGCGAGTGGGAACCTAGCTACACTCTGATGAAGAAGGACTTTGGAAATCGCTGTATTCAACTCAGATACACGTGGGTTCAGGCACAACGATTCCACATGCTTTTCTCACAACCTTTCCCTGCCGCTAACATGAGGACGTTAGCAGCTCCTTCTACAGTCAAGCAGGATGCGGGAGGGTTGTGCCCTGTCCTTAGCTCTCACAGGGAAGCATGCCTTGAAGCCAGCTGTCAACTAGCTGCATTCTTATGGCAGGGTGAAGGTAGCAGTATTCTGAGACAGGAGGTTCCCAGATTACCACTCTACTGCACCTGGAGATACCCTCCAGGGCTGCATTGTTAACTTGCGTCTCAGAAGCCTCTGGCAAACGTCTCTGGTGAAGACGTGCGAAACTCACTCTGCAGGCAGTGTGGAACTGTGAGGGACTGAGGGTGAGCTCAACTCTCAGAAGTAAGATGTTTTTGGACAAGGCGTTCAACTACCTACTCACGTATGGAACTTAGTATGTAGCACCAGTCTACCCCAGGAATTACTAGGAAATCGCTCGATTGAGCTTGGAGGCACTCGTCTTGTGTGCCGGGAGATTCCAGTTACCTCTCCCAACACTTGCGTCAAGCAGCGAGCCTAGGCCTTTTGGAAGCGAAAGGTAGCGGCAGGCAGGATGTAGGCTTACAGGCCATAAGCTCAACTCTCAGAAGTGTGTATGCATGGGAGGCGGATGTCTGCTACCCACTCGGACATGGGAGTTGGAACCTAGCTACACTCCTATTGAAGAAGGATGTTGGAAATCGCTGTATTCAACTCAGATACACGGGATTTCAGGCCCAATGCTTACACATGCTTTTCCCACAACCTATCCCAGCCACTAACATAAGGAGGTTAGCAGGTACGTCTACAGTCAGGCAGGATGCGGGAGGGTTCTGCCCTGTCCTCAGCTCTCACAGGGAAGCATGCCTAGAAGCCAGCTCTCAACTAGCTGCATTCTTATGACAGTGTGAAGGTAGCAGTATTCTGAGTAAGGAGGTTCCCAGATCACCACTCTACTGCACCTGGAGATACCCTCCAGGTCTGCATTGTTAACTTGCGTCTCAGAGGCCTCTGGCAAAAGTCTCTGGTGAAGACGTGGGAAACTCACTCTGCAGGCAGTGTGGAACTGTGAGGGACTGAGGGTGAGCTCAACTCTCAGCAGTAAGATGATTTTGGACAAGGCGTTCAGTTACCCTCTCACATATGGAACTTAGTATGTAGCACCAGTCTACCCCAGGAATTACTGGGAAATCGCTGCATTGAGCTTGGAGGCACTAGTCTTGTGTGCCGGGAGATTCCAGTTACCTCTCACAACACTTCGGTGAAGCAGCGAGCCTAGGCCTTTTGGAAGCGAAAGGTAGCTGCAGGCAGGAGGTAGGGTTACAGGCCAGAAGCTCAACTCTCAGAAGTGGGTATGCATGGGAGGCAGATGTCTGCTACCCACTGGGACATGCGAGTGGGAACCTAGCTACACTCTGATGAAGAAGGACTTTGGAAATCGCTGTATTCAACTCAGATACACGTGGGTTCAGGCACAACGATTCCACATGCTTTTCTCACAACCTTTCCCTGCCACTAACATGAGGACGTTAGCAGCTCCTTCTACAGTCAAGCAGGATGCGGGAGGGTTGTGCCCTGTCCTTAGCTCTCACAGGGAAGCATGCCTTGAAGCCAGCTGTCAACTAGCTGCATTCTTATGGCAGGGTGAAGGTAGCAGTATTCTGAGACAGGAGGTTCCCAGATTACCACTCTACTGCACCTGGAGATACCCTCCAGGGCTGCATTGTTAACTTGCGTCTCAGAAGCCTCTGGCAAACGTCTCTGGTGAAGACGTGCGAAACTCACTCTGCAGGCAGTGTGGAACTGTGAGGGACTGAGGGTGAGCTCAACTCTCAGAAGTAAGATGTTTTTGGACAAGGCGTTCAACTACCTACTCACGTATGGAACTTAGTATGTAGCACCAGTCTACCCCAGGAATTACTAGGAAATCGCTCGATTGAGCTTGGAGGCACTCGTCTTGTGTGCCGGGAGATTCCAGTTACCTCTCCCAACACTTGCGTCAAGCAGCGAGCCTAGGCCTTTTGGAAGCGAAAGGTAGCGGCAGGCAGGATGTAGGCTTACAGGCCATAAGCTCATCTCTCAGAAGTGTGTATGCATGGGAGGCGGATGTCTGCTACCCACTCGGACATGGGAGTTGGAACCTAGCTACACTCCTATTGAAGAAGGATGTTGGAAATCGCTGTATTCAACTCAGATACACGGGAGTTCAGGCCCAATGCTTACACATGCTTTTCCCACAACCTATCCCAGCCACTAACATAAGGAGGTTAGCAGGTACGTCTACAGTCAGGCAGGATGCGGGAGGGTTCTGCCCTGTCCTCAGCTCTCACAGGGAAGCATGCCTAGAAGCCAGCTCTCAACTAGCTGCATTCTTCTGACAGTGTGAAGGTAGCAGTATTCTGAGTAAGGAGGTTCCCAGATCACCACTCTACTGCACCTGGAGATACCCTCCAGGTCTGCATTGTTAACTTGCGTCTCAGAGGCCTCTGGCAAAAGTCTCTGGTGAAGACGTGGGAAACTCACTCTGCAGGCAGTGTGGAACTGTGAGGGACTGAGGGTGAGCTCAACTCTCAGCAGTAAGATGATTTTGGACAAGGCGTTCAGTTACCCTCTCACATATGGAACTTAGTATGTAGCACCAGTCTACCCCAGGAATTACTGGGAAATCGCTGCATTGAGCTTGGAGGCACTAGTCTTGTGTGCCGGGAGATTCCAGTTACCTCTCCCAACACTTCGGTGAAGCAGCGAGCCTAGGCCTTTTGGAAGCGAAAGGTAGCTGCAGGCAGGAGGTAGGGTTACAGGCCAGAAGCTCAACTCTCAGAAGTGGGTATGCATGGGAGGCAGATGTCTGCTACCCACTCGGACATGCGAGTGGGAACCTAGCTACACTCTGATGAAGAAGGACTTTGGAAATCGCTGTATTCAACTCAGATACACGTGGGTTCAGGCACAACGATTCCACATGCTTTTCTCACAACCTTTCCCTGCCACTAACATGAGGACGTTAGCAGCTCCTTCTACAGTCAAGCAGGATGCGGGAGGGTTGTGCCCTGTCCTTAGCTCTCACAGGGAAGCATGCCTTGAAGCCAGCTGTCAACTAGCTGCATTCTTATGGCAGGGTGAAGGTAGCAGTATTCTGAGACAGGAGGTTCCCAGATTACCACTCTACTGCACCTGGAGATACCCTCCAGGGCTGCATTGTTAACTTGCGTCTCAGAAGCCTCTGGCAAACGTCTCTGGTGAAGACGTGCGAAACTCACTCTGCAGGCAGTGTGGAACTGTGAGGGACTGAGGGTGAGCTCAACTCTCAGAAGTAAGATGTTTTTGGACAAGGCGTTCAACTACCTACTCACGTATGGAACTTAGTATGTAGCACCAGTCTACCCCAGGAATTACTAGGAAATCGCTCGATTGAGCTTGGAGGCACTCGTCTTGTGTGCCGGGAGATTCCAGTTACCTCTCCCAACACTTGCGTCAAGCAGCGACCCTAGGCCTTTTGGAAGCGAAAGGTAGCGGCAGGCAGGATGTAGGCTTACAGGCCATAAGCTCAACTCTCAGAAGTGTGTATGCATGGGAGGCAGATGTCTGCTACCCACTCGGACATGGGAGTTGGAACCTAGCTACACTCCTATTGAAGAAGGATGTTGGAAATCGCTGTATTCAACTCAGATACACGGGAGTTCAGGCCCAATGCTTACACATGCTTTTCCCACAACCTATCCCAGCCACTAACATAAGGAGGTTAGCAGGTACGTCTACAGTCAGGCAGGATGCGGGAGGGTTCTGCCCTGTCCTCAGCTCTCACAGGGAAGCATGCCTAGAAGCCAGCTCTCAACTAGCTGCATTCTTCTGACAGTGTGAAGGTAGCAGTATTCTGAGTAAGGAGGTTCCCAGATCACCACTCTACTGCACCTGGAGATACCCTCCAGGTCTGCATTGTTAACTTGCGTCTCAGAGGCCTCTGGCAAAAGTCTCTGGTGAAGACGTGGGAAACTCACTCTGCAGGCAGTGTGGAACTGTGAGGGACTGAGGGTGAGCTCAACTCTCAGCAGTAAGATGATTTTGGACAAGGCGTTCAGTTACCCTCTCACATATGGAACTTAGTATGTAGCACCAGTCTACCCCAGGAATTACTGGGAAATCGCTGCATTGAGCTTGGAGGCACTAGTCTTGTGTGCCGGGAGATTCCAGTTACCTCTCCCAACACTTCGGTGAAGCAGCGAGCCTAGGCCTTTTGGAAGCGAAAGGTAGCTGCAGGCAGGAGGTAGGGTTACAGGCCAGAAGCTCAACTCTCAGAAGTGGGTATGCATGGGAGGCAGATGTCTGCTACCCACTCGGACATGGGAGTTGGAACCTAGCTACACTCCTATTGAAGAAGGATGTTGGAAATCGCTGTATTCAACTCAGATACACGGGAGTTCAGGCCCAATGCTTACACATGCTTTTCCCACAACCTATCCCAGCCACTAACATAAGGAGGTTAGCAGGTACGTCTACAGTCAGGCAGGATGCGGGAGGGTTCTGCCCTGTCCTCAGCTCTCACAGGGAAGCATGCCTAGAAGCCAGCTCTCAACTAGCTGCATTCTTATGACAGTGTGAAGGTAGCAGTATTCTGAGTAAGGAGGTTCCCAGATCACCACTCTACTGCACCTGGAGATACCCTCCAGGTCTGCATTGTTAACTTGCGTCTCAGAGGCCTCTGGCAAAAGTCTCTGGTGAAGACGTGGGAAACTCACTCTACAGGCAGTGTGGAACTGTGAGGGACTGAGGGTGAGCTCAACTCTCAGCAGTAAGATGATTTTGGACAAGGCGTTCAGTTACCCTCTCACATATGGAACTTAGTATGTAGCACCAGTCTACCCCAGGAATTACTGGGAAATCGCTGCATTGAGCTTGGAGGCACTAGTCTTGTGTGCCGGGAGATTCCAGTTACCTCTCCCAACACTTCGGTGAAGCAGCGAGCCTAGGCCTTTTGGAAGCGAAAGGTAGCTGCAGGCAGGAGGTAGGGTTACAGGCCAGAAGCTCAACTCTCAGAAGTGGGTATGCATGGGAGGCAGATGTCTGCTACCCACTCGGACATGCGAGTGGGAACCTAGCTACACTCTGATGAAGAAGGACTTTGGAAATCGCTGTATTCAACTCAGATACACGTGGGTTCAGGCACAACGATTCCACATGCTTTTCTCACAACCTTTCCCTGCCACTAACATGAGGACGTTAGCAGCCCCTCTATAGTCAAGCAGGATGCGGGAGGGTTGTGCCCTGTCCTTAGCTCTCACAGGGAAGCATGCCTTGAAGCCAGCTGTCAACTAGCTGCATTCTTATGGCAGGGTGAAGGTAGCAGTATTCTGAGACAGGAGGTTCCCAGATTACCACTCTACTGCACCTGGAGATACCCTCCAGGGCTGCATTGTTAACTTGCGTCTCAGAAGCCTCTGGCAAACGTCTCTGGTGAAGACGTGCGAAACTCACTCTGCAGGCAGTGTGGAACTGTGAGGGACTGAGGGTGAGCTCAACTCTCAGAAGTAAGATGTTTTTGGACAAGGCGTTCAACTACCTACTCACGTATGGAACTTAGTATGTAGCACCAGTCTACCCCAGGAATTACTAGGAAATCGCTCGATTGAGCTTGGAGGCACTCGTCTTGTGTGCCGGGAGATTCCAGTTACCTCTCCCAACACTTGCGTCAAGCAGCGAGCCTAGGCCTTTTGGAAGCGAAAGGTAGCGGCAGGCAGGATGTAGGCTTACAGGCCATAAGCTCAACTCTCAGAAGTGTGTATGCATGGGAGGCAGATGTCTGCTACCCACTCGGACATGGGAGTTGGAACCTAGCTACACTCCTATTGAAGAAGGATGTTGGAAATGGCTGTATTCAACTCAGATAGTCGGGAGTTCAGGCCCAATGCTTACACATGCTTTTCCCACAACCTATCCCAGCCACTAACATAAGGAGGTTAGCAGGTACGTCTACAGTCAGGCAGGATGCGGGAGGGTTCTGCCCTGTCCTCAGCTCTCACAGGGAAGCATGCCTAGAAGCCAGCTCTCAACTAGCTGCATTCTTATGACAGTGTGAAGGTAGCCGTATTCTGAGTAAGGAGGTTCCCAGATCACCACTCTACTGCACCTGGAGATACCCTCCAGGTCTGCATTGTTAACTTGCGTCTCAGAGGCCTCTGGCAAAAGTCTCTGGTGAAGACGTGGGAAACTCACTCTGCAGGCAGTGTGGAACTGTGAGGGACTGAGGGTGAGCTCAACTCTCAGCAGTAAGATGATTTTGGACAAGGCGTTCAGTTACCCTCTCACATATGGAACTTAGTATGTAGCACCAGTCTACCCCAGGAATTACTGGGAAATCGCTGCATTGAGCTTGGAGGCACTAGTCTTGTGTGCCGGGAGATTCCAGTTACCTCTCCCAACACTTCGGTGAAGCAGCGAGCCTAGGCCTTTTGGAAGCGAAAGGTAGCTGCAGGCAGGAGGTAGGGTTACAGGCCAGAAGCTCAACTCTCAGAAGTGGGTATGCATGGGAGGCAGATGTCTGCTACCCACTCGTACATGCGAGTGGGAACCTAGCTACAATCTGATGAAGAAGGACTTTGGAAATCGCTGTATTCAACTCAGATACACGTGGGTTCAGGCACAACGATTCCACATGCTTTTCTCACAACCTTTCCCTGCCACTAACATGAGGACGTTAGCAGCTCCTTCTACAGTCAAGCAGGATGCGGGAGGGTTGTGCCCTGACCTTAGCTCTCACAGGGAAGCATGCCTTGAAGCCAGCTGTCAACTAGCTGCATTCTTATGGCAGGGTGAAGGTAGCAGTATTCTGAGTAAGGAGGTTCCCAGATCACCACTCTACTGCACCTGGAGATACCCTCCAGGTCTGCATTGTTAACTTGCGTCTCAGAGGCCTCTGGCAAAAGTCTCTGGTGAAGACGTGGGAAACTCACTCTGCAGGCAGTGTGGAACTGTGAGGGACTGAGGGTGAGCTCAACTCTCAGCAGTAAGATGATTTTGGACAAGGCGTTCAGTTACCCTCTCACATATGGAACTTAGTATGTAGCACCAGTCTACCCCAGGAATTACTGGGAAATCGCTGCATTGAGCTTGGAGGCACTCGTCTTGTGTGCCGGGAGATTCCAGTTACCTCTCCCAACACTTGCGTCAAGCAGCGACCCTAGGCCTTTTGGAAGCGAAAGGTAGCGGCAGGCAGGATGTAGGCTTACAGGCCATAAGCTCAACTCTCAGAAGTGTGTATGCATGGGAGGCAGATGTCTGCTACCCACTCGGACATGGGAGTTGGAACCTAGCTACACTCCTATTGAAGAAGGATGTTGGAAATCGCTGTATTCAACTCAGATACACGGGAGTTCAGGCCCAATGCTTACACATGCTTTTCCCACAACCTATCCCAGCCACTAACATAAGGAGGTTAGCAGGTACGTCTACAGTCAGGCAGGATGCGGGAGGGTTCTGCCCTGTCCTCAGCTCTCACAGGGAAGCATGCCTAGAAGCCAGCTCTCAACTAGCTGCATTCTTATGACAGTGTGAAGGTAGCAGTATTCTGAGTAAGGAGGTTCCCAGATCACCACTCTACTGCACCTGGAGATACCCTCCAGGTCTGCATTGTTAACTTGCGTCTCAGAGGCCTCTGGCAAAAGTCTCTGGTGAAGACGTGGGAAACTCACTCTGCAGGCAGTGTGGAACTGTGAGGGACTGAGGGTGAGCTCAACTCTCAGCAGTAAGATGATTTTGGACAAGGCGTTCAGTTACCCTCTCACATATGGAACTTAGTATGTAGCACCAGTCTACCCCAGGAATTACTGGGAAATCGCTGCATTGAGCTTGGAGGCACTAGTCTTGTGTGCCGGGAGATTCCAGTTACCTCTCCCAACACTTCGGTGAAGCAGCGAGCCTAGGCCTTTTGGAAGCGAAAGGTAGCTGCAGGCAGGAGGTAGGGTTACAGGCCAGAAGCTCAACTCTCAGAAGTGGGTATGCATGGGAGGCAGATGTCTGCTACCCACTCGTACATGCGAGTGGGAACCTAGCTACACTCTGATGAAGAAGGACTTTGGAAATCGCTGTATTCAACTCAGATACACGTGGGTTCAGGCACAACGATTCCACATGCTTTTCTCACAACCTTTCCCTGCCACTAACATGAGGACGTTAGCAGCTCCTTCTACAGTCAAGCAGGATGCGGGAGGGTTGTGCCCTGTCCTTAGCTCTCACAGGGAAGCATGCCTTGAAGCCAGCTGTCAACTAGCTGCATTCTTATGGCAGGGTGAAGGTAGCAGTATTCTGAGACAGGAGGTTCCCAGATTACCACTCTACTGCACCTGGAGATACCCTCCAGGGCTGCATTGTTAACTTGCGTCTCAGAAGCCTCTGGCAAACGTCTCTGGTGAAGACGTGCGAAACTCACTCTGCAGGCAGTGTGGAACTGTGAGGGACTGAGGGTGAGCTCAACTCTCAGAAGTAAGATGTTTTTGGACAAGGCGTTCAACTACCTACTCACGTATGGCACTTAGTATGTAGCACCAGTCTACCCCAGGAATTACTAGGAAATCGCTCGATTGAGCTTGGAGGCACTCGTCTTGTGTGCCGGGAGATTCCATTTACCTCTCCCAACACTTGCGTCAAGCAGCGAGCCTAGGCCTTTTGGAAGCGAAAGGTAGCGGCAGGCAGGATGTAGGCTTACAGGCCATAAGCTCAACTCTCAGAAGTGTGTATGCATGGGAGGCAGATGTCTGCTACCCACTCGGACATGGGAGTTGGAACCTAGCTACACTCCTATTGAAGAAGGATGTTGGAAATCGCTGTATTCAACTCAGATACACGGGAGTTCAGGCCCAATGCTTACACATGCTTTTCCCACAACCTATCCCAGCCACTAACATAAGGAGGTTAGCAGGTACGTCTACAGTCAGGCAGGATGCGGGAGGGTTCTGCCCTGTCCTCAGCTCTCACAGGGAAGCATGCCTAGAAGCCAGCTCTCAACTAGCTGCATTCTTATGACAGTGTGAAGGTAGCAGTATTCCGAGTAAGGAGGTTCCCAGATCACCACTCTACTGCACCTGGAGATACCCTCCAGGTCTGCATTGTTAACTTGCGTCTCAGAGGCCTCTGGCAAAAGTCTCTGGTGAAGACGTGGGAAACTCACTCTGCAGGCAGTGTGGAACTGTGAGGGACTGAGGGTGAGCTCAACTCTCAGCAGTAAGATGATTTTGGACAAGGCGTTCAGTTACCCTCTCACATATGGAACTTAGTATGTAGCACCAGTCTACCCCAGGAATTACTGGGAAATCGCTGCATTGAGCTTGGAGGCACTAGTCTTGTGTGCCGGGAGATTCCAGTTACCTCTCCCAACACTTCGGTGAAGCAGCGAGCCTAGGCCTTTTGGAAGCGAAAGGTAGCTGCAGGCAGGAGGTAGGGTTACAGGCCAGAAGCTCAACTCTCAGAAGTGGGTATGCATGGGAGGCAGATGTCTGCTACCCACTCGGACATGCGAGTGGGAACCTAGCTACACTCTGATGAAGAAGGACTTTGGAAATCGCTGTATTCAACTCAGATACACGTGGGTTCAGGCACAACGATTCCACATGCTTTTCTCACAACCTTTCCCTGCCACTAACATGAGGACGTTAGCAGCTCCTTCTACAGTCAAGCAGGATGCGGGAGGGTTGTGCCCTGTCCTTAGCTCTCACAGGGAAGCATGCCTTGAAGCCAGCTGTCAACTAGCTGCATTCTTATGGCAGGGTGAAGGTAGCAGTATTCTGAGACAGGAGGTTCCCAGATTACCACTCTACTGCACCTGGAGATACCCTCCAGGGCTGCATTGTTAACTTGCGTCTCAGAAGCTTCTGGCAAACGTCTCTGGTGAAGACGTGCGAAACTCACTCTGCAGGCAGTGTGGAACTGTGAGGGACTGAGGGTGAGCTCAACTCTCAGAAGTAAGATGTTTTTGGACAAGGCGTTCAACTACCTACTCACGTATGGCACTTAGTATGTAGCACCAGTCTACCCCAGGAATTACTAGGAAATCGCTCGATTGAGCTTGGAGGCACTCGTCTTGTGTGCCGGGAGATTCCAGTTACCTCTCCCAACACTTGCGTCAAGCAGCGACCCTAGGCCTTTTGGAAGCGAAAGGTAGCGGCAGGCAGGATGTAGGCTTACAGGCCATAAGCTCAACTCTCAGAAGTGTGTATGCATGGGAGGCAGATGTCTGCTACCCACTCGGACATGGGAGTTGGAACCTAGCTACACTCCTATTGAAGAAGGATGTTGGAAATCGCTGTATTCAACTCAGATACACGGGAGTTCAGGCCCAATGCTTACACATGCTTTTCCCACAACCTATCCCAGACACTAACATAAGGAGGTTAGCAGGTACGTCTACAGTCAGGCAGGATGCGGGAGGGTTCTGCCCTGTCCTCAGCTCTCACAGGGAAGCATGCCTAGAAGCCAGCTCTCAACTAGCTGCATTCTTATGACAGTGTGAAGGTAGCAGTATTCTGAGTAAGGAGGTTCCCAGATCACCACTCTACTGCACCTGGAGATACCCTCCAGGTCTGCATTGTTAACTTGCGTCTCAGAGGCCTCTGGCAAAAGTCTCTGGTGAAGACGTGGGAAACTCACTCTGCAGGCAGTGTGGAACTGTGAGGGACTGAGGGTGAGCTCAACTCTCAGCAGTAAGATGATTTTGGACAAGGCGTTCAGTTACCCTCTCACATATGGAACTTAGTATGTAGCACCAGTCTACCCCAGGAATTACTGGGAAATCGCTGCATTGAGCTTGGAGGCACTAGTCTTGTGTGCCGGGAGATTCCAGTTACCTCTCCCAACACTTCGGTGAAGCAGCGAGCCTAGGCCTTTTGGAAGCGAAAGGTAGCTGCAGGCAGGAGGTAGGGTTACAGGCCAGAAGCTCAACTCTCAGAAGTGGGTATGCATGGGAGGCAGATGTCTGCTACCCACTCGTACATGCGAGTGGGAACCTAGCTACACTCTGATGAAGAAGGACTTTGGAAATCGCTGTATTCAACTCAGATACACGTGGGTTCAGGCACAACGATTCCACATGCTTTTCTCACAACCTTTCCCTGCCACTAACATGAGGACGTTAGCAGCTCCTTCTACAGTCAAGCAGGATGCGGGAGGGTTGTGCCCTGTCCTTAGCTCTCACAGGGAAGCATGCCTTGAAGCCAGCTGTCAACTAGCTGCATTCTTATGGCAGGGTGAAGGTAGCAGTATTCTGAGACAGGAGGTTCCCAGATTACCACTCTACTGCACCTGGAGATACCCTCCAGGGCTGCATTGTTAACTTGCGTCTCAGAAGCCTCTGGCAAACGTCTCTGGTGAAGACGTGCGAAACTCACTCTGCAGGCAGTGTGGAACTGTGAGGGACTGAGGGTGAGCTCAACTCTCAGAAGTAAGATGTTTTTGGACAAGGCGTTCAACTACCTACTCACGTATGGAACTTAGTATGTAGCACCAGTCTACCCCAGGAATTACTAGGAAATCGCTCGATTGAGCTTGGAGGCACTCGTCTTGTGTGCCGGGAGATTCCAGTTACCTCTCCCAACACTTGCGTCAAGCAGCGAGCCTAGGCCTTTTGGAAGCGAAAGGTAGCGGCAGGCAGGATGTAGGCTTACAGGCCATAAGCTCAACTCTCAGAAGTGTGTATGCATGGGAGGCAGATGTCTGCTACCCACTCGGACATGGGAGTTGGAACCTAGCTACACTCCTATTGAAGAAGGATGTTGGAAATGGCTGTATTCAACTCAGATAGTCGGGAGTTCAGGCCCAATGCTTACACATGCTTTTCCCACCACCTATCCCAGCCACTAACATAAGGAGGTTAGCAGGTACGTCTACAGTCAGGCAGGATGCGGGAGGGTTCTGCCCTGTCCTCAGCTCTCACAGGGAATCATGCCTAGAAGCCAGCTCTCAACTAGCTGCATTCTTATGACAGTGTGAAGGTAGCAGTATTCTGAGTAAGGAGGTTCCCAGATCACCACTCTACTGCACCTGGAGATACCCTCCAGGTCTGCATTGTTAACTTGCGTCTCAGAGGCCTCTGGCAAAAGTCTCTGGTGAAGACGTGCGAAACTCACTCTGCAGGCAGTGTGGAACTGTGAGGGACTGAGGGTGAGCTCAACTCTCAGAAGTAAGATGTTTTTGGACAAGGCGTTCAACTACCTACTCACGTATGGAACTTAGTATGTAGCACCAGTCTACCCCAGGAATTACTAGGAAATCGCTCGATTGAGCTTGGAGGCACTCGTCTTGTGTGCCGGGAGATTCCAGTTACCTCTCCCAACACTTGCGTCAAGCAGCGAGCCTAGGCCTTTTGGAAGCGAAAGGTAGCGGCAGGCAGGATGTAGGCTTACAGGCCATAAGCTCAACTCTCAGAAGTGTGTATGCATGGGAGGCAGATGTCTGCTACCCACTCGGACATGGGAGTTGGAACCTAGCTACACTCCTATTGAAGAAGGATGTTGGAAATCGCTGTATTCAACTCAGATACACGGGAGTTCAGGCCCAATGCTTACACATGCTTTTCCCACAACCTATCCCAGTCACTAACATAAGGAGGTTAGCAGGTACGTCTACAGTCAGGCAGGATGCGGGAGGGTTCTGCCCTGTCCTCAGCTCTCACAGGGAAGCATGCCTAGAAGCCAGCTCTCAACTAGCTGCATTCTTATGACAGTGTGAAGGTAGCAGTATTCTGAGTAAGGAGGTTCCCAGATCACCACTCTACTGCACCTGGAGATACCCTCCAGGTCTGCATTGTTAACTTGCGTCTCAGAGGCCTCTGGCAAAAGTCTCTGGTGAAGACGTGGGAAACTCACTCTGCAGGCAGTGTGGAACTGTGAGGGACTGAGGGTGAGCTCAACTCTCAGCAGTAAGATGATTTTGGACAAGGCGTTCAGTTACCCTCTCACATATGGAACTTAGTATGTAGCACCAGTCTACCCCAGGAATTACTGGGAAATCGCTGCATTGAGCTTGGAGGCACTAGTCTTGTGTGCCGGGAGATTCCAGTTACCTCTCCCAACACTTCGGTGAAGCAGCGAGCCTAGGCCTTTTGGAAGCGAAAGGTGGCTGCAGGCAGGAGGTAGGGTTACAGGCCAGAAGCTCAACTCTCAGAAGTGGGTATGCATGGGAGGCAGATGTCTGCTACCCACTCGTACATGCGAGTGGGAACCTAGCTACACTCTGATGAAGAAGGACTTTGGAAATCGCTGTATTCAACTCAGATACACGTGGGTTCAGGCACAACGATTCCACATGCTTTTCTCACAACCTTTCCCTGCCACTAACATGAGGACGTTAGCAGCTCCTTCTACAGTCAAGCAGGATGCGGGAGGGTTGTGCCCTGTCCTTAGCTCTCACAGGGAAGCATGCCTTGAAGCCAGCTGTCAACTAGCTGCATTCTTATGGCAGGGTGAAGGTAGCAGTATTCTGAGACAGGAGGTTCCCAGATTACCACTCTACTGCACCTGGAGATACCCTCCAGGGCTGCATTGTTAACTTGCGTCTCAGAAGCCTCTGGCAAACGTCTCTGGTGAAGACGTGCGAAACTCACTCTGCAGGCAGTGTGGAACTGTGAGGGACTGAGGGTGAGCTCAACTCTCAGAAGTAAGATGTTTTTGGACAAGGCGTTCAACTACCTACTCACGTATGGAACTTAGTATGTAGCACCAGTCTACCCCAGGAATTACTAGGAAATCGCTCGATTGAGCTTGGAGGCACTCGTCTTGTGTGCCGGGAGATTCCAGTTACCTCTCCCAACACTTGCGTCAAGCAGCGAGCCTAGGCCTTTTGGAAGCGAAAGGTAGCGGCAGGCAGGATGTAGGCTTACAGGCCATAAGCTCAACTCTCAGAAGTGTGTATGCATGGGAGGCAGATGTCTGCTACCCACTCGGACATGGGAGTTGGAACCTAGCTACACTCCTATTGAAGAAGGATGTTGGAAATCGCTGTATTCAACTCAGATATACGGGAGTTCAGGCCCAATGCTTACACATGCTTTTCCCACAACCTATCCCAGCCACTAACATAAGGAGGTTAGCAGGTACGTCTACAGTCAGGCAGGATGCGGGAGGGTTCTGCCCTGTCCTCAGCTCTCACAGGGAAGCATGCCTAGAAGCCAGCTCTCAACTAGCTGCATTCTTATGACAGTGTGAAGGTAGCAGTATTCTGAGTAAGGAGGTTCCCAGATCACCACTCTACTGCACCTGGAGATACCCTCCAGGTCTGCATTGTTAACTTGCGTCTCAGAGGCCTCTGGCAAAAGTCTCTGGTGAAGACGTGGGAAACTCACTCTGCAGGCAGTGTGGAACTGTGGGGGACTGAGGGTGAGCTCAACTCTCAGCAGTAAGATGATTTTGGACAAGGCGTTCAGTTACCCTCTCACATATGGAACTTAGTATGTAGCACCAGTCTACCCCAGGAATTACTGGGAAATCGCTGCATTGAGCTTGGAGGCACTAGTCTTGTGTGCCGGGAGATTCCAGTTACCTCTCCCAACACTTCGGTGAAGCAGCGAGCCTAGGCCTTTTGGAAGCGAAAGGTAGCTGCAGGCAGGAGGTAGGGTTACAGGCCAGAAGCTCAACTCTCAGAAGTGGGTATGCATGGGAGGCAGATGTCTGCTACCCACTCGTACATGCGAGTGGGAACCTAGCTACACTCTGATGAAGAAGGACTTTGGAAATCGCTGTATTCAACTCAGATACACGTGGGTTCAGGCACAACGATTCCACATGCTTTTCTCACAACCTTTCCCTGCCACTAACATGAGGACGTTAGCAGCTCCTTCTACAGTCAAGCAGGATGCAGGAGGGTTGTGCCCTGTCCTTAGCTCTCACAGGGAAGCATGCCTTGAAGCCAGCTGTCAACTAGCTGCATTCTTATGGCAGGGTGAAGGTAGCAGTATTCTGAGACAGGAGGTTCCCAGATTACCACTCTACTGCACCTGGAGATACCCTCCAGGGCTGCATTGTTAACTTGCGTCTCAGAAGCCTCTGGCAAACGTCTCTGGTGAAGACGTGCGAAACTCACTCTGCAGGCAGTGTGGAACTGTGAGGGACTGAGGGTGAGCTCAACTCTCAGAAGTAAGATGTTTTTGGACAAGGCGTTCAACTACCTACTCACGTATGGAACTTAGTATGTAGCACCAGTCTACCCCAGGAATTACTAGGAAATCGCTCGATTGAGCTTGGAGGCACTCGTCTTGTGTGCCGGGAGATTCCAGTTACCTCTCCCAACACTTGCGTCAAGCAGCGAGCCTAGGCCTTTTGGAAGCGAAAGGTAGCGGCAGGCAGGATGTAGGCTTACAGGCCATAAACTCAACTCTCAGAAGTGTGTATGCATGGGAGGCAGATGTCTGCTACCCACTCGGACATGGGAGTTGGAACCTAGCTACACTCCTATTGAAGAAGGATGTTGGAAATCGCTGTATTCAACTCAGATACACGGGAGTTCAGGCCCAATGCTTACACATGCTTTTCCCACAACCTATCCCAGCCACTAACATAAGGAGGTTAGCAGGTACGTCTACAGTCAGGCAGGATGCGGGAGGGTTCTGCCCTGTCCTCAGCTCTCACAGGGAAGCATGCCTAGAAGCCAGCTCTCAACTAGCTGCATTCTTATGACAGTGTGAAGGTAGCAGTATTCTGAGTAAGGAGGTTCCCAGATCACCACTCTACTGCACCTGGAGATACCCTCCAGGTCTGCATTGTTAACTTGCGTCTCAGAGGCCTCTGGCAAAATCTCTGGTGAAGACGTGGGAAACTCACTCTGCAGGCAGTGTGGAACTGTGAGGGACTGAGGGTGAGCTCAACTCTCAGCAGTAAGATGATTTTAGACGAGGCGTTCAGTTACCCTCTCACATATGGAACTTAGTATGTAGCACCAGTCTACCCCAGGAATTACTGGGAAATCGCTGCATTGAGCTTGGAGGCACTAGTCTTGTGTGCCGGCAGATTCCAGTTACCTCTCCCAACACTTCGGTGAAGCAGCGAGCCTAGGCCTTTTGGAAGCGAAAGGTAGCTGCAGGCAGGAGGTAGGGTTACAGGCCAGAAGCTCAACTCTCAGAAGTGGGTATGCATGGGAGGCAGATGTCTGCTACCCACTCGTACATGCGAGTGGGAACCTAGCTACACTCTGATGAAGAAGGACTTTGGAAATCGCTGTATTCAACTCAGATACACGTGGGTTCAGGCACAACGATTCCACATGCTTTTCTCACAACCTTTCCCTGCCACTAACATGAGGACGTTAGCAGCTCCTTCTACAGTCAAGCAGGATGCGGGAGGGTTGTGCCCTGTCCTTAGCTCTCACAGGGAAGCATGCCTTGAAGCCAGCTGTCAACTAGCTGCATTCTTATGGCAGGGTGAAGGTAGCAGTATTCTGAGACAGGAGGTTCCCAGATTACCACTCTACTGCACCTGGAGATACCCTCCAGGGCTGCATTGTTAACTTGCGTCTCAGAAGCCTCTGGCAAACGTCTCTGGTGAAGACGTGCGAAACTCACTCTGCAGGCAGTGTGGAACTGTGAGGGACTGAGGGTGAGCTCAACTCTCAGAAGTAAGATGTTTTTGGACAAGGCGTTCAACTACCTACTCACGTATGGAACTTAGTATGTAGCACCAGTCTACCCCAGGAATTACTAGGAAATCGCTCGATTGAGCTTGGAGGCACTCGTCTTGTGTGCCGGGAGATTCCAGTTACCTCTCCCAACACTTGCGTCAAGCAGCGACCCTAGGCCTTTTGGAAGCGAAAGGTAGCGGCAGGCAGGATGTAGGCTTACAGGCCATAAGCTCAACTCTCAGAAGTGTGTATGCATGGGAGGCAGATGTCTGCTACCCACTCGGACATGGGAGTTGGAACCTAGCTACACTCCTATTGAAGAAGGATGTTGGAAATCGCTGTATTCAACTCAGATACACGGGAGTTCAGGCCCAATGCTTACACATGCTTTTCCCACAACCTATCCCAGCCACTAACATAAGGAGGTTAGCAGGTACGTCTACAGTCAGGCAGGATGCGGGAGGGTTCTGCCCTGTCCTCAGCTCTCACAGGGAAGCATGCCTAGAAGCCAGCTCTCAACTAGCTGCATTCTTATGACAGTGTGAAGGTAGCAGTATTCTGAGTAAGGAGGTTCCCAGATCACCACTCTACTGCACCTGGAGATACCCTCCAGGTCTGCATTGTTAACTTGCGTCTCAGAGGCCTCTGGCAAAAGTCTCTGGTGAAGACGTGGGAAACTCACTCTGCAGGCAGTGTGGAACTGTGAGGGACTGAGGGTGAGCTCAACTCTCAGCAGTAAGATGATTTTGGACAAGGCGTTCAGTTACCCTCTCACATATGGAACTTAGTATGTAGCACCAGTCTACCCCAGGAATTACTGGGAAATCGCTGCATTGAGCTTGGAGGCACTAGTCTTGTGTGCCGGGAGATTCCAGTTACCTCTCCCAACACTACGGTGAAGCAGCGAGCCTAGGCCTTTTGGAAGCGAAAGGTAGCTGCAGGCAGGAGGTAGGGTTACAGGCCAGAAGCTCAACTCTCAGAAGTGGGTATGCATGGGAGGCAGATGTCTGCTACCCACTCGGACATGCGAGTGGGAACCTAGCTACACTCTGATGAAGAAGGACTTTGGAAATCGCTGTATTCAACTCAGATACACGTGGGTTCAGGCACAACGATTCCACATGCTTTTCTCACAACCTTTCCCTGCCACTAACATGAGGACGTTAGCAGCTCCTTCTACAGTCAAGCAGGATGCGGGAGGGTTGTGCCCTGTCCTTAGCTCTCACAGGGAAGCATGCCTTGAAGCCAGCTGTCAACTAGCTGCATTCTTATGGCAGGGTGAAGGTAGCAGTATTCTGAGACAGGAGGTTCCCAGATTACCACTCTACTGCACCTGGAGATACCCTCCAGGGCTGCATTGTTAACTTGCGTCTCAGAAGCCTCTGGCAAACGTCTCTGGTGAAGACGTGCGAAACTCACTCTGCAGGCAGTGTGGAACTGTGAGGGACTGAGGGTGAGCTCAACTCTCAGAAGTAAGATGTTTTTGGACAAGGCGTTCAACTACCTACTCACGTATGGAACTTAGTATGTAGCACCAGTCTACCCCAGGAATTACTAGGAAATCGCTCGATTGAGCTTGGAGGCACTCGTCTTGTGTGCCGGGAGATTCCAGTTACCTCTCCCAACACTTGCGTCAAGCAGCGAGCCTAGGCCTTTTGGAAGCGAAAGGTAGCGGCAGGCAGGATGTAGGCTTACAGGCCATAAGCTCAACTCTCAGAAGTGTGTATGCATGGCAGGCAGATGTCTGCTACCCACTCGGACATGGGAGTTGGAACCTAGCTACACTCCTATTGAAGAAGGATGTTGGAAATCGCTGTATTCAACTCAGATACACGGGAGTTCAGGCCCAATGCTTACACATGCTTTTCCCACAACCTATCCCAGCCACTAACATAAGGAGGTTAGCAGGTACGTCTACAGTCAGGCAGGATGCGGGAGGGTTCTGCCCTGTCCTCAGCTCTCACAGGGAAGCATGCCTAGAAGCCAGCTCTCAACTAGCTGCATTCTTATGACAGTGTGAAGGTAGCAGTAATCTGAGTAAGGAGGTTCCCAGATCACCACTCTACTGCACCTGGAGATACCCTCCAGGGCTGCATTGTTAACTTGCGTCTCAGAGGCCTCTGGCAAAAGTCTCTGGTGAAGACGTGGGAAACTCACTCTGCAGGCAGTGTGGAACTGTGAGGGACTGAGGGTGAGCTCAACTCTCAGCAGTAAGATGATTTTGGACAAGGCGTTCAGTTACCCTCTCACATATGGAACTTAGTATGTAGCACCAGTCTACCCCAGGAATTACTGGGAAATCGCTGCATTGAGCTTGGAGGCACTAGTCTTGTGTGCCGGGAGATTCCAGTTACCTCTCCCAACACTTCGGTGAAGCAGCGAGCCTAGGCCTTTTGGAAGCGAAAGGTAGCTGCAGGCAGGAGGTAGGGTTACAGGCCAGAAGCTCAACTCTCAGAAGTGGGTATGCATGGGAGGCAGATGTCTGCTACCCACTTGTACATGCGAGTGGGAACCTAGCTACACTCTGATGAAGAAGGACTTTGGAAATCGCTGTATTCAACTCAGATACACGTGGGTTCAGGCACAACGATTCCACATGCTTTTCTCACAACCTTTCCCTGCCACTAACATGAGGACGTTAGCAGCTCCTTCTACAGTCAAGCAGGATGCGGGAGGGTTGTGCCCTGTCCTTAGCTCTCACAGGGAAGCATGCCTTGAAGCCAGCTGTCAACTAGCTGCATTCTTATGGCAGGGTGAAGGTAGCAGTATTCTGAGACAGGAGGTTCCCAGATTACCACTCTACTGCACCTGGAGATACCCTCCAGGGCTGCATTGTTAACTTGTGTCTCAGAAGCCTCTGGCAAACGTCTCTGGTGAAGACGTGCGAAACTCACTCTGCAGGCAGTGTGGAACTGTGAGGGACTGAGGGTGAGCTCAACTCTCAGAAGTAAGATGTTTTTGGACAAGGCGTTCAACTACCTACTCACGTATGGAACTTAGTATGTAGCACCAGTCTACCCCAGGAATTACTAGGAAATCGCTCGATTGAGCTTGGAGGCACTCGTCTTGTGTGCCGGGAGATTCCAGTTACCTCTTCCAACACTTGCGTCAAGCAGCGAGCCTAGGCCTTTTGGAAGCGAAAGGTAGCGGCAGGCAGGATGTAGGCTTACAGGCCATAAGCTCAACTCTCAGAAGTGTGTATGCATGGGAGGCAGATGTCTGCTACCCACTCGGACATGGGAGTTGGAACCTAGCTACACTCCTATTGAAGAAGGATGTTGGAAATCGCTGTATTCAACTCAGATACACGGGAGTTCAGGCCGAATGCTTACACATGCTTTTCCCACAACCTATCCCAGCCACTAACATAAGGAGGTTAGCAGGTACGTCTACAGTCAGGCAGGATGCGGGAGGGTTCTGCCCTGTCCTCAGCTCTCACAGGGAAGCATGCCTAGAAGCCAGCTCTCAACTAGCTGCATTCTTATGACAGTGTGAAGGTAGCAGTATTCTGAGTAAGGAGGTTCCCAGATCACCACTCTACTGCACCTGGAGATACCCTCCAGGTCTGCATTGTTAACCTGCGTCTCAGAGGCCTCTGGCAAAAGTCTCTGGTGAAGACGTGGGAAACTCACTCTGCAGGCAGTGTGGAACTGTGAGGGACTGAGGGTGAGCTCAACTCTCAGCAGTAAGATGATTTTGGACAAGGCGTTCAGTTACCCTCTCACATATGGAACTTAGTATGTAGCACCAGTCTACCCCAGGAATTACTGGGAAATCGCTGCATTGAGCTTGGAGGCACTAGTCTTGTGTGCCGGGAGATTCCAGTTACCTCTCCCAACACTCCGGTGAAGCAGCGAGCCTAGGCCTTTTGGAAGCGAAAGGTAGCTGCAGGCAGGAGGTAGGATTACAGGCCAGAAGCTCAACTCTCAGAAGTGGGTATGCATGGGAGGCAGATGTCTGCTACCCACTCGGACATGCGAGTGGGAACCTAGCTACACTCTGATGAAGAAGGACTTTGGAAATCGCTGTATTCAACTCAGATACACGTGGGTTCAGGCACAACGATTCCACATGCTTTTCTCACAACCTTTCCCTGCCACTAACATGAGGACGTTAGCAGCTCCTTCTACAGTCAAGCAGGATGCGGGAGGGTTGTGCCCTGTCCTTAGCTCTCACAGGGAAGCATGCCTTGAAGCCAGCTGTCAACTAGCTGCATTCTTATGGCAGGGTGAAGGTAGCAGTATTCTGAGACAGGAGGTTCCCAGATTACCACTCTACTGCACCTGGAGATACCCTCCAGGGCTGCATTGTTAACTTGCGTCTCAGAAGCCTCTGGCAAACGTCTCTGGTGAAGACGTGCGAAACTCACTCTGCAGGCAGTGTGGAACTGTGAGGGACTGAGGGTGAGCTCAACTCTCAGAAGTAAGATGTTTTTGGACAAGGCGTTCAACTACCTACTCACGTATGGAACTTAGTATGTAGCACCAGTCTACCCCAGGAATTACTAGGAAATCGCTCGATTGAGCTTGGAGGCACTCGTCTTGTGTGCCGGGAGATTCCAGTTACCTCTCCCAACACTTGCGTCAAGCAGCGAGCCTAGGCCTTTTGGAAGTGAAAGGTAGCGGCAGGCAGGATGTAGGCTTACAGGCCATAAGCTCAACTCTCAGAAGTGTGTATGCATGGGAGGCAGATGTCTGCTACCCACTCGGACATGGGAGTTGGAACCTAGCTACACTCCTATTGAAGAAGGATGTTGGAAATCGCTGTATTCAACTCAGATACACGGGAGTTCAGGCCCAATGCTTACACATGCTTTTCCCACAACCTATCCCAGCCACTAACATAAGGAGGTTAGCAGGTACGTCTACAGTCAGGCAGGATGCGGGAGGGTTCTGCCCTGTCCTCAGCTCTCACAGGGAAGCATGCCTAGAAGCCAGCTCTCAACTAGCTGCATTCTTATGACAGTGTGAAGGTAGCAGTATTCTGAGTAAGGAGGTTCCCAGATCACCACTCTACTGCACCTGGAGATACCCTCCAGGTCTGCATTGTTAACTTGCGTCTCAGAGGCCTCTGGCAAAAGTCTCTGGTGAAGACGTGGGAAACTCACTCTGCAGGCAGTGTGGAACTGTGAGGGACTGAGGGTGAGCTCAACTCTCAGCAGTAAGATGATTTTGGACAAGGCGTTCAGTTACCCTCTCACATATGGAACTTAGTATGTAGCACCAGTCTACCCCAGGAATTACTGGGAAATCGCTGCATTGAGCTTGGAGGCACTAGTCTTGTGTGCCGGGAGATTCCAGTTACCTCTCCCAACACTTCGGTGAAGCAGCGAGCCTAGGCCTTTTGGAAGCGAAAGGTAGCTGCAGGCAGGAGGTAGGGTTACAGGCCAGAAGCTCAACTCTCAGAAGTGGGTATGCATGGGAGGCAGATGTCTGCTACCCACTCGGACATGCGAGTGGGAACCTAGCTACACTCTGATGAAGAAGGACTTTGGAAATCGCTGTATTCAACTCAGATACACGTGGGTTCAGGCACAACGATTCCACATGCTTTTCTCACAACCTTTCCCTGCCACTAACATGAGGACGTTAGCAGCTCCTTCTACAGTCAAGCAGGATGCGGGAGGGTTGTGCCCTGTCCTTAGCTCTCACAGGGAAGCATGCCTTGAAGCCAGCTGTCAACTAGCTGCATTCTTATGGCAGGGTGAAGGTAGCAGTATTCTGAGACAGGAGGTTCCCAGATTACCACTCTACTGCACCTGGAGATACCCTCCAGGGCTGCATTGTTAACTTGCGTCTCAGAAGCCTCTGGCAAACGTCTCTGGTGAAGACGTGCGAAACTCACTCTGCAGGCAGTGTGGAACTGTGAGGGACTGAGGGTGAGCTCAACTCTCAGAAGTAAGATGTTTTTGGACAAGGCGTTCAACTACCTACTCACGTATGGAACTTAGTATGTAGCACCAGTCTACCCCAGGAATTACTAGGAAATCGCTCGATTGAGCTTGGAGGCACTCGTCTTGTGTGCCGGGAGATTCCAGTTACCTCTCCCAACACTTGCGTCAAGCAGCGAGCCTAGGCCTTTTGGAAGCGAAAGGTAGCGGCAGGCAGGATGTAGGCTTACAGGCCATAAGCTCAACTCTCAGAAGTGTGTATGCATGGGAGGCAGATGTCTGCTACCCACTCGGACATGGGAGTTGGAACCTAGCTACACTCCTATTGAAGAAGGATGTTGGAAATCGCTGTATTCAACTCAGATACACGGGAGTTCAGGCCCAATGCTTACACATGCTTTTCCCACAACCTATCCCAGCCACTAACATAAGGAGGTTAGCAGGTACGTCTACAGTCAGGCAGGATGCGGGAGGGTTCTGCCCTGTCCTCAGCTCTCACAGGGAAGCATGCCTAGAAGCCAGCTCTCAACTAGCTGCATTCTTATGACAGTGTGAAGGTAGCAGTATTCTGAGTAAGGAGGTTCCCAGATCACCACTCTACTGCACCTGGAGACACCCTCCAGGTCTGCATTGTTAACTTGCGTCTCAGAGGCCTCTGGCAAAAGTCTCTGGTGAAGACGTGGGAAACTCACTCTGCAGGCAGTGTGGAACTGTGAGGGACTGAGGGTGAGCTCAACTCTCAGCAGTAAGATGATTTTGGACAAGGCGTTCAGTTACCCTCTCACATATGGAACTTAGTATGAAGCACCAGTCTACCCCAGGAATTACTGGGAAATCGCTGCATTGAGCTTGGAGGCACTAGTCTTGTGTGCCGGGAGATTCCAGTTACCTCTCCCAACACTACGGTGAAGCAGCGAGCCTAGGCCTTTTGGAAGCGAAAGGTAGCTGCAGGCAGGAGGTAGGGTTACAGGCCAGAAGCTCAACTCTCAGAAGTGGGTATGCATGGGAGGCAGATGTCTGCTACCCACTCGTACATGCGAGTGGGAACCTAGCTACACTCTGATGAAGAAGGACTTTGGAAATCGCTGTATTCAACTCAGATACACGTGGGTTCAGGCACAACGATTCCACATGCTTTTCTCACAACCTTTCCCTGCCACTAACATGAGGACGTTAGCAGCTCCTTCTACAGTCAAGCAGGATGCGGGAGGGTTGTGCCCTGTCCTTAGCTCTCACAGGGAAGCATGCCTTGAAGCCAGCTGTCAACTAGCTGCATTCTTATGGCAGGGTGAAGGTAGCAGTATTCTGAGACAGGAGGTTCCCAGATTACCACTCTACTGCACCTGGAGATACCCTCCAGGGCTGGATTGTTAACTTGCGTCTCAGAAGCCTCTGGCAAACGTCTCTGGTGAAGACGTGCGAAACTCACTCTGCAGGCAGTGTGGAACTGTGAGGGACTGAGGGTGAGCTCAACTCTCAGAAGTAAGATGTTTTTGGACAAGGCGTTCAACTACCTACTCACGTATGGAACTTAGTATGTAGCACCAGTCTACCCCAGGAATTACTAGGAAATCGCTCGATTGAGCTTGGAGGCACTCGTCTTGTGTGCCAGGAGATTCCAGTTACCTCTTCCAACACTTGCGTCAAGCAGCGAGCCTAGGCCTTTTGGAAGCGAAAGGTAGCGGCAGGCAGGAGGTAGGGTTACAGGCCAGAAGCTCAACTCTCAGAAGTGGGTATGCATGGGAGGCAGATGTCTGCTACCCACTCGTACATGCGAGTGGGAACCTAGCTACACTCTGATGAAGGACTTTGGAAATCGCTGTATTCAACTCAGATACACGTGGGTTCAGGCACAACGATTCCACATGCTTTTCTCACAACCTTTCCCTGCCACTAACATGAGGACTTTAGCAGCTCCTTCTACAGTCAAGCAGATTGCGGGAGGGTTGTGCCCTGTCCTTAGCTCTCACAGGGAAGCATGCCTTGAAGCCAGCTGTCAACTAGCTGCATTCTTATGGCAGGGTGAAGGTAGCAGTATTCTGAGACAGGAGGTTCCCAGATTACCACTCTACTGCACCTGGAGATACCCTCCAGGGCTGCATTGTTACCTTGCGTCTCAGAAGCCTCTGGCAAACGTCTCTGGTGAAGACGTGCGAAACTCACTCTGCAGGCAGTGTGGAACTGTGAGGGACTGAGGGTGAGCTCAACTCTCAGAAGTAAGATGTTTTTGGACAAGGCGTTCAACTACCTACTCACGTATGGCACTTAGTATGTAGCACCAGACTACCCCAGGAATTACTAGGAAATCACTCGATTGAGCTTGGAGGCACTCGTCTTGTGTGCCGGGAGATTCCAGTTACCTCTCCCAACACTTGCGTCAAGCAGCGAGCCTAGGCCTTTTGGAAGCGAAAGGTAGCGGCAGGCAGGATGTAGGATTACAGGCCATAAGCTCAACTCTCAGAAGTGTGTATGCATGGGAGGCAGATGTCTGCTACCCACTCGGACATGGGAGTTGGAACCTAGCTACACTCCTATTGAAGAAGGATGTTGGAAATCGCTGTATTCAACTCAGATACACGGGAGTTCAGGCCCAATGCTTACACATGCTTTTCCCACAACCTATCCCAGCCACTAACATAAGGAGGTTAGCAGGTACGTCTACAGTCAGGCAGGATGCGGGAGGGTTCTGCCCTGTCCTCAGCTCTCACAGGGAAGCATGCCTAGAAGCCAGCTCTCAACTAGCTGCATTCTTATGAAAGTGTGAAGGTAGCAGTATTCCGAGTAAGGAGGTTCCCAGATCACCACTCTACTGCACCTGGAGACACCCTCCAGGTCTGCATTGTTAACTTGCGTCTCAGAGGCCTCTGGTGAAGACGTGGGAAACTCACTCTGCAGGCAGTGTGGAACTGTGAGGGACTGAGGGTGAGCTCAACTCTCAGCAGTAAGATGATTTTGGACAAGGCGTTCAGTTACCCTCTCACATATGGAACTTAGTATGTAGCACCAGTCTACCCCAGGAATTACTGGGAAATCGCTGCATTGAGCTTGGAGGCACTAGTCTTGTGTGCCGGGAGATTCCAGTTACCTCTCCCAACACTACGGTGAAGCAGCGAGCCTAGGCCTTTTGGAAGCGAAAGGTAGCTGCAGGCAGGAGGTAGGGTTACAGGCCAGAAGCTCAACTCTCAGAAGTGGGTATGCATGGGAGGCAGATGTCTGCTACCCACTCGGACATGCGAGTGGGAACCTAGCTACACTCTGATGAAGAAGGACTTTGGAAATCGCTGTATTCAACTCAGATACACGTGGGTTCAGGCACAACGATTCCACATGCTTTTCTCACAACCTTTCCCTGCCACTAACATGAGGACGTTAGCAGCTCCTTCTACAGTCAAGCAGGATGCGGGAGGGTTGTGCCCTCTCCTTAGCTCTCACAGGGAAGCATGCCTTGAAGCCAGCTGTCAACTAGCTGCATTCTTATGGCAGGGTGAAGGTAGCAGTATTCTGAGACAGGAGGTTCCCAGATTACCACTCTACTGCACCTGGAGATACCCTCCAGGGCTGCATTGTTAACTTGCGTCTCAGAAGCCTCTGGCAAACGTCTCTGGTGAAGACGTGCGAAACTCACTCTGCAGGCAGTGTGGAACTGTGAGGGACTGAGGGTGAGCTCAACTCTCAGAAGTAAGATGTTTTTGGACAAGGCGTTCAACTACCTACTCACGTATGGAACTTAGTATGTAGCACCAGTCTACCCCAGGAATTACTAGGAAATCGCTCGATTGAGCTTGGAGGCACTCGTCTTGTGTGCCGGGAGATTCCAGTTACCTCTCCCAACACTTGCGTCAAGCAGCGAGCCTAGGCCTTTTGGAAGCGAAAGGTAGCGGCAGGCAGGATGTAGGGTTACAGGCCATAAGCTCAACTCTCAGAAGTGTGTATGCATGGGAGGCAGATGTCTGCTACCCACTCGGACATGGGAGTTGGAACCTAGCTACACTCCTATTGAAGAAGGATGTTGGAAATCGCTGTATTCAACTCAGATACACGGGAGTTCAGGCCCAATGCTTACACATGCTTTTCCCACAACCTATCCCAGCCACTAACATAAGGAGGTTAGCAGGTACGTCTACAGTCAGGCAGGATGCGGGAGGGTTCTGCCCTGTCCTCAGCTCTCACAGGGAAGCATGCCTAGAAGCCAGCTCTCAACTAGCTGCATTCTTATGACAGTGTGAAGGTAGCAGTATTCTGAGTAAGGAGGTTCCCAGATCACCACTCTACTGCACCTGGAGATACCCTCCAGGTCTGCATTGTTAACTTGCGTCTCAGAGGCCTCTGGCAAAAGTCTCTGGTGAAGACGTGGGAAACTCACTCTGCAGGCAGTGTGGAACTGTGAGGGACTGAGGGTGAGCTCAACTCTCAGCAGTAAGATGATTTTGGACAAGGCGTTCAGTTACCCTCTCACATATGGAACTTAGTATGTAGCACCAGTCTACCCCAGGAATTACTGGGAAATCGCTGCATTGAGCTTGGAGGCACTAGTCTTGTGTGCCGGGAGATTCCAGTTACCTCTCCCAACACTTCGGTGAAGCAGCGAGCCTAGGCCTTTTGGAAGCGAAAGGTAGCTGCAGGCAGGAGGTAGGGTTACAGGCCAGAAGCTCAACTCTCAGAAGTGGGTATGCATGGGAGGCAGATGTCTGCTACCCACTCGTACATGCGAGTGGGAACCTAGCTACACTCTGATGAAGAAGGACTTTGGAAATCGCTGTATTCAACTCAGATACACGTGGGTTCAGGCACAACGATTCCACATGCTTTTCTCACAACCTTTCCCTGCCACTAACATGAGGACGTTAGCAGCTCCTTCTACAGTCAAGCAGGATGCGGGAGGGTTGTGCCCTGTCCTTAGCTCTCACAGGGAAGCATGCCTTGAAGCCAGCTGTCAACTAGCTGCATTCTTATGGCAGGGTGAAGGTAGCAGTATTCTGAGACAGGAGGTTCCCAGATTACCACTCTACTGCACCTGGAGATACCCTCCAGGGCTGCATTGTTAACTTGCGTCTGAGAAGCCTCTGGCAAACGTCTCTGGTGAAGACGTGCGAAACTCACTCTGCAGGCAGTGTGGAACTGTGAGGGACTGAGGGTGAGCTCAACTCTCAGAAGTAAGATGTTTTTGGACAAGGCGTTCAACTACCTACTCACGTATGGAACTTAGTATGTAGCACCAGTCTACCCCAGGAATTACTAGGAAATCGCTCGATTGAGCTTGGAGGCACTCGTCTTGTGTGCCGGGAGATTCCAGTTACCTCTCCCAACACTTGCGTCAAGCAGCGAGCCTAGGCCTTTTGGAAGCGAAAGGTAGCGGCAGGCAGGATGTAGGCTTACAGGCCATAAGCTCAACTCTCAGAAGTGTGTATGCATGGGAGGCAGATGTCTGCTACCCACTCGGACATGGGAGTTGGAACCTAGCTACACTCCTATTGAAGAAGGATGTTGGAAATCGCTGTATTCAACTCAGATACACGGGAGTTCAGGCCCAATGCTTACACATGCTTTTCCCACAACCTATCCCAGCCACTAACATAAGGAGGTTAGCAGGTACGTCTACAGTCAGGCAGGATGCGGGAGGGTTCTGCCCTGTCCTCAGCTCTCACAGGGAAGCATGCCTAGAAGCCAGCTCTCAACTAGCTGCATTCTTATGACAGTGTGAAGGTAGCAGTATTCTGAGTAAGGAGGTTCCCAGATCACCACTCTACTGCACCTGGAGACACCCTCCAGGTCTGCATTGTTAACTTGCGTCTCAGAGGCCTCTGGCAAAAGTCTCTGGTGAAGACGTGGGAAACTCACTCTGCAGGCAGTGTGGAACTGTGAGGGACTGAGGGTGAGCTCAACTCTCAGCAGTAAGATGATTTTGGACAAGGCGTTCAGTTACCCTCTCACATATGGAACTTAGTATGTAGCACCAGTCTACCCCAGGAATTACTGGGAAATCGCTGCATTGAGCTTGGAGGCACTAGTCTTGTGTGCCGGGAGATTCCAGTTACCTCTCCCAACACTACGGTGAAGCAGCGAGCCTAGGCCTTTTGGAAGCGAAAGGTAGCTGCAGGCAGGAGGTAGGGTTACAGGCCAGAAGCTCAACTCTCAGAAGTGGGTATGCATGGGAGGCAGATGTCTGCTACCCACTCGTACATTCGAGTGGGAACCTAGCTACACTCTGATGAAGAAGGACTTTGGAAATCGCTGTATTCAACTCAGATACACGTGGGTTCAGGCACAACGATTCCACATGCTTTTCTCACAACCTTTCCCTGCCACTAACATGAGGACGTTAGCAGCTCCTTCTACAGTCAAGCAGGATGCGGGAGGGTTGTGCCCTGTCCTTAGCTCTCACAGGGAAGCATGCCTTGAAGCCAGCTGTCAACTAGCTGCATTCTTATGGCAGGGTGAAGGTAGCAGTATTCTGAGACAGGAGGTTCCCAGATTACCACTCTACTGCACCTGGAGATACCCTCCAGGGCTGGATTGTTAACTTGCGTCTCAGAAGCCTCTGGCAAACGTCTCTGGTGAAGACGTGCGAAACTCACTCTGCAGGCAGTGTGGAACTGTGAGGGACTGAGGGTGAGCTCAACTCTCAGAAGTAAGATGTTTTTGGACAAGGCGTTCAACTACCTACTCACGTATGGAACTTAGTATGTAGCACCAGTCTACCCCAGGAATTACTAGGAAATCGCTCGATTGAGCTTGGAGGCACTCGTCTTGTGTGCCGGGAGATTCCAGTTACCTCTTCCAACACTTGCGTCAAGCAGCGAGCCTAGGCCTTTTGGAAGCGAAAGGTAGCGGCAGGCAGGAGGTAGGGTTACAGGCCAGAAGCTCAACTCTCAGAAGTGGGTATGCATGGGAGGCAGATGTCTGCTACCCACTCGTACATGCGAGTGGGAACCTAGCTACACTCTGATGAAGGACTTTGGAAATCGCTGTATTCAACTCAGATACACGTGGGTTCAGGCACAACGATTCCACATGCTTTTCTAACAACCTTTCCCTGCCACTAACATGAGGACTTTAGCAGCTCCTTCTACAGTCAAGCAGATTGCGGGAGGGTTGTGCCCTGTCCTTAGCTCTCACAGGGAAGCATGCCTTGAAGCCAGCTGTCAACTAGCTGCATTCTTATGGCAGGGTGAAGGTAGCAGTATTCTGAGACAGGAGGTTCCCAGATTACCACTCTACTGCACCTGGAGATACCCTCCAGGGCTGCATTGTTACCTTGCGTCTCAGAAGCCTCTGGCAAACGTCTCTGGTGAAGACGTGCGAAACTCACTCTGCAGGCAGTGTGGAACTGTGAGGGACTGAGGGTGAGCTCAACTCTCAGAAGTAAGATGTTTTTGGACAAGGCGTTCAACTACCTACTCACGTATGGCACTTAGTATGTAGCACCAGACTACCCCAGGAATTACTAGGAAATCGCTCGATTGAGCTTGGAGGCACTCGTCTTGTGTGCCGGGAGATTCCAGTTACCTCTCCCAACACTTGCGTCAAGCAGCGAGCCTAGGCCTTTTGGAAGCGAAAGGTAGCGGCAGGCAGGATGTAGGATTACAGGCCATAAGCTCAACTCTCAGAAGTGTGTATGCATGGGAGGCAGATGTCTGCTACCCACTCGGACATGGGAGTTGGAACCTAGCTACACTCCTATTGAAGAAGGATGTTGGAAATCGCTGTATTCAACTCAGATACACGGGAGTTCAGGCCCAATGCTTACACATGCTTTTCCCACAACCTATCCCAGGCACTAACATAAGGAGGTTAGCAGGTACGTCTACAGTCAGGCAGGATGCGGGAGGGTTCTGCCCTGTCCTCAGCTCTCACAGGGAAGCATGCCTAGAAGCCAGCTCTCAACTAGCTGCATTCTTATGAAAGTGTGAAGGTAGCAGTATTCCGAGTAAGGAGGTTCCCAGATCACCACTCTACTGCACCTGGAGACACCCTCCAGGTCTGCATTGTTAACTTGCGTCTCAGAGGCCTCTGGTGAAGACGTGGGAAACTCACTCTGCAGGCAGTGTGGAACTGTGAGGGACTGAGGGTGAGCTCAACTCTCAGCAGTAAGATGATTTTGGACAAGGCGTTCAGTTACCCTCTCACATATGGAACTTAGTATGTAGCACCAGTCTACCCCAGGAATTACTGGGAAATCGCTGCATTGAGCTTGGAGGCACTAGTCTTGTGTGCCGGGAGATTACAGTTACCTCTCCCAACACTACGGTGAAGCAGCGAGCCTAGGCCTTTTGGAAGCGAAAGGTAGCTGCAGGCAGGAGGTAGGGTTACAGGCCAGAAGCTCAACTCTCAGAAGTGGGTATGCATGGGAGGCAGATGTCTGCTACCCACTTGTACATGCGAGTGGGAACCTAGCTACACTCTGATGAAGAAGGACTTTGGAAATCGCTGTATTCAACTCAGATACACGTGGGTTCAGGCACAACGATTCCACATGCTTTTCTCACAACCTTTCCCTGCCACTAACATGAGGACGTTAGCAGCTCCTTCTACAGTCAAGCAGGATGCGGGAGGGTTGTGCCCTCTCCTTAGCTCTCACAGGGAAGCATGCCTTGAAGCCAGCTGTCAACTAGCTGCATTCTTATGGCAGGGTGAAGGTAGCAGTATTCTGAGACAGGAGGTTCCCAGATTACCACTCTACTGCACCTGGAGATACCCTCCAGGGCTGCATTGTTAACTTGCGTCTCAGAAGCCTCTGGCAAACGTCTCTGGTGAAGACGTGCGAAACTCACTCTGCAGGCAGTGTGGAACTGTGAGGGACTGAGGGTGAGCTCAACTCTCAGAAGTAAGATGTTTTTGGACAAGGCGTTCAACTACCTACTCACGTATGGAACTTAGTATGTAGCACCAGTCTACCCCAGGAATTACTAGGAAATCGCTCGATTGAGCTTGGAGGCACTCGTCTTGTGTGCCGGGAGATTCCAGTTACCTCTCCCAACACTTGCGTCAAGCAGCGAGCCTAGGCCTTTTGGAAGCGAAAGGTAGCGGCAGGCAGGATGTAGGCTTACAGGCCATAAGCTCAACTCTCAGAAGTGTGTATGCATGGGAGGCAGATGTCTGCTACCCACTCGGACATGGGAGTTGGAACCTAGCTACACTCCTATTGAAGAAGGATGTTGGAAATCGCTGTATTCAACTCAGATACACGGGAGTTCAGGCCCAATGCTTACACATGCTTTTCCCACAACCTATCCCAGCCACTAACATAAGGAGGTTAGCAGGTACGTCTACAGTCAGGCAGGATGCGGGAGGGTTCTGCCCTGTCCTCAGCTCTCACAGGGAAGCATGCCTAGAAGCCAGCTCTCAACTAGCTGCATTCTTATGACAGTGTGAAGGTAGCAGTATTCTGAGTAAGGAGGTTCCCAGATCACCACTCTACTGCACCTGGAGATACCCTCCAGGTCTGCATTGTTAACTTGCGTCTCAGAGGCCTCTGGCAAAAGTCTCTGGTGAAGACGTGGGAAACTCACTCTGCAGGCAGTGTGGAACTGTGAGGGACTGAGGGTGAGCTCAACTCTCAGCAGTAAGATGATTTTGGACAAGGCGTTCAGTTACCCTCTCACATATGGAACTTAGTATGTAGCACCAGTCTACCCCAGGAATTACTGGGAAATCGCTGCATTGAGCTTGGAGGCACTAGTCTTGTGTGCCGGGAGATTCCAGTTACCTCTCCCAACACTTCGGTGAAGCAGCGAGCCTAGGCCTTTTGGAAGCGAAAGGTAGCTGCAGGCAGGAGGTAGGGTTACAGGCCAGAAGCTCAACTCTCAGAAGTGGGTATGCATGGGAGGCAGATGTCTGCTACCCACTCGTACATGCGAGTGGGAACCTAGCTACACTCTGATGAAGAAGGACTTTGGAAATCGCTGTATTCAACTCAGATACACGTGGGTTCAGGCACAACGATTCCACATGCTTTTCTCACAACCTTTCCCTGCCACTAACATGAGGACGTTAGCAGCTCCTTCTACAGTCAAGCAGGATGCGGGAGGGTTGTGCCCTGTCCTTAGCTCTCACAGGGAAGCATGCCTTGAAGCCAGCTGTCAACTAGCTGCATTCTTATGGCAGGGTGAAGGTAGCAGTATTCTGAGACAGGAGGTTCCCAGATTACCACTCTACTGCACCTGGAGATACCCTCCAGGGCTGCATTGTTAACTTGCGTCTCAGAAGCCTCTGGCAAACGTCTCTGGTGAAGACGTGCGAAACTCACTCTGCAGGCAGTGTGGAACTGTGAGGGACTGAGGGTGAGCTCAACTCTCAGAAGTAAGATGTTTTTGGACAAGGCGTTCAACTACCTACTCACGTATGGCACTTAGTATGTAGCACCAGTCTACCCCAGGAATTACTAGGAAATCGCTCGATTGAGCTTGGAGGCACTCGTCTTGTGTGCCGGGAGATTCCAGTTACCTCTCCCAACACTTGCGTCAAGCAGCGAGCCTAGGCCTTTTGGAAGCGAAAGGTAGCGGCAGGCAGGATGTAGGCTTACAGGCCATAAGCTCAACTCTCAGAAGTGTGTATGCATGGGAGGCAGATGTCTGCTACCCACTCGGACATGGGAGTTGGAACCTAGCTACACTCCTATTGAAGAAGGATGTTGGAAATCGCTGTATTCAACTCAGATACACGGGAGTTCAGGCCCAATGCTTACACATGCTTTTCCCACAACCTATCCCAGCCACTAACATAAGGAGGTTAGCAGGTACGTCTACAGTCAGGCAGGATGCGGGAGGGTTCTGCCCTGTCCTCAGCTCTCACAGGGAAGCATGCCTAGAAGCCAGCTCTCAACTAGCTGCATTCTTATGACAGTGTGAAGGTAGCAGTATTCTGAGTAAGGAGGTTCCCAGATCACCACTCTACTGCACCTGGAGATACCCTCCAGGTCTGCATTGTTAACTTGCGTCTCAGAGGCCTCTGGCAAAAGTCTCTGGTGAAGACGTGGGAAACTCACTCTGCAGGCAGTGTGGAACTGTGAGGGACTGAGGGTGAGCTCAACTCTCAGCAGTAAGATGATTTTGGACAAGGCGTTCAGTTACCCTCTCACATATGGAACTTAGTATGTAGCACCAGTCTACCCCAGGAATTACTGGGAAATCGCTGCATTGAGCTTGGAGGCACTAGTCTTGTGTGCCGGGAGATTCCAGTTACCTCTCCCAACACTTCGGTGAAGCAGCGAGCCTAGGCCTTTTGGAAGCGAAAGGTAGCTGCAGGCAGGAGGTAGGATTACAGGCCAGAAGCTCAACTCTCAGAAGTGGGTATGCATGGGAGGCAGATGTCTGCTACCCACTCGGACATGCGAGTGGGAACCTAGCTACACTCTGATGAAGAAGGACTTTGGAAATCGCTGTATTCAACTCAGATACACGTGGGTTCAGGCACAACGATTCCACATGCTTTTCTCACAACCTTTCCCTGCCACTAACCTGAGGACGTTAGCAGCTCCTTCTACAGTCAAGCAGGATGCGGGAGGGTTGTGCCCTGTCCTTAGCTCTCACAGGGAAGCATGCCTTGAAGCCAGCTGTCAACTAGCTGCATTCTTATGGCAGGGTGAAGGTAGCAGTATTCTGAGACAGGAGGTTCCCAGATTACCACTCTACTGCACCTGGAGATACCCTCCAGGGCTGCATTGTTAACTTGCGTCTCAGAAGCCTCTGGCAAACGTCTCTGGTGAAGACGTGCGAAACTCACTCTGCAGGCAGTGTGGAACTGTGAGGGACTGAGGGTGAGCTCAACTCTCAGAAGTAAGATGTTTTTGGACAAGGCGTTCAACTACCTACTCACGTATGGAACTTAGTATGTAGCACCAGTCTACCCCAGGAATTACTAGGAAATCGCTCGATTGAGCTTGGAGGCACTCGTCTTGTGTGCCGGGAGATTCCAGTTACCTCTCCCAACACTTGCGTCAAGCAGCGAGCCTAGGCCTTTTGGAAGCGAAAGGTAGCGGCAGGCAGGATGTAGGCTTACAGGCCATAAGCTCAACTCTCAGAAGTGTGTATGCATGGGAGGCAGATGTCTGCTACCCACTCGGACATGGGAGTTGGAACCTAGCTACACTCCTATTGAAGAAGGATGTTGGAAATCGCTGTATTCAACTCAGATACACGGGAGTTCAGGCCCAATGCTTACACATGCTTTTCCCACAACCTATCCCAGCCACTAACATAAGGAGGTTAGCAGGTACGTCTACAGTCAGGCAGGATGCGGGAGGGTTCTGCCCTGTCCTCAGCTCTCACAGGGAAGCATGCCTAGAAGCCAGCTCTCAACTAGCTGCATTCTTATGACAGTGTGAAGGTAGCAGTATTCTGAGTAAGGAGGTTCCCAGATCACCACTCTACTGCACCTGGAGATACCCTCCAGGTCTGCATTGTTAACTAGCGTCTCAGAGGCCTCTGGCAAAAGTCTCTGGTGAAGACGTGGGAAACTCACTCTGCAGGCAGTGTGGAACTATGAGGGACTGAGGGTGAGCTCAACTCTCAGCAGTAAGATGATTTTGGACAAGGCGTTCAGTTACCCTCTCACATATGGAACTTAGTATGTAGCACCAGTCTACCCCAGGAATTACTGGGAAATCGCTGCATTGAGCTTGGAGGCACTAGTCTTGTGTGCCGGGAGATTCCAGTTACCTCTCCCAACACTTCGGTGAAGCAGCGAGCCTAGGCCTTTTGGAAGCGAAAGGTAGCTGCAGGCAGGAGGTAGGGTTACAGGCCAGAAGCTCAACTCTCAGAAGTGGGTATGCATGGGAGGCAGATGTCTGCTACCCACTCGGACATGCGAGTGGGAACCTAGCTACACTCTGATGAAGAAGGACTTTGGAAATCGCTGTATTCAACTCAGATACACGTGGGTTCAGGCACAACGATTCCACATGCTTTTCTCACAACCTTTCCATGCCACTAACATGAGGACGTTAGCAGCTCCTTCTACAGTCAAGCAGGATGCGGGAGGGTTGTGCCCTGTCCTTAGCTCTCACAGGGAAGCATGCCTTGAAGCCAGCTGTCAACTAGCTGCATTCTTATGGCAGGGTGAAGGTAGCAGTATTCTGAGACAGGAGGTTCCCAGATTACCACTCTACTGCACCTGGAGATACCCTCCAGGGCTGCATTGTTAACTTGCGTCTGAGAAGCCTCTGGCAAACGTCTCTGGTGAAGACGTGCGAAACTCACTCTGCAGGCAGTGTGGAACTGTGAGGGACTGAGGGTGAGCTCAACTCTCAGAAGTAAGATGTTTTTGGACAAGGCGTTCAACTACCTACTCACGTATGGAACTTAGTATGTAGCACCAGTCTACCCCAGGAATTACTAGGAAATCGCTCGATTGAGCTTGGAGGCACTCGTCTTGTGTGCCGGGAGATTCCAGTTACCTCTCCCAACACTTGCGTCAAGCAGCGAGCCTAGGCCTTTTGGAAGCGAAAGGTAGCGGCAGGCAGGATGTAGGCTTACAGGCCATAAGCTCAACTCTCAGAAGTGTGTATGCATGGGAGGCAGATGTCTGCTACCCACTCGGACATGGGAGTTGGAACCTAGCTACACTCCTATTGAAGAAGGATGTTGGAAATCGCTGTATTCAACTCAGATACACGGGAGTTCAGGCCCAATGCTTACACATGCTTTTCCCACAACCTATCCCAGCCACTAACATAAGGAGGTTAGCAGGTACGTCTACAGTCAGGCAGGATGCGGGAGGGTTCTGCCCTGCCCTCAGCTCTCACAGGGAAGCATGCCTAGAAGCCAGCTCTCAACTAGCTGCATTCTTATGACAGTGTGAAGGTAGCAGTATTCTGAGTAAGGAGGTTCCCAGATCACCACTCTACTGCACCTGGAGATACCCTCCAGGTCTGCATTGTTAACTTGCGTCTCAGAGGCCTCTGGCAAAAGTCTCTGGTGAAGACGTGGGAAACTCACTCTGCAGGCAGTGTGGAACTGTGAGGGACTGAGGGTGAGCTCAACTCTCAGCAGTAAGATGATTTTGGACAAGGCGTTCAGTTACCCTCTCACATATGGAACTTAGTATATAGCACCAGTCTACCCCAGGAATTACTGGGAAATCGCTGCATTGAGCTTGGAGGCACTAGTCTTGTGTGCCGGGAGATTCCAGTTACCTCTCCCAACACTACGGTGAAGCAGCGAGCCTAGGCCTTTTGGAAGCGAAAGGTAGCTGCAGGCAGGAGGTAGGGTTACAGGCCAGAAGCTCAACTCTCAGAAGTGGGTATGCATGGGAGGCAGATGTCTGCTACCCACTCGGACATGCGAGTGGGAACCTAGCTACACTCTGATGAAGAAGGACTTTGGAAATCGCTGTATTCAACTCAGATACACGTGGGTTCAGGCACAACGATTCCACATGCTTTTCTCACAACCTTTCCCTGCCACTAACATGAGGACGTTAGCAGCTCCTTCTACAGTCAAGCAGGATGCGGGAGGGTTGTGCCCTGTCCTTAGCTCTCACAGGGAAGCATGCCTTGAAGCCAGCTGTCAACTAGCTGCATTCTTATGGCAGGGTGAAGGTAGCAGTATTCTGAGACAGGAGGTTCCCAGATTACCACTCTACTGCACCTGGAGATACCCTCCAGGGCTGCATTGTTAACTTGCGTCTCAGAAGCCTCTGGCAAACGTCTCTGGTGAAGACGTGCGAAACTCACTCTGCAGGCAGTGTGGAACTGTGAGGGCCTGAGGGTGAGCTCAACTCTCAGAAGTAAGATGTTTTTGGACAAGGCGTTCAACTACCTACTCACGTATGGAACTTAGTATGTAGCACCAGTCTACCCCAGGAATTACTAGGAAATCGCTCGATTGAGCTTGGAGGCACTCGTCTTGTGTGCAGGGAGATTCCAGTTACCTCTCCCAACACTTGCGTCAAGCAGCGAGCCTAGGCCTTTTGGAAGCGAAAGGTAGCGGCAGGCAGGAGGTAGGGTTACAGGCCAGAAGCTCAACTCTCAGAAGTGGGTATGCATGGGAGGCAGATGTCTGCTACCCACTCGTACATGCGAGTGGGAACCTAGCTACACTCTGATGAAGGACTTTGGAAATCGCTGTATTCAACTCAGATACACGTGGGTTCAGGCACAACGATTCCACATGCTTTTCTCACAACCTTTCCCTGCCACTAACATGAGGACTTTAGCAGCTCCTTCTACAGTCAAGCAGATTGCGGGAGGGTTGTGCCCTGTCCTTAGCTCTCACAGGGAAGCATGCCTTGAAGCCAGCTGTCAACTAGCTGCATTCTTATGGCAGGGTGAAGGTAGCAGTATTCTGAGACAGGAGGTTCCCAGATTACCACTCTACTGCACCTGGAGATACCCTCCAGGGCTGCATTGTTACCTTGCGTCTCAGAAGCCTCTGGCAAACGTCTCTGGTGAAGACGTGCGAAACTCACTCTGCAGGCAGTGTGGAACTGTGAGGGACTGAGGGTGAGCTCAACTCTCAGAAGTAAGATGTTTTTGGACAAGGCGTTCAACTACCTACTCACGTATGGCACTTAGTATGTAGCACCAGTCTACCCCAGGAATTACTAGGAAATCGCTCGATTGAGCTTGGAGGCACTCGTCTTGTGTGCCGGGAGATTCCAGTTACCTCTCCCAACACTTGCGTCAAGCAGCGAGCCTAGGCCTTTTGGAAGCGAAAGGTAGCGGCAGGCAGGATGTAGGATTACAGGCCATAAGCTCAACTCTCAGAAGTGTGTATGCATGGGAGGCAGATGTCTGCTACCCACTCGGACATGGGAGTTGGAACCTAGCTACACTCCTATTGAAGAAGGATGTTGGAAATCGCTGTATTCAACTCAGATACACGGGAGTTCAGGCCCAATGCTTACACATGCTTTTCCCACAACCTATCCCAGCCACTAACATAAGGAGGTTAGCAGGTACGTCTACAGTCAGGCAGGATGCGGGAGGGTTCTGCCCTGTCCTCAGCTCTCACAGGGAAGCATGTCTAGAAGCCAGCTCTCAACTAGCTGCATTCTTATGAAAGTGTGAAGGTAGCAGTATTCCGAGTAAGGAGGTTCCCAGATCACCACTCTACTGCACCTGGAGACACCCTCCAGGTCTGCATTGTTAACTTGCGTCTCAGAGGCCTCTGGTGAAGACGTGGGAAACTCACTCTGCAGGCAGTGTGGAACTGTGAGGGACTGAGGGTGAGCTCAACTCTCAGCAGTAAGATGATTTTGGACAAGGCGTTCAGTTACCCTCTCACATATGGAACTTAGTATGTAGCACCAGTCTACCCCAGGAATTACTGGGAAATCGCTGCATTGAGCTTGGAGGCACTAGTCTTGTGTGCCGGGAGATTCCAGTTACCTCTCCCAACACTTCGGTGAAGCAGCGAGCCTAGGCCTTTTGGAAGCGAAAGGTAGCTGCAGGCAGGAGGTAGGGTTACAGGCCAGAAGCTCAACTCTCAGAAGTGGGTATGCATGGGAGGCAGATGTCTGCTACCCACTCGGACATGCGAGTGGGAACCTAGCTACACTCTGATGAAGAAGGACTTTGGAAATCGCTGTATTCAACTCAGATACACGTGGGTTCAGGCACAACGATTCCACATGCTTTTCTCACAACCTTTCCCTGCCACTAACATGAGGACGTTAGCAGCTCCTTCTACAGTCAAGCAGGATGCGGGAGGATTGTGCCCTGTCCTTAGCTCTCACAGGGAAGCATGCCTTGAAGCCAGCTGTCAACTAGCTGCATTCTTATGGCAGGGTGAAGGTAGCAGTATTCTGAGACAGGAGGTTCCCAGATTACCACTCTACTGCACCTGGAGATACCCTCCAGGGCTGCATTGTTAACTTGCGTCTCAGAAGCCTCTGGCAAACGTCTCTGGTGAAGACGTGCGAAACTCACTCTGCAGGCAGTGTGGAACTGTGAGGGACTGAGGGTGAGCTCAACTCTCAGAAGTAAGATGTTTTTGGACAAGGCGTTCAACTACCTACTCACGTATGGAACTTAGTATGTAGCACCAGTCTACCCCAGGAATTACTAGGAAATCGCTCGATTGAGCTTGGAGGCACTCGTCTTGTGTGCCGGGAGATTCCAGTTACCTCTCCCAACACTTGCGTCAAGCAGCGAGCCTAGGCCTTTTGGAAGCGAAAGGTAGCGGCAGGCAGGATGTAGGCTTACAGGCCATAAGCTCAACTCTCAGAAGTGTGTATGCATGGGAGGCAGATGTCTGCTACCCACTCGGACATGGGAGTTGGAACCTAGCTACACTCCTATTGAAGAAGGATGTTGGAAATCGCTGTATTCAACTCAGATACACGGGAGTTCAGGCCCAATGCTTACACATGCTTTTCCCACAACCTATCCCAGCCACTAACATAAGGAGGTTAGCAGGTACGTCTACAGTCAGGCAGGATGCGGGAGGGTTCTGCCCTGTCCTCAGCTCTCACAGGGAAGCATGCCTAGAAGCCAGCTCTCAACTAGCTGCATTCTTATGACAGTGTGAAGGTAGCAGTAATCTGAGTAAGGAGGTTCCCAGATCACCACTCTACTGCACCTGGAGATACCCTCCAGGTCTGCATTGTTAACTTGCGTCTCAGAGGCCTCTGGCAAAAGTCTCTGGTGAAGACGTGGGAAACTCACTCTGCAGGCAGTGTGGAACTGTGAGGGACTGAGGGTGAGCTCAACTCTCAGCAGTAAGATGATTTTGGACAAGGCGTTCAGTTACCCTCTCACATATGGAACTTAGTATGTAGCACCAGTCTACCCCAGGAATTACTGGGAAATCGCTGCATTGAGCTTGGAGGCACTAGTCTTGTGTGCCGGGAGATTCCAGTTACCTCTCCCAACACTTCGGTGAAGCAGCGAGCCTAGGCCTTTTGGAAGCGAAAGGTAGCTGCAGGCAGGAGGTAGGGTTACAGGCCAGAAGCTCAACTCTCAGAAGTGGGTATGCATGGGAGGCAGATGTCTGCTACCCACTTGTACATGCGAGTGGGAACCTAGCTACACTCTGATGAAGAAGGACTTTGGAAATCGCTGTATTCAACTCAGATACACGTGGGTTCAGGCACAACGATTCCACATGCTTTTCTCACAACCTTTCCCTGCCACTAACATGAGGACGTTAGCAGCTCCTTCTACAGTCAAGCAGGATGCGGGAGGGTTGTGCCCTGTCCTTAGCTCTCACAGGGAAGCATGCCTTGAAGCCAGCTGTCAACTAGCTGCATTCTTATGGCAGGGTGAAGGTAGCAGTATTCTGAGACAGGAGGTTCCCAGATTACCACTCTACTGCACCTGGAGATACCCTCCAGGGCTGCATTGTTAACTTGCGTCTCAGAAGCCTCTGGCAAACGTCTCTGGTGAAGACGTGCGAAACTCACTCTGCAGGCAGTGTGGAACTGTGAGGGACTGAGGGTGAGCTCAACTCTCAGAAGTAAGATGTTTTTGGACAAGGCGTTCAACTACCTACTCACGTATGGAACTTAGTATGTAGCACCAGTCTACCCCAGGAATTACTAGGAAATCGCTCGATTGAGCTTGGAGGCACTCGTCTTGTGTGCCGGGAGATTCCAGTTACCTCTCCCAACACTTGCGTCAAGCAGCGAGCCTAGGCCTTTTGGAAGCGAAAGGTAGCGGCAGGCAGGATGTAGGCTTACAGGCCATAAGCTCAACTCTCAGAAGTGTGTATGCATGGGAGGCAGATGTCTGCTACCCACTCGGACATGGGAGTTGGAACCTAGCTACACTCCTATTGAAGAAGGATGTTGGAAATCGCTGTATTCAACTCAGATACACGGGAGTTCAGGCCGAATGCTTACACATGCTTTTCCCACAACCTATCCCAGCCACTAACATAAGGAGGTTAGCAGGTACGTCTACAGTCAGGCAGGATGCGGGAGGGTTCTGCCCTGTCCTCAGCTCTCACAGGGAAGCATGCCTAGAAGCCAGCTCTCAACTAGCTGCATTCTTATGACAGTGTGAAGGTAGCAGTATTCTGAGTAAGGAGGTTCCCAGATCACCACTCTACTGCACCTGGAGATACCCTCCAGGTCTGCATTGTTAACCTGCGTCTCAGAGGCCTCTGGCAAAAGTCTCTGGTGAAGACGTGGGAAACTCACTCTGCAGGCAGTGTGGAACTGTGAGGGACTGAGGGTGAGCTCAACTCTCAGCAGTAAGATGATTTTGGACAAGGCGTTCAGTTACCCTCTCACATATGGAACTTAGTATGTAGCACCAGTCTACCCCAGGAATTACTGGGAAATCGCTGCATTGAGCTTGGAGGCACTAGTCTTGTGTGCCGGGAGATTCCAGTTACCTCTCCCAACACTCCGGTGAAGCAGCGAGCCTAGGCCTTTTGGAAGCGAAAGGTAGCTGCAGGCAGGAGGTAGGATTACAGGCCAGAAGCTCAACTCTCAGAAGTGGGTATGCATGGGAGGCAGATGTCTGCTACCCACTCGGACATGCGAGTGGGAACCTAGCTACACTCTGATGAAGAAGGACTTTGGAAATCGCTGTATTCAACTCAGATACACGTGGGTTCAGGCACAACGATTCCACATGCTTTTCTCACAACCTTTCCCTGCCACTAACATGAGGACGTTAGCAGCTCCTTCTACAGTCAAGCAGGATGCGGGAGGGTTGTGCCCTGTCCTTAGCTCTCACAGGGAAGCATGCCTTGAAGCCAGCTGTCAACTAGCTGCATTCTTATGGCAGGGTGAAGGTAGCAGTATTCTGAGACAGGAGGTTCCCAGATTACCACTCTACTGCACCTGGAGATACCCTCCAGGGCTGCATTGTTAACTTGCGTCTCAGAAGCCTCTGGCAAACGTCTCTGGTGAAGACGTGCGAAACTCACTCTGCAGGCAGTGTGGAACTGTGAGGGACTGAGGGTGAGCTCAACTCTCAGAAGTAAGATGTTTTTGGACAAGGCGTTCAACTACCTACTCACGTATGGAACTTAGTATGTAGCACCAGTCTACCCCAGGAATTACTAGGAAATCGCTCGATTGAGCTTGGAGGCACTCGTCTTGTGTGCCGGGAGATTCCAGTTACCTCTCCCAACACTTGCGTCAAGCAGCGAGCCTAGGCCTTTTGGAAGTGAAAGGTAGCGGCAGGCAGGATGTAGGCTTACAGGCCATAAGCTCAACTCTCAGAAGTGTGTATGCATGGGAGGCAGATGTCTGCTACCCACTCGGACATGGGAGTTGGAACCTAGCTACACTCCTATTGAAGAAGGATGTTGGAAATCGCTGTATTCAACTCAGATACACGGGAGTTCAGGCCCAATGCTTACACATGCTTTTCCCACAACCTATCCCAGCCACTAACATAAGGAGGTTAGCAGGTACGTCTACAGTCAGGCAGGATGCGGGAGGGTTCTGCCCTGTCCTCAGCTCTCACAGGGAAGCATGCCTAGAAGCCAGCTCTCAACTAGCTGCATTCTTATGACAGTGTGAAGGTAGCAGTATTCTGAGTAAGGAGGTTCCCAGATCACCACTCTACTGCACCTGGAGATACCCTCCAGGTCTGCATTGTTAACTTGCGTCTCAGAGGCCTCTGGCAAAAGTCTCTGGTGAAGACGTGGGAAACTCACTCTGCAGGCAGTGTGGAACTGTGAGGGACTGAGGGTGAGCTCAACTCTCAGCAGTAAGATGATTTTGGACAAGGCGTTCAGTTACCCTCTCACATATGGAACTTAGTATGTAGCACCAGTCTACCCCAGGAATTACTGGGAAATCGCTGCATTGAGCTTGGAGGCACTAGTCTTGTGTGCCGGGAGATTCCAGTTACCTCTCCCAACACTTCGGTGAAGCAGCGAGCCTAGGCCTTTTGGAAGCGAAAGGTAGCTGCAGGCAGGAGGTAGGGTTACAGGCCAGAAGCTCAACTCTCAGAAGTGGGTATGCATGGGAGGCAGATGTCTGCTACCCACTCGGACATGCGAGTGGGAACCTAGCTACACTCTGATGAAGAAGGACTTTGGAAATCGCTGTATTCAACTCAGATACACGTGGGTTCAGGCACAACGATTCCACATGCTTTTCTCACAACCTTTCCCTGCCACTAACATGAGGACGTTAGCAGCTCCTTCTACAGTCAAGCAGGATGCGGGAGGGTTGTGCCCTGTCCTTAGCTCTCACAGGGAAGCATGCCTTGAAGCCAGCTGTCAACTAGCTGCATTCTTATGGCAGGGTGAAGGTAGCAGTATTCTGAGACAGGAGGTTCCCAGATTACCACTCTACTGCACCTGGAGATACCCTCCAGGGCTGCATTGTTAACTTGCGTCTCAGAAGCCTCTGGCAAACGTCTCTGGTGAAGACGTGCGAAACTCACTCTGCAGGCAGTGTGGAACTGTGAGGGACTGAGGGTGAGCTCAACTCTCAGAAGTAAGATGTTTTTGGACAAGGCGTTCAACTACCTACTCACGTATGGAACTTAGTATGTAGCACCAGTCTACCCCAGGAATTACTAGGAAATCGCTCGATTGAGCTTGGAGGCACTCGTCTTGTGTGCCGGGAGATTCCAGTTACCTCTCCCAACACTTGCGTCAAGCAGCGAGCCTAGGCCTTTTGGAAGCGAAAGGTAGCGGCAGGCAGGATGTAGGCTTACAGGCCATAAGCTCAACTCTCAGAAGTGTGTATGCATGGGAGGCAGATGTCTGCTACCCACTCGGACATGGGAGTTGGAACCTAGCTACACTCCTATTGAAGAAGGATGTTGGAAATCGCTGTATTCAACTCAGATACACGGGAGTTCAGGCCCAATGCTTACACATGCTTTTCCCACAACCTATCCCAGCCACTAACATAAGGAGGTTAGCAGGTACGTCTACAGTCAGGCAGGATGCGGGAGGGTTCTGCCCTGTCCTCAGCTCTCACAGGGAAGCATGCCTAGAAGCCAGCTCTCAACTAGCTGCATTCTTATGACAGTGTGAAGGTAGCAGTATTCTGAGTAAGGAGGTTCCCAGATCACCACTCTACTGCACCTGGAGACACCCTCCAGGTCTGCATTGTTAACTTGCGTCTCAGAGGCCTCTGGCAAAAGTCTCTGGTGAAGACGTGGGAAACTCACTCTGCAGGCAGTGTGGAACTGTGAGGGACTGAGGGTGAGCTCAACTCTCAGCAGTAAGATGATTTTGGACAAGGCGTTCAGTTACCCTCTCACATATGGAACTTAGTATGTAGCACCAGTCTACCCCAGGAATTACTGGGAAATCGCTGCATTGAGCTTGGAGGCACTAGTCTTGTGTGCCGGGAGATTCCAGTTACCTCTCCCAACACTACGGTGAAGCAGCGAGCCTAGGCCTTTTGGAAGCGAAAGGTAGCTGCAGGCAGGAGGTAGGGTTACAGGCCAGAAGCTCAACTCTCAGAAGTGGGTATGCATGGGAGGCAGATGTCTGCTACCCACTCGGACATGCGAGTGGGAACCTAGCTACACTCTGATGAAGAAGGACTTTGGAAATCGCTGTATTCAACTCAGATACACGTGGGTTCAGGCACAACGATTCCACATGCTTTTCTCACAACCTTTCCCTGCCACTAACATGAGGACGTTAGCAGCTCCTTCTACAGTCAAGCAGGATGCGGGAGGGTTGTGCCCTGTCCTTAGCTCTCACAGGGAAGCATGCCTTGAAGCCAGCTGTCAACTAGCTGCATTCTTATGGCAGGGTGAAGGTAGCAGTATTCTGAGACAGGAGGTTCCCAGATTACCACTCTACTGCACCTGGAGATACCCTCCAGGGCTGGATTGTTAACTTGCGTCTCAGAAGCCTCTGGCAAACGTCTCTGGTGAAGACGTGCGAAACTCACTCTGCAGGCAGTGTGGAACTGTGAGGGACTGAGGGTGAGCTCAACTCTCAGAAGTAAGATGTTTTTGGACAAGGCGTTCAACTACCTACTCACGTATGGAACTTAGTATGTAGCACCAGTCTACCCCAGGAATTACTAGGAAATCGCTCGATTGAGCTTGGAGGCACTCGTCTTGTGTGCCGGGAGATTCCAGTTACCTCTCCCAACACTTGCGTCAAGCAGCGAGCCTAGGCCTTTTGGAAGCGAAAGGTAGCGGCAGGCAGGAGGTAGGGTTACAGGCCAGAAGCTCAACTCTCAGAAGTGGGTATGCATGGGAGGCAGATGTCTGCTACCCACTCGTACATGCGAGTGGGAACCTAGCTACACTCTGATGAAGGACTTTGGAAATCGCTGTATTCAACTCAGATACACGTGGGTTCAGGCACAACGATTCCACATGCTTTTCTCACAACCTTTCCCTGCCACTAACATGAGGACTTTAGCAGCTCCTTCTACAGTCAAGCAGATTGCGGGAGGGTTGTGCCCTGTCCTTAGCTCTCACAGGGAAGCATGCCTTGAAGCCAGCTGTCAACTAGCTGCATTCTTATGGCAGGGTGAAGGTAGCAGTATTCTGAGACAGGAGGTTCCCAGATTACCACTCTACTGCACCTGGAGATACCCTCCAGGGCTGCATTGTTACCTTGCGTCTCAGAAGCCTCTGGCAAACGTCTCTGGTGAAGACGTGCGAAACTCACTCTGCAGGCAGTGTGGAACTGTGAGGGACTGAGGGTGAGCTCAACTCTCAGAAGTAAGATGTTTTTGGACAAGGCGTTCAACTACCTACTCACGTATGGCACTTAGTATGTAGCACCAGTCTACCCCAGGAATTACTAGGAAATCGCTCGATTGAGCTTGGAGGCACTCGTCTTGTGTGCCGGGAGATTCCAGTTACCTCTCCCAACACTTGCGTCAAGCAGCGAGCCTAGGCCTTTTGGAAGCGAAAGGTAGCGGCAGGCAGGATGTAGGATTACAGGCCATAAGCTCAACTCTCAGAAGTGTGTATGCATGGGAGGCAGATGTCTGCTACCCACTCGGACATGGGAGTTGGAACCTAGCTACACTCCTATTGAAGAAGGATGTTGGAAATCGCTGTATTCAACTCAGATACACGGGAGTTCAGGCCCAATGCTTACACATGCTTTTCCCACAACCTATCCCAGCCACTAACATAAGGAGGTTAGCAGGTACGTCTACAGTCAGGCAGGATGCGGGAGGGTTCTGCCCTGTCCTCAGCTCTCACAGGGAAGCATGCCTAGAAGCCAGCTCTCAACTAGCTGCATTCTTATGAAAGTGTGAAGGTAGCAGTATTCCGAGTAAGGAGGTTCCCAGATCACCACTCTACTGCACCTGGAGACACCCTCCAGGTCTGCATTGTTAACTTGCGTCTCAGAGGCCTCTGGTGAAGACGTGGGAAACTCACTCTGCAGGCAGTGTGGAACTGTGAGGGACTGAGGGTGAGCTCAACTCTCAGCAGTAAGATGATTTTGGACAAGGCGTTCAGTTACCCTCTCACATATGGAACTTAGTATGTAGCACCAGTCTACCCCAGGAATTACTGGGAAATCGCTGCATTGAGCTTGGAGGCACTAGTCTTGTGTGCCGGGAGATTCCAGTTACCTCTCCCAACACTACGGTGAAGCAGCGAGCCTAGGCCTTTTGGAAGCGAAAGGTAGCTGCAGGCAGGAGGTAGGGTTACAGGCCAGAAGCTCAACTCTCAGAAGTGGGTATGCATGGGAGGCAGATGTCTGCTACCCACTCGGACATGCGAGTGGGAACCTAGCTACACTCTGATGAAGAAGGACTTTGGAAATCGCTGTATTCAACTCAGATACACGTGGGTTCAGGCACAACGATTCCACATGCTTTTCTCACAACCTTTCCCTGCCACTAACATGAGGACGTTAGCAGCTCCTTCTACAGTCAAGCAGGATGCGGGAGGGTTGTGCCCTCTCCTTAGCTCTCACAGGGAAGCATGCCTTGAAGCCAGCTGTCAACTAGCTGCATTCTTATGGCAGGGTGAAGGTAGCAGTATTCTGAGACAGGAGGTTCCCAGATTACCACTCTACTGCACCTGGAGATACCCTCCAGGGCTGCATTGTTAACTTGCGTCTCAGAAGCCTCTGGCAAACGTCTCTGGTGAAGACGTGCGAAACTCACTCTGCAGGCAGTGTGGAACTGTGAGGGACTGAGGGTGAGCTCAACTCTCAGAAGTAAGATGTTTTTGGACAAGGCGTTCAACTACCTACTCACGTATGGAACTTAGTATGTAGCACCAGTCTACCCCAGGAATTACTAGGAAATCGCTCGATTGAGCTTGGAGGCACTCGTCTTGTGTGCCGGGAGATTCCAGTTACCTCTCCCAACACTTGCGTCAAGCAGCGAGCCTAGGCCTTTTGGAAGCGAAAGGTAGCGGCAGGCAGGATGTAGGCTTACAGGCCATAAGCTCAACTCTCAGAAGTGTGTATGCATGGGAGGCAGATGTCTGCTACCCACTCGGACATGGGAGTTGGAACCTAGCTACACTCCTATTGAAGAAGGATGTTGGAAATCGCTGTATTCAACTCAGATACACGGGAGTTCAGGCCCAATGCTTACACATGCTTTTCCCACAACCTATCCCAGCCACTAACATAAGGAGGTTAGCAGGTACGTCTACAGTCAGGCAGGATGCGGGAGGGTTCTGCCCTGTCCTCAGCTCTCACAGGGAAGCATGCCTAGAAGCCAGCTCTCAACTAGCTGCATTCTTATGACAGTGTGAAGGTAGCAGTAATCTGAGTAAGGAGGTTCCCAGATCACCACTCTACTGCACCTGGAGATACCCTCCAGGTCTGCATTGTTAACTTGCGTCTCAGAGGCCTCTGGCAAAAGTCTCTGGTGAAGACGTGGGAAACTCACTCTGCAGGCAGTGTGGAACTGTGAGGGACTGAGGGTGAGCTCAACTCTCAGCAGTAAGATGATTTTGGACAAGGCGTTCAGTTACCCTCTCACATATGGAACTTAGTATGTAGCACCAGTCTACCCCAGGAATTACTGGGAAATCGCTGCATTGAGCTTGGAGGCACTAGTCTTGTGTGCCGGGAGATTCCAGTTACCTCTCCCAACACTTCGGTGAAGCAGCGAGCCTAGGCCTTTTGGAAGCGAAAGGTAGCTGCAGGCAGGAGGTAGGGTTACAGGCCAGAAGCTCAACTCTCAGAAGTGGGTATGCATGGGAGGCAGATGTCTGCTACCCACTTGTACATGCGAGTGGGAACCTAGCTACACTCTGATGAAGAAGGACTTTGGAAATCGCTGTATTCAACTCAGATACACGTGGGTTCAGGCACAACGATTCCACATGCTTTTCTCACAACCTTTCCCTGCCACTAACATGAGGACGTTAGCAGCTCCTTCTACAGTCAAGCAGGATGCGGGAGGGTTGTGCCCTGTCCTTAGCTCTCACAGGGAAGCATGCCTTGAAGCCAGCTGTCAACTAGCTGCATTCTTATGGCAGGGTGAAGGTAGCAGTATTCTGAGACAGGAGGTTCCCAGATTACCACTCTACTGCACCTGGAGATACCCTCCAGGGCTGCATTGTTAACTTGCGTCTCAGAAGCCTCTGGCAAACGTCTCTGGTGAAGACGTGCGAAACTCACTCTGCAGGCAGTGTGGAACTGTGAGGGACTGAGGGTGAGCTCAACTCTCAGAAGTAAGATGTTTTTGGACAAGGCGTTCAACTACCTACTCACGTATGGAACTTAGTATGTAGCACCAGTCTACCCCAGGAATTACTAGGAAATCGCTCGATTGAGCTTGGAGGCACTCGTCTTGTGTGCCGGGAGATTCCAGTTACCTCTCCCAACACTTGCGTCAAGCAGCGAGCCTAGGCCTTTTGGAAGCGAAAGGTAGCGGCAGGCAGGATGTAGGCTTACAGGCCATAAGCTCAACTCTCAGAAGTGTGTATGCATGGGAGGCAGATGTCTGCTACCCACTCGGACATGGGAGTTGGAACCTAGCTACACTCCTATTGAAGAAGGATGTTGGAAATCGCTGTATTCAACTCAGATACACGGGAGTTCAGGCCCAATGCTTACACATGCTTTTCCCACAACCTATCCCAGCCACTAACATAAGGAGGTTAGCAGGTACGTCTACAGTCAGGCAGGATGCGGGAGGGTTCTGCCCTGTCCTCAGCTCTCACAGGGAAGCATGCCTAGAAGCCAGCTCTCAACTAGCTGCATTCTTATGACAGTGTGAAGGTAGCAGTAATCTGAGTAAGGAGGTTCCCAGATCACCACTCTACTGCACCTGGAGATACCCTCCAGGTCTGCATTGTTAACTTGCGTCTCAGAGGCCTCTGGCAAAAGTCTCTGGTGAAGACGTGGGAAACTCACTCTGCAGGCAGTGTGGAACTGTGAGGGACTGAGGGTGAGCTCAACTCTCAGCAGTAAGATGATTTTGGACAAGGCGTTCAGTTACCCTCTCACATATGGAACTTAGTATGTAGCACCAGTCTACCCCAGGAATTACTGGGAAATCGCTGCATTGAGCTTGGAGGCACTAGTCTTGTGTGCCGGGAGATTCCAGTTACCTCTCCCAACACTTCGGTGAAGCAGCGAGCCTAGGCCTTTTGGAAGCGAAAGGTAGCTGCAGGCAGGAGGTAGGGTTACAGGCCAGAAGCTCAACTCTCAGAAGTGGGTATGCATGGGAGGCAGATGTCTGCTACCCACTTGTACATGCGAGTGGGAACCTAGCTACACTCTGATGAAGAAGGACTTTGGAAATCGCTGTATTCAACTCAGATACACGTGGGTTCAGGCACAACGATTCCACATGCTTTTCTCACAACCTTTCCCTGCCACTAACATGAGGACGTTAGCAGCTCCTTCTACAGTCAAGCAGGATGCGGGAGGGTTGTGCCCTGTCCTTAGCTCTCACAGGGAAGCATGCCTTGAAGCCAGCTGTCAACTAGCTGCATTCTTATGGCAGGGTGAAGGTAGCAGTATTCTGAGACAGGAGGTTCCCAGATTACCACTCTACTGCACCTGGAGATACCCTCCAGGGCTGCATTGTTAACTTGCGTCTCAGAAGCCTCTGGCAAACGTCTCTGGTGAAGACGTGCGAAACTCACTCTGCAGGCAGTGTGGAACTGTGAGGGACTGAGGGTGAGCTCAACTCTCAGAAGTAAGATGTTTTTGGACAAGGCGTTCAACTACCTACTCACGTATGGAACTTAGTATGTAGCACCAGTCTACCCCAGGAATTACTAGGAAATCGCTCGATTGAGCTTGGAGGCACTCGTCTTGTGTGCCGGGAGATTCCAGTTACCTCTCCCAACACTTGCGTCAAGCAGCGAGCCTAGGCCTTTTGGAAGCGAAAGGTAGCGGCAGGCAGGATGTAGGCTTACAGGCCATAAGCTCAACTCTCAGAAGTGTGTATGCATGGGAGGCAGATGTCTGCTACCCACTCGGACCTGGGAGTTGGAACCTAGCTACACTCCTATTGAAGAAGGATGTTGGAAATTGCTGTATTTCACTCAGATACACGGGAGTTAAGGCCCATGCTTACCACATGCCATTCCCCCACCTCATCCCAGCCCAACTTAACATAAGGAGGTTAGCAGGTAGTCTCAGTCAGCAGGATGCGGGAGGGTTTGCCCTGTCCTCAGCTCTCACAGGGAAGCATGCCTAGAAGCCAGCTCTCAACTAGCTGCATCTTATGACAGTGTGAAGGTAGCAGTATCTTGAGTAAGAGGTTCCCAGATCACCACTCTACTGCACCTGGAGATACCATCCAGGTCTGCATTGTTAACCTGCGTCTCAGAGGCCTCTGGCAAAAGTCTCTGGTGAAGACGTGGGAAACTCACTCTGAGGCAGTGTGGAACTGTGAGGGACTGAGGGTGAGCTCAA